>NC_047143.1:21120069-21790485 GCF_009829125.3 Periophthalmus magnuspinnatus
ACCCCTCTCCCCCCAACCTCCTTGGTATCCCATGACGACGGCAACCCTCACCTTGGCAGCATCCCATCAGGCTTAAAGTGCAGCCCCGATGTTAAAGCATTAATTATTCCTCAGGCCAGTGCTCATTTGACTAATCAGCAGTTAGGAGACCTGGGGGCTCAAGCGGGCTGAGTGGCAAATGCCAATATCCACCCACTGTCATTGAATGTGTGCGTTTGTGTGTGTGTGTGTGTGTGGGGGGGGGGGGGGGGGGGGGTGCGTATGTGTGTGTGTGGGTATAGATCAACACGCCAATATGGAAGGAGCGATCCATCATTTTGTCAGCCATTGTCCAGAGGCTTGAGTCTGTGTTTTTTCCAGTGATCCCAAAGCTGCAGAGTCGGAGGGGAGGGTCACTGAGCTAGCAATGCTGCGCCATGCTAACAACTGCCACTTACGGCGCTTAATTACAATGGAACTGCACGAGAAACCAAGTCAGAGCAGTGAAATAATCGTTGCCGCAAAACTCAAACTAGAGATCTTTTTTTTTTTTTTTTTTTTTTTTTAGGGTGGGGGGTCATATTGTTCAAACACAAAAGGTTAAAAAAATAGGAGGCTAAAATCTCTTATTGACTTTTTCAAAATTACTTACCATTACTTATTGATCATGTAAACGGCACTGGGTTAACGACTGCCACTTATTGTGCTTAATTACAATAGGGAGTGAAGAGCATAGCTAGATAGTTAGCAATAATAACAGCAGGCTCCCGGAGATCATTAGACGAATTAGCAAGAAAAGCCAAGTGTTATAAGAGCCTTTTCTTCAATGGTAAAGCGCTCTAAAGACTCTAAAACAGAACTAGTTTATTTCAATGTTTTTCCAAGGTCCTAATTTAGCTTATGCACAGGGCTGGCCCTAACTTTCAGGGGATCCTAAGCTGAATTTGTCTCTGGGACCCCCTGCAGCGGATGTATTCTGGCTCAGCTATTAGTGATTCACACATCAAAACATTATCA
Organism: Periophthalmus magnuspinnatus; assembly: GCF_009829125.3. Classification (NCBI taxonomy): domain Eukaryota; kingdom Metazoa; phylum Chordata; class Actinopteri; order Gobiiformes; family Gobiidae; genus Periophthalmus; species Periophthalmus magnuspinnatus. Next base: position 21,121,066 of record NC_047143.1, read on the forward strand.
AAACACATCAAAACATCATCAAAATATCAAAAATACATGTCGGCAGCAGCAGATATTTTGTTACTATAGATACAAAATAAATCGTAAACACACAAGCCCTGTTTCCAGTAAAACTTGATTATTATTTTTTATTATTATATTATTTTCAATATAAATGCATAGACTCTTGGGGGCCCTTTGCTGGCCTCAGGGCCCTAAGCAGCTGCTTAGTCTGCTCATAGGTTGGGCCGGCCCTGCTTGTGCATTGCGAGTATTCTAATTATTGACAGTGATGAGTTTATAAGCATGTTTCTTTTCTTTTTTTAATATGTTTTGCCATCATGGTAATGCTAACAACAAATAGCAAGCCAACAGTATATTTCCTTATTCGCTTGCAATAAAACGCTTTGTAATTAGATGTAGGTAGCACGCAGCTGTCTCATTTGAACCTTTAGAGCCAATGTTATGGTATATCTGTATTGTGGCAAGAAATATTTTGCTCAAATACATGAAAAAAACAAAACATATTTAGATTTAAATGTACTTACTCATTTATTTGGTTACTATTTGGTTTTCTGGAACACTAAGTACTTGGTTTGCAGGCCTAAATTTGCCACTTAGTGAGTAACTGAACTGAACAACTCATCAAAACTTTCACTAATGCTAGCAAAACTTTGAGATAGTTTGCCATTTCACCTCAGGTCCTTAGAAGCACCGTATGTCCAATTTTATAGAAAACGAATCCTCGCCATCCCCACTCAGCCGGCATCGCAGCGCTAGGCTAACAAAGGCTACTGACAGCTCTTAATTACTACAGAGGTGAATGAGCAGGCCTTTCATAGCAGCGCTGGTAATGGCACTCGGCTAAAACAGCTTTTAATCATTTGTTTCGAAAAGCATCAGAAGTCAAAGGCCCCTCATCATATCATAATACTCTTAAAACGTTGCCATCCAAAGTGTCCACTCTGGCCCTGAAGCCTGTTATTAAAACCAGCGGGCCAGAGGCGGCGTGAACTCATCTTCAAACTGATTGTGTAAACGCTGAACTCCACCGGCAAAGACGAGCACAAAGTGGCCCTATTTCAATGGTGCATAAATTATAACCCTCTCTCCTCCAGAAAAATAAAATCAAAATACACACATCCAATTCTGTCCCCACTTCCCACGCTATACAAGCCAACGTGAGCTTTTAACCGATTGCATTATTTAAAAAGCCACGGCGACGCACAAAAGCAATTTGGTAGAATAGCTGCTGTAAAATATAGCTTTCAGTGTGGGCACAAATGGTAGTGTTTTTTTTGTTTTTTTTGTATTCCGTGGCTGCACTTGTCATGGACCCCCCCGGTGCACCCCTCCCATTCCACTCCATAGTAGAGCATCACAAGTGTTCCCTGCTCTCCAATACAATTGATCTCACATCAGGTGCTCTTGAACCTGCCCACCCCGGTCAAAGCATTCTGCTATTGGAAGCCTCTCTTGTCTTTATTTTGAGCTATGACTTTTGAGCAGCGTTTAGCGGTCCAATGTAAAAAGACTCTTGACACCACAAAGGTCAATGGCACTATACGTTTTCTTTTATCCGGGATTTCAAGAACACGGCCAGACAGACAGGAGATGGAAAGTAGTTGATGAGTGGAAATGTGAGGTATTAACAGAACTTTTTTGCATAGTTTTAGTTTTAATAAGGTTTCGAGATATAATGATGTTTATGAGGTCATCTTGTCTGAGCGAGGATTCATTTTGTAAATATATCCACCGGTTTGCATCAATGTCATATTGCTTGGGAACTAAAACAACCCAAGTCCATAAACAAACCCAATGTGTCTTTAGATCTTCCATGAAGCATTGCAATGTACAGTTTATCATAGTTTTAAAAAAATTAAAAATCTGATTGAGTAAAACTATTATGGACTTGTTGGCTAAATTTCATCACTCCATTTAAATTTTCCCAGATTGTTACGTCAGAGGTCAGAAAAATGGAAGTCTCCTGCTCATAAACTATCACTGGACTCGTTCTGAACATTTCCAGGACCAAATTCTGTTCACGAAATGCAAGGTTCTATTAGCAGCATTTATGTATTTTTTCATTGGTCATTCCCAGGGGCGGTGCCAGGACGGGGGTAGGGGTAGGGGTTGCACTTGCATCCATAAAACCCCTCAATAAACGTCTTAAGTGAGCACCCACATTGAAGACCTTAGCACCCCCTGAGCTTCTTCAACCAAAAATGTATTGCGCCGCCCCGGTCGTTCCCACTGTTGACAGCAAAGGGCATTTTAAATTGTGTTTTCTAAGTGTAGACATTATGTTAAAAATATGAAATACTAATGCGATAAGGTCATAAAAGTGACCAAACATGTTTAACAGATAATTAACGCCACAATAATGCTTGATGTCCGCTTTAAATGACCCATACAAACCAGACTTTTTGAGCATTTAATCATCCTTGCCATCTGTATAATACCCATCTGGAGTTGTGTTTTATTTCTTTCGCACATGCTAAGAAATGAGTCTTTTATTTTGCACATTAGTGATGCACGTTAGGGAATTCTAAAGCTAAGGAGTATGGGTAAAATAGGGACAAAAGCATATAGATTTTAGCTCTGTTTTTCTTTACCTGCCAGCTCCACAAAGACAGCACACACACCAACGCTCACAACGTAATGCTTCTTCAATATTAGTAAGGTATCACTTGTCTTTCTCCTCTCCCTGTGTCTGTGAGTCAGAGTTAATGTGTGGCATGAAAGCAAAGCGCTAATTAAAATGCTACGATGGTGTAACCTTGAGATTTTTGTGTTTAAGCTCCTTCTCCGACAGAAAAGTGCCAAATTAAATCAGGTCTGGAGCAAGTGACACACTGTGAGAGACGGGCTCAATATGTATGATTTATCTACTTAGACAAATGAAATCACTGTCAGCTTATTCTGCCCAAAAAGGTTTCTGCGTCTCCTCCTTTGGACTAAATGCAATTTAGGTCAAATTTGATTTCGTCAAAGTTTTTTTTTGCCCTTTTCCCGGAGGGCCAAAGGGAGAAATCAGTTGGCTGCTGGTCATCAGGAAGTGTCATTCACAATCAATTTTACCATCATGCATTTAGCAACGATTTAGCCCGGTTTAGCGTAAGAGAAGGGTTTGTAAACAATGCGGTCGCCAAGGCAACTGTCAACGCAGCTTAAGTTGAACAGAAAGAAGAATAGTTATGGGGAAGATTAGAGCACATTGTAACCAAGGATTAAGGTCAGAATGTGTTATCGTTTGTGCCGCGACACGATTTTCGCCGAAATTACGTTATATCAATCAATACCGACAAAGGCTTTCTCCCCCTGGGTTTTAAATATGCAAAACGCAGCATTACTCAGCATTTCGCGGTAAACAAACAGCTGCCAACCCCCGTGTCACATTCTCAAGGTTGTGCCAAAATGTATTTTCAGGCAGAATTAGAGGCAGAGCTCAGTCTCCACACTAGAGCTGCACTGAGTCAACTCTTCCAGATACTATTAGATAAAGATGAAAGTAACAGACAAAAATACCTGGTTAATATTGAAACTAAAGCTGATCATTATAGATTAACCAAAAAATAAAAAATAATAACCTTATTGAGTACTACAGATTGGGGCAGCTAACTATAGGATCAAGTCCAACATTTGTGGGTTTATCTATTGAATATTTTATAGTGTAGTACAATATAATTCATGGGAAAAACTGGCTCTTGCCTCCCATCTAGGATCTGAAAACCACAAACTTCTTGAATAGCTGTGTATGAGATTAAACCAATAGAGGTATCCCATATAATCAGGCCTGTCAACAGAAATTTGGGGGGCTGAGGCAAGAAGCCTCATATGGGCCCCTCTCTAATATAAATGAATAGGAAGAGGGTCCAGTTCTGGGCCCCTAAGACCCTGGGGCCTACGCCAACAGACCTCTTTGCCCCCTCTTGTTGACGCTCCTGCATGTAATGGCTGCAACAATCAAACTTTCTAATTTTGCTTCGTTTGCTAATAGGCTTCATACGGCTAATTTATTTTTACTTTTTTTATTTTATTTTCATGTTTGTGTGGTATGCGGTTTTAAACATTTTCTCAAAAAGCATATGTAACCAAGTGAGTATATGTTTTCAAACCTCATCAGTATTGAAGCATTTAACGAACGCACTCAGATAAGTATACTGAAAAGGACACTCAACGTTCCATTTGTTAGCCTTAATTTATTTGTCATTATTTGTCCTAATTTAGGTTTTTAAATGGTCTGTATTAAGTTTGACAAAATTCATCATTTTGAGTTCACATTTAGAGTTGAAACACATCCATCTGTTGTTGTATTTGACTCTAAAACAACCCGTGACAAGGACATGGCACTTGATAACCAGTTTTATCATTCAGTCATTTAAACCAGAGCAAGCATAGATTATGTATGTATATAAAGAAGTGGACTAAGTGAGTGTGACGTCACTCATAGCGTTCGGCTCCAGTCAAATGAATTTCATCGAGGCGAGCAGTTATAGGACTCAAGTTCCATAATTAGAATTCTGACCACGAGTATCATAACAATCAATCTTAAACAAAGCTGTTGAGGTTAACGCCCCTTCCCGCCCTAGTTTAGCAGGGAACAGGCACTTAGCAACGCTGTCAATCAAACCTGTTGCTAATGCTAGTGGGAGCGACCTCGGGGAAAGTGTGTTATTAATGTTCACATCTTGATTCATGTACACAATAGTGAAGAAAACATACCAGGATCGTGTAGAGGGGGTTAATACGAACATTTTAAGACCAAAATGACGAGCCTGACAGCAGCAGTTACAGAGAGAGGGGTGACAGTTTTTCAATACAAAGTAAATTGAAGCCAGAGTCAATTGAGCCAGCTTTCTATTTGGAATGCAGCAGCTAGCAACTTAGCTATGTCCATTTATATATACAGTCTATGGGAACAAAGACAAATATTATTTATATATTTTATATCGTGTGGTCAGTCGCCCCCTGATGGCAGGCGTAACAAACTATCCTGTCCTTCTCATTCATATTATAACACGCATATTTACTTTGCAATAGTTCTTCAGCATGAATACACGCTAGTACAAATCCTTATTCAACAATTAAAACACTATTGTGAACTTCTCTCCACTATTATGAACTGACATTTCTCTTCCCCACCAACCGCCATGTGCACCATCACATTTCACCACTTGTGAGGGCATTGGTTAATAATGTAAGTAATAGTAATACATTTATGCTTCAAGTGAATGCTCTTTGCAACATATAATCTGGTGCTTTGTTGCCATGTGCATGTGTCACCTATGGGCACTTAGCACTACACTTTGACCTTCTATTCACTTGTGCCATTATAGAACCCTTTATTCATCTGCATCGACAACACCTAGAACGAAAAGTGCTAATGGCGGTATTAAAGTGCTTCTGCTATTCATTCTGGTCTCCGCCGCCTATTTAAGCCTCTCTCATCATTTCCTGACGGCCTGCGCTGAATGATAACAATGACAAATGTGCTTACTTCCATTCTGAAGTCGCCATCACCTCCGAATCCATAGTCATTTTCTGGGCAAAAAGGATATCCGCGCTAGCTAAGTGAGTGATTTATGAACTTGTCCATGCAGCGTTAAATACAGAAAACACAAAAGAGAACTCGGATAAGGCCCATTATCTCGTGTAATGCTAGCTTTTGTTTGGGCGGCCGTGCCAAATCCAATGCTACAACGTGAGGCAAAATTGAAAAGTTGTTGAGATGTTTGTTGGTGAAATATTTTGGAAAAAGATTGCAAGAAGATAAATAGGCTCTGAAGACTTTAGGGCTGTTCAGTTAATCAGATTTTAATCAAACGAGAGCCAGATGTTTGGAATCGTCAATGATAAGCTTGGGTGTTTTTACAGTCAATCCTCTTTTGCTACATGCATGTGGTTTAGAGCTCATTTTGTCTAGACTTTGGGGCAATATATTGGACTACCTTTGTTCTAAACTGCACTGCTAATGAAGCCACAAGCTGGTGAAGGGCCTATTAGTATCATAAAGCCGTGCGAAACGTGGCTGCAAATGTGTACACACAGTTAGCACCTTGCTCTCGTGCAAACACTCGACACAAATTGAGTCATACATGTCCCGTGCACACAAATTAGTGCACAAATCATTATATCATCATTATAAAGGTAAATGGGCAAAGTGCATATAACGTGTGCAGAAAAGGAGTATGTCACGGTAGACAAATTCCAAACCTCATAACTTTCATATCAAAAAGAACTCAAAAGAATGGCCAGTCCACAGATTTGATTTTGGTACATTTTTATTGTAAACTCCTAAAGTAAAGTACAAATGAATAACTAGATCCTTGAAGGCAGTATGTTCTTCCTTGCAGTTCCGGAGAGGCTTTCCACAGTCACATACTCTCTCTCTCTGTGTGTGTGTGTGCATGTGTGTGTGTGTGCATGTGTGTGTGTGTAATGTGGAACGCCTTGCCAGGAAAATGCAGTTCTCTCCACCACCTGTTCCTCCTGCTCCTCCACCACACACTGCCGGCCCAGCATCAAAGCTTATGTTTAGTCACAGTGAGCGCTTCAGAGCAGGGAGCGCGAACAACGGCACGCAAGAGGAACGGTGGAAGAATCCTGTCTGTAGAGTTAACACACGCCTTTTAAAGTGGTGCAAGTTGGGACTCTGAGTATAGAAAGTAACCAGGAATAAACATGGATAGCTTTTGAAATAAGATTAAGGTGGATTGGGGAAGTAAGTTAAAGTTAAGGGTACAAAATTTGTGCATATGCTGTTAGGCTTGTCACGATAATTATTATATATCAATAAATGAAAGTTGGAACAATATTTATTTTATTTTTTTATCCACATTTATTTCAGCTGTTTATTGCAGCTTAAGTTTTAATTATTATTTTTTTATTTTTATTTTTTTATTTCTTGTCCATTTAAAATTCAAAATGCATTATTTGACTGCATTCCCTGTTTGGTATGTTTAGATAATATTACAGTATATATTATGTCACAGTCAGATATCAATGGTCACATATATAACGTTTTTCCACCTTCGAACCATCAATCTTCAGATCAGTGGACGGACACTCTACCAACTGAGCTACTGTCGCCCTTGTCTTTCTTATTCTGTAAAGCACTTCAGTACCAATACAAACTCTATACAGAAAGACCTCTCTCAAATTGGGAATAGAACCTAGCAACATCTCACTGAACAGCAGTATGTCTATGCCACCAAGTCACCCTTAAGTATTGGATAAATAATGTACGCGTATGGTTTGGGTGTTACGTTTTGATGCTCCTTTAAAGGTACAATGCAAAACTTGTCTTGAGGAGGGCCTGCTACCTGCTTGTCTCTGTGAAGATGTTATTGCATTGCCTGAAATGTTGCATAGTATGGCATTAGACCTATCTCCATAAATGCCTGTCTCTGGGTACATCTACATCTGAAGGGGAAGTGACCACTGTTTCACAAAGAATGCATGTTTTTAGGTGTTTCTGATCAATGAAAAAATGGTAAGTAGATGTGTTAATGCCATGCTGTGGACAAATAATAACTCCACGGGGATAAGGAGGTGGCAGACCCCTCAGTGGAAAAGTTACACCACACACCTTTAATGTCTTCCTCAAGTTTTGTAAAGTTGTTAGTCCTTTCACTCCACTACTCAGCCAGCCTTCACATGGACAAACCCGGTTATCATGGAGTGATAGCATGTGCCTCCAGTTCCCAGTGCACTCTCTCTGTTCTATTGTGAGCCTGTGTATGATAAGAGCTGCGGAGTGGAGCACAGAGGCTGCCAATCTGTCTGTGGGAGGCAGAAGGTCCAAGATCAGATCAGTAAGTACCAGCTGGCTCCAGCAGGGGGGGCTCTGTGCTGCCGATAAGAACCAGTGTGACCCCAATCCCCCAATCAGAGCGTCCTGTGGTCCGCACAAGTCAACAAAGCTGTGCTCCTGTCAGTCTGCCTATAACCACAATCGCAAAAGTTAACAGTGTCTAACCCCTAAAGAATGCATTCACAAATTAAGCCAGTGTTTTTTGGTTATTTTTTGGCTTTATGATAAGATTTGAGCTGTAAAAGGTTGAATTAACAACTTCTATGACTCATTACAGATGCAAACTAAGTACTAAAGTGTTTCCTTCTGCTGTTTATTTATTGCAGCTCATGATTTTTAACAATGTTGCAGACTAGTTTTTGTGGTATAAATCTGATCTTGGGTGATTGTGTCAGTGGCATAAATAATATTATCGTTTATCGTCTATATTTACTTCAGCAATAATATATCGAACTTCAAAATGTGCTATCGTGGCAGGTCTAGGTTGAACAATTTGTGCAATCATCATTACTATAGCGCCACCTGCCTATACTTACAAAAACGAAAGTGATGGAACATAACAAAGTAAAAGAAGTACAAATTTTAGGTATCTGTACTTTACTTGAGTACATTTTTCAGTGGATACTTTTTACTTTTACTTCACTACATTTGAGAGAAGGCATTTGTACTTTCTGTTCTACGTTTTTTGAACTGGACTGAAAAGTAAAAGTATTTTTCATTGTTGTTTGAGACCTGCTGAAAGAGCTGAGGGTTTATTTTTTTTTTATCATGTACATAATGTGAGCAAACAAAAATATACAAATGAAAACAGCAAGAAAAAACTATATACTTAGTTAATTCTATTGAACAAAATTCTGCACAAATCTCCATCAGAATCACTACATTTGAAGCTTTATAAGACCTCCAAATATGCGCAAAGTGCTTTCATTTTTTTTTATTCTTAAAGTACATTTTAAACAGGTGCTTTAATACTTTTGAATACAAGATTGAGTACTTATTCCTCCACTGAAAATGGATGCATGAAAGCTGTCTCATGGTTCACATTAGCCAAAGGATAAAAAATAAAACAATATGGCCATATATATTAGTATGTTTTGGGGGCGTGGCCAATGACAGTTTCTCACTTCCACATAATTATTTGCAAATCGCACATGCTTTGTCCAATCAAGCTGACGATTAAATTAGTTTGCGGTTGTGCTGTTGGTGCAGTGACAGTGGAAGTGTGTGTGTGCCTTCATCGCCGCTTGTAGCTTTAAGTTTTTGTTTCATCTCTTGTCCTCTACTTTGGTTTTTCACAAGGCACTGATTCAAAAATGTGGGAACTAAATGCTCAAAAAAGGCAGCAGGTTTAAAAGCAATCAGGACATAATTACTTGGCGGTGACCATTTCCAAAACAGGCCGCTAATGATTTTCAACGTGTTCTGAAGCAAGTGTTCAAAGGTGACAGGAGCTGAGCTGGGCCTTGACCATAGACTGCGGATATAAATGGACTGTATTTATCACCCTTTCTTGTAAGGTTAATGAATTTGTACATGGTCACAAATAAAGAATAAAAACATAGATAACACTCTAGTCACCACATTCCAAATAGGCAGTGCTCATGGGCGCGATTTCGGCTCCATCGACTCTTGTTCCAATTCACTTTACTTTAAAAACTGTCACACCTCTCTCTGTAATTGCTGCTGTCAGCCTCGTCATTTTGGTCTTAAAATGTTCGTATTAGCCCGCTCTACATGATCCTGATATTTTTATTTCGCTATTGTGTCCGGAAATCATGACATGAACATTAATAACAAAGGTGCCTTCTTTCTGTGAGGTCAATCCCACTAGCGTTAGCAACAGGTTTGATTGACAGCGTTGCTAAGAGGCCACTCCCTGCTAAACCAATGATGTATGTGGGGGGGGATCTCGCTCCAGATTCTTCAACTCTTTGGTTGCTATGATACTCACAGTCAGAGTTCCAAATATGGAACTCGGCTCCACATTCGTCCTTATAACTGCTAGCCTCGCTGAGCTTCATTTGACTGGACCCGCTATGAGTGATGTCATACTCACTTAGTCCACTTCTTTATACAGTCTATGACCTCGACTTCAGTGCTTACAGTGAGATGTTACATTTCAGTGCCAGTAGCAAAATAAATCCACTGAAATCTATTTAGCAGATGTGCAGGTACAGGGAGTTAAATTAACACTGTGGGAGAGGGGGTGGTTAAACATATTCTGACATAAGATAATCATAATACAAAAGTTCATTCATTTGAGTCATACTGGACCAGTCAACAAAACCTTGCATCAGATTTTTATTATCTTAAAAATGTGACAACCAGTTTGCAGCGTTCCAAAGTAATTCTTCAGTTTTCAAACGAATTTCTGGCATCTTAATTACCACAATGAGTTATAAGTGATGTTGCGATAAACCCAATAACAACTAGCATGCTAACACTACACTGGATCTCAGAGAATACACATTTTATAATAAATGAAGAGCAGCTTTTAAAATATATCGCAAGACTATAGTGCAAGACAAATTTTGCTTTAGATTGGCACATTTGCGCAGTACAATCCCTGTAAAAAAAAAAAATAATAATAATAATATTTTTTTTTTTTTAAATATTTGAAATGTAATATACTAAATTGTAAATCACTTATTGTCAGTGTCAGGACAGAGAACAATAGCACTCGGATCATACTTTGCAGCGGGAATAGCGCTAAAAGCTACATGGCACTATATCATGGACAGAAAAGTGTTGCTATCTCATATTATAGTAGCCTAGAAGCATAGCAGTAACCTTGAATATTGCACCACTACTCCCAATACAATTTGACAGGCATTAGAACTCCACGCCTGACAGCAGTAATATTTAATGTACACGGTCCCTCGGGGTGAATATGTCACCCTTGTTTCCAGGTAGCTCTGTCCAACAACCAGCTCCAACAGTGTCACGTATTAACGCTACGATGGTCAGAACGTGTATTAAGTGAATGCTATAGGTGTAATGAAACGTAATGAACAGATATTGAAGAATTGCCTCAGCCGCCGAAAACTCCATTGGTTTGAATTGGAATAAGGATCGATTCATTCATTTACAGTGAAGTATTAAATGATGCTATCAGGGCGGCTAAGCAAACACATTACCTGCAAATGACTGAGGTAATTGTTGCCTGTAAGTTTAATCTGTGCTGTGGCTGTTTTTGTGGGCATGAATGATATTGAGAATTAACAACAAATTAGTTTATTCAGATTTGTACAGATACACAGTTTGTAGTGCAAAGTGGTTTGACTGTGCTCGTGTCGCCTTAAGAAAAGGTCAGATTTCGGTGTAAGTTAATACGTCCGCACATTCAACGTCTATTGGATCTATTAAAATAACTGGGAACTGGGTCTTGAGTTGGACTAGTGGTCACTCATTGGTACTACAACACAAAAATCCCTCCTGGACAGAAAGGATTTTTCTCATAGAGCGCAATGTAATCACAAACTGCTCGTGTTCAGCTAACGGGGCACCAACAACTTTCACAAACGTAGAATTTTGTAGCGATTTTTAGCTATGTTCAGATCCTAAACTTTTTCTCAGCTACGCTCTGTGTCCGCTTTTGCTAAGCTCAAGCGCTGATTGGTTAGAGCCGTCACGTGGTACGACATAAACAAGCGTGTGAGCGATTTGAACGAGCCCCAGGTTTAGAACATGGTTTAGAAGCTCCTGGAAGCATAAACATTATCATTTATAGTTTGTAATTTATTTATTATTCCCTTGGCCCCTTAGCAGCCGCTCCGCTCGCTTCCGGCACGCAATGTCTCATGGGGCGTAGCTTAACTGCGCATGGTCCATGGGCGGGACAGGACCGGATGTACCTAGCCGCTAAAGGCTAAACTTGCGACAGGCACCATTGATCACGGCCTACAGACGTCAATGGGCGGCCATGTTTAGACCCCAGGGCTTATATTCTGCGTTATGAACAAGCTGACAACAACTAGCATTCTAACACCGCACTGGATCTCTGAGGATACAAGTTTTATATTAAATGAAGAGCAGTGTTTAACTTGTTTGCTTGCTCACTGGCTATGGCAATTTAATGAATGTCCACCCCGCTCTTCACTCCCATTTCGCACTACACTGTTCTCACTAAGTAAAGCCTACAGGTCAAAAAAAGGAGAAAAATATTTATCTATAAGCCATGTGTTGTTGTTGATCATGCAGTGCCAGCAGAAAATTAAATAAAAAATATATACGTACGGATGTGAATGTCTTCCCCACTCTTCACCCCCATTTCACACGATACTATTCTTTAAAAATAAAGCTTACAGACCAAAAAATAGATGTTGAGAATGTAAAAATACTTAGCACCTGTTACATTTGCCATAGCTCTACACATCATTGCAGCTCACAAGAATTTTACTTTTAGGAAAACAAGCCAGGGAAGGCCACAGTCCATCATTAAAAGAAGGCGCTCCAATCCCAGCATGCATCTGGCCACCGGGTCAGAGAGAAAAAAAATAAGGATAAGACTTTACCTAAGCATCATTAAGGGTGAAGATAAACAGCAGACTCAAAAGTGGAAATACGATTGTTTAAAGTTGTAGAATATTTCAACAAGTGTCCCTGGCAATAAAAACATAACTGATTTTAGGTTTATCTTGCCATTTAGTTAAGGGTCAGTTAGTTAAGTTAAGTTAAAAAAGCTCATATTACACTATCTTCTGATCTATATTATAATCTGGAGTTTTGGTTTGTTGTATTCACACGTTCAACACTTCCTGGTAATATAGCAAGTGTGTTTTTAAACTCCATACACCTTCACACCTTGAATCGTTTGGATATTTGCAGACTTGGAATGTTTAATCTCTACTAAAAAAAGGTAAAAGGCAGCTGATAATTTGCCACTTCATGACATCACAAGGTGGAACTGAGTATTTTGAGGTTCGGAAATGTTACAGACTAAGTCAAACATGTGTGAATGAAACAAAACACAACTCCAGGTATGTTTTTGATGCGTAATACTGTATAGGACTTTTACTTTATGCTTTCATACAGTCTAAATATCACCATAGTTTTTCTCTAATCTGACAAAAATACAATATTGTCTATGGTCTTAACCCCCTTGGCTCCTTTTGTATAGTGGCTTTTCTTTCACTTTTCAATACGATATTACATTAGGAAAACACAAAGGTCTTCATTTCGACATTATATTTTTATAGTTGTTCCTTTTGCTGCACAAAACAAGTTAGCTATGAACAAATGCATTCTTTATAGGTGCAAAAACGGTATATACTTTCACCGCCAAAAATGCTAAGGCTCCGATGTGGGAAAGAAGAAAAAAAACAAGTATTTAAAAGCAACCAGTGATGTATGTAAATCGATGAATCCTCAATCCTATGTTTGTAAAAAAGGCCGACTGAAGCTGAGGAAAGGAGGAGAGGGAGATTCCCCATCATTATAAACACCTACACTGCCCCCTATTGGAAAGAAGGGCACATTTTCAAATATCCATACTCTCCTTTCATGTAAGAAGGAAAAATGTAATTGAAAATCCGAATAGTGGTGTTCCCAGTTACCCAGATAGCATGGTACTACAAGTAAATAACACGCCAACGAAAGTATAAATGAATTCCGCAATAGCTATACAATATCTGTGTACAAGTTTGTGAATTGGTCCGTGGAATTTTCATTTTCCCTGTTGTTGCTGGCCGCAGTGGATAAATCAAAGCAATGGCCTGGGAACGCTGCCGGTCAGCCATATTGGAGAGGGTTGAAGGAGAGGAAGGAGGGAGGAGAGAGTGGGTAGTTAGGAGTAAAAAGCCCACGAAAATGAAGTGCTGTCTTTCAAACAGAAATCCCCCATGATGAGAACTCACCCATGTGGCACCGCGCCGTGACACCGCCTTGTTAGAGACTTAGCTTAACAACTAGCGGACAATTCCACAGCTATAAAACAGAGCAAAAATGAACGGCGAGGTATATAGGGGGAATGAGAATACAGGGGGGATGAAGAGCATGGATCATCAGGCTCGGATAGTTCAAGGGAAGTTCATGGGAAGCGCACTTGGGATGGGTGTCATGCGTTTAGCCCCTCATTGGTCCCGTGGGTGCTGTTCTCTGACTTCACAGCCTGTTCGACTTGACAAAAGGCCAGCAAGGTTGTCAAATCGGCAGCGGTGAGGAACAGGTTATGAGTAGAAACGCATATTTCACACAGAAAGGGAGAGGAACTATAGTTTCTTTAAAGCCATAGTTTGATTATAATATGTTTAAGGGAACAGTAGGTCTACGTGAGATAAATTTAGCAGCTATAGTAACTCCTCTATATAAGGTTGAGCCACCTGCTTTGGAATAGCTGCAGTTTATCAATAGAAGTACTGTTTGTGATGACAGTAGTAGTAGCAGACGCAGCAGCAGTAGTACTTGTTTATGTTGTTGTATTAGTAGTACTTGTTGTTTGTTGTTGTTTGTTGAATTAGTTGCATTAGTGATAGAACTAGGGGAAGTACTGCAGATATTTGTAGCAGTATCAACTGTTCTTGTAGTAGCAGTATTTGTTGTTTGCTGTAGTAGTTGTAGTTGTATTAGTAATAAAACTAGGGGTTGTATTAAAAGTTTGTGTAGCAGTATTAGTCGCAGAGGCAGCAGCAGCAGCAGCAGTAGTTGTTCTTGTAGTAGTATTTGTTGTTTGTTGTTGTTTGTTGTAGTAGTTGTAGTTGTATCATTAATAAAACTAGGGGTAGTATTACAATTATTCGTAGCAGTATTAGTAGCATTTGTAGCAGTATTAGTAGCAGAAGCAGCAGCAGCAGTACTTACTACTTCTTGTAGTAGTAGTAGTATTTGTTGTTTGTTGTAGTAATTGTTGCAGTTGTAGTAGTTATAGTTGTATTAGTACTATAACTAGAGGCAGTACTACATGTATTTGTATTACTAGTAGCAGAAGCAGCATCAGAAATAGTTGTTCTTGTAGTAGTAGTACTTGTTTGTTGTTGTTGTTCTTGTAGTAGTAGTACTTGTTTGTTGATGTTGTTGTTCTTGTAGTAGTAGTACTTGTTTGTTGTTGTTGTTCTTGTAGTAGTAGTACTTGTTTGTTGATGTTGTTGTTCTTGTAGTAGTAGTACTTGTTTGTTGTTGTTGTTCTTGTAGTAGTAGTTCTTGTTTGTTGTTGTTGTTCTTGTAATAGTAGTACTTGTTTGTTGTTGTTGTTCTTGTAGTAGTAGTACTTGTTTGTTGTTGTTGTTGTATTAGTACTAAAACTACAGGTAGTTCTACAAGTATTAGCAGTAATATTAGTAGTAGCAGAAGCAGTAGTAGTAGTTGGTTTTAGTAGTAGTAGTAGTAGTAGTTGTTGTTGTTGTTGTTGTTGTTTGTTGTAGTAGTTGTTGTAGTTGTATTAGTAATAAACTAGAGTTAGTAGAATTTGTAGTAGTAGTAGAAGCAGAAGTGGTAGTAGTAGCAATAGTAGCAATAGTAGTCATAACATATAGTGGTAGAAGCAGCATTCATATGGTAGTAGTAGATGTACTTTTAAACATTGTAGGTATTTATACTGTAGTAGAACTGCAACTGTGAAAGGGCCATAGTAAAACTGATACTTTATCACCTTTAGCAGTACTAGTAGCAGTAAAAGAACTTTTTAAGTGCACTTTTTGACAACTTATCCTTGCAACACCAGTATGTCAAGATTACATACAGCCACTCATCTCTCCCATTGACACAAACCCAGGCATATGATGGTCGACAAAAAAAACAACCAGCAATTTGGCCCTCCAGTCTCCTAATTACCCACAATGCCTCTGTCAGGGAGTGAGCGACCGCGCCGAATATCCTGAAAAATGTCCTCTTTCGTCTTTGTCCAGATGATGGAGCGCAGAAGAAGAGAAATGGCCGTCGGGTATAATTGCAGTCACAAAATGCCAGCATGGCAAATGGCTGTTGTCAAATGAACACAGTTTTGCAAATGTAAATGAGGAAATTAAACCAGGGACAGACTTGAAATGACACGCTCTGAATCACCAATGGGATTTATACTTTGAGATATTGTACGCAATTACGATGTTCATTATAGAAGGCAAAACATAAAGCGTATTTGTGGTGTGTGTGACAACAATGAGGCCGTAAGAACTAAAGAGAGGTGCCGCGTAGATGTAATTAAAAATACAATAACGGGAAATGGTGGTGAAGCGTGTACACGGTAAACATTGGTTCATGTTGAAGTGTACTGTCATTAAAAACGACTGGGGAGAAATGCTTTATATGTGAAAATACGAATCATGAAAATATAACGGAGCAAACTTCAAACACCAGTAAAATAAACCTAGCAAAATGCGTTTTACAAGAGTGATAATGTTAGCGTGGTATCAGTGTAGAGTGCCTCGCTAAATACATGTGAATAGGATAGACTTTTGGCTGTGTATTTGTAGGTGGTTAGATCAAACGCAGCTTGCTTAGGTCAATCAAATAGCTAAACGACTTAAGCAAAAGCTGTAGGCGACTTCTAGAAGCAGAAAAAAGGTATTTGGTACTCCTACTTCTGTAACTGTTTATTAAAATATACTCAAGAAGATTTGTATGCATCTTAAAGTGGCACTATGCAAGTGTTTGTTATAATGTTCCACTATATGATTAAACTTCTCCATCTTGCATTAATTCCATAACAGATTTGTTTTTTGCCTTGAAAAAATGGCAAGTTTATTTGTATAGCACAGTTCGCACACAAGGTAATTTAAAGTGCTTTACAGAATAAGAAAGACTTTAAAATAACACAAATCAAAACGTATATAATCACAAATAGTCATCATAAAATTAACATTAAAACAGAAGAGTGCAGAATAAAAACCTTTCAGTCATATGCACAGCTAAACAGAACTCTTTTGAGCCTGGATTTAAACATTGTCAAAGTAGATCCCTGTCTCACATCTTCAGGAATATTGTTCCAGATTTTAGCTGCATAAAACTGAAACGCTGATTTCCCATGTTTAGTCCTGACTCTGGGAACCCGCAGGAGGCCGGTCCCTGAAGTCCTCAGAGAGCTGGTTCATATGGGACTAACATGTCGGAGATGCAGAGACATGTACACGAGCAGAGCTGCTGTAAAGTCTATTCTTTATGCCATCTTAAAGCAGACCTATTCTGCAAAATTGACTTTTCAGAGCTTTTAACTAAATTACAGTTGCTTTCCCTGACTATTGCATTTGGAGTGATTCATACGTGTTTGAGCGATCTTTAATTGTTTATTTTCAAGATGCCATTTTGCCGACCGACTCCTGTTTTCACCACCACCTGTACACTCCCACTGTGATGTAGTTACTTCTAATTTTTTTGTTATAACTTTATTTTCTTAATCGGTCATATGGACACAGGATTTGCCAGCAGTGCCAACCCTCCGCTAGAAGTGAAATAGTGCACCTTGGTCAGTTTAATATACATTTGAACATACTAAATAACAATATAAAAATTAAAATAAAAAAAATCCATGTTTACTATAGCGCAGTTTTGAGAAGTGTACTTTCTCCAGTGTTCTCCTCTACGCAGCCCTCCATACGACTCCTTATGGCCTTTGTGTGGTCCCTGGACACAGCTTCTACTTTGATCCATGTGGTCTGCAGGGTCTGTCCTACTTTAACCGCCTCCCTCTCACCTTCAGTGGAGAAAGTACCGCGTTAGCTTTAGGTTAATGTATTTATAGGATTGTCCTCTCATAGTCTGCAGTCCGTATAGGGTTCAGCGTGGCCCAGATATTGAATGGACGTTATTGCTACAACATTTGCATTACAAAAGTTGACACGAGCCAGAAAATACACCACCGGGACGTCTACAAAATAGTGCGAAAGTTCATTCTAGTCCAACTAACCGTTTACAAGCAGTTACACAGGGCCAAAAGTGAAAAGGGAACTTTCTGTTAAAAGTTATAAGGACAAAGTTTAAATGTTCTATTAGTTAAAGCTTCAGCCTCATTTCTTGTTACATAATATGATACACTGGAACATTACGCTTAAAGGGCCCATGTTACGCTACTTCTCATGCTTTGTTATAGTGTTGTTTAGTCATAAAACATACCTGTTTTGTTTCAGTCACACATGTTTAACACACAAAGTCTATTCAGATTGAGTTCCTCTCTCAAACAGAAAACACTCTGTTCCACTTTGTGATGTCATGTGGTAATACAGGAAGTGCTTCACTGTTTTTAAACTCCACGCACCATCACTAGAATCATTTGGATAATGATCGGATACACCTGGAATTTCCAATTTCTACTAAAAAAGGTAAAAGGTCGCTGTAAACTTGAGGACCACTTCTTCCTGACATCACAAGGTGGAACAGAGCAAAAATGCAGGATTACTCAAACAAAACACAACTCCAGGTATGTTTTTGAGGAGGTAGCAGCATTCTAACATGGCTAAAAGCTCACAAGAGTCAATTTTGCGTAATATTAGATCTTTAATGACATGTTGTGGGGGAGCATGACAATACTTAAAGTGTAAAAAGTTGTCAAAACTGTTTAATTCTACATACAGATTCCATTAAAATCATTCCATTAAACAACTAATACAAAAAGTCATAGGGAATAAATACATTTTCTGGGAATAAAGCAAAAAACAACATAATTTGATCAGTTTGTATGCAGTTTCTGGTATACGGTTGTTTTAAGTTGCCAGCTTCAAATATCCAATTCTAAATGCTGAAACTCACAGGGGCTTTTGTATATGGAAAACTGATCAATTTTTACTAGTGTTGGTAGAGGTATAGACAGAATCAATAACTTCACTGATATTAATAATTCCTTGACAAATCCCATCCTGGTTATGGCCTGAGGTGCATACTCTTTTATACAATTCACACAGGTGGCCAAAGGAAGGTTTTTTTCAGTAGAGAAACACAGAGCTTTCAATCACTTTAACAAAGATTTCAGCCTCTATCTCTCCAACAAGCCAAGGTTTTTCCTCTGCTCCAGGGATGCTCCGGCTTCCCACGGCACACAATTCAGCTGCTAATGTAAGATAAGGGAGATTGAAAGCGCTACAAAGGTTAGCGCGCTCCTCACTCTCGCTAGGTAAATAATGATATATTGCTAAGCGCTTCGGTTCTCTCCACCTGCTGTATCTCAATATCTCATTATGATATTCAGAGCGTACAACCCCGCGGCCGTGTAGAACTGCAAAGACAAACAGCTGAAACATTCACGGCATTGAAGATTACATTTTATTTTATCAGGGATGCGCCGCCATGTTGCTGAAGCCTTCGGAGTATATGAGGTTAGTCTATGCTGAGACAGGAAAATGAAGTTAATGGGAGGAGGAAAAACGTAGCTTTATTAACGACACTAAGAGTAGTATTTGTGGAAATATTAGAAGAATAAAAGGCAAACATGTCAACCCAACAGATGCAGTGTAAAATGCTAACACTAATACTGTATGCTCTAGTTATAAACTGGTAGGAAAAGAAGTTGCTGCACATGAGTAAGTTCAAGTAGCAGTACAAGGACAGGAGAATCAGTATGTTAATCAAGTATGAGTGGATGCACAAAGACACTTTACAGAGCATTATTCATTCACTAACACTCACACACACCACTTTCATACTAGGCAATGAAGTGACTGAAGTGTGTTACCTAAGGACACAGTGTTGATTTTTACCAGTGGTAGGTATTCCCACTGGTTTCCCATCCAAGTACTAACCGGGCCCAGTTTTGCTTAACTTCTGAGATCTGACAAGCAGTTTAGTAACAACAGAGAACTTTTTCTTTTGTTTTTGAGGACTGTTTTATGTTTTAATATAGGATTTGGATTTACTATATTAATTAAAATCTACTACTTCTGGTACGTCTGGTTAAACAATCAATATGGCATTTTGGAGAGGGTCAGCTGTCTGCTTGTCTACATAGAAGTCATAACACCTACCAAGAAATGTTTCACAGTACAGCATTAAACATATCCATGTGTTTCCATTGCTCAAAAAATACCTTTAAGCTAGAAGCTTGTCTTCATGGAGATAGATCAGTTTGATGTCAGACTGTGGAAGACTCTCGGGAAAAGCAATAACATCTCCATGGAGACAAACAGGTGGCAGACGCTCCAGAAAAGTTACATAGTGCACATTTAGATCCACTGAGACACATCTGCTTATATTGAGTGCATCTGCCTGTTCATATATAGCTGAAATGAAATTCTTTATTCATTATTGGGTTTATGAGCACGGTTCAATGTGATTACAATAATAAGGCCACAAAGCTCTGGTATAAGGTTGTGTGCATGTTTCCTAATGCTTCATTTAGGCTCTAATTCAAATTGAAAAACAATATAGGCTCATAGCAGACATGATTTGCTCACGCTTGTTTGTTGGAATGGCTTCGGAGCTCTTAATTAGCCGATCCAGAGCGCCGCATGCATTCCGATTCGACGAAATGAGAAGGCGTTATATTGTTGGCGAATTTAAATACAAAGCCATAGCTGTGGATTCCTGTCTGTTCCACACACGGCATTTATCAAAAGCCTCTCTCCATGAAATGACACATTATGTGGGGAAAAGGGAGAAATGCCACCTCATTTGTCTGTCACTTGTTTTTGTCTTTGGAAAAATGAGCGCCGCGGTCGTCTCCAGCAGCTTTCTGACTACGCACAAGTAGTATATCAATCTTTTCTTACCACAAGTTGATTGTCGACTTAACTTTTATCGCATTAAGTTTGTCATGAGTTTTTAAGTACGTCTCACGCTGATTGTTAAGCTAGATACTTATTGGTGTGAATTACATAAAGTTAGTAATGGAAAAAGCAAATTTTTGTGGATATTTATGGTTCATTCAACACAGAACAAAAACACAATTTTCCAACAGATCAAGACACTGTGGAATGACCTGCAATGCCTTAAGCAGTACTTTGAAAATATTTGCTTATTTGCTTGCTTGTCTCCATGGAGATATTATTATTTTTCCTATATTGTTCCACGTATGGCATTAAACCTCAGTTGAATTTAAAGAATTAGAGATTTTTTATCGACCAAAAACACATGCATTCTTCACAGACATGATGTGTAACTTGGTCTGTAACGAGGTATCGCATGCTGGTCCACTCCAATAGATGTGTTTAATGCCATAGTGTGAAACATTATAATAAAAGCAACATGGAGACAGACAGGTGGCGAACCCTCTACTAAAAATGTTACATAGTGCACCTTGATTAAACATAATCTTCTGTGAATTATGCACAAGAAAGGAGTGCCATCGTGTTAGCAAAACAACAAGCTAGCTACGGCATTTTAAGTGAAAGAAAAAGGTTTTGCCAAGGGGAAATTAGCATAATCAACTGAATATTTACAATGCTGCTTTACTCTGCGAAAAATAATCCAAAAACGGCAGCATATTCTAGTTATCGAAAGCGATTTTAACATTTTGCAGTTATAGTTTCACACACTCAGGCTAGTGACTTTGTACTAACCTTGCTCCAAATTACCACCTTATCCCAAACCCAAACCAACTTCCTTGCTTACTAATCTACTCAGCGTGGCCCCCCCATGTCGATATCCGTACTTCCCCTGCAGTTCAAAAAGCCCATTACAATGTTGGTGACAAAGCATGTGATATAAAACAGGAGCTGGGGAGGCCATTATCGTCGTCTGGGGTCATGCTGCGGTTCCCTGGTCCAGCTGGTAGTCACAGTCCCCCACGTTACCCTCATAGTCACAGGGCATCTACTACTGTCCTGCTCTACCGCCGAAAGTCATAAGGAATTAATGAGATGACAGTACATTGTATCAAAAACCAACGGGGGGTCTAGTACTGCTTTCCACTTTCTACTCATTAAAACCGTACTAATGGGCTCAGAGGACTTCCAGACCTCCTCTAAACTGCCTGCTAGCCTGTGCGGGTTGTCAGGGAGCATTATTTTTGTTTAAGAGTGAACGTGCCATTCAGCTCTGAAATATTGATCGTGGGGAACTTTCAAGGGGACTTAGTGTCTGGCACCGGTATAATTGCCGTGCAGAGAGTTAATGGGCGTTGGAAGAAGCAGAAATTGGGATAGAATCTGATGATAGAAGTCGGTTTACATGACAACGCCGAGCACTGAAATTAAAAAAAGTTTGAGGGTGTAAGCTTTAGGAATTAAAAACACATTCACGTACCGCGTTCTATCGAGACGTTATTGCTTTGTATAGGGTGTTCCACAGTATTAACCATATTAAACTCCTTGGAAACAAGGAGGTAATGCGCCAGATCAAGTTACAAGTCAGATCTGCGGATAGGTGACCCCGCTCACAGAAAGAATATGTGTTAATTGTGGTATTTTTGAGTAATAAAAATACTAGAAATGAAAGAAATGCTCTAGATGCACGTAATGTCATACTGTGGAACATCACAGGCTGGGCTAATACAGCATTATTAGACAGTATACCTTAAAATAGTTAGTAGTAAGAAGAACAGTAGTAAGAAGGTACTGGGCTCAGTTGCTGGACCATGTTGGGACTTTCTCTTAACATTCTACAAGTGATCTTAGCTTAAACAGGCTCATCAAGGTCAATGGCGCTGCGGTTGCTCACGGCTCCTGACCACAGACTGTATAAAGAAGTGAACTGAGTGGGTGTGGCGTCACCCATTGTGTTTAGCTCCAGTCAAATGAAGCTCATTGATGCTAGCGGTTATAGGAATGAATTTGAAGCCGAATTCCATATTTGGAATTCTGACAGCGAGTATCATAGCAACGATAGAGCCAATCAGGAGCGAGGCTGTTGAAAGTAACGTCCCTTCCCTCCCGTATCACTGGTTCAGCAGGGAGCGGGCGCTTAGCAATGCTGTGAATCAAACCTGTTACTAATGCTAGCAAGAGCGACCTTGGGGAAAGAAGGATTTATCTGTTATCACATAATGCTCATATCTTGATTTACGGACGCAATAGCGAAATAAAAATACCATGATCATGTAAAGCGGGTCAATATGAATATTTTAACACCAAAATGACGAGCCTGACAGCAGCAGTTATGAAGAGAGGGGGCGGCGACAGTTTTTCAATACAAAGTGATTTGAAGCCGAAAGCGCGCCCATGCTTACTTCCTATTTGGAACGCGGCGGCTAGCAGGTTAGCTCTGTCCATTTAAATATACAGCCTACGCTCCTGGCAGGTTCTCCCAGCTGTATTGAAGGATGGGTCAAATACAAAAGACAAATTTCTCTATGGAGACAAGTATACCTTAGTTGTTATAAAGCAAAGGTAAAATCCCTATAGCAATACAAAATAAATAAATGCATTCACCAGTAGCTAGTTCTGGGCTTCCACATTCTTGCCATTTTCACTTTTGGCAAACACATTAGCCCAATTACAGTCTAACCTATATTATACAGTACAGTGTAAAGTGCTGCCTTAAACCCCTGTTCCCCTGTTTGCTTTCATTGCACTTTGAAAGCTCGTGCCTCAGAAGCTAGCCCGAAGCTAGTCAAGATGAATGCTCCCTGAATTACCCATGACAGTTTATGGAAATGTGCACAGGCGTTAGAACCCAGAGATTTTTTATTTTTTCAACTCCTAGAAGGACTAATTACATCATTAAGCACATTAAAATGACTCTGCATTTGAGAAAAGGGCAAACGACTTCTACGGTTCGGGGAGCGACTTGTCACTGTGGCGCTGCGCGAGGAGATAGCAGAAAATTAAAGATGCCGCTAAATGACATGGTAATTAGCATGACAGTAATTGTGTATTTACTCACCTAATGACTGCAGATGCTTAGCGCTAGATAAAAGGCCAATATGTCCTTAAGGTGCACTGATTAGCATTAAATGAGGTTTTTATCTATGCAGACCTGGTCACACAGCGAGAAATCATATAGAGTTATCCATCACACATGTACCATTTAACTAAGGAGCAATATGACTTCTATGTATTAATAATGGGGGCAGAAGATAGTGATAGCTACTTTGACGCTACATTTGGAAATAAAATGGCAAAAAAGTGAATCGGGGCTTAGAAGAAGTGCTTTAATCTGACGTTTAATTTGTGGCGCGGTGGTTGGAGTACTCATCCGCCAATGCAAAGATCGGTGGATTGATTTGCACTCGGGCCAACTTTTGTCATTGTGTCCTTAGGCAAAACACTTAACCCAGCTGGTCTTGTTACTTACAGGTGGTCGGAGGGGCTAGTGGTGCAGATCGGCAGCCTCGCTTTCTTCATTCTACCCCAGGGCATCTGTGGGGTAAATGCTGTATTCGTTGAACTACAATCATATAATATATGTTTGTGTAATCTCTCAGTGATCCAGGTCTGATCCATAGTAAAAGCTGAAATTAAATCTATAAACTGGACAAAAGAAGTGAAGATGTTTCACTGCTCATTCAAGCCACTTCTTCAGCACTGGGAGAAACGGCTTTAACTTCGACTGTTACTTCGTTTTTTTACTACAATCATAGCTTTATATACCACACTTAAATCTTCATTTTGTTTGCTTTAAGTAATATTTGGCAGTGGATACAGAGAACATTTTTGATTATTTCTCTTATAAAAGCCAAGCTCAAATATGCTAGTTAAGTTCATGTATGTTTTTTATCATATATATATATATATACATACTATACCACTTTTTCTTTTTTTTTTTCAGAACTCAGCTTAAATATGCACAGGTTGTCTATTAAACATGTGTGAATAATACAAAACACGTGCAGTGCAATATGGACCCTTTAAATGATGACATAAGTGATTTCAACAGATGAAAAAGATTAAATCCCAGTGTTGGGGTAGTTGTTGCTTGTGAACTAATAAAGAGTTTCCAAAGCTCTCACTCAGAACACATAAAGAGCTGCTTGTTTCACCCAGAGAGCAATGTCATGTTACCAGGTTTGGCACATACAGTTTCTCCATATTTTATAATCTCATGACTTTTTAATGTGGCGGTACAGGATGTTCCGAACATACTACGCTCCACGCTTTATTTTGACAGAATATAATTCAATTTAGATGAGAGGGGAGATTACCTGCTGGTGCCTGGATGGGGAAAGCAGAGCCAATATTATAAAGTGTCAGAGATGGATGTTGGAAGTCTGGGCGATGGGCTGCGGACACTGCTTGCAGGTCATGCTGAGGAGGCAAAGACTGCGATGGGATTACAATTTGTGTCAGTCCAAAGGAAAAATGTGGACGAGTCTGACCTCCACCACGGAGATACTGGTGACAGTGAAGGACCACTGCGGCTAATCTGCAGAAAAAAACGTATAATGCCTGGATCGTTTTGAGCTCAAGTGGAGGCTGACATTCAAACAGCCTTGTGAGCAAAGTATGGGACGGAGAGTTACTTTTACTTTAAGGAAAGGACGTTTTGGAGATGGAAATGTCCCTTTGACTGTGTACTAGGTCTAAAAGGGCCCCAGTACTATACACAGAAATGATGGTGATTGCAAAGGTCTGTCTTAAAGGGCCCATATTACGCCATTTTCTGGTCTATGTTATAAAGTTGTTTCCTCATCAAAAACATACCTAGAGTTGTGTTTTGTTTCATTCGCATATGTTTAACACACACACACACACACACACACCCACACACCCCCACACACACTGCATATTTAAGTTCTACGGAGATGTTCTTTTCTCACACTGAAAACATTCTGTTCCACCTTGTGATGTCATGTGGTAATACAGGAAGTGCTCCGCTGTGTTTTTAAACTCCATACACCTTCACTAGAATCATTTGTATATTTTCACACCTGGAATTTCCAGTCCGTTCCAAACAAAAGATAAAAACTAACTGTTAACTTGAAAACTCTCACTTCTTGACATCACAAGGTGGAACAGAGGATTTGGAGTTTTGGAGACTTAAACAGACTAATAATAAAGTGTTACTCAAACATGTGTACATGAAACAAAACACAACTCCAGGCTTTTTTTTTTGATGAGGTAACAGTATTATAACATGACTTAAAGCTTACAAGAGTCAATTTTGCGTAATGTAGGACCTTTAATCTATCTATTTTCTTCTGCTTATCCATGGCCGGGGCTCGGGGGCAGCAGTCTAAGCAGGGACTCTCAGTCTTTCCTCACCCCAGACACTTCCTCCAGTTCCTCCAGTGGGAACCCAAGGCCTTCCCAGGCCAGTCGAGAGACATAGTCCCTCCAGCGTGTCTTGGTTCTTCACCAGGGCCTCCTTCCAGTGGGACATGCCTGAAACACCTCCTTAAATTATCTTTAAATTGAAGGTGTAATGCATAACTTTTCCAGTGAAGGGTCCATCCAAAGCTGGCCTCCATGGAGATGTTAATGCTTGCCTGAAATGTTCTGCAGTATGGCATTACAGTTATCTATCACCAGTGAGACAAGAGATACCACCAAGCCGTTACATGTCAGCTCTGTGGAGAGATGACAGGAGACACGATTTATGATTTTCGAGAAGTTTTTGATTGATAATGTATGTAATGAATGCAATATGTAGTTAAATAGTGTATCTTTTAATTTAGCTACCTCCATGGAGACAAGCAAGTGGTGCCACTGGGCCAAGTTACAGGTGAGATCTATGGAAAGGTGATCCTGTTTAGAGTAAGAATGGATGCTTGAAGCTATTGTAGGCACACAAGGTGAAATAAAGGCTAGTTAAGTTTAATGCCAGTTTGTGGAAGATACCAGGCAAAACAAAAACATCTACATGGGCACAGGCAGCTAGTGGATTGTGGTGTTCTGTAGGAGGATCCATGGTGACCCTCCGCGAGAAAGTTACACAGTGCACATTCAACAAAGCATTTATCACCCAAGACACACACTTAATACATTTCTGCGCAAAGACGCCTGATGTGACGCTATAACTCATCAAAACAGCAGCGTTTTTTGAACATACACCACTTCCTCACATTTATCACAGGGAAGCAGGAAACAGCTGAGGTTAGCCCGATACAAGGGGTTTAATCTGGACAGCGCTGCACTAAAGTCACATGTTTAAGCAAAATCATCTTCTCCCGATGAATGAGAGTGGGCAGGTGCTATTATTCTCACATGGAGCAGGACACACAAGTTACTCATCCTCGGTCTCACCGTGGTTCAGGCCAAATTACCTTTTTGCTTTGTATGCAGCTCTCATGTATTTATGGGATAAGATATAAAACAGCCATCCGCTAAAAGGAGCCAGCCCAAGCACATCTAAAGACACTGTAACAGCAGTAGTCTCCGCAACACATGGTAGAAGATTGATGGGCAGAATAAAAATGAAATGATGCATAAATCAATTGTAGTGCTTGAATATAGGCTTTGTGTGTGGGGAAAAATTAACGTAGGGTAAAGTATAGAGAAGCTGTTGGATGGATGTAAACGGCTAGCACTGCATCCTAATTTCCGCAATTGAAGAGCTATGTATGCATGTATGTATTGTACTTTGTCAATAGAGACAGGCCAACATTTTGACTTTTTTGCGTATCAGCCTTAACTCTCCCGCCTAGGCCAATATTTGGTTTTGGGCTCACCGATTGCTGCATAAATCTTTATTTTAACACGACAGTACGATGTTGGCATTCAAAAAATTGGATTACACAGCTCCATTATGGGTTAGCAGTGAAAATAGTGCTGTGGATGTCTAAAAATCATTTCTTTTCATTTCACTTTTCCCTTATTATAGTTAAATTATACAGAGTAGTAAAAAGTATAGACAGTATTTATGTTAGTATCATTTTCAGTTTAAGGAGAAAATTATCAAAATCAGTCCTACATATTGGCTCGAAAATATTGGCCAGCAGTTGCTCTGGATTCTAAACAATTGGTATCGGAATCTGCCATGAAAAAACTCATATCGGTCAATGTCTAGAATTCAAATATTGGAATGTTTTATGACAGTCAAGTGTTGCTTCTCCACAGATCTGAGCTGCAACTTGGGCTGGTGGCATCGCTTACTTCTCTTCATGGTGTCAGACAAGTTTAATGCCGTACTGTGGAGCAATCTAGGCAAAGTAATAACACCTGAGACAAGCAAGTTACATTGTGCAGTTTTAATAACAGCTGTTGTAATAGAGAATGCAGAGACTTCGGTATTCAAAATGTGGCAATTTCTTCAAAAAAATGCACATTGTTCCCTGAAGACGTTTTAGATGTCATCCATGTTTGAGTAATCTAGTGATCTCTCCCAGGCCCTATCCGAAACCTCCTTAGGGTTAGTTGTAAGATTCTGTCGAAATGCTCAGCCTCAGCCCACAAACGTGATCCCTCCACATGATAATTCTCCATAAATATACAAAAGGATTACACAAAACTGCAATGTGTAGTAGTTTCATTAGCAGGACGCACACTGATTGTGTTGTGATTGCGCTCTGAAGGGGGTGTGACTTAGCGCAGAGAGCAAAGGAAGGTGAGACTCAGAGTGTCAAATCTGCAAACTTATATAATATGTTGTTTTTGACAAATATAGCACTTTCAAAATGATAACAGATAACATGGTGATCTAAATGTGTTAAAGCTGTTAGCAGTTAATACTCTATAGAAGTAAAATTCTAACCCTTTTTAGGTACAAATGGTATTCAAAATCCAGCAGTTTCTTCAGTGCATTATAGTTTAACACACATGTAACCCAAACTTCATTTTAACGGGAGTTCCATACATTTTTTGTTCAGTTTTGTTAGTACCTTAATCTTATAGTCTACTTCTTCTACTGTGCATGTTACCTCTTAGCAGTATCACCTTCTAGTCCTTTTAAGAGGCAAAAGTACCACATCCTAAGCTCCAAAAACCTCACGAATATGCTTGGACTACACCCCAATGTATTTGTTAAACTGACCGTCCTA
The DNA here is from genome assembly GCF_009829125.3 of Periophthalmus magnuspinnatus. Classification (NCBI taxonomy): domain Eukaryota; kingdom Metazoa; phylum Chordata; class Actinopteri; order Gobiiformes; family Gobiidae; genus Periophthalmus; species Periophthalmus magnuspinnatus. The sequence goes on from NC_047143.1 coordinate 21,149,571, forward strand.
TTGCCTGAGCTATTGCCATTGAACGCTGCAGCTATCTGAATAAATAAGCAAACATACGCTCATCGCAGCAGACCCCTCACCACAGCATACAGTTCAGAACTCAATTTCACACCCGGCTGCCTTCTCAGACAATTTAGACAGCCCGATGCCAGCAGCAAAAAGTGAAGAGACAATGCATTTATTTATCGACTTTTTTGGCAGAAAAGGGGGGATTTTAGCGCTATGTGTGTGTATATGTGCATGTACCTTCATATGACATATTGAAAAGAAGGACGCAGTGAAAAATGTGATTTGGAAAACGGAAATCCAGCGGTCTATCTCGGGAATAGTTTTCTTAGTCAGTCATCCGGAAGTCTGGTCCCAATGCAGCATTCCATGACTGAAGAGAGTGAAAAAACGCAGTGAAAATGACAACAATAGAAAAAAAGCCTTTAAATAAAACACAACTAGGACACTTGTACCTTTGGCATTATCGCGCTGGCTATATATGTCGCGGTATTGTCATTTGCTTTATGAGAATGCATGGGTGAATGATGCAGCCGGAGAATGTATTGTAGTGAAGAGATATAAAGAGTGCTGGTGCCAAAGATAAGCTGTTTATGTATGTTTGACGGAGTGCTGTAATCTCAGTCAACACATGTTTCTGGAGTTGGTTTGTTACATGAGAAAAGATTAAGAAAGGAATGGATTACGATTAAGCTACGTAAAAATAAAAAAATAAAAACTGACTCCAGCCACGCGAGGTAGTAATCAGTGTCGACTTTTCGTGAGATATGTACAGTTTTGAAGATATAGATTCAGTTAGATGGTGTTATGCATGTCTAAATAAATAAGATTTTATTTAACTTAGTTTAATTTTGTGGCTATTAAACAACAACATAACATTATATTAAGATTAGATTACTTTAAGACAGAAACTGGTTCACCCAAAGGACAAAACCCCGAGCCATAAACAAAGCAATGTAGTCTACTCCATTCAGTGTAGTGAAGAGTGCAGTGAGTGTTACATTGGAGAAACTAAACAGCCACTCCATAAGAGAATGTACCAACACCAGTGTGAGAGCAGCTCAGGACACCAATCAGCGATTCATCTTGATCTCAAAGCCACAAACCACTCCTTTGAAGATAGTCAGGTTCAGATCTTAGCCAGAGAAAAGAAATGGTTTGAGAGGTGAGTTAAAGAAGCTGCTTTTGTTAGGAAAGACAGTCCTTCTTTAAACAGGAATGGGGGCCTGAGACATAATCTCTCGCAGATATATGATTCCATCCTGACACCCAAAGCAAACAAAAAGAACAATAAGAGGGCCATTAAAGGTTGAATACGGTTGCTAAGGCTGAAACTGCAGACAATAGCTGTTTACAGTTTCAGTGTAGTTAGCCCCTCCCTTCAGATAGATATAAGGCAGTGTCCATCAGCAACTGACCAGAACTGAAGAAGCCGCGAAATGTCTTCACTCCTACAGCGATTTGTCCAGTTGACAGATTTAAACTTCGTCTTTTGCTGTTAAATCATCTGTCGAATACGCATCCCCATATAAAACTGTACTATTCATGCAGCCGGAGTATTCAGGCAGCTTCATTAGCACTGTAGACAATATAGTTTGCACCATAGCTACCGACCTGCAGTTTTGAAGATTCTGTGACCCTGTAAATTAGCCATCCATCACAATTTGGCTCAGTCTGAATACTTTTACACAATTTTCCAGTTGCTAGCTTCCCTGTTGTTAACAATATGTGTAAATTAACTTTGTTGGAGTGTATTTTAGAGCTATTTTGTTAGCTCAGAATCTCCAAAGTCAAGGACAACTTCTTAAAGGGCCTGTACCAGATTTTCTTTCCATGTATTTGAGAAAAATGTGTCTTTCCTCAGTACAGATATATAATATAAGCACATCTTAAAAGCAGGTCAAAATACATTTGCTCTGTGTACTGTCTCCATCAATTATACAGCTGACAGTTGTGGAAAGTGCTTATAAACTCATTACAGTGAATGATTATGATGTTCTGAATGCATAAGGTAAATATGGGGTAAATCTGGACCACTGTAAACCGTTTAAAATGAACTAATTCTGTTTTTAACATTTTAAACCTTGCACAGGGAAAACAGAAGGCCTGTGTGTTTTGGCTTTGGGGAATTATTTAAAGTGGGCCGAAAACACCCAAGCTCTTGTTGCTTATCGCACGACTTTCGGGTAATTGACTTGGACGTATAAAAAAAAAAAGAACAAAAAAAATCTCCATAAAACTTGAAGGTAAGCAGGTATGACATTCTAATGGGCTTCTTCATTAAGTCGCGCAGCGTGGGGTAATGTGTTTGAAATTAACGTGACATTTTCGACTCCAAAGACTTCCATTCAAAGCGCGTTCCCGCTCGCTGCGACGGTAATTTATGCACAGTTGTGATCTTATACAAAGTGGTGTTTTCTAAGCTGCAGAAATCCGACATCTAACATGGAAAACAACATGTAAACATCGGAGGGATTGTGAGTGTTGGGGAGGAGAAAATGGGAGAGTATAGTAAATGCAATGAGGGAGGACAGTTCACATGGTCTGTGTACATGGCATGTGTGTTACAGAATACATTATATATTTAATTTATTTGTGATCCAATTTAGCATATCAGAGGAGCATCAAAGGATTATGTTATACAGTATGTGAAGCTGGTATGCTACGCTTAAGACAGGAAGTGGGAGGGGGGTAGAGCAACTTAAAGTGATAGTATGTAACTTTGTGGGGGTGGCACGTCTCTTTCATGTTTATATGGAAATAGAAAGTTAAAACCAAACTTCAGAATATCGTTTATGGAGATAGACATTTGTGAACAAGTTGGCTCTTTTAAACGGTTCCTTAACGTGAACGGTGGGATCCAGATCTTATTTTTAAAAGAGCCGAATCTTTTTCTTTCTAATTTGTATGCATTTTTATACTGTTTAACACTGAACCGACCCAAGAATTAGCATCGAAGCAGAGCAGGCGACATGAGTGATTTATTTGTGCACGAAAAACATATTTGGCACAATAACAGTTCCTTTTAAAATGATTATTATTGTAGTGCAAAGTTTTATTTAGATACATTTGAAAGGGTAAACACACTCCCACTCTCAGTTTGAACCAGTTTAACCTTCACTTCTTTCTGTTATTAGTTTGTAGATAAAATTAGTTGTCACATTGGCTTCTGTCATATAAATAAACAGTAAAAGAGCAAGTCTTTTAAACGGTTCTTAGAAATGAACAGATCCAAAAGATTCGGATCCCATAAAAGCCAAACGTCTGATTACTAGTATGAAATATTCTAGCCAAAGGAATATCATTTCCATTAGAAACTGTGACTCTAACAAATATCTTTCTTGCATATTAGCATTCTGAATGTGCACACTCTAGTTGTTTAAAATAGGGAGTGTGTTAGATCCAATTTAGTTAGCTCCTCTCTTCAGGCAGATGTTTAAGCCAGAATCCTGTCAGAACTGAAAAAGTTTGGATGAGCGACGAAACGTATTCACTCTTAAAAACTTTTGTTCACTTGAGATGATTTCATTTTCTTTTGCTGGAGCCCACCTGGATGACGGATGGATTAAAGAGAAATAGTTTACAGTGAATATCCGTCTAACCTTTTCCATATATTTGTCATTGTATTCCCTCAGTGACTATTCAACCGGAGCTCTCCATGGTGCTGAATTAGACAGTGCAAATAAAACTAAAGGCATTTGTGCAAGGAATCAAAATGATGTGCATTGTGTAACATGGTGGAGGGTCCGCCATGTAGATGTTATTGTTTTGTTTGGAATGTTCAAGTAGGTGACACCAGCAGGCCCAGTTACAGGTCAGATCTGAGGAGAGGCACATCTGATCACAGTATAGAGAATATATAAATGGATATAGCTAACCTGCTAGCCACTGCATTTCAGATAGTAAGTGAGCATGGGCACACTTCCTGTTTCATCGACTCTGGCTCCAAGTCACTTTACACAGAAAACTTGTCACCCCTCGCTCTGTAACTGCTGCAGTGAGACTTGTCATTTTGGTCTTAAAATGTCAATATTTACCCACTCTAGATGACCCCGGTATTTTTATTTAACTGTTTTGTCTGTTTTGTCCATAAATCAAGATATGAACATTGATAACAGACAAATTAGTTAGCTTCCTTCCCTGAGGTCGCTCTTGCTACCGAAAGCATTGTTAAGCATCCACTCTTTGCTAAATCAGCGGTGCGGGCGGGAAGGGGCGTTACCTTTAAAAGCCTCGCTCCGGATTGGCTCGTTGGTTGCTATGATACGTGGTTGGAACTCATCTCCAAATCCCATGAGCTTCATTTGACGGCATCACACTCACTTAAGTCCACTTCTTTATACAGTCTATGTGTGGAATATTCCAGGTAAGGCAATCTCCATGGAGACAAGTGTTTACCAGAAAAGTTGCACAGTCCACCGTTAACTAAAGAGAATTTGAAGAGTAAGAATGGCTAGAATATAAGAGAAATGGAAATCTTCTCCATATTTGTATATTGCTGGTATAATTTATTTCCTTCCTTTCACACTTGCATATGATATTAGATTTAAACTTGCTTTGTGCCAGCCATACTGTGCAGAATATAACCACATTGAGCGCTAACAAATAGCCACTACATCATAATAAACATACTTATTGTGCACTCACTTACTTTAGATTGAGACTTTAAGCTAAACCAGAAATGCAATGTGAAAAGCAATGTGTCCCCCAGGTTTCTTATTATTCGATGAGCAGCACAGAGCCTTCCCCATATACTCCGCAGAGGTACAATATATCCAGTCAAATTACAAAATGAATGCAGTGAAGAAGAACAAACTACACAGGGGCGGCTGGGGAGAGCAAAGAACGCTCCTCCTTTGGCTGCGTCTGATCTAAAGGGCTGAGTTTTATCCAACACTCGGCACTATTATCGTCATTTCCCGCTAAGCACCGGCTCCCCAGATGTTCCCCAGGGAGCGCCATCGAGCAGCGCCGCCGCCTTTGCCACGTTACCACGGCAACGCTCCCGTGCCAAAGCTCATTACAGAAGCAGACAAGTACACATCACTTTGGAGAAGAAGGGAGCGCTTAAGTGACAGGTTTTTTTGTTGTTGTTTTTTTGGTAACGAGAAATGTAAATGATTTGTATTTATTTATTTTATGTTTTTGTTGTTTTTATTATGCTTTTAAAGGAGCGCTATGTAACTTTTCTGGTGAAGGGTCTGCCACCTGCTTCGTGTCCATTTTTTTACTTTTCCTTGCATCGCCCTTAGTATGGCATTGAACTAAATCTCCATGGAGACAAGCAGGCGGTGCCATTAGGCCAAGTTCTGTGTCAGATCTGTGGAGAGGTGACCGTGGATTGAATGTTTTTAAATGTATTTTTGAGTATAAAAACACTGGCAATTGAGCAAATGTAAGGATTTTGTTAAATGCATATGGTGGAATATGTAAAGCAATTCTAAGAAAGTAGGTGGTGGACTCCTCTCCACACATTTAAAAACATCAGTTCCCCAAACAAAACATTTGAATTTCTGAATATCAACAGCCACCAGATTCAAAACATACATTCATAACAGTTCTACACCTTTTCTACAATAGTTCCAAAAAATAAACTATCCAAGAAAGAACAAAAACGTAGATGAAATTGACTCTTACATCAAGCACACCCAAGAACTGCACAGGACACACCCAAAAGCGGTTCACTTTGTCAGAACATACCATTACTATCAGTTTCTTAAAAGAAAATTCGACCAAAAAGAAACTCATTTTTGCATAGTGCTTGCAATCGTTTGTAACAATTAGAACATAATACAGTGATGCTCTCATATACTGAATTGCCCTGAAGTAATTATCCCATCTACGTTTAAACTGTTGAGTCATTTAATCAAGTACAAATGAAAGGGATTAACAAACAGCTCCCTGGCATCCCCTCTTGTGGAGTGTGCGTGTCCTCTATCACCCAAACAAGTGCCCTGATCAGGTTAAGCACGGCACTCAGACCTCTGCCAGTGTCCCCCGCTACGGTGGTCTGCAGCGGGGGGCCCTTTCAAGTCTGCGCTTTTGATTAAGTCCAGTTTTACGACAACAACAGCCGGGCCAGGTAATGAGTCTGGTGTGCTGATGATAAGGCTGCTGGCTACTACATCCAATATGGCCGTGGAAGAAATGCTTGTAAGCAAAAGACAAGTTTAGTATTTATTTTAAGGACTACTGCATATGGTTGTTGTGTACTTTGGAAAGACTTTGTGGTGGAATATGGAGTGGTGGAGTAAACATTGACTATGTTGTAAAGCGCAAGGCATTATTATAACAAAGTTAGGGACAGTGTGATTTGGATTTCAAAAGGGTCAACTGACCTCTCTGATTAGACGATCCATGATAAAAAAAAAAAAAGTGAATAATTAGTCAAAACTTGTAAAGTGTCTTATATTTTACCTGCAATCATTAAACATCAGTCAGGCATGAGACAATGTGCATGCCCCCTTGTCCTTGTTTACGGTCTTTAAAAGCCTTTGACCACAAATTGAAGTGTGAAAAATGTAACATTTTCAACAAATGCATAAATACAATCATTACCAAAAAAGACTAAACAAAAGTATGTAGCCTACTCATTTATAATAGGTACAAGATGTACAAAGGTGCCAAGAGAATAACCCAACAAAGGTTCACAAAAACAGTAATTGTGCCAGTATTTTCATTGTTATATGAAATAGTTATATAGTATAGTTGTATGGTTCTAATTTATTTTTAAATGGTAAATGATCACATTTTTATATAGCTCTTTTGCATCTTTAAGGCACAAGTGCTTTAAATAAAGGAATCACTCACTCATTCACACATCCATTCACATACCAGTGTAGTAGTCTTGCCCACAGACACTACAACAGCATTTTTCTGGGAAGCGAGAATTGCACTGCCAACTTGTGGGTCCGCAGATCTGACCACGCACCAATGATGTTTATGTCGATAGCAGGATTCGAACCACCAACCTTCGGACCAGAGGATAAACTGAGCTACTGTCACTATTTTAACCTTAAAGATTAGAATTATGATTTCTCACCTTTTCCCTAGAAGTGAAACAAACCACAATGACACGCCCCTTTCTCACTGCTGCTCGGGTCCTGACTAGAACCAAGAAGTACAAACACATAAACCCTGCGCTCTGGTCTCTGCACTCGCTTCCTGTGGCTCAGAGAATAGACTTTAAAGCAGCTCTCCGTGGCCTAGCACCAAAGTACATCTCCGACATGTCAGTACCATATGAACTATCGTCAGAGCCCGGCCTCCTGCTGGTGCCCAGAGTCAGGACTAAACATGGGGAAGTCAGTGCTTCAGTTTCCTTCCTGAAGATGTGAGACAAGCCTCTACTTTGACAATGTTTAAATCCAGGCTCAGAGCAGTTCGGTTTAGCTGTGCATATGACTGAACAGTTTTTAATGTTCATTTTATAATTAGTTTGTATTGTGACTCTAATGCCTTGCTTTGCCCTTTCGGTGTCTCAGCACAGCAAACGATACAAATGCGTACTAAACTATCCATGCTCCCTTTATGACACATATTAAACAATAATCTATGACCACGTCCCCGTACACCATCATCACCATCGCTCTTCCTCATTAGGCGGGTGACGGATGACTCACCTCTCCGCAGGTCGAGGTGAGGTTATCGATAGTGACGGGCGCAGTTACAGGTGGACCTTTGCCGCTAATACGTGTGAGTCATGACGGATGCTTTTGAAGGTTTGATTTTTGAAGTGACTCATCAGTTTTGGATGACCTTTAATTGCGCGGCGCTGGTGTGTCTTGAGGGTCTCTGATTAGTTTGGGTTGGACAGGATTAGACGGGCGCTCGAGGGGACTGTTGATTAATATTGGCGGAAAATTCACCTTGATTAATGCGTTTTGAAGTCATAATTAGGGCGTTTGGAAAGACAAATACTTCACTTTTCTGCAGGTAAGTGTTTGACATTTCAGAACTAAAGTATTTGCACAACTTTGAGGTAATTGTCCGGGTTTGGTCTGGGAGGTCTGTTGAGAATACTGAGAGATTGGGTTACTTGAAACTTTTGGAAGGCCATTTGACGTTAATGGATACAGTGGATCTGGACATTGGATGAGACGCAGAACCGCAAAAGGATTATTGCCGCTACTGTAAAGCTATAGTTTTTCAAGCCTGTGTACTTCTTAAGGCAAATCTTTTTCAGTAATTCTCCAGATACGTGAAATTGTATTTGTTATAAGTCTTATATTACACAAAACTGCGCTTTAAGCCATGTTATAATGCTGTTACCTCCTCAAAAACATACCTGACATTGTGTTTTCTTTGTTTCACACATGTTTGATTAATCCTGTACTATTAGTCTGTCTACATCTCCAAAGCTCAAAATGCTCCGTTCCACCTTGTGATGTCATGAAGAGGTAGTTTTCAAACAACTGCTGAATGTATCATGTTTTTAGATAAAGAACATGGGCCTATATAACTTTGTGGAGATGATATTATTAATTATTGAAGGAAACAGCTAAACAATCCACAAATGATGAACCCTATAATTATTTGTAAGGAATTGGGTCCAAAAACTTGCCATGTTAAACTAATGTCTTGAAGCCTTCTTAACTGGCAACACAGATTTGTGCTTAAATGATGCAATTAATCTTTGAATCTGTTGTGGAAAATAATATTTCACATTTGTTTGGAAGACATTGAACTTTGTGCCAGTTTTTGTTTCATGTAGATATGTCCAGTACAGAGAGATTAAAGGGCTCATATTACACATGTTTGGATCAATGTTATAATGTTGTTTCCTCATCAAAAACAGACCTGGAGTTGTGTTTTGTTTCATTCACACATGTTTAACACACAAACTCTGCATATTTAGGCTGAGTTCTTCTGCCAAACACTCTGAAAACACTGTGTTCCACCTTGTGATGTCATGTGGTAATACAAGAAGTGCTTCAATGTGTTTTTAAACTCCATACACCTTCATTAGAATCATTTGGATGATTTCAGCCCTGGAATTGCCTACATCGACTGAACAGAAGGTAAAAGGTACCTATTACCACTTCATGACATCACAAAGTAGAACAGAGCTTTTGAGCTTTGGAGATGTAGATAGACTAATGATAAAAGGTTACTCAAACATGTGTGAAAGAAGCAAAACACAGCTTCAGGCATGTTTTTGAGGAGGTAACGACATTGTAACATGTGTTAAAAGTATGGTAATATAGGACCTTTAACACTAAATCAATATAACATTTTGACAGGTAATGGGCACATTCTACCCACGATTTTGCCTGCCTTCCAGATAATTTTAAACTATGGACAGTTTAGCCATAAATCACAGTTCAATTAGAATGCACCATCATGCACTAAATTATAGTTGAAATATTAAGCAGCCAAGATAAAGACTAACTGACTATATAACCCCATAGGAACCATAATGATCACCGTGACTCATTCTTCTTTTTTAGTACTTTTGAGTTGGTTAGTGGCATAAATCCGTGTTTAAACTTACCTCGAAGCCGAAACAGCTCCATTGCTTGAGGAAACTTGGACACGCCATCTTGCTTCCTCCCTACTCGCAGACTCCGTTTCCCAGAGGCCTTTGCAACACCTGTTCCTGCTGAGACACACATCAAAAGTGACATTTTAACATCTGTCCAGTGCTTTCTAACACATGCGCTTAGTGCACATGATGACTTCACTTCCAAAAGGCACAACTTGAGAGGCTCATTAATTAGGCAAGCAAAATAGCCATCATTACCCAAGTATGAAAAATGTTGTTACAGTGAAGGGCACACTGATTACATAGGAGACTGCTAGTTCTTTTAAGTGCACCAACACACAGCCTAGTGCCACGGCTCCACTAAGGGCATTATATTGTGTTTTATGGCACATGTTTGATTAGCCTTTAATGCATTACTGTTGGTAACGAAAATTACATTCACATGCTAAAGATGGAATGCAGGATTTTAAAATGCATCTTAGGAAGGTTTGGTCTATATGAGCTATAGCTTAAAGAAGACATATTGTGCTTGTGTCTGCTCCATAGTTATACTCTATGACACCTGTGCATCATTATGATCGCTGACTTGGGAGTTGTCTGTGTAGTTGTTGACACCTCCTATGGATAGCTGCAGGTCATGCTAGCGAGTCACAGATTTTTGATTTCATTTGTACCAAAAAGGCTATGCAATGCTGCCAAATCCTGCACATATCACTGATTAAGAAATTGGATTTTTGGAGAAAGAATTAAGTACAGTCTCCATTTGTCTGCAATAGGTTAGACAACTGTAACGGCCTGCTCACTGGCCTGAGCGTGAAGACAGCTGCAGTACATCCAGAACGCTGCTGCTCAGGTCTTTACTAGAACCAGGAAGTATGAGCACATACAGTACGTCCTGTGCCCAGGTCTCTGCACTGGCTTCATGTGGCTCAGAGAATAGACTTTACAGCAGTTCTGCTCTCTGTCTCTCCATGGTCTAGCACCAAAGTACATCTCCGACATGTTAGTGCCATATGAACCATCTCACACTCTGAGGACTTCAGGGACTGGCCTCCTGCTGGTTCCCAGAGTCAGGACTAAACATGGAGTATCAGTGTTTCAGTTTTATGCAGCTAAAATTTGACTATGTTTAAATCCAGGCTCAAAAGGTTTCTGTTTAGCCGTGAATATGACTGAAATGTTTATATTCCGCACGATTAGCGTTGACTTAGATATAATAGTGTATTCTATATGTAAGTTCAAATAAGGAATTTTACTGGCTCTTGAGCAATGACACTTTGTTACTTTCATTAAATATCACTAAATTGTTTTTTGAGTATGATTTGGCCAGCACATTTCATACATGTACTGGTCATGTTCCCTTCTTTTAACTGCAAAAACATGTTAACTGTTAGCTCTGCCCACTTAGTACAGTCTTTAGATGGTTGATTCCGCATGGTTCTCACGCAGCAATGCCGCTGATTGGATAAAACTGTCCGCCCTTGGCAATTGCATCCTAATGGTTCTCATCCAACAAAATGCCTTATGTGATGTACAGTCTCATTTCACTAATAGTTGCTTTTACGATATACTATGAGGCGTTTTAACCTTAACTAGACGAAGTAAAAGTCAGGTAAGCTTTAAAGTTGAAATATTGTGTTGTAGTGGTAAATGCTGTATCAGTTTGTAATCAAAATTTGCATCGGTCATGAAGGAAAAACGCATTGGATCCATATGAAATGATACCATAAAACTGACAATTATTCATATGTTTAGTGTGCATTGTGACTGGACACGTTATTTGCTTTAAAACTCTGCATATCCTAAACCTGCACACACTTTATAACCCATCGTAATGCATTATTGTGAAGCAACTGACAAAAGATAATGACTCCTCCCATTCCCCGCACATTCTGATTATGCTTAAAAAGATTAGACCCCATTTATCATCGTCTATCTTTAGATTTGAATTGATGCTATACTGCTACTCCACAAAGTTTCTGCAGAGCCGCTCTTGGGAACGCATCAATAGTCTGTCTTGTGCGACATGAAAAACTTCCCAAACACCCATCGATCACAGTTGGTCTGCGTGAAAGAGGACAGTATGGATGGAGGATAGAGAGGGGAGAGCGGAGAGAGGAGAGGGGGGCTTTTGTATGGCTCCTATGGTGACTCATGTCCGCCCGCTGAACACTTTAAAAGGAGATGCTTGAAACGGTGAAATTGGATAGTATTGGACAGTTCTTGTAAGACTGGAAGATTTTGGACATCGAAACAAGAAAATATGATGAAAATACATAGTAAACGTTTATTTGCGCTAGAATGTGGGACAAAACAGGTTGGGGATCACTGTATAAGCATTCTGTACCCAAATGTGTTCTATCTTTTGTGTTCAAACTGACGACAATGTGGTAAAGCTATATGTATAATCAGTCATTTAAAGGTGCATTATGTAACTTTTCTGTTGGGGGTGTCTGCCATCTGTTCGTCTCCACGGAGATGTTGATGGATTGCCTGGAATGTTTCAAACTACGGCTCTAAAACTTATCCATATATAATTAGTTTGAGTACAGGCGTTTTTATTTCTCAAAAGTACCTGGAAAAACTGAAAAATAAACCAATGTGAGCCACGTGATTCCATGGGGAAGTTTAATGCCATTCAGTGGAACTTTCCAGCTTCTTGGAGACAAGTCACATAGTGCACCTTTAATCAAAATAGTATCATAAAGTTATTGAAGCGTGCAATGTTTAATATAGATACATTTGACTAGAAATGGTAGATTTTTGTTTTGTTGTACATGAGTTTCAGCTCTTTGTTATAGGCAGTGATTGAAGGAGTAAAGTACTGTACTTAAGTAGAATTTTTAGGTATATGTATTTTATTTAAGTACATTTTACGCTGCATATTTTTACTTTCACTTCACCACATTTGAGAGCAGTATCTGTACTTTCTACTCCACTACATTTTTGAACTGGACTAAAAAGTAAAAAGTACTTTTCATATGATTTGAGGGGTTATTTTTACCGTATTCGTGGTAACATCCTGACTAGAGTTTTTGAGTTTAAGCTTCGGATTTGAGAAAACAAAAATAAATACACAAAATTCATTAAAAAAAAAATCAAGAAATTGATTTGTATTGCAACTGTTGACCAAAATATGTATCATTTTTAATCCATATCACTACGTTTTTATTAAATTAGCAACACTTAAAGTACATTTTTAAACAGGTGGCAGTTTGAGAACAATAAAAAATATATGTTGGTTTTAATTCCCTATTGCTATGGCGACTGTCCTACTTTTTTCATCATTCTGAAATCCATGGATAGGCATTTGGGGAGAGCACACAATTTCTCTCATATAAGTTATGGTACAAAGTTTGTGGGTTTAACTTTTTCACATATATCGTGTAATCAATTTTGGAAAAACTGCCCCCTGCGAGTATGACATCAGAACAACTATCCCTTCTTTCTAAGTAACCATTTGATTCTTTTTTAACTAATTTCTCTATAAATGTGGTACAATTTCGATTACGTTAATTTCTCCATTAAGACTCCATGTTCTCAGTAGTTAAATACCCGACTAAACCGTTAAACCAAGTAACCAAGCACATAAAACGCTGTAGACTCTGCTCTTGACATCCATTTTGACAATTACTTATGTAACACAATCCTTTGCCAGCTGGTGGTGAGAAGCAATGTGACACTTTTATCACAACTCCAACAAAAGTAATTTACTCGGCTCAGTCCTTTTGTGCTTCACTGGGAAATAAATCATCCAAATAAAAATAAATAAAGGGGGCGTCCCAGGCGGATCTGACAGTTCAATGTCTTCCAAAGGCCTGTCTGGATGGTGGGCCAGTCCGTGATATAACAGAGGAGATCCATCATCCATCTATGGGACGCTTTGGTGGTCCGTTGTGGGTAGTGGAACAGCTGGGACCGGAGCCGGGCAGCTGTTTAAGACTCTTCCCACAACGTGATCGGGTTTTAAATGAAGGAGTGGAAAGTCTAAATGAAAAGGGATGAGTTTGGATGTAGTGTTTCTCAATTCGGGGTATAGGGACCTGGAATTTACAACGGGGTCCTGGGAAGAATTTTAGATTAAAAACAAAAAAAAAAACACTCTATTCCACTTTGTGATGTCATGTGGTAATACAGGCTGTTAGCTGTCAACTTGAAAACTATCACAACATGACATCACAATGTGGAAAAGAGCATTTTGAGCTTTGGAGATGTAGACAGACTAATAATAAAGGACTGCTCAAATGTGTGTGAGTGAAACGTAACATAACTCTAGGTCAGTGGTTCTTAATCTTGTTGGAGGTACTGAACCCCACCAGTTTCACATGCACATTCACCGAACCCTTCTTTATTGAAAAATAAAATATAATTTTTTCAAATTCAAGCCATATGTATGTTTTACTGGTGCACAAAATAAACCGTGCATTAACATCAATGTGTTCAAAGAATAAAACCAGTACAATGCATGAACTCACAATAAATTATGTACATACCTTTTTACAAAGACATGACCTTTTTAATACTACCACAGTGAAATTATTTTAATTTTGTATTGTATTATGTATCCCAATAATGAACTTATTGTATTTATGCTATTTATTATTTTTAACATTTTAACACACACCCATCACCTAATTTCCATAACACTAGAATAATAATGAATATTTACTGCAAATCAGTGACTTCTGCTGTTGTCTTTGAGAGACCAGTTCAGAATGGTGGCCACACCTTGGCAAGTGCCACTCTCATGTCATTTTCACAGCAAAGTCTGTTCCTTTTCTTCGTTTTTATGTCGTTTTATGTTTTTATGCCGTTCAAAATGACAGTATTCAATGACCAATACACACTGACAGGAATCTGTATCTGCACACCCAGCTGCTCTATTACTGTACATTTACATAACATATCAAAACACAATATATATAATGTGTATTTGTAAATAAAATATATTAAAAACAAGTGGTATAGGTCAAAATAAATATATATTTACAAACCACACACTGCAAACAGTGAACAAACACACACTGGAAACTAAAAATACACTGTACATGTGACAGTGTGACAGTCATTCTGTGACAGAGGTTGGAGGATCGAGTCCCGCTCGGACCAACTTCAGTCATTGTGTCCTTAGTTCTGTCATTGTGTCCTTAGGCAAGACACTTCGCCCAAGTGGTGTGTGCGTGATGATTGGTGGTGGTCGGGGAGCGCAGATTGGCATTAGCTAATGCTAATGATTACACATAATACACATCTGACCCACAATCAAGTCAACAGAATAAACCACGCATACCGATCAGGAACTTCATCCAGTCCATCAAGGTCCTCTGCTCCTCAGTCCACCATGAGATCTTCACTCGGTTCCACGAACCGCTCCGGGTCCGAGATGCCTCTAGTTTAACTTGTACAAATATCCTCAGTGTCCTCGGTCGCGTACTTCTTTTGTTTTGTCCGTTTCGTCATGTTTAAAACGCAAAACTGCTGTAAAACAGTGCGTAAAATTACGCAATTATGCGTGCGTATTTTACGCGCGGATCTTTGCCCGAGGGCGGGCCGTCGGAACGTTCAAGGGTTAAACAGCATTTAGCATCTTTAGCGAGTCTTCACTCCACATCGGTCACATCGGCTAAAACCCTGGGAGCGGGACATGAGGAGCCTGTCAATGACGTTGATAAGCTGCGCAAATACGTCTGTGAATCACATAATTGGCTGGAGCAGCTCGTCCCCGGTCACACTCACTGACTCACATTGAAAAATAGCGCAGAATGAATTGTTGTGTGTTTTTTATTTTCTACTCCAGTTCGATTTTTTTGTGCGCAGCACAGATTTTCTGTGCGCGGACACCGTGTCAGCAGTGCGCAATTGCGCACGCGCGCAGCTTGGAGGGAGCAGTGTTAGACACAGCAAAGGGTGCATTTGTTGAATTAGGACAAGACCAGCGTCTGGAGACGAATCTTATGAGTCGGGTGCGTGTCTTGACCTCCGCCCAACCCCTAGGGTTCGATCGAACCCAGGTTAAGAACCACTGCTCTAGGTATTTTTTGATAATGTGACAACATAAAGCTTACAAGAGTCATGTTTGTGTAATATAGGACCTTTAAAACATATAAAAATGCCTGTGACCAAACCCACTGTATTTGTGAATCAACACTAGACTGTTGAATGGACAAATATAAGATAAGATACTTTGTTTAATCAATACGTTAAAGAAGACCTATTGTGCTTCTGTCTGTTATATAGTTATATAATCTACACCCATTGATCATTATGGTATAATTTGCACATTTTAAATTGTAATATTGATCTAAAATGACTTAATAAAAGAAACAAGTCCGCTGACGTCCGTGTTAAAAAACCGCAATGTCCAATGGGAGCTGATGTCGCCGTAAACGTCATCACAACAAAGAGCCGTGTAGCAGCAGATCGTACTACCGAATAGCAGATTTTTTTTTTTTCTCATTTGTACCAAAATGACTACACGACGCTGCAGGATCCTACACGTATCATCAATAAGAAAGAAGAAGAAAATAAAATTGGAGAATGAAGTAAGTACAGAGCGGTGGACGTATACCGGTGGCAGTGAAAACGAGGGTTGATCGGCAACATGGCATCTTGAAAATAAGCACAAATCACTCCAAATACAATATCAAGGAGGTAAACGAGAAGGAGAAACAACTATAACATGGTGAAAAGCTCTGAAAAGTCAATTTTGTAGAATAGTTCTGTTTTAAGTCATCACTATGCCATAGATTGAAGAGTTGGCAGAGAAAGCCTCCACAAAGTTTGATAAACAGGCAAAGGATCACCCTGTTACTGTTACATGTACAAGACTAGTTTTAACCCTAACCCCTGCTTTATTTTCTATTTTGGTACTCACATTGTAACTTTAATTTACATTTATTCTATCTTTGAACCTATCACTCCCATTCTTAAAACACACCGCACCCTCAGATCTTCAGGCAGCATGCTCCTTCCTTTTTATTTAGAAAAGCTTATAGTTGATGTTTTTAGCTTTTAGCAATTAGTATTTTAAAGTTATTTTTTGTTGTAGCACTCCGGGATTCTTTTGAATGAAGAGTGCATTATAAATAAAATGTATTATTATTATTATTATTGATTGCGTTATGAAAGTGCATGTATACGGATTACCCGGACTGAAGCATATATATCAAGTATTAGCCTGACTAGCATTCAGAAGTGTTTACTGATCTGACATTAAGCACGGATTACGCACAGTCCTGATGCATGAGGACTTTACTGCACTCTCACAGGGCCTCAACCGTCACAGTTAAAGGGCCCATGTTACACTATTTTCTGATGTATGTTATAATGTTGTTTCCTCATCACAAAAAAAATGGAATTGTGTTTTGTTTCATTCACACATGTTTAACACACACACGCTGCATATTTATGTGTTTTTTTCTCTCAAACTGAAAACACTCTGTTGCACCTTCTGATGTCACATGCTAATACAGGAAGTGCTCCACTGTGTTTTAAACCTTGTGCACCTTCACTAGAATAATTTGGATAACTTCAGCCCTAGAACTGCCAATTTCTACTAAAGAAAAGGTAAGATTCAAAAAAATAATAATAAAATAAAAAATATACAGAACTGGCACTGGTACTCCTACACACAAATAAAAAAAAACACTTATTATTATTATTATTATTATTATTATTATTATTATTATTATTATTATTATTATTATTATTTTATTTATTTTTTTAATTCTGTTTTATTAATACAGGAATTGTTCAAATACTAGTACCCGAAAAAAAAAAAAAAAAAAAATCCGTATATGGTATTTTACGATATTGGTTCAAAATACAAGAAGAATTTGAATGAGACTGAAAATCTAAAAGTCAGAAATCAGAGCATGGGAAATGGCGCATGTTCAAATCTTTTTTTTTTTTTTCTCTCTCTTTTTTTCTCTCGAGTGCATGTGCAAAATGGGGAGAACATTTCTCTTCATATTACTGGAAACTCTCTCAATCAGCCACTCCAGCTTTGAAAAGGCGTCAGTGGGCTTCCAATGACTAAAGGGAAAAAAGACAAGCGCTCAGACTCAAAAACGAAAGAAATGATGAACAGATGTGCAGCCCACCTGGCAGCTCAATGCTACTATTTGAGATTTTAAAGGATCCAAAATGGCTGCCAGTACCAAATGCAAAAAAATTGTACACTCTACTACAACAATCTACTACAGCTCAGTGTTCAAAGTTGGGTTTCAAAGGTATGCGTGGAGTAGAATAGGTTCAAGGTTAGCAAATGTGATGCTAAAGAGGGTTTGACATGGTTTAGAATTGCTATAATAATGATATAGTGTTTCCTGATGCTAAATACAACAACAGAGAAAGGGCATCTGGCTTAAATTAAAGGTGGTTTAGGAACGGACAGTCATTATCCATACAATATTCATAGGTTCATTAGCTTACCGTTTATGAGTACTTTCGATTTGATCATAAAAACGATGCTTAAGTTTAACATAATTTTTCACCACTCTAAAACAGATATATTTTAGCCAACAAAATATACTTTTAAAAGGTGCACTATGTAACTTTTCTGGTGGAGGGCCCGCCATTTGCATCACCATGGAGATTTTATTGCTGTGCCTGTAATGTTCTATAACAGGTTAGGTTAGGTTACAGGTCAGATCTGTGAAGAGGCAATGATGCTCACAGTATGAACACATGTTTTTTTAAGATGCAGTAAAACCATCTGTATTTAGTTTGATATAAAAACTAATATTACGTTTTAAAGGGCCCATATTATACTATTTTCTGATCTATGTTATAATGTTGTTTCCTCATTAAAAACAGACCTGGAGTTGAGTTTTGTTAATTCACAAATCCTGCATATTTAGGCTGAGTTCTTCTCTCAAAACAGAAAACACTCTGTTCCACCTTGTGATGTCATGTGGTGATACTGGAAGTGCTCCACAGTATGTTTAAACGTCGTCCACCTTCGCTAGAATCATTTGGATAATTTCAGCTTTGGAATTGTCAAACTCTCTGGAACAAGGGTAAACAGTAGATGTTAACTTGAAAACTATCACTTCATGACATCACAAGGTGGAACAGAGCATTTTGAGCTTTGGTGATGTAGACAGAATGATAAAAGGATTACTCAAACATGTGTGAAAGAAACAACACACAACTCTAGGTATGTTTTTGAGGCAGTAACAGTATTATAACATGAGTCAAAGCACACAAGAGTCAATTTTGCGTATTATAGGACCTTTAATAGTGCACAGTGAAACATTCTATATCATCACCACTGGAAAAGTTACATAACGTTACATACCTTTAAAACCCAACTCAAGCTCCTGTTTATGTACCACTTTGTACCTGCACTAAATATCTTTGAGCTGTAAAATGAAAACATTTTTATCCTAACCTCCTGTGACTTGTGAATAATAAGTCTGCTACTTAATCAAAACAAAGTACTGCAAACATTAAGAGCGACTTTTCAACATTTCTCTATTTCTCAAACGTCTAAAAGTTGCAGAAAATGCATCAGATGAGTCATTGCTGGAGGAAATCTATTCATTTAGTCATACAGAGGTGCCAAGTTATTTATTGCCCGTCAGTGCAAGCTGTTAGTTCAATTTCATTTCGGCTCGTGGAGAGAAAATAAAAAAATAAGATGCCAGAGAGGAAACGTGAAGAGAATGAGTTTATTTATTCAACAGGATGTGCTCGTGTCATCTGCTTTTTCCTCTTTTAGTTTAACACCAACAACATATTTTATCTTATACTGACAGGTGACGAGGTTTTACACAACAGACACATGACTTCCTGTATCTTGGAAGTTGAAATCACCCAAACTTGTGCCTCAGTTTGTCATCGAGGCTTCAGACGGTATCAAACTTCAGCCAATTTTACTGCAGGATATTTCAAAAATTTAAACCGAAATTGTTTCTTTCAAATTTCTTTCAAGCGAGCTGCTATAAGGCTGTATTTATGTCATTATTGCTATCAGCCAGTGGTGTAAAGGCGTTGTCTCGGATATGTACATCTGAAGCTTTATGAATATTAATATTATGAGATACCTGTACAGGATGCATACTAGAAATGTATTTTACCTGCAACACGGGGGTGGGAATAAATATTACTTCATCCCACTCACTTTCGCGCAAAGACGCTTTAGTCTAAAGACATTTTGTGTGATACATTCAAAGTGTATTCATGCATTTTTTTTCCCTTTCTTGAATAAAAATGAAAAATTATCCTAGACCAGAGCTTGAAAATAACAATTTAAAGGTCCTATATTACACAAAATTGACTCTTGTGTGGCTTAAGTCATGTTGCCTCCTCAAAAACATACCTAGATTTGTGTTTTGTTTCATTCACACATGTTTGAGCAATCCTTTATTATTAGTGTGTCTACATTTCCATAGCTCTAAATGCTCTGTTCCACTTTGTGATGTCATGCAGTGGTAGTTTTCAAGTTAACCTCTACCTTTTACCTTTAGTTCAGCTGAGATTGGCAATTCCAGAGCTGAAATCATCCAAATGATTCCAGTGAAGGTGTACGGACCTTAAAAACACAGTGGAGCACTTCCTGTATTACCACATGACATCACAAGATGGAACGGAGCGTTTTCAGTTTGAGAGAAGAACTCAGCCTAAATCTGCAGGACGTCTGTGTGTTAAACATGTGTGAATGAAACACAAGACAACTACAGGTATGTTCTTGATGAGGAAACAATATAACATAGATCAGAAAATAGCGTAATATGAGCCCTTAAATATTTATCAGTTATTGTTTTTATTTCTGGTGATGAACAGAATTTTTGAAAAAGCTTTAACAGAATCAAAAGATCACAACAGAGAAGAAAAGAAAAGCATGCCAAAACCGTGCCTTTCAGCTACTGGGAAATGAAATTGACTTTAACTTATTCTTTTGTATTGAATTTGAACATTAAAACACATTATATACATTACATCAGGCATGATCAAACTGTGGCCCGGGGGCCAAATGCAGCCCTCAGACCAATATTTCTTGGCCCTCAAGCTTCCAGGTGAATTGGCCCATATTACCATAAACAATACTTTTCCTGTATATTTCTGAAAATCTACTTTAACAAGCCCATATCAAATATTTAATGTCTCCCACTAAGAAGTAAACGTGAATACAGATCTAGTGGTTCAGTCTAACTTATAATAATAACGCAGATTTGAAGTATTCACTGTATTGACGACAAGTCTATGGCCCTCAATCGGCCCACGGCTTCGTCTGTGTTTTTATATGTGGCCCTTAATGAGAAAAGTTTGAACACTGCTGCGTTACATTATATACAGAACAAATATTTCCTTTGTAATGTTTTGGACAGCAGCTCACTAAACGACGTTAAAAGCTATACCAACTTTTCCCGCTTGTCTCCATGGAGATGTTATTGCTTTGCTTGTAACATTCCACTTTAACAGCAGGTGACCCCAACTGGCAGAGTTACATTTCAGATCTGTGGAGGGGAGGGAATTAACGCTGTGTAAGGTATTTTTGAGCAATAAAACACATGCAATTGAAACAAGGCAGTGTGGATACAGTTTAATACCAAACTGTCAAACATTTTAGGCAAAAAGTAAGTGGTTTACCAGAAAAGTTACATAACGCACCTTTCACACAAACGTCAGTGGTCAGAGTCACAACAAAACCATTAGAACTGTACAAATGCATTCTAGATACAACCTCAAAAGAATATTCTATTGTCCCAGACTCACCAAAACAGTCCACATAACCTTGCTACCATCTCAAGAGAATCCCATCTTGCCAAAAACACCATTAGATTATCCGTAGGGCCCCTCCAGATCGCTTAACTACTGTAAAATTGAGCATTTGGGACTGAGTAGTTTTGGCTTTGTCCATCTGCTCTGGGAGTTTAAATCTCCAACTGCGGTTTTGGTTTATTTTGAAAAATAGTTTTGAGATTTTAGGTCAAAAATGTCTCTAAAGTCATTTGAAACTTTTGCTACAACATTGCGCATTCACCCCACACGCCCTCTAGTATTATTTGTACCTGCGTTTGTTTAGAAAGTGCCTTAAATCCCCCAAATACCATTTTTCTCTTCTTACCAAACTTTGCTTTTTCAACAGTTTGTCCTTAGGGGCCACCGTATCAGCCGCAGTGTTTACCGCTCTGATGGCAGACTGTTAAAATGTAGCAAGAAGTTGTGTTTGGAGCCGCGTTAAGTGCACTTGCATTAGCGGCGGGATTGTGCAGTATTTGAAATGGCATTGACGAGAAGGAGGATAAAAGTATTTTTCGAGGACAATGTTTTACATAATGTTTGGAAAGGTGACGCAAGGCCACTAATCTACATGGAACACTGAGCCTTTGACTTCACAAACAGCAGAGGAGAGCTACTAGATACTTATACGCTGACAATTTATGGGTTTATATTAAAAAAAAAGATTGTATTTGAAGATGCAATGAGGAGCAGCAGAGATGGAAAGTAACCAAACACTAAACTGTTACTACTAGTACTTTTTTTTTACAATATTTCAAGCTGTATTTTAGCTCTGTATCTAACTGAATTGCATCAAATGTTCCACAGTATGCCCTTAAACATATCGCCATGGAAACAAGTAGGTGCTATCCTCAGACAGGTTACAGGTGAGAGCTGTGCAGAGTAGTGAAAATGTACTTTTTTACATGGAAGTATTTTTGAGCAATAAAAACACCCCATATTTAATCAAGGTAATATACCGGGACATAGCTTTAATGGCATAATGTGGAACTTTCAGGTAAAGCGATAACATCTCCATGTAAAAAAGAAAACTGACCAAAAATGAGAATAATTCTTCATCAAGATTTGGCTCGTTAAAACTTCTTAACTTGTGTGAAATACTTTTACGTTTTTACTCTGACTGAAAACTCAGAAACATTAAGTTGAAGTAGTCACAGTAGTCACTGAAAGAGTAGAATTAGAAGTGATAGTATATCTGTGATATTCAGAATTGTAGTAGCAATATACCATCCATTCATCCATTTTCTTCCGCTTATCTGGTGTTGGGTCATGGGGGCAGCAGTCTAAGCAGGGACTCACAGACAGCCGAGAGAAATAGTCCCTCCAGCGTGTCCTGGGTCTTCCCCGGGGCCTCCTCCCGGTGGGACATGCCCAGAACACCTTCCTAGGTAGGTGTTCAGGAGGCATCCAGAGCAAATGCCCAAGCCACCTCAGCTGGCTCCTCCCGACGTGTAGGAGCCGCGGCTCTACTCCGAGCTCCTCCCGTGTGACTGAGCTCCTCACCCTATCCCTAAGGGTGCACCCGGCCACTCTGCGGAGGAAACCCATTTCGGCCGCTTGTATCCGCGATCTTGTCCTTTCGGTCATTACCCAGAGCTCATGATCATAGGTGAGGGTAGGAACATAGATTGACCTGTAAATCGAGAATCTTTGCCTTTCGACTCAGCTCCTTCTTTACCACGACGGTCCAATACAGCGACCGCATCACTGCAGACGCTGCACCGATCCACCTGTCAATCTCACGCTCCATCCTTCCCTCACTCGTGAACAAGACCCTGAGATATTTGAACTCCTCCAATTGAGGCAGAGACTCCCCACTCTCCCGGAGAGGGCAATATACCACTATTAGTAATGTTATGATAGCCTCAATACTTTCAATTTGGTTTGTAATAGAGTTTGATTGAATGTGTTTTTAGACATAGGTTGGTAGCTGATAGTGGTTGTAGTAGTAGTACATGTTAACAGTATTTCCAAGGTAGTATTACTAGTATTTGAGCCATTTATAACAGCTCCATTCCCAATATTTTACATGCTCTTCTTGTCATTCAGATCACATTTAACCAACACAAGTGTCATCTCACCTTCATGTCTTTTTAGAGGAAAAAAAGGTCGTTTATCTGCTCACGGCGCGTCATAATTGCCTTTCTGAAAGCCCTAAATGACAGATAATACCCCACTCTTCACCATCTTTGTATCATTTTGCCTAAAGTGGACCCTCTCCGCTCAAAATTATCAATGATACCTGCCGATAAAGCCGGGAATAAGTGACACAGTTAACCCAAGCCTCTTATGAAACCGAGCTTTTAGATGCAAAACACCCAGAAGAGAACGGAGCCTTATCATAGCTTTTATTGTTTCCCTTGGGCTTGTGAGTAGAGCGCCGCATCTGCATATAATAACACGCGATGTAAGCCCCGCGGATCATACGGCCTCGGAATAAATGGAAGAAGACAATGTCAAGCAGAGAAGATGGTAGTAATTTGGTGGAAAGTGTCAGGTGCCCAAAAGTTGAATTAAACAGCTGGGTCGAAGCGTGAGTTTGGAGTATCATGGGCCCCGGAACAATGTCAACCAGGAAATGCAGTTTTGTAATGGAGATTATAAGAGGATAATGGAGATTGAGGTATTCATGGGTTACGCAGTGAGGCGGGTTGCCATAGAAATAAATAATGTAAAGCAATAAAATAAAAATAAAGATGAAACCATGAACAGGTGAGACAGAAACATGGATTATATTGTAACTGCTGGTAGTGTTATAATTCAGTTTAAAGAAGACCTATTTTGCTTGTGTTTGCCCTATAGCTATAATCTGACACCTGTGCATCATTATGTTATAATTTGCCATTTTAAATCACAATGTTCATCTAAAACAGCTTAAAAGAAACAAGTCCACTGATGTCCATGTTAAAAAAACTGCGGTGCCCAATGGGAGCTGATGTCACAGCAGAAGTTTTCCATTAGTACCAAAATGGATATGCAGTGCTGCTGAATCCTGCACATGTCACAGATTAAGAAAATAAAATTCAAGAACTAAGTAAGTACAGAGCAGTGGGTGTATGTCGTTGTCAGTGTCGGTGAAAATAGGAATTGACGAGCAATATGGTGTCTTGAAAATAAGCGATTAAAGATTGCTTAAACATGCGCAGAGTGCTTCAAATACAACTTTGGATGAGTAAATGTTGGAAGAAAACAACTGAAATTACTTACAAAAAAAAAAGATAATAGTTATTTCAAGTGCTTCAAGGTTAACGAGTTTTATAATTATATAGATAGCTTGTTTCTTGTGTTTTGGAAATTTATAAAATATAAAAAATATCAAATATTTCTTATCTTTTTCAATAACCTTAAGAGAGCAGTATTTAAAAACTGTTACCATGTTATGTAATCAAATAATGAGGTTAAATTCAAATGTATACTTAACCACGGCCATCCACTTTTGAGCCTTGCACATAATTTGAAATTCAAATTTACTGAAGCTTTTTGGAGGTTACATTTTATCAAAATAACTTTAGTTTGTAATGTTCCTGTTACACTGTGGATTCTGGTTAGATTTGACTCATCTGTATATTTTTGTTATTCCCTGTTCCCAATATCTTGCCTGTCAGTAATTACATTTCCAAATCACATCATGACCAAACTGTTATGAAAGAAGATAATCACTTTTTTTTTTTCTTAACCAAAGGCTCACTGTCAAACTGTGGAGTAACACTGCCATCTAGTGCCCCAAATGAAGAATGCACTCTGAAACTGTAACTCAACTTGAATCTAGGATGAAAAAAAAAGTGGAAATGAATGTGGCAAGAGGGGCCGACTCTGGAAATGTAATATTATAGATTTAAAAAAAAAAACAAAAAAAAAAACAAGCAATACAAATATACAATACAAAACACCACATCATTTTCAGTTTTTTATCAATTGTACCTCTCATTGATTGAAAGAGTAGTGGGTGCCAATATATATTACAACTCTGAATGCCCAGTACCACACTGAGTCTTAATTTATTTACATGAAAACAAAACCAAAAAAGTAAACCATTTATACAATTCATGTGACATCACTGAAATAGTGGGACATTCTCCAAATAAGAGGAACAAGCGATAACAAAAAGAGGGACAGCTGGTCACCCTTTTTGTACCATTTAAACTGAACATTTTAACAGGAATTTAACAGTCTAATATTGAAAAAAATAATAGTTAATTGGTTGTCTTTTTGTTCGCTTTCATTAATGCTTTTATAGCTCTGGCTCTCATCTCCAGCTCTAACAGTTCCAGTTGTTGGATTGAAGGCTGACATACCACTTCGGTGACAGAAGGGGGCGTACTTTGTACAGCCCCTGTAGTTTGAGGTTGGTTGACACTTGGTGCTACAGGTGCGGGAGCTGAAAATGACAGGATCTCACTTACACTCTTGTCAATAGCACTCTGAATGTCTTTTTTGGGCTCGGTGGGTTGGACCACGAGAGGCTGCTCTGTGACTGGTTCAGGTTTAACTGCAGGGTTTTCAGGCTCTGTGTTTTTGTTCGAATCATCTGCAGTTTTATCAGTTTGTTCCACTTTAGGCGCCTCAATGTCGCTGTCGTCTGCATTTATGCTCAAGACGTCGCTCTCTTCACTTGAACCTCCGACTTCTGCAATAAAAATACTGGTCACTTTAAATAACTTTTTTTTTTCTTTGATATTTTACTTAAAATGTATGAATAATAATTATTATTATTATCATTAATCTAATTAATATTACATACTGCCAAAGCACATTATCCTTTTGACACATTTATCTGACATATCTGCTCTGCTATCAGTTGTCTATTTGATAAGGCAACATATTTACCTTTAGTTTCCTCATTTTTTGTTGATTCTTTGAGGCAAGATGTTGAATCCACATTGTTGTCTTGCCTGAATATATATGTAAAAAATTAAAAAAACATTTAATTGACACAAAAAAAGAGACTGAAAAATATAACTAAATCAAATAGTGTTGTCCACTAACTGGCTCTCCACTAGCTCCTCTGAGGTTTCTTGGGAGGGTGTCAACTCCTCACCTTGTAAAAGAACAGTCCGAACTGAAGATTGTGTAGTGGGCTTTTATAATTTACAAATGCAATGTGTAGTGGGCTTTTATAATTTACAAATGCAATGTGTAGTGGGCTTTTATAATTTACAAATGCAGTCATGAGAGTACCTGTTAGGATCTGGAGAAGATTTTTCTCAGAGATTTGTTCCAGTTGTTCCCAACACAACTTTTTGATTTCGTCTAAACTGCAATCCTGTAAATATTTTCAAGTTAAAAGCATTCACAAAGTCCAAACATCTAATAACAATAATTACCTTTTTCAATTTTTATGAAGTAAACAGTATATTTTTTAATGTCTTTGAGTAGCCATGGATAGACTTACATTTTGCACTTTAAACATTTTCTAATAATTCATGTGAAAATTACAGCAGAACATAAACAAAAGGCGATAAACCTTGTAAAGAAAAAGGCTGTAGTTGTTATTGTTCATTCAATGCTGGTGCAAAATTTCCAATTAACAACTTGCACAAGTATGTTTAAGTGTGATGGTTGTTCAATATGATTATAAATTGTGAGATTTGGTAAGTTTTTATTTACTCAGAAGAGGACATTTAAAACTCCTACTTCATCCACTGCTTTTATTTACCTTGAATTCATCTGGCAGCATCTTGCGTAGTTTCTTCTCTCCCAGGACGTGGAAACACTGCTGCAGCATTTCCTCCTTTTGTGAGACGAAGGCCGTGATTGGCTGGAACTGTACAGTGAGGTCTAGTCCTCCTTCTTCTATGTCACTGCCAATTCGGTCCAGCTCTGCATCTGCCAAATCATCTTTGGACTCCAGCTAAAACAAAGCAAATACTCAAATGTCACTTTAAAGTAACCATAATATTGTTCAATTTAGGAGCTTAGCAAATAGTTGGAATGTTCTTAGTAAGTAGGTAAATAATTCATATAAAAATATTGTTTACTTTTACAGAGTAGATTATGGTGGTCTCTCATAGTCTAAAATGTTCATCTATAGGCTAAAAACAACATGAAATATACTTTGGCAACAAAAGGGATTCATAGATGTCTTGCAGCTCTAGTTAATAGCCAATTTATTTCAGCTTGGTCCTTTGACAAACCTGACAATCTCTAATACATCTCTAAAATCTGAACACATGTCAACACATCCTACACATGTCTCTTTTTACCAAAAAACATCCTAATGTAAACAATTGCACATTATTGTGTACTTTGTTCAAATCTGACCTCCACAGTGTAATCGGTGCTTCGTCGCTTCCTTGGCTCCAGTCTGTCCTCACATGGAGCGTGTTTCCTTTTCTTTTCAGCACTACTCGTTTTCTTCTTCAACATTTTGTAGACTGTTTTTGTAGTCGATCCACTCCTGTTGTTAAGACTTAAGGGTTGTGTTCTGGGTGTTACTGTAAAGATGACAGAGGCTCAGTCCAGATTCAGTATATTTACCGTTTCAAAAATACAAACGGCAAAGAATAAAACTCACAATAAAAGTAAATTAGTAACAAAGTAACTGTTACTAAAGACCTTGATAAAGTAGCAAAAATGACTGATCTAAAACTATGGTTTGTATTACAATTAACTCAATGAAATATTGATTGATACATTAGATCAATTACACACAAAAAAATACACTATTTACAAAAAACTTTTTAGAAAAACCAAAAAAATACCACTTTTTACTGGACCCACAATTGTGTGTGTTTCACCACAGAGATGCTGCACAGCTCCGAGGACACGTTGCTTGGCAAAACAAACTCTCACAGCATCACAGGTACACAGATAATAACAGTAAAAATAATAATAGTGTTTGAAAAAGAATACATTTCTATTAATGTTACATTTTCAATTGAACGAAGCGCATTCGTCTTTACGTCGCGGGCATATGACGTCACACATGCGCCGACTTCTTCTTGTCATGAAAATAGAGCCGACTCGTTTTTTACCGCCACCTACTGGTCTATAGGCAGCATCAGATAAGCAAGGACATTGATAAAGGATTACACCATTTGCAATAACACCTTAAAGTCTTTAGGGGAAATGGTGGAATTCTGATGTCGATAACCATATTTTTTATATATAAAACTGATATAAAATGAGACAATAATGACCTAATTTAAACTGCAAACTACTTATAGCCTAAATAATAAACTACATCAAACCAGAGGCTATATTAAAACTACACAATACCAAATTATTCTACTTGATTTTAAAAACTAAGGATTTGAGGGATCTGTGCTGCTGTATCTACTGATTCACAGATTAAAGCTGCACTATCTAACTTTTCTGGTCGAGAGTTCCAGACTATGTAATTAAACATGGAGATAAGTTTAATGCCATGCTCTAAAACATTCCAGGCAAAAAAAATCACATTGCCATGGAGACAAGCAAGAGGCTGACACTTTCACAATACATTCATTGCCACGGTTCGTAGTGGAACAAAGCCATCTTCACAGTGAAACGTGCAATTACAGTGACCCTCTCAGACTCTAGGTGTTCACTTCACTTAAAAGCCCAAGAGTCCAAGAGACAGTCAGTGGCACCTCCTCAGTGCACTTCATGCGGTCACAACATTACCTCTTCACCATCTGTTCAGCAAATACAATAGATCATGTGTACTTCAGACATCTGGATGACACACTATTATGTTGTGCTTTCATTAAAACCATCAAATGCATTGCGTATCATAAAACTGCCTGTACTAGAGACAGACATGTTTTTACAACACTGACAAAGCAGAACATCTGTTTGGCTCTTTCTGGATTTAAATGGTCTCTATTGTGTCTATGTGCATTTGTAATTAACATAAAAACTGAGCTAGACTAGTAATTATAGTTACTTGATTGAAGTTCTTAAATAGCCAAAAGTAAAAAAATATGTCTTAAAAGCTTAGAGTAGCCCATCTTTATTAATTAAAGCGGCACCGTGTAACCTTTCTGGTGGAAGGTTCCTTGTTATAACATTAAACAAATCTTTTTTTGTGTGTTTCATAAATAACAGGTGTTTTTATGCACAGATTTGACCTGTCCCTTCCAAAAAGTCCGTCTGCACCGCTGTGTTTAAGGGGCATGCCGTAAATCTCTCTAATTGGCTTCCTTCACCTACTGCAAATGTGGCACAGCTGTCTGCCCAAGCTATGCCCAGTTATTATATTATGCCCTTCTCCAAAATACAATGAAGATGGCGACTGGATGCACAACAAGAAGCTTGTTAAAAAGGCCAGAGGAGATGGAGGGTGCTGTATTTAGGAGCTGTGGAAAAACAATAACAATATAGTTGGAGCGAGGCTCGTCTTAAAGTAAAGCTATTGCGCTAGATCAAAGTGGTTTTAGGGTGACAGTAGCTCAGTTGTTAGAATATTTATCTGCTGACCTTAAGGTTGGTGGTTTGAATCCAGCTTCCAAAGATGAATGCTGCTGTTGTGTCCTTGGGCAAGACACTCAGGGCTAACCACCTTGCCCACAGTGTCTAAGTACACTGGTGTGTAAATGGGTGACTGGTTCCTTGATGTAAAAAAATGTGACTGTTTACCATTTTTATTCATTCAGTTCTTGCAGTTTAACACTATAATTAAATACCAGCTTTTATATTTATTTGTGTTTGTTTTACTGTGATGTTCTATCTGTTTTTTACATATCTTACATCGTCATTTACTTTGGACTGACTTAATTTGGACTGGTTGTGGTTTCTGTCACCACCTATTATATTGTTTATTCCCTGATCTAAATTAAGGCTAAACATGGCTAACAAATCAGATTATCAGGAAAATGATTATTTTAAATATTCAGATTGAGATAAACCACCACAAATAAATAAATAAATAAGATTATCTAGGTAGACGTGATGAACTCATATTTTCAAGAAGTTTTTGATTTGTTCCAATGTATTACTTCTTTATATCAGCCATATTTCCAGCTATGTTTTCTTGTATTCAGTCAGAAATATGTAACCAGCCTTTTCTGAATTCACATCATTTTAAGGCGAGATATTCATTTTGCTGATATGTAAACACTTTCTTTCACTTTGACACACAGATTTATGTCTGTAAACAGAACTTATCAATAAATGTCTTGAGTTAAAGACGGAGTACTTTACATCTGAGGTACTGACTGCTAACACATAACAAATTCAGATCACCATGTTACCTTTTATTGTTTGCGAAAATGCTATAGTCACCGAAAACAATGCATTAACATGTTTTCTAAGTTTCAGTTTCCCTTTGCTCTCCTTGCTAAGTCACTCCCCCTTCAGAGCGCTATCACAACACAATCAGTGTGCAACCTACTAATGAATGTACTGCACATCGCATCAGGTTTGTTGAGTTGTTGTGTAGGTTTATATCATGTTTTTGTATATTTATGGAGAATTGTCATGTGGGAGCACGGATGGGCTCAGCGCTGGACAAAATTAGACTTCAGGTGTATTTTTGCTCAAGGAACAACGTTAAAACATGGTCGATTTTTGCATAAAACTCCCTCTTTAAGTGTCCCTTGCGACTCCGGCCTGAGCAGGCACACATACACATTACTCACCTGTGAAGGAGGTGTAAAACTCTTCCATAAACGCGAGCATGGAACAACTTGAGCACTGTTGATTTGAGTTGTCGCTGCTCTTTGTGTAGAAATAATTATTGCTTTGAAAATTGAAAATGTCACAAAAACTTGTGCTCCATTCACTATAATTATGGCCTAATAATGCCTCAGCGCTGGCACAAATGAGTGTAATTGAAATCACATTATGTGGGTTTGAACAGTGAAGAATGGATTGGGACTTCAAATATCCAGCTTCCTCAGCTCCATTTTAAACATTGTTACATTTGAACACCTTTGTTAACTGCCAATACCTTTATATATTGTAGATGGAGCTCGCCACACTAAAACAAAAACATCACATTAGATGGTAAACCACAACCACACACAATTACATGAGCATATTTTTGTTTAGAAATACCTTTTATGGTCTGAAAATAACAAAATATTACTTGTATGTGCAGATTATGTTTTGTCATATTGCACAGTAAACAAATAAGATGTTACTTATACTTGACTGGTGGTTTCCCTTAATCCATTTTTCTCTCTTACTTGAATCATTTCTTGGACAACTACTACTGTATGTACTTCTACTTTAGTAACATTTTAAATAGTTTATCTTTACATGGCTGGCCTGGGAACGTCTTGGGGTCCCACCGGAGAAGCTGGAGGAAGTGTCTGGGGTGAGGGAAGTCTGTGAGTCCCTGCTTAGACTGCTGCCTCCATGACCCAGCCTCAGATAAACGGAAGAAAAAAATGATGCATGGATTTATCTTTATTTTCATTGCATATTTTGTATTATCCTGCTTTGCAACACTGGAATTTCCCCATGATCTATATTTTATTAAGTAACATACTCTTTCTTGGAAACTATTGTTGGCTGCTAAACTTATTCCACTCCTTCATTGGCTCTTACCTGCTTCGCCGTTGCATAAATAGAATCCCAAATGCCCTCTATGACGCAGCAGGTCTGTCTGAGCCAAAACAAGACCTTACGTTGGGTCGATGTGCGCGGGATAATGGAAGCCAGGGATGTCTATTAAAACTCTATGTGTCGTCTGGTGCTGTTGTCTGGAAGCATCAGTGCGTGATGTGAAGAGCTGACGTCTAAAGAGTTGAGATAGACGGATAAATAAAAGGACAAAGTTTGAGACAGTATAAAAGAGCGAAAAAGCATCTATAGTTAAAGTCAGTGGGTTTAGGATGTACTTTTTGGAGTTGGACACCACAGTTTTTTCCTACTGTGAGTAATGTATAAGTTTTATGTTGATGATATTTATGTTTCTTTCATCGCTCTTTATAATTATCTTATCTTTTGTGGTCTATCTTGTACCAGATTTTGTGCATTATCTACTTTTCCGTCTTAAATCGTATCAAATGTTGCAGACAGTGACTCTAAATTGAGTTGTAGTTTCCCCAATTACTACTGTATTACTGCTTTGTTCTTATTTGAGTCATTTCTTGGACCACTACTTTTGTACTTCATATTATTTTCAAGTAATGTTACACTTACTTAAGTACAGTTTTTGGCTACTGTACCACCTCTGCAGGAAGGAGACATTATAATTAAAATGACATCTGGCTGTACATGCATAATTAAGCATGTGTAAATCTTAGCATAAGTTTGATATTTTTGTAAACAAAGCGTACCAAGCTTCTCTCTGTTTTAAACATATGCAGATTTTCAGAAGGCAAATGGACTATGATTAAATGCACTTGGTGGCTCAATCAAGCAATCAGGATTCAGGGGACAGAAGCACAATTACTCAAACTGTTTCTGGTCCCTAAAAAGTGAAGGGTTCTAACTGCGCTCAGTGTGAAAAGAACAATATAAAAGTGAGAAAGAACTGCTGAACAATGAGGTGGTCTCACAAGAAATATCTAAAAGGGAAATTTATGAATGTCGAACCTGATCATTTCTATTGTGACTTCACCCTAGTAGTGATGGGTCCTCTGTCCTCTTATTGTCGCCCTGCAGAGAAGAATCTTGGGCTGATTGTGGACTCTATGTTGGACTGGACGAGCACATTAGCTCTGTCATAAAGTCCAGCTTTTCTCAGTTGAGGGTCCTTGCTAAAATAAAGCCTTACCTTCCACAGGTGAATTTTGAAAAAGTAATCCATGTATTTGTAACGTTGCATCTGGATTATTGCAATCCTTTGTCTGTGGGGCTGGACCAGGGCCCTGCAG
This sequence comes from Periophthalmus magnuspinnatus, assembly GCF_009829125.3. Classification (NCBI taxonomy): domain Eukaryota; kingdom Metazoa; phylum Chordata; class Actinopteri; order Gobiiformes; family Gobiidae; genus Periophthalmus; species Periophthalmus magnuspinnatus. The sequence goes on from NC_047143.1 coordinate 21,182,556, forward strand.
TGGTCACAGAATGTCCAGAAAAAACAAGAGCACATCAGGCCTGTGCTGTACAACCTGCACTGGCTCCTGTTTCATATTGGTGCAATTCAAAATATTATTGATTGTGTTTCATTGTGTGCGCTCTATGGGTCCTCTTTATTTGAGGGAGTTACTGCAGCTCTATACTCCACCCAGAGCCCTGAGGTCAGCTGACCAGCTCCAGCTGGCTGTGCTCAAAGCCAAATGTGACAGAGCCTTTTCTGTTGCAGCGCCCAAACTATGCAACAGCGCCCTCTGTCTGTCAGATCCTTTTAGTCTTTAACATAGTTTAAGACTCAACTGAAAACCCACCTCTCCTCCCTGGCATTTAATACTAGCTAGACAGGATATTGTGGTGTTTTATTTTTCTATTCGTATATGTCGTGTTATCTGTATATTTGTTTTTTGTTGACTTTTATGTGAAGTACTTTGGTCAGCTGAAACTGTTTTAAATGTGTTATATAAATAAAACTGAGTTGAATTAAAGTTTACCTGTCTCCCATCTGTATTCAGTATTATTGGCCTGTAGGATGTTGTGATGTCATCTGAAATCATGCAGTATTATATGGAATATTCATATCATATGGAATATTAAATATTAACTTAAAATCCAAATGAGTTGCTAATAATAAATAGATCAAATTAGTCAAATTGAAATGAGGATCAATAAAAAGGATAAATATTTAAATGTTTTGTGAATCTTGAGTTGATGAAGTGAAAATCTGCATTATAACATTGTTTGCCTCATCTAGCTACATTTGGAAATTCTAGGTATGAATCAAATTTCAAACTTGTAAATGATGAAAGCTGCCCCACAGCTCCACAGCAGCAGAGCAGAGCTACTGACAGTGACAAAGACACAACTCAAACTCAATGCACAGATTTGAGGTCGGCCCGGGGTGACAGTGCCTCAGGAGGAAGAGCAGGTCCAAAAAACACAATGTGTCCTCAGGCAAGACACCAAACCCCCCACCCACACCCCATGTTGACACATGTGTGAGGGGCTTGTGAGATCACGTACTGTAGCACCGAGAGCGAGAATTGACAGTTTAGAAACAACTTCAGCTGTTTTTAAGTAAAATACCAGACAAAAGTTTGGATACTAGTTTTCATGTAATGGTTGGTCTTTAGTGTGATTTTTGGAGAGTGTATTTTGCTTAACTGAATTATTTCTATTTCGTATTGTGGAAACATTATATTTTATTTGCCAAATTATTATTGTTATTGGTGTCATGGAATACTGGACCAGCTCCATACTCTTCATCAGGTGCTCGAGGGTTAATGGGAGTTTGCCAAATCAGAATCATTCGACTGTGTCCCTCATGGTGTCCTTTGGGGGGTGCTCTGGGGATATGGGGTCCAGGGTCCTTTACTAAGTGCTCTCCGCCCCCTTTATGATTGAAGCAGGAGCTGTGTTTGCATTGCTGTCAGTAAGTCAGAACAGTGCATGTTGTACACCGCCAAGACTGCCCTTTGTCACTGGTTCTGTCAATTGTTTTTATGGACAGAATTTTTAGGAGCAGCCAGGGGCCTGAGGGAGTCTGGTTCGGGGACCACAGTATCTCATCTCTACTGTTTGATGATGTTGTCCTGACTTTGCTGAATCACGACCTGCGACAAACACTAGCCAAGTGTGAAGGATGAGCATGAGAATCATCTTCTTCATCTTCTTCAAATCTGAGGGCATAGCTCTTGGTTTGCCATGTCCAGGCAGGTGGAGACCCTGTCTCAAGTGAATGAGTTCAAGTATCTCGGGGTCTCATTCACGAGTGAGAGAGGGATAGAGTGTGAGGTTGACAGGTGGATCACTGCATCGTCTGCAGTGATGCGGTTACTGCACCGAACTGTTTTGGTAAAAAAGCAGCTGAGTCAAAAGGCAGTCAATCTACATTTCTATGGATATTGTGTTATAATTTTTTATTTACTTATTTATTTTTATTTAGGAGCAACTTAACTTAACTGCATTAAGTGCAACTTTGTGGTATCCACCTGTAACTAAAACCAAACCCAAACACCCACCATTCTCACATAAGTAACTTACATAGTGGCTGTATGGGTACTACATTTACATATAGAAAAGCAGGAGTTGTGAGCTTCTTTTTCAAAGTTGCCTCCTATACTCCAGCTTATCCCCGTTGCATAACCAGTTTTGACGGGAACTTTTTTTGAATGACAGAAACCAACGCCCCCAAAAGTAGCAAGCGTCTTTCCTCTTTTTGTACCATTAGATTTTTTTCCCTCATGAGAAGCGGTGAACATTTTAGCTCCATCCCGCTCTGAAATCGTCTAGAGAATATCTGTCTTTTCCTTATATTCCGTACTTTGGGAAAAAAAAATCTCTCTTTTTCACAGTTGAAGCACTTGGCATAAACCAGTCAAGTGCTGTCAGTCATATTCATATTGGAGCTGGAGCCTCGGCATGGGATAAGCTCTCACACTTCTTAGGCCCTATAAGCCGCAGAAATTGTTTGGTAAATAACAAGATAAAAAGCGCATTTCTTCAAAGGACGATAACGTGAATGTGGCTGTGATGTGTTTCATCTGCACATCTGCGGAGAGGAGAGCAGCGTGAGGGAAAGAGTGAGAAAAAAAATTTAAAACACCAAAGAATCCTGCATCAGTATAGCATTTCATATAGCATGTGTGATACGAGTTTTCAAGTGAACCAAGGTAGAACTCACTACTATGGCCAATGTTATATCAGCATGTATACATTTTTAACAGTGGCGGATGAAGTACTTGATTTTGTTACTCAAGTGAAAGTATGACATGAAAATATGTACTTGATTAAAAGTATTTTGCACAGGTTTTAAGATTTAATAAATCTATAATTTTGGGATTTTGATAAATATTTGTGCTGAATTTTGTCTCAAACTATAAAAAAAATACTACTACTTTTACTTTTCAGCCCTCTTCAAAAATGTAGTGGAGTAGAAAGTACAGATACCAGCTCTCAAATGTTAAAGTAAAAAGTATCCACTTAAGTGCAATATTTTACTACCTACTACTACTGATTTTTAATTAACAATATTCTAATTTTGCATGAAAAAGTTGCCACTGTACCTTACCATATAAATTTAAAATGAATTTGTTCAGCGGTAGCAAATGAGTCAATTTTCTTATAAGAATAAAAACATCTTTACAGCACTAAAGATGCACTATGTAACTTTTCTGGTGAGCTGTACGTTACCTACTTTTCTCCTTAATTGTTACTTGTTTACCTGGAATGTTCCACAGTATGGCATTAAAGTTATCTGTCTGGCTTTATTCGGTTAGATGATTTACTGATCAAAAATACATTACGTTCTTACTGTTAGCATGGTCACTTATACATGTAGTCTCCACAGATCTGACCTGTAACTTGGCCTGGATGCATCCATGGAGATAGATAGAAGTTTAATACTATGCTGCGCAACATTCTTCATTCATAGCAATGCACGATATCTCCATGGAAACAAAGAAAGGCAATCAAAAGGCAAGTATAAGGTACATATTTTATAAACAAAAGTGGCCCCCACATTGACCCTTGTGGGACACACCTTAACCACACTGACATATTTTATTTTATTGCAATAATTAAAGGCTGTGTACCTGATTTTACTGTCTGAAAACATAAAAAACATAACTAGATCATTTAAAATTGTTACTTATATTATACGTAATATACTTAATTATTCACCATGATGAGTTTATAAGCTTTTCACAACAGCAGTAGCATTATAACATGGCTCAACGATAACAAGAATCCATGCTGTGTAATATAGGACTTTTAAAGTTTTATACAAGCTCAACAAAAAGAAAGAAGTTCACAACGTTGTTCAGAAGTTTATAAGAAAAGGTAGGGGCTATCACAACCCATCCACATCACCAAAGAGCAATGAACTCTGAAGCTTCTTTGGAAGGCGCCCAGCAACAGGGCTCCCAAGGGTGCTGCTCCGCCTGCATTGGAGCTGACGAGGAGCAGACGCGGGATAGTTGGATTTGGCCTTCCTTTTCTCCTTTGATTCAGTAATTGAGGACTAAAATTGGGAAGCAAGCAGACAGGCAGCAGACCCCGGAGGCCCACCCCAGCGCCATAGGGTTGTGGCCCCATACGTTTCTCATTTAAGGCAGAACAGAAAGCAGAGAGATGAGTTCATTGTTATCTGCTTGTTCTGGGATTGTCTGGGGCTATGCTTACCACCTGGCCTTCTGTCTGCCGTCGGAGGGAAGGAGGGAGGGAGAGGGCACAGAAGACAGCTATCAGTTCAGACAGGGCACTGCAGAGGAGACAGGAAAACCGGTTCAATGACAAAATGCATTCAAACTCGTACAAAGACGATAGGGTAACTACAGGAAGTGCATGAGGGGGGATTTTAAATACAATGTCTGACAACCGATGACACTTAAGGACACTGCAAAATAAGTGAGAGGAACAGAGGAAAACACTATCTCTTAATATACGGTATTTTCCGGACTATATGTCGCTCTGGAGTATAAGTCACACCAGCGAAAAAATGCATTATAATAAAGAAAAAACATATATAAGTCCCACTGGACAATAAGTCGCATTTTTGGGGAAATTTATTTTACAAAATCTGAGACCACGAACAGACATTTTTCTTTAAAAGCAAGTTAAAATAATAATAATGAAATAGACAACAACAGGCTGAAGAGCAGTGCAGCACGTTAACGTAATACATAGACAACGAACTGTCTAAGATATTAACAGTTAATCAGACATTCTATACTAATGTAACATACGCCGGCTACTTAAAACATACGTAAACATGTACATGAAGTATAGACAGTGAACTGAATATGTGTCTGGTTTGTTAATGTAAGATATTAACTGTTAATCAGACAACTAATGCATAAAAAAACAAGCTAACACTTCGAGCTCACTCCAAATCACATTGAATTCTTGATCCTTGGTGTCTTAACAACTCCGACTGCTCCAGACGTAGATGGTTGTCATACTGGTGCACAAGCCTGGAGTGCTCTTGATCAGTTTTCAGTGTGGCAATAACAAAGATGTGAAATGATATATTTTAATATTTTCACACATAAGTCGCATCTGAGTATAAGTCAAACCCCCGGCCAAACTATGAAAAAAAAAGTTTGACTTACAGCCCGGAAAATACGGTACTTCAAATGTTTACAATGAAAATTTATACAAAAAAAAAAAAAAAGATTATGCATATTTAATAAACATTGCTAATCTTTGTATCCAGATTTTTTTTCCAATCAAATATTAACAATTAGTGGTGATAGGAACCTTGCTTCTGTCAATCTACCCCGGTGCAGTGTAGCTGGTAAATTGCCAAAGTTAAAGCATCTGAGTCTACAAAATGTGCTATATAAATTCAATGCATTACAATGTTTGGTTCTTAAGTAACATTTTCTAAACAGATTGTGTTAGAGAAATTGGATTTCTCTGCTGAACCAAGGGTACTCACTGCCAGCTAAACCCCTGTTATCTTGGCCTACATAATCAGAGGTATAATACTCCCTACAACAGAAGCATAGCTGGATGGTACTATCCTGGAATTGACAACACTATCATAATCATACTTGAGGGTTCATTTCTACAACAAATCGGGATTGTGTCATCACAGATACCCTAAATTTAAAACAACAGAGATTTAAAGATGCAAAATACCAGCTGTTCTCTACGGACATTTTGCACACCTGTCTAGTAAGGCACATTTTTTCACATTCAACCCTGAGCTCTGCGAGATCCTGTGGCTAAAACCAGGATTTTAGAGTCTCAATACAGGGCTTAAGCTGTCAGTGATATCCAGAGTTGTCAGGTAAGCGTGATCGCAGTAGTTACATATTATGTGCCTCTTGGTAAATCATATGTCAGTAATGCTTTGATGTCTGGTTTAATATAACATAAAGTGAGACTAGAACAAACTCCGCCCACAACCACATTTACATTTCAAATAGAAGAGAATGAGGGGGGAGGGGAAGGATCTGGAGCTACAGTATACGAACAGTGCGACTTGTCTAACAGGTATACACATTTAAAACTACGCCCTCTGCAGCCAGGTGTTTGGAATCAGAAACACCTGGCTGTATTCATGGCAGTTCTGAGTGATGTCACCAACTACTGCAAAATGAGGAAACAGCACAAACTTAGATTTAGGTGGTATTGACCAGAAGCTGCATTTATCTATTTTGTAAGGTTAGGTTTAAAAAGACTAGGAACAGTTGATAATGCTATTAAAACACCATATGCTCCTTTTAGCTACAAAAAAAAAAAAAAAAAACCCAAAACAAAGTGGATTTAGCTTTTAGTTAAAAAAAAAAAAGTATAATTTTGCACAGATTTACACAACATCTGGCTGAGGTTCACTCGCTGTCCATTGCATACTTACAACCAGCTTCTTAAATTTCTCTTCAAATCTTTGACTCCAGTATGGCTTATATAGTTCACATAAGCATAAGGCTGATAGCAGGAGCTGCGTTCACAGTATCTGAGGCAGGATTTGAAAAGGAGAAGTCTTTAAGCATGAGTGACAGCCGCCAGCCGTGACATATTAGTGCCATTTCCGACTGTCAGAGGGGTCTTTACCAGCACATAAGCCTGGATTGAACCATGACTAATTTCAAAACAGCGATATCTCCTTCTCACTCTCCTTCGAAATCTCTGTCTGACACAACAACCAGCTGAACAGCACATTTAGCCATCAATAAGCAAACTGCGTCTTTCAATACAAGTGTTGTGGAAATGGGTGCTATACACGTCGTGGCTCCATAGATGGCGCTGTTTCATTGCATTTGGAGAGTGAGCGTGTTGGGCTGCCTGGAAACAACAGTGGAGAGGATTGTGTGATGTCATGTAGGGAGGAGAGAGTTAGAGAGAGATAGAAGAAGAGAGGAGGAAAGGGAGAAAGAGAGAGAGAGGGAGGGAGAAAGAGGAAGGGAGAGAAAGAGAGAGGGAGAGAAGGGGGGAGAGAGAGAGGGAGGGAGAGAGGAAGGGAGAGAAAGAGAGAGGGAGGGAGAGAAAGAGAGAGGGAGGGAGAGAGAGAGAAAGAGAGGAAGGGAGAGAAAGAGAGAGAGGGAGAGAAGGAGGGAGAGAGGGAGAAAGAGAGAGGGAGGGAGAGAGAAAGAGAGGGAGGGAGAGAAAGAGAGGGGGAGTGGAGAGAGAGGAAGAGAGAAAGAGAGGGAAAGAGAGAGGGGAAGAGAGAAGGATCGAGCGAGAGAGAGAAAGAAAGAGAGGGAGGGATTGAGAGATGAAGAGAGGGAGAGAGAGGGTGGGAGGGATGGGAGAGAGGGAGAGGGAGGGAGGGAGAGCGAGAGAGGGAGAGATAGGGATGGAGAGAGAGAGAGAGAGAGGAAGAGAGGGGAATGAGAGAGAGAGTGAGAGGGTGGGAGGGATGGGGAGCGAGAGAGAGGGAGAGTGAGAGAGGGAGAGATAGGGGTGGAGAGAGAGGGAGAGAGAGAGAAACAGAGAGAGAGAGGGAAAGAGGTGGTCCGGTGCAGGGGTCCCACCTGAGGACAGTTAAGATGAATCTCTATCTCTGGTTCAGGTCTGGAAAATAGAGCATCATTAAAAATCACCTATTTATATTAAAAATAGAACTTTTTAAGAACCAATATTGGATTGCAGTGTTATAGGTTGACAGTTATTTCACTCCAATGTTTATATATATTTTAATTATGTACTTAATTTTCATGTATTTAAAGTGTTTGTTTTTCACATCAACATAATGAATATCATGTGAGGTTTACAGTAGTAACAGTAACGGTAGGGTAGTAGTAGTAGTTGTAGTTGTTTTTGCAGTAATAGTTATAGTAGAAGGAGTAATAAATTATTCAAGTTAAATGAACAAACCGGTCTGTTAGATGAAATAAAACTGAAGAAAGGAAGACAAATGAAACTTTTGGAATAATAGTAGTAGTAGTAGTAGTGGTTGTAATAGTGGTAGTAGAAGTAGAAATGATATAGTAGTAGTAGTAGTAATAGAGCACTATAGAACCATTTGCTGTAGAAGTGAGACTAGTCAAAAGTACTACAGTAGTCTACATTTTAGGCTACCGTCATAATAGTGACTTGTACTGTTTGTAATTTTGTTGATAATATTGAATAATCCTTTAATACTAATAATTTATAATTCAGAACCACATTCTCACACAAAGTGCTAAGTTGCATAGACCTTGAATTTTTGATTGAAGTGTTTTTGTTACTGTTTACTCATAATCTTCACATGTTTTTTGCAGCACATAATTCCTATATACAACCTTGGCTCCTTGCATTATTCAGACGACTCATTTGCATCTTTGGTCTTATTACCAGGCACAATTAATAAAGGAGTAGTTTATATTATGTAGGTCAGAGCGAGGGGCAAACATCTAAGAAAAGAGAGGAGATATATTGCTGTGTACTGCTAAGTGTCCTTGAGTGAGCAAACAAGTATGTCAAGTATGGAGTATTTCTTTAAGGAGCAAGATGTTCAATAGGAAATAATATCTGCAGTGTGTACAGTTATGGATCATTTCTTCGTAGAAAAGGAAGCTTTGGAACCATGCTCTTTTGTTGATGTATTGATTCATAATTGAAACCCATGAACTGTGGTTGGCTGTTCATCGGTTTCAAGCTATAAGGCAACGGTCCTCTGTCGTCATAGCAATTAACCACTGCTAATAATTGTGTACATTTTTGTCATGCCACTTTGCATTAGTTGCTATATGACAGAAAATGTTTTACAATATTTTTGTTTCTCTCAGTGAGGTTATGGTTAAAATTAAGGTGAAGAACAGGTGTTTTGGTCAAGGGTATAGAGCTTTGCAGCGGGTTAAGACTTCATGTTCTGGTCTGCATTGGGAAGTACAATATTATTTTGTTTTGAATTTGTTACTTTGAGCTAAAACAACACGAAACAACTGTGCTGACTTCTGGATGAGAAAACTGCGGTGCCCAATGGGAGTTGATGTCGCCGTAAACATGATCACAACAAAGAGTCGTCGGTATCTCCAATGGATAGTTGCAGATCACACAAGCGAGCTGCAGATTTTTTGTTCATTTGTACCAAAATGGCTACACAACGTTACCGAAACTTACGAGTATCACTGATAAAGAAAGTCAAATTGGAGAAGGGTTGATCAGAGCAATGACGTCCTGAATACAGCAGTAGTGGAAGTTAACGAAGTGCAACTAGTAAAGTACAGTACTTAAGCACAATTTTCAGGTATCTGTACTTTATTTAAGTACATTTTACAGTGTATACATTTTACTTTAAGAGAGCAGATGTCTGTACTTTCTACTGCACTACATGTTTTAACTTGACTGAAAAGTACAAAGTAAAATCAAAATCTCTGTGAAATATTTTTACTTTTTTTTCTCTTTAAGATTGTGTACTTAAATACTTTCACTTAAGTAGATTTTTTTCATGTGATCCTTTTCCTTTTACTTGAGTAACGTTTAACCTCTATATCTGTACTTTTACTTAAGTAACAAAATTGAGTACGGTATTTTCCAGACTATGAGTTGCACTTTTTTTCAGAGTTTGACCGGGGGTGCGACTTATACTCAGATGCAATGTATATGCGAAATATATGTTTTTTATTCATCATTATGCATTTTTTATTATTGCATTTTTTTAATTTACCACAGGAATACAGGGGTATAAACATGCATAAATCACGCTGTATACAACTTTGAGAGGGTAAATGACAGGAGGAAACAACTATAGCACAGTTAAAAGCTCTAAAAAGTCGATATAACATAATATGTCTGCTTTAAAAGGTTTGTAATGTAATGACTATTTTGATCATGCACAGCAATAACCATTTCCAAAAGCACTTGACAGTATATGATCAAGAAGACAAGTACTTTGTGTGGGCTTTTGTGACTTTGAACCAAAACATAAATGCTGAAGTACAAAGCACAATATGTCAACTGCTGCTGTAACTATTGATGTTCCCACGTCAACGGCCTATAGCTCTATCTATCACTAGCTCTTGCCTGGCTCTCCTCCTCGCACCTGTACCTCTTTACAAATGAGCTCCCATGATGCACCACGTCTATCCGGCCAACATCAGCGCTTTTGCTTCATTCCTCACAGTCGACCCCAAAGTGTTAGGGCGCGCACAACAGCTCTGTATCCTGGACATAACGGGCCGATCAATAGCCCAGGCAGAGATATGAATGCAGATGATTATTTGGGATAGCCCTGGGGAAAATAAAGCGCTTCAGAAAGACAATAGGGTGTTCTGTAGGTCTAAACTGGATGGGGGTAGCAGAGGTAAAGTCGCTGATGAAATTATGATGACAGAAAACACAATATTTATGGATTAATTAGTCACTTTGAGATACATATTTCACATTTTCTAACTTAAAACCATGTCTACATTTGGAAAGCATGTTTCTAATGAGGTATTTAGGCATTACAGCTCCCTCTGCTGTCAGCAACAGGAATAAACAACGAGAAATAGACAACTAAACCCCTTAGGAAACGTAAATGCTATGCTAATAGAGAGAGACATGTGTTGTGATCATAAACTGTATAAAGTGTACTAGCATAGTGTTCGGCTCCAGGCAAATGAAGCTCATCGAGACTCACAGTTATAGAAGGCGAATTTGAAGCCTAGTTCCTTATTTGAAATTCCAGTATCATAGCAACCAAAGAGCCAATCTAGATCGAGGCTGTTGAAGGTAACGCCCCTTCCCGCCTGCACTGCTAGTTTAGCATGGAGCGGACACTTAGCAACGCTGTCAATTAAACCTTTTGCTAAAGCTAGCAAGAGCAACCTCTGGGAAAGACGGTGCCTGATTTGTCTGTTATTAATGTTCATATCATGAGTTCCAGACGCAATAGTGAAATAAAAATACCAGGATCATGTAGAGCGGGTTAATACAGATATTTTAATACCAAAATGTTGAGCCTGACAGCAGCAGTTACAGAGAGAGGAGCGACAGTTTTTCAATAGAAAGTGAATTGGAGCCAGAGTCGATGGAGCAGGAAGCGCACCCATACTCACTTCCTATTTGAAACACGGTAGCTAGCAGGTTAGCTATGTCTATTTATATATATATAGCTTGTGAACATAATTTAACAGCAGATCGAGTCCTGAAATGGTTTATACGCAAAGAAAAACTGCATGGGAGAAGCCCTGTTACCTGTGACGCAACAATCTCAGCAAAATTCAAGCTGAGCATTTTTGAGAGCTTTGAGAAAACAGATTCATACATAGGCCAGATGGGTGAAGTATCTTGCCTAAAGAAACAACCCAGTATACACTCAAAGCACTGACCCCACAGAATGATATTTGTGAATGAAAAGTTATGCTAATAACAAGATAATTAAGTTGATTTGCAACAATTACAAATTCCTTGCTTGCTTGTAAACAATATCAGACAAATATAGTGTGAGATAAGAAGTGGTTAAAAATATCCCATGTGTTGTGAGCCCACATACAGCGAGACTTTGAATCCAGTGACCATTTTGAATAGCAATTGGTGCAAAAGCGAGGTGTAAAATGCAGATGTTTTTGGTGTGAAAGCGTTTTTCTGGCAAGCCCACTCAGCACGGCTCCTCCAGTGGTAGCAGACATCTCTGTTCCTTGCACAGTCCGCTGAATAGGTTGCCAGATCTGCAGATGCACATGCAGAAAGATCCTCCTCCAGGACTTTCTACTGGGACAGAATCCACAAGGGACGCGTTTGATGCTCTGTTCCTCTCCCAACTCTGCTTAGTTCTGCCTCTTGCTGGACATTCGGAAGGAGATTTGGTGGAAACTAGCGCCGGCTGGATGTCTTAGTGTAGAAAAATGTATTCTTGCTAACTCAATTTGAATTGCAGGCTCTACCTCGTGTTGGCTGACAAGTATAGCAATGTTTTATGCAGTCAAACAAAGCACGTTCTTATAATTATTGTAGTAGTATATCATTGTAACTTGGAGTTTTTCTATTAGAGTGCAGTAATTGTCCTTGCAAACTTCAAAGTGCATTATGTAACTTTTCTAGTGATTATTGTTTTGCCTAGAATGAATACACTGTACAACTGTATTAAAACTATCTATCTCCATGGAAACCAGCGGAGACGTGCAGGTGACGCGACAAGGTCAAGTTACAGGTTTGATCTGTAGAGACGTGAACCTGGTTACATCAAGAAATATATATTTTTTACGTACTTTGAAGCAGTAAAAACACATGTAAGTGAATAAATACTAGGTAGATAGGTTTAGGGCCATACTGTGGAGCATTACATGCACAGCAATCTCCATGGAAACAAGTAGTGTCAGATCTGCTGACGGTTCAAATACCGCTCTCGACGTAAACATCATTGGTTGAGAGGTTAGATTTACTGACCCACATGTTGACGGTGCGATTCCAGTTCCCACAAATGACTGCTTCCGTTGTGTCCTTTGGCAAGACGCTTAACCCACCTCGGTCCCTTGATGTAAAGTGCTTTGAGTGCCTTGAAGTTGGAAAAGCATGATATAAAAATCTGACCGTTTACCATTCACCAGGTAGAAAGCCTTGATAATGTTCACTTGTTTTTATAATCAGTTTCTTCATGATATTTTATTTCTATTGTTGTTGAACTTTGCTTCCTCCTGGGGAGCTCTCCCTTGAAAAAAGATGAAAAGGAGGTTTTAAATCTCAGCGGGATTCTCCTGATTAAATAAAGGTTGAACGAAAATAAAGTAACAGGATCTTTTTCATGACATGTGCAAAAGGTTTAGAAAGGGAACATCACGATTTCGCGTTGTACTTGTAATCTGACTATGTGCAATTTTGTTCTAGAGGAGAAAGGCAAGATTATGCACATAAACAGGGAGCGTTGTCAGCATACGTTGTTTCGTAAATAGTCTACTTTAACCCTGTGTAGCAGCTTCATTTTTGCACCTTTATTCCCATTATACATCTGTTCAGAAGCCCCCTTTGTTCGTGTTGTTGTTGGAGAGATATGTAGTTTGCTCTAACACACTTTTAACAATAGACTGCTTATTCTTACCTCATGTTACATGTAGACTGTATGAATGCGAGCAACCTGTGTACTTCTCTACTGTATCTACACCACATGACATGACAATTTTGGCCTTGGAGCCGTGGTGTTTTGCAATAGAAAGAAACAGCTGGTGTATATTACAGATAGCTGCGTTGCACAGTTTACAAGTATGTTTACAAGCACAGAGACATGAGTATTGTATTCAAATTGTACTTCCCTGAGTCGTATTCGGATACAATACTTTTACCCATACACGAATCACATTTTTATTGAAGTAACAGTATTCTTATTTGAGTTTTTTGTTACTCTTTCCACTGTGGCGAATTCTATAAGAGACAAAGCAGAACTAATTTCTTCAACCTTTACTACTTCTACAGTATCATTCTGAAGTAACTTTACCCTTACTTGAGTACTTTTGGCCACTTTACCCACCTCTGAGTATAACTATTAGAAAAGCCAGAGGAGCAGATGGGCGTGGTTTGACAGGTCACACTGCGCCGTGATGAAACAACCTCACCTTTGTCCCTGTGTCCTATCGGCCGTTTGGCACTCACGAGGGTCCCGAACCTCGCCATCTGCCCGGGGTCAAAGTTCTCCGCGGGCCCACTGCTCCACAATGTGTTGCTATAGACCCGTGCCCCCGTCCCAAGTAGCAGAAGGTGACATTCCTCCCAAAGTTTGCTACTGAGACAGTGCAGAAAGGTCTAAGCGATGCATCACTGCTGCAGCCAAACAAGGTGCAGGAGGTGTTTACTTTGCTGTAGCTTTTTCATTTACATGCAAAATATAACGCTTTAGGTTAGTCAAAAAAATATATATATATGAGCTACTTTTTACGCAGACCTGTTATGCAAAATCAACTTTTCATTACTTTTAACCATGTTATAGTTGTTTCCCTTCTCATTTATCTTCTCGAAGTTGTTTTTGGAGTGATTCGTGGATGTTTTAGCAATCTTTAATCGCTTATTTTCAGGATGCCATATTGCCGATCAATCCCTGTTTTCACGGCCACTGCCCTGTACTTACTTCCTTCTTCAGTTTTATTTTCTTAATCGGTGATACACGTAGGATTCGGTAGAGTTTGTTGAAGTTTTCTAAAGAGGAAGTCAGCAGACATGTTTCGTTTTAGATTCATATTTCAATTTAAAATCTGCAAATCATAACATAATGATCCACGGATGTCACACAAGCATAATATGTCTTCTTCAACTGGCAGATTCATCTACAGGTGAAGGTGCCATCTGCTTGTCTGAGATGTTGTTGCCGTGCCTGGAATGTTCCACAGTATGGCATTATACTACAGGGCTAAATCAGATCTATCACTGTAAAGTATTAAGCACTAAAAACACCTTGAATTGAATAAACTCAACGCAAGATAGAATGGTTTCATTTCATATTATGGGACAATATCTAAGCAATCACATCTCCATGGCGACAAACAGCTGTCGAACATTACACTAGAAAAGTTACATCGAGTGCCTTTAAAGTTCAACGCATTTATTACCATCATTTGCATCCTTCTTTTCGTCAAATTATACGCATAAAAACACTTTATAACCCAATAAAAAACAGAATTGAGTTTTATTTTGAAGTAAGCTTTTTGGAGCGGTTTTGTCTCTCAGTCGCCAGGAATCAATTTATGGAAACATTGCTTCTGACAACAAAAGGGCATACTGTTTTCTTTGGCATATTTGTTTATTTTGCTCACAATATGGAGAATATGCATTTCGGGCCTTTGAACGTCTGGCTGTACGCGGCACAGAGAGGACAGAGAGGTGCAAATAAGTTTCTTTCTTTATATTCTGCTCCTTCAAAAGCCTTTTGGAGCCGCCATCGATACTTGATAGAGTAGAATGTAGCACAGCATGACAATGTACTGCCTCTCTCAGTCAAAGTTTAGAGCCGGAATACGCTGCAAAAACACAAGAGTTAAGATGCATTCAGAATGTTTAGCTTGATTTGAATGGTTTCTGAGAAGTTGACATTCATCTGGTGTAGTTTTTTTTTTTTTTGTGTGTTTCATTTTTATCAGTGAATCATCCCGTCATCCATTTTCTTTCACAACGGGTCAACGGGGCAGCAGTCTAAGCAGGGACTCCCAGACTCCCCACCACCCCAGACACTTCCCTCACCCCAGACACTTCCTCCAGCCCCTCCGGTGGGACCCCAGGCTTGCCAAGAAAAATAGTCCCTCAATGAATCAATGGTGCCTACTTTTCAAACCATGAAAGAAGGACAACTTTTCTAGTGGTTTGTCTGGTTTGTCACCTGTTTTTGACTGCAATGTTCCACAGTATGACATCTGTATCCACGGAAACAAGGAGATGACGCTATAAGGCAAAGCTCTAGGTCAGATCTGTGGAGAGGCAAGTCCAGTCACAGTAATAATGCATGATTTTCAAGTTATTTTTAAGCTGTATTCAGGCGGTGATGGATGAAGTACTCAATTTTGTTACTTAAGTAGAAGTACAGATACAGAGGTAAAAAAGTTACTCAAGTAAAAGTATCACATGAAAAAATTGACTTAGTAAAAGTATTGAAGTACCCGTTAAGTAAAAGTATTTCACACAAGTGTTGTTAGTTTGTTAAAGAGTGAAGTGTAGCAATATTGATTCCCAAATGATACATATTTGGTCAACAGCTGCAACACAAATCAATTTCTAAATTTTTCGTATGAATTTTGTGTATTTACTTTTGTTTGCTCAAAGCTGAAGCTTAAACTCAGAAACTTTAGTCAAGCTGTTAGTATGAATATGGTAAAAATAACCCCTCAAATCATATGAAAAGTACATTTTACTTCTCAGTCCAGTTAAAAAATGTAGTGGAGTAGAAAGTACAGATACCTGCTCATAAACGTAGTGAAGTAAAAAGAATCCACTGTAAAATGTACTTAAGTAAAGTACAGATACCTAAAAATTCTACTTAAGTATAGTACTTTACTACTCATTACCTTCCACCACTGTATTAGAGCATAAAAACTTAAATGTATTGAACTGTAATTAAATAAATGCTAAATAGATACTTTTAATGCTGTACTGTGGATCATTCCTGGCAACTGTCATGCTGTCACGGGTAACTGCAGGTAGCTAAGCCTCCCAAAAAAGTTCCACAGTGCAACTTTCACTCATGTAGACTTCACGTTTCTGCCATTTAGAAGATGGGTGAGTCGCCAGAACCATCCCAAGTGTCACCCGGTTTGAAAATGAAGAAATGCACGTAGGATGGAGCCGTAAATCTGCAACCAGGGCCTAGCAAACTGTTAGCGCTGCGTAAATGAATTTCACAGCTTAATCACTCTTGTTCCCGCTCCTCCAGAGGTTGGTCTCCCTTCAGCC
This sequence comes from Periophthalmus magnuspinnatus, assembly GCF_009829125.3. Lineage (NCBI taxonomy): Eukaryota > Metazoa > Chordata > Actinopteri > Gobiiformes > Gobiidae > Periophthalmus > Periophthalmus magnuspinnatus. The sequence continues at coordinate 21,198,850 of NC_047143.1, forward strand.
ATACTTCAGTCTCAAATAGATTGGATCAAGAGTGATGTGTCCAGGAAAAAAGATCCCAGTTTAATTTCACCTGCGATTATGTTTGATGAGGGATATTTATGGTCACTGACAGTAATGAAAGATTTGACAAGAAATGGAGGGGTTTGTGAACAATTTATACAGACTGATGGTGGATGGGTTTTGGCTTCTTCTAATGACCAGGTGGCCGATACTGGCAGAAATCCAATTCATTTCAATTTTTATGTGGCATGATTAAAATAACTTGAGCTGACCAAAGTGCAAGTCACATAAAAGTCAACAAAAACACATATACAGATAATATGTAGGCAAAGAACAATAAAACACTAAGATATCCTGTCTAGCTTGTATTAAATACCAGGGAGAAGGGGTATGTTTTCGACTTTTCAGCAGTTTTAGTCATGTTATAGTTGTTTCTCCTTCTCATTTGCCCTCTCAAAGTTTAATTTGGAGTGACAGTAACTTAGTTGGTGTGTCCACTGACCTGAAGGTTGGTAGTTTGAATCCCGCTCTCGACATAAACATCATTGGTAGAGCAGGTAGATCTACTGACCCACAGGTTGGCGATGCGATTCCAGCTCCCACAGATGAATACTGCCGCTGTTTCCTTGGGCAAAAGGCACTTAAACCGCCTCGCCGCCAATGTCTGTGTACACTGGTGTATGAACGTGTGTGAATGGGTGAGTGGCTCCTTAATGTAAAGCACTTTGAGTGGCTTGAACGTGGAAAAGTGAAATAGAAATACTGTATGTGACCATTTACCAGTTAGTTTTTCATGTATGTTTGAGCAATCTTTAATCGCTTATTTTCAAGACACCGTATTGCCAATCAACTCCCGTTTTCACCGCCAACGCCATACGCCCACTGCTCTGTTCTTACTTTGTTCACCAATTAAATTTTTTTAATCAGTGATACGTGTAGGGTTCACATAGTCATTTTGGCACAAATGAAAAAAAAAATCTGCTTTTCTCTAGTGTAATCTGCAGGTATCCATAGGAGGTGCTGACAACCTCACTTCACATGGGCAGCACAGTTTTCTAACATGGAAGTCAGTCGTTTTAGATGAATATTGTGATTTAAAATGGCCAGATTATAACATAATGATCCACAGGTGTCATAGCTTATAACTATATAGCAGACACGAGCATGATAAGTCTTCTTTAAACTGTGTTAAAGACTAAGAGGATCTGACAGGCAGAGAGAGGCTGTTCCTCTTGATATACCTTGATATTTGTAGGATTATCTCCGTATATTGGCGATATTTCATTCCATCAGAAATGAGCTAAAATGTGCCTGCAAATGTGGTGGAGGTTCAAGCATTGTACAATAAAATGTAAAATGGAGGTCAATGAATATGACTAGATGACCAACAATGTATCTATGTTCCCTAAAGTGTTTTTTTTAGAGTTTTTTCCTTAGCATCATAACCTTAATATCAAAAGTTATCAAAGAATTTAACGTTTTAAAAGGTCAGTCATCGTGAACTACAGAAAAACCTTTTAATAACTACACCTTAAAGTGACAGTAAGCAACTTTCCTGAAGTCAACCACATGATTCCATGAAACTCCAGAGTTAAAACCATTGGAACAGTCTTCATGGAGATGGGTTTTAGGATAATGAGGAATATGAAAGCCAAAGGAACAACATTTCTATGGAAACAAGCAGGAGGAGTCCAAATAAGAGTCAGGTTTGTGGAGATGCAAGCCCGCTCACAGTAAAGACACATGAAAAAAAAACTGAAAAAATAAAAATTGAGATAACTTGCTTTTATTTTAGTCTATTGTCTGGCTAAAAAAGTTGCATATGGTTGCTTTAATAAAAACATGTTCATTATCAATCACGTTTTTGTTCATGCTTTATTCTTAGTGTAGTTACGATAAAGGTTTACCAAAAATGAGTCTTTGGAAGTATTTATGACACAAATATTTAGGGAGCTTTGACACAAGTAACATGTAATTATTTCTTCTTTCAACCTAAGTACAGTATTTACATTATGTCCTAATCCATATAAGTTATTCCCCTTCAGCATCAAGTGGTAATGACTCACTCCTTCTATATACCACACTCTACACTTCCATTCAGACCCACTGCTTCTGCACTCTCACGTCCCCTCTCCTCACCACTAGGGGGCAGTATTGACACACCCATCCTCCAGCCCCCTCTTATAACAGTGTGTACTCTGGCACAGAGCACACAGCGGGACTCTTCCCCCAAAACATGCCATTTCCAAATGATTATGTGAAGTATACAAAAGCACAGTGAAGGCAGGAGATGTTCTGCTGATGGCTAATACTGGTAATTTATAGCCCAATTCTAGCACTAATCTCATCGCAAACAATACACTGTCTGCTTCAATATTTATAACACACTCTAGTAAAGGAAGCTATCCCATCATTGCAGGCCGGCATTGTATGGGACAGAAGCAGCCATTTTGGGACAGCGCATAATAAGACATAAACCATAGTACTGTCGTTGTATTGTAAATAACGCAGGATATGTTGCCTGTGCTCTTACTTTTTTTAAAAAAAGGGAACTGAATCTGGGTTATCAGAGCCTTATATGCATATAGACTAGTGTTGTCACGATAAGAGTATTTGCAAAGAGGATTTCGATACCATGGAATTCACTCAATACTCCAAACTCACTAATAATAATCCATTAATACAGATAATATTTTCTTTATCTTAGCATAGACATCTTATATCTGTTCTGACAAAGCTCCAAATTGTGCTAAAACTGTTCAGGAAAGCTCACATTTTGTCCTGTTAATGTGATTTTTTGCCGTATCGACGCCTATTAGTTTCGTTTCTGATTTTCAATGCATTTGACAAAGCTAATATAGAGGATCCATACAAGTTTTTTCTCATTCTCAGTGTATGGACAGGGCTCATGTGAAAGCTCGCTAATGAGGATTCAGATCAGAGAGAGTCCTTTTAGGTTTAAATCAACTGGATCTCAGCTTTGAAACCGGCAACTCAAGTAGGAACCATAATTTTTTCTGATTGGGCAATTACCTTGAGAACATAAATAACATAAGACCAACCTGACCATAATGATGTCTGTATTGTCTTATTTGAACATGGAATCTTTGTATCTGGGGACAGAGATGGACTAAAAAATGTACATATCCTCATTTAAATAGTAAGTGCTGGACCTGATTTACAGCGTCTTAAAAACCAAAGCGTATTGTGGGAATCAAATACTGCTAATGGAACGGCATTACTCTGGCAATACTTATAAAATGGCTTTATAATTAGATGCAGACAGCGAGTGATTTTGCTCATAAGAGATGCTGTTACGATATATGTGAAGAAAGCACATCTGAACGAGTACTTTAATGCCTTTCAAGAGAGTGCTATAGCTCTCTCTTTCTACCTCCTCTTTTTGCCTGCAATGACAAACTCAAGTCCAAGTTCTATATGTGAGGTTTCTATAGCAACCGTCTTAGCAGAGAACTCATCTGTTAATTTCCCTGAAGACTGTCAAAGGAAAAGAAGAAGAAGGCATCAGGTTGACAGCGCGTGGGTGAAGTTTGTGACTATGCAATGTTTGTGAAATAGGTGTTAATAGTAAAAGCATTTACTGGAGATTTTATACCATTCGATGCATCATAGGTTAAAGGTGCATGACGTAACTTTTTCTTGAGGGTTATGCCACTTGCTTGTTTCGGAGGAGATGTTATTGGTCTGCCTTAAATGTCTCACAGTTTAATATTAGTATATAGTATAAAGCATATATAAAGTATTAAGCATATCTATCTAATATGTGTATATTATTATTATTATTATTATTATTATTATTATTATTATTATTATTATTATTATTATTATTACAAGTGTTAGCATAGGCCCCCTCTCCACAGATATGACCCATAACTTGACGCCACATGCCTGTCTCTGTGGACATTTTTAAGGCCATATTGTAGATTGTGGTTTGCCCGTCGTTCTCCTCCTCTCCTACAACGTTTTGTCCAGTTGACACATTTTATATTTTTCTTTTGCTATACAGTATTGTGGATTTTATTTTATTTTTTTATCAAAAAGTGAAGTAGTACTTTGGTAGATTTTTGATGCAATAGACTAAAATTGTTGACAATTTGACTGAATAAAAGGTCTTTTGTAAGAAGTATTAGCAGTCACAATAATGGCATATTTACTCTATACAGTGCAGTATATGGCTTTTCTATCTGCAGCCAAGGACAGTAGAAGAAGCCTGTGTCATTTAAGTATTCACTTGTGGGCACTCAGAGGACTCACACGTTCAGACAACAGTAAACACACACACTGGGCACAAAGGACAGTGACAGTGCGTGGAGATTTTTGACCTTGGCGACATAGAAGGCAAGGGCAAGTTCTAGTGATGTAACATTCGTGCACGCGTTGGCTCTTTTGAACAGTTCCTTAATGTGAAAGGTTGGATCCGGGTCTCATTTTTTTATTCAGATTAACACTGAACTGACATAAGAATCATCTTGAGAGATTTATGCACAAAAACATATTTGGCATCATAACAGCAGTTAGTTTTAAAAGGATTATTATTGTAGTTCAAAGTTGTATTTATGACCAATTTGAAAGGTTAAACACACTCCCACTCTTAGTTTGAACCAGTTTAAACACATTTAAGGAGTGGCCATTTCTCTCTGTTATTAGTTTCTAGATAAAATGAGTTCTCATATTGGCTTCTGTCATATATATATAAATAGTAAAAGAGCCAGTCTCAAAAGATTCGGATCCCATGAAAATAAAATAATAGAAATAGAAATCAATGCCAAAGCGAATAGGAAAAAAATAAAATCTGTTTTTAAACTATATGAAACAGGTTTACACAGAAGATTGGACTAAAAAGTTAAAAAAGGTTAATATTTTTTGGCAAATAAGGCTATTGCAGTCAACATGAAAGTCACATATGAGCTCTCATCACCACAGAACCATTTTCATTTACAAAAGACTATGTGACGTTATAATATGTGGCTCCCCTTTAACAGAGTGTTGGGGGATAGGGGGTAGGTGAATATAGGAATTTTCCAAGAATTCAAGCCTCAAATGCAGGATAATACAGCTTTTCTCACATGTGCATTACTTCTTACGCTGTGTGGTGAGTTTGTGTGGCCAGACCTCCTTGTCAAAGCCTGATGGGAGACCGCTGAGAATACCAGATGCCACAGTGGGGCGGCAGTGGCAAAAATGATCGTTGTGTCCTTAGGCAAGACACTTCATCCATATTATCTATATGAATGTGGTGTGTGCATGGGTGATGGTGGTGAAGTGTTGGAGGGGCTGAGTATGAAGTGAATGAATAATGCAGAGAATTGTAAAGCAGCTCATTTTATTATTAAGCTATTGCCTTTATAAAACTCAAAACAATGTGCACTTTAGATCTGATACTGAACATATATAAGAGAAACCTGCAAGAAGAAGAAAAAGAAGAAGCAGAGGGACAGTGTTGGATACTTTTTAGATGTCTAGATGTATAATAGTGATGGAACTTTCGACTCTTTTGTGAGATCCGAATCTTCTGGATCCGTTCATTTCTAAAAACCGTTCAAAAGACTGGCTCTTTTACTGTTTATTTATACGACAGAAGCCAATGTGGCAACTCATTTTATCTACACACTAATCACACAGAGAAATGACCAATGCTTAAATGTGTTTAAACTGGTTCAAACTGAGAGTGGGAGTGTGTTTGCTCATTGAAATTATGCTACAATAATACAAGTTTGAAGTTTTGGTATCAAAACAACTCCATTTTAGTTTGTATAGCATCTTTATTCAGTGCCAGACTCATTGTGACGACTCCAGACAGCGATCCAAAGAGGTAGAGGTGTGAACGCAGAGGACAGGACCTGGCTGGTTAATGCCTCTGTGCCCGCAGGGGGAAGCACACACGCTGAACGGGCATTGATGGGCATCGGAGGGGGCCGCTCCCACAGCTTGAGATCCGGCAGCTTTTAGGCTCCGGCTGTGGCTCTAGAGGGCCTCGGAAATGTCAATTATGTGGCCCCGGGAACGCACGCTGGGGCTGGGGGTTACAGCTCACTCAGGCCTGCGCTTCATCTGATTTTCACAAACATTCAAAATCATCTCAGAGGTACACTATGCAACCTTTCTTCTACCACCTACTTGAGATGTTATTGCTTGGCCTGGAAAGTTCCCCTGTATGGCATTAAAGTGAAATATCTTTGATTATTGTTGAGGTTAGCCTTTACTGTCCCCGTAGGGAAATTGGTCCTCTACATTTGGCTGCAGTGTTGTGCCTGGGGACCCATCTCGAGATGTTGAGCTAGACTTGGTCAGGACTACCTTGGCTGTAATGTGCATGTTTTGGGTTGATACAAATTCAGCTACATTTGTTTTTATTGCTCAAAAATACCTCGAACGGCATTGTTTCTCCACAGATCAGACCTTGCCCAAGTGGTATTGCCTGCACGTTTCCATGGAGACTGGTAACTGTAACTGTAAATTCTGGTAATGCAACATGGGTAACACACACACCTTTAAAACACATTTTGGTTGACTTCAAATTAGGGCCCATGTCACGCTATTTTCTGATCTATGTTATAATGTTGTTTCCTCATCATGAACATACCTGAAGTTGTGTCTTGTTGCTCCACTGTGTTTTTAAACTCCATACATCTTCACTAGAATCATCTGGATCATTTTAGCCTTGGAATTGTCAATTTGTACTGAACCAAATGTAACTTGAAAACTCACTTCATGGCGGCACAAGGTGGAACAGAGCATTTTAAGCTTTGGAGAAGTAGACCATAGACTGTATAAAGAAGTGGACTAAGTGAGTGTGATGTCACCCATAACGTTCAGCTCCAGTCAAATGAAGCTCATCGAGGCTAGCAGTTATAGAGGCAAATTTGGAGCTGAGTTCGGGAGCGACCTCGGTGAAAGAATGTACCTGATTCGTCTGTTATTAATGTTCATATCTTGATTTATGGACATGAAATCCATAGAGCAGGTTAATACAAACATTTTAAGACCGACATGACGAGGCTCACTGCGGCAGTAACAAAGAGAGGGGTGACAATTTTTCAATGTAAAGTGAATTGGAACCAGAGATGATGGAGTCGAATTCGTGCAGTTGCTCATTTCCTATTCGGAACGTGGCTACAGTATGTGCATTCATATATACACTCTGTAATGTAGATAGACTAATAATACACGGTTAGTCAAACATTTGTGAATGAAAAAAACGCAACTCCAGGTGTGTTTTTGATGACTTAACAGCATTATAACACGATTTAAAGCGAACAAGAGTCAATTGTGCATAATATAGGACCTTCAAACATGGCTGTTAACACGAGTAAATACAAGACGTCTCACTGTGCAAATGTAACGTTTATGTGTATGAAATAGCGACACAATGAGGTTGATTTGCCCGTTCAATTCAGTACAATAGCAGAGGAACAAATGTCCGTAAGTGGCATCAGAAAGCACTCAACATCTATAGAAAAAATAATGATTGCATTCTTTATATAAGCGACAAGCAATCACAGAGGGTGACATTATGGTAAAAGACTAATAGTACTTTTGAAAGTAAGTTGGGCAGTAAAATGTGGTGGTAAAACTTAAGCAAAGTGCCTGTCAAATCAAGATGACTCCAGTAATCCAATACAAATGCATCTCCTGTATTGATCTACCTTGTGTGTCAGATCCTCCCGTTCATTTGTCGCATTAATTTGGCTTGAATAAAAATCGTCCATTTGTTTTGTCGTTTAAGAAGATTGAATGCAGCTCAATCATTTTATCTTGGTGCGTAAATATTTTAAAAGATCAGGTGTGGTCTCGTAAGTTCAGGTGAATGAGCCAGACATCCATTTGTACAGCTAATAAACAGCCCCGCTAAAGGTTTTAGCAAAGGCAATGCTAGTTATTACAGCAACCTCAGAGAAAAAGGCCACTGCTGATAAAATTTTAATATTGGAGATTTAAAATGGGAAATATTTAAGGTCAGTTATGTGTTGAAAAGTTTTAGAAAAATACCAAAAATTTAAATAAAATGACTGGATTAAATACAGTACTGTGCAAAAGTTCTAGCGAGGTAAAAAATACAAGGGAGAGATGTTATTGCTTGGCCTGGAATGATCCACAGTATAGCATTAAACTCATCTATCTGGGTGAAAACAAACAAGCCAAATTACAGGTCAGATCTGTGGAAAGGCTACCCAGCTCGCAGTAAAAATTCACATTTTTTGAGGCATTTTTTTAGCTTTACAAACACCAGCTGAATACAGGAAGGTCAATAATAATGCCATACACTGGAACATTACGAGCAAAGCAATAACATCCCCACAGAACAAGCAGGAAAACATTTAAACAGCATTTACTCCAGAAATAAAAGATATTACTTTAAATTCAGTTGAGTTATATGCTTACCATTGCGAGGAGTGCCTTGGTAGAGGTCAATACAATCATGAAGAGTTTTTAGTTAGGTGTTCTTGCAAATGTACAAAAATCCATTATGGAACAACAATTAAACCCCCCAAGGTTTTCGTTAATCTGTTTTGCCTCGTTGCATATCTCTGGAAGTCTATTTTGTGAAACCAACAAAATGGTCGAGTCTTGGCCAATCAAAACATTCTGTTATTAATAAACGTTACGGAAACTAAAGCCAAATCTGTGCTAATCCTAGTTTCTGGCCTCTTCCCCCTTTACTTGTATTTTGTATCTGTTTACTGAAGCCTCTCTCCTTTATAATAAATGAGGGCCTGTCACACCACACCAATTAGTAAAAGCTTGGGTTCACATAGAGGCCAAGTCTGCCATTCATCTTCAACAGTGCATTCACTTTCCAAAGTAAATCAAGCCTCTTTTAAGTGTGCTTTCAGGTAACAATACTCGAGCTGGGAAAGTGGCTCCAATATAATCGTATTGAGCCATGACAGCAATTCAAACCAAGAAAAACAGAGCAAACTAGTAGATTGCCACAAATAATATCACAGAGATGGGAAAGTGTTTTAAAAGTGTAAAAAAAAGATTGCCGCAGCACGACATTGAACATATTGATTTTGCAGTTCTTTTTCAGGTGTTTTAATTGCTGACGTTTCCTTACTATATGAGTTGGGTCACCTCTCCATAGATATGACATGTAATATGGCCTGCTGGCATTACATGGCTGTCTCCATGGAGATAGATGTGTGGCTCAGTGGCTCAATTGATAAAGAGTTTGTCCACTGATCTGAAGGTTGGCGGAATCTCGCTCTCGACATAAACGTCACTGGTTGAGCGGTCACGTCCACAGATTCACAGGTTGATGGTGCGATTCCAGCTCCCACTAATGAATGCTGTTGTTGTGTCCTTGGGAAAGACACTTAACTCACCTTGCCCTTAGCGTCTGCGTACACTGTTATATGAATGTGTGTGTGAATGGGTGAGTGGTTCTTTGATGAGTGCTTTGAATACTTTGTTGTTCCGCCCTTAGCTTTGATTACGTCACACATTCGCTGTAGTATTTTTTCAATTTCGCTTCTGCAATGTCACAAGAATTATTTCCACCCAGTGTTGCATTAATTTTTGACCAAGATCTTGCATTGATGATGGTCGAGTCTGACGCTGTACAAAGCCTTCTCCAGCACATCCCAAAGATTCTCAGTGGGGTTAAGGTCTGGACTCTGTGGTGGACAATCCATGTGTGAAAATGATGTCTCATGCTCCTGAACCACTCTTTCACAATTTGAGCCCGATGAATCCTGGCATTGTCATCTTGGAATATGCCCGTGCCGTCAGGGAAGAAAAAATCCATTGATGGAATAGCCTGGTCATTCAGTATATTCAGGTGTCAGCTGATCTCATTCTTTGAGCACAGACAGTTGCTGAACCTAAACCTAAAACTGGAGGAGGCTCGTACCTATTTGCTTAGTTCCAGGTGGTGACTTTTTTTTTGGTCAGGCAGTTTATTAAAAAAACAAAACAACTGTAGCCATTAATACCATATGCTATTTATCAGTACAGTTTACTCCACTCTAAAATGCACCCAATAACAGGTTACTGAAACAAACAAGAAAGTACATATAAGCAAAAAATAGCAGTATCCGTGGGTTATGAATTTAAATATATATATTTTTATTTATGTAAAAGGAAGCATCACTTTTTATTTATCAAACCTTTTTTTCAAGACAGATTTTACATTGTCAATCTATCAAGATTATAGGCACCCCAGTTCAGATTCAATATAAGCCCTAGCAGCCCCTCAAAACCATGAATAAGAATATGGAAAAAGCTTTTAAACTTTTAAAATTCAAATTCAAACTATTTCATCAGAGCGTAGAGCCCGGGTCGCTCTAGGTAAATGCTTTGACATTGTCACTGGGAGATGAGAAAATAAACAGGCAGCAGCGTGCGGCCGTGACACAGGCCTCTCTATCAGCTGCACTGACGATGGACCTGCCACTCAGCGCGGCGCCACCTGTCAGTCACACGAGGCAGCGACACATTAATGACCCTCATTAAATACCAGCTCCATATGGCACACACCCCGCTCCAGAGACGAGGCCGGGCCCTGGTCAGCCCGACGTCCCGCTCATCGCCACGGTGACGCTGACAGAAAAAATATGGCCGCTGCGCTGGGGGCAACTATAATGGACCCTGTGCATCTGCTTCCAATGCCCTCCCAGATGTCCCCTTATGTCCAGCAGGGGGCAGTGAACAGAAAGAGTAAGTCCCTGCTTACTTGTGCGCTAAAGTCTCACTGGAACACTGCATCACAATCTAAATCTAATTCCTCTGTCAAATCATTAAAGGGGATATGTTATACTAGTGGATAACCTGGGAACGCCTTGGGGTCCCAACAGAGGAGCTGGAGGAAGTGTATGGGGTGAGGGAAGTCTGGGAGTCCCTGCTAAGACTGCTGCCTCTGTGACCCTTGCTCGGAAAAGCAAAAGAAAATGGATGTGTGGATAGTTATACCGGTGTTAGTCTACACAAAGTTGTTGTTTTTTTCAATTGATCCATGCATGTTTGAGTAATCCTGTGTTGTCCTGCATTCAAGACTTGAGTGTTAAGTGTCGTTAACAATGGTGGATCAAAGATACAGAGTCGCGTACAGGTTTAACAGAGTTTATTGCAAACAGGAGGATGTGAATGCTGCTTGAAGGAGCAGGTAATAGGAAGCTGGGTCGGAGGCTGAGGTGCACAGTGGGTCCAAGAAATGGGATCACGGAGGATTCACTGATGAGAAAACTGGAGGTTGACATGTAGAAACACAGGAAGATGACGTGAAGGATGGCTTTCAGAAGCACAGGAAGACGATATGTCTGTGTAATCCCTCAGTTGTCCAGGCCGGATCCATAGCAGAAGGCGAAGTTTAAATCTGTCAACTGGACAAATCGTTGTAAGAGTGAAGACGTTTCAATTCTCTGCCCAGCTCCAGGCAAGGACACAGAAGGGAAGCAGGAAAATAAGCACAGAACACACACACAAAAACAAATCCTGTCAGTCAAGGAAATTTCCATTTTCACCTATCCCCTATCTCCACCCACTGCTCTGAAAATATTTGCAATTATTCAACAAAATTAGGGTCATACATCTTTGGAAATGCAGTAATTTGCATGTCATTTTAAAAAGCCAGTATATCCGCAGGTTTGCCCTTATGTATCGGGCACCTTCAGTGTGTGTATTCAGATGAACATAACTACATAGTAACGCAAATGGTATGGAACTAATTGAGGTCATATGAAACTGTAAGGTGCCTTAATATAGCTTTAGCAGGTGTTGACACATTGTGATTCCATGCATGTGGTTATACCGTACATGGTTGAATAAATACAACATCCTCATGGAAACAAGCAGGTCGAGGCTAAGTATGAGTCAGGTTTGTGAAGATGCAAGCCTAGTGCAATAAAACATCCAAAAATAAAATAAAATGCTTTTGTTTGAGTGTATTTTTTGGGCTAAAAGTTACGCAGTGGTGTATGTCATCATGTAAGATATGATATTATTTGTTTTCTAGTTTGACTTGTACAGCTTAATCTGTACAACACGGGATATAGTTTGCCATTTCACTTAAAACGGCCCCATACATTTCATAAAACTGCTTTACCATTGATTTGTACGGACGGAAAGCACTTTATGTTCTTCAAGGGCTTTTACCTTTTATTCTCTGTACAAATATAAAATACCAGTGCTATTCAAGTATATAAGAGCCATTTCCGAGTACTGTAATCACACAGCATTTGAGATATGGTATAGCTGTTCGCAAATGTCAAGGTAATGCATACCTTATCGAACCCGCACTCATCCTGAAACTATTGTGGGCCAAATCTAATCTACGTTTTGCTTTCAACCCAAATTCTTTCATTTTATTTTTCCATTTTTCCCATCTCCTCACCAAGACAGGCAACCAGATGTTTTTCTTCCGTTTGGATGGAAAGTAGACAAAATTGTGTCAAAGCACATACAGAACAGCAATGGCACCTTCTTCTTTGCGATCAGTGGAGTGATAGAAGCGTGATATCTCTGCCAACTCAATGTTTATTTTGTGAAAAAAAGGGGCTGCATCTGAAAATCCTGGCACACACCTCGGTTCCGCATGCCACATTCTGGTTTTTCATTGAAGCATCCTGACACTAATATTTAATTATATTCAAATTTCACATTTACACCGCGCCAGTTTGTGCTGTCATTTGCACACAATGTTCAGCTCATGGGATGGTGGGTCTATTTTTGGACTGTTTGACACTTTCATTCTTTGTCTCTTTGATATTAATTCTGGAAGGGCTAATGGGAAATGCTGAAATGGTAAATGGTCACATATTTATGTAGAGCTCTTCCACTTTCAAGGTGCTCAAAGTGCTTTACATCAAGGAACCACTCACCCATTCACAAAGACATTCATACACCAGTGTACGCAGACACAGGCGTGTCTTGCCCAAGAACACAACAACAGCAATCATCTGTGGATGCCAGAATCGCACCACCAACCTCTGGATCAACACATGTCATCGCTCAACTAATGATGTTTTTATGTGTGAAGGAAACAATACACAACTCCAGGTATGTTTGTGACGAGGAAACTACATTATAACATGGATCAGAAAATAGTGTGATATGATCTTTGGAGATGTAAACCCACTTACTATAAGAATGAATGGTTTTATTTTTTAATGTAATGTTAACGGCAACTAACAGCAGTGCTAACAGCACTACTTCCTGGTTCAGGGAGGATAAAAACTGGTTACAATTAGAGGCAAATACAGGGACTCACTTTGACTCCAAGAGCTTCTGTTATGTATTTATTCATACAGGGCCGGCCCAGCCTATAAGCAGACTAAGGAGCTGCTTAGGGCCCCCAACACATACATATAAGTAGAAAATAATATATCAAGTTTTATTGGACACAGGGCTTGTGTGTTTACAGCAGCCTAAATATTCCTCTAAACCAATTACATTTGTTTTATATCTATAGTAGCAAAATATCTGTTGCTGCTACATTTGTTTTTGAGCCGGACAGAAGTGAGGGCAGCTATGTGTTTACACCGGTGCAAGGGCCCTTTATAATGTAAATGTAAGCCCACTGTCACCAACTGAAACATATTCAAATCCACCAGAAATGAAGAAAAAATGTCTAGATTTTTAAAAATCTTGCTCCCCCTTTACACGTTTATCTACTGTTATTGTGACTGTGGTAGTTGTGACATTCTGGATGTTTTCAGTCTGATGTTGGCCATATAAATACAAATACAACTGGTCAAGACGATGAGAGCAGAGTCATAATGTTGTCAAATGTGAATCACCGATAGCTGAGCAAGGAGGAATCTACTGCCAGGGGCCCTATAGACAAATTCAGCTTAGCGCCCCCTGAAAGCTAGAGCCGGCCCTGGATTCATACAATATTTTACCAGGTAAGTCAATTAAGAACACCATCTATTTGCAATAATGACCTGACCAAGACACAGCATAAAACACATTCACACATCAATCATAATGTGAAACACTGTATCTTAACATGTAACAGTGAAACATTTTCAGTCTAAAGATATCAAAGTGTTAAAAGCATGTGCTGTGATCCTGTAAACTACTTTGGATTGAGTTTTTTAAAAGTCGACAGAGGTAAAAACGAACTAAGTTTTCAAGTCTGAAAGAAATAGAAGGGAGTCTGTTGTAGGTGGTTCCAGTCACTTGCTGTAGAGAACTGAAGTGAGGAACGGCCAAGAGCTGTGCGGGCTTTTGGAATGACCAGGTTAATGTAGCTGCTGGAGCGGAGTGTGTGGCTGGAGCTGTGGATGTTTAGTAGTGAGCTAAGGTAGGATGGGGTTATACCGATTAAAGACTCTTAAATGAACAATAACCCGAGGGTCCGTGTGCGGGTGTGGAGAGGGGGCTACTTCACGAGGGAGTAAAGTGTGGAGTGATGGGTGGTAACTGCTGCACTTGTGATGGCTCCATGATAAATCGCATCAAGCTGGTGAAGTAGTGTCTTTGATGATGATCTATAGGCTAAGACTCCATAATCGACGATTGGCAGGGCTGTAGTTTAAACCATAAGCTCTTTAGTGGGGGCGTGTGAAACTTTTTGTGATGGTATAGAAAACCTATTCTTGATTTTGCTGTAGTAAGCAGACTATTAATGTGCATTTTGAAATTTAAAGAGGAGTCAAGCCTTGGTACTTGAAGTGATGGACAATCTGAATCTCTGAACCGTCCAAGGAGACAGTTTTGTCTGAGTGCTCGGTCTGTGGACGGTTTCTGTTAAAGATCACACATTTTGGGTTATTTCTTCATGTTCAGTGTTAAGTGGAGTTCAGAAAAGTGGAGGAGTGCTAAGATAACCAGTGCTAAGACAAGAACTGTGCGCATAAGGGATAGGGTCGTCCACATATAAATGCATAGAAACTGTGACCAATGCACTACCTGACCAGTTGAGCAGACCCTCCCCTGACCGGGTTGGAGAGTTGCTCCTAAGGGTGGAAGGGCACACTCACTCGGCTAGCTACCTCCTCTGGGTAAGACCACAGCTCATTAAGGCTATGGCCATGTCAATATTCAATAAAGAATAAGAAAAAAGTTACAGAAGAAATATATAAAACAACTGGAATGACTTTGGATCTGTGACTGGCAACACCAACGAACACAGCACTATATCAGGTCTAATTTTTTTTATTTTAATCACTAGCATTTTACATTTTCTCTTCATTTCTCCCTTCTTGTTCCTTTTTTCACTTGAGCTCATGCCTCTCACTCGCTTCTTTTCTCTTTCCTTCAATTTCAGCGTGGTTTAGCTGTACACATGCCACACATAAACACTCACTTGTGGATTATTTTTTATTTCATCTTGTCTACAAACTGTCCCGTTATGTCTTCAGTCTTGTTATTTCAATTTGTATGTCACTATTGTTATTAATATGTTACAGAAATACAATCTTGTATTTAAAAAGGCTAGACTTTTATGTCTGTCTGGCTGTAAATAGTGAAAAAATCCATAACATTTAAAAAAGCATTTTCAGTTCAATTTTATTTATATAGCACATTTCAAAACAACTTCAGTTGCCCAAAGTGCTTCACATAAAAGTAAAAAAAAACACAAATATACAGATAATATGATGCATAAGCAAAGAATAATAGAAGATATTCTGTCCAGCTAGTATTATATGCATATATTGGAAAGACAAATTTTACATTGGGGAAAATCTGATTTTTTGACAAGTTTATGAGTCTATGAGTGTATGAATATATATAAAACACATTCTTTTTTCACCTTTGGCTGTATGAAAAATCCCATTCGCACAATTCAGCCGACTTCCCTTTTACTAAATTCAACCTAAACACATATGTCAAACCTTCCAACGAATACATCAGAGAACAAAGCACCACAAGCATTATACTTGTCACTCGGACTCAAGCCTGGATAAAGTCCTTTTCTTTGGCCTCGGCGATCTCTTCCTCTGTCTCTCTTGTTTCTTTCTAAGGCTTAAATCGCGGTAAGACAGCTTGAGGGACTGCGACGTGCCCGATCCAAAAGTCCATAGTACTCGGACTTGCTGACTGGCTAGATTTGAAGAGAGAGAGGCAGTTTCGTTTGCCAAAATTCATCCAGTCTTCAAGGGCTCTCATGCGAATATTTGGTTAGGGATGGAGGCCGGTCTGCTGCAGCCGTGGACTCTGCTAGTGCGATTTCTCACACTTCACTGCCCTGTTGATACGATCGTAAAAGACATAAGGTGACAGAGTGGGTTGTGTCTTTGAAATAAGGGATAAAATAAGGTCTTAAAAAGATGTGAGCATGGCCAGGGGTGATAATAGTAGGGAGTTACTAATGGGTTTTTGCCGCTGGTCGGTTGAACTGATAACTCCTGTGTCTCTAGTTACAAACTTTGGGCTGCTCAATTGCATTATTCAGTTCAACGGTGAGAAAGTAACAGAGAGAGATGGGCAGAGGAGCAAAAATGATACACAATTAACAGTAAGAGTAACATTACTTCAAAATAATACTGCTGAAGTGGAAGTACAAAGTAGGAATACAAGAAATTAAGAGTATTTGGGAAAACTACTACTTTGGGAAAACTACTACTCAAGTAAACACAACTTAAAGAGTAACTGGCCATATATAAAATCAGATTTAATTGGAAGTTAATGTAATTTGAAGCAATATTAAACATTAAATAATGCAAAAAAAAAAACAACAACCAAAAAACAGTTATTTTCTAATAAATAAAAATGACAAAACTAAATAATATTTGAAGGAGCAGTGAAAAAAAAAAAAAAAGATACAAATAAATAAATAATAAAAAATAATCATAAAGCTTTTGTCACTTGTAGACTTACAGTGGAATGAGTAACCAAAATTAAAAAAATAAATAAATAAAAATACTCAAGTAAAAGTAAAAGTATGCTGCTAGAAAAGTGTTCAAAAAAGTAGATTTGCTTTAAAAAGTTACTCACGTAAATGTAAATGTAACTGAGTACTGTCCACCTCTGGTAACAGATATAACAGAAATGAGAAAGAGAAGGAAAGGTTGAGGTGGCTGATTGTTCTGCTGCTGCGGTGGAAATGGGCACACAGATAAAACAGCAAGAGGAGTGAGGAGAGACAGAACACATTTATTGCAAAAGGATTATTAAGGGCAATTGGTTGAAATAGACTGACAGCAAAGTGACAGGTTACAAGATAAAAGAAATGTAGCAAGAAAATCAAGTTTTTAACATCAGTCTATCATTTTATCCCCACTGACATGGTTATATAAATACTAGTGATTATGTTTTTCACCTAATAACTTTCTCTAAATATCAGCGGAGATTCAAAACAACAGCTTTGGAGCGACAGATTGGAGCGCTCACCCATAAACCCAAAGATCAACGCTTCAAATCCTGCTCGATCCAGCTCATACTGTTGTTGTGTCCTTAGTCAAGACACCTCGCCTGCCTCGCCCATCTATGAACGAGTGACTGGCGGTTGGAAATGGGAAAACCTAGTATCCGTCAGTCCACCCCAGGACAGCAGTGGGTACAATAGTAGCTTCCCACCACTGGGGATTGAGTGAACGAATAATACGCAAAATTGCCAAACCATTTTGAGCATCAGGAAAATAATGCATTATGATGATTATTATATCTTCAAAGCAAAAATGGGTACGGCTCAAACTGCGAACTAAATTGAACATCGCTGTCATTGAAAAATAGCAGAATGTATAAACGGTCACATTTATATAGTGCTTTTCTACCTTCGAGGCACTCAGAGCTTTATGCGACTGTCGGTGCTTCGGCATTATCAATCTGCGTTTGCATTTAAACGCTGTAGACAAAGCCAGACGTAAGCTGCTCTCCCTCCAAACCTGGCTGTTCTGCTGTAGCTGCTTCTCTGTGGTTCTCTTGTTATGCAGTAGACCTGGTAGGTGTCTTTGTTGCGTGTGTTTTACCCTGCCTGTTTCATTGCCTTCCTTGTTTGTGTGTGTTTCTAGACGCTTTCTAATACAGACGGTTGACCTGTCCAGTGTGCGTCTGCTGCGTCTGCCTGGGAGGACACCTTTTGACCCGAGCCAGACCTATTTTTCTTTAGGTAGTCTGAGTTTTAGATTTTTCTGTTGTTAGACTATGGGGCATTAACATCTATTTGTTTTTGTAGATGCTGGTGGCCATGTCTTTATTTTTTGGGTATATTGTTCTGGTTATTTTGGGGTCTAGTTTGGTTCAACATTGAATTTATGTTAATTTGTTTGATTTATTAGTCTGTTAAATATATTATTTTGTTTATTTGGGGGGACATTTCCTGTTTGTGGTGATGGAATTGGTGACTTTTACATCTTCTTGCTCCAGTTGTGTTATTTTGTGTGTATGTTGGCTAGCCCTGACTATTTTTAACAACCTGCGAACCCTACATTTTTCATTCAAGTTAATGTTTTTTTTTTGTGGTTATAAATGAACTCTTTAAATTTCATTTTGACTCTGCGTCTCTTTGATCATCTACTGCATTCTTTACTTGTGTAATGGAAACAAAATTACATCTAAAATCTATCTCTCAATTACATTTACATCAAGGAACTGCTCACCCATTCATACCATAAACTATAAATGGACATAGCTAACCTGCTAGCTACCATGTTCCAAATAGGAAGTGATCACGGGCGCACTTCCGGCTCCATCGGCTCTGGCTCCAATTCACTTTACATTGGAAAACTGTCGTCCCTCTCTGTAACTGCTGCGGTAAGGCTTGCCATTTTGGTCTTAAAACACAAATCAGGTACTTTCTTTCCCCGAAATCAATCCCGCTAGCATTAATAACAGGTTTGATTGACAGCATTGCTAAGCCACCAGTTTGGAGCAGGATGGGGCGTTACCTTCAACAGCTTCGCTTCAGATTGGCTCTTTAGTTGCTATGATACTCGCGGTCTGACTTCCTAATATGGAACTCGGCTCAAAATTCACCCCTATAACTGTTAGCCTCGATGAGCTTTATTTGACTGGAGCTGAATGCTATGGGTGACGTCACACTCACTTAGTCCACTTCTTCATACAGTTTATGAAATATATTTGCACACAGACATTGATTCTACAAAGCTACTTCACGTCTCATAACAAATTCATTCTTTATTTTTCTTCTTTTTATCATAAAGATAAGGCCGATATGAAATCTTGCCAAGCACCATCACGCCTTACTCTGGATATGTCTTCCTTCCGTATTCCAAAAGGTATAAAAACGCCACAGCACATCGCAGACACCCCTGTCAACCGCTCGCCATCCGTCCCGGCCTCTCTATTTGGCCTCCTTAAGTATTCACAGTGCACTTCCCTCACTGTCAGGCTACAGAAGTGTTTTTGTCTGAGGGCTTAGGCGGCACGTCTCGCCCTGGTGGACATTTGAATTCACAGGCTGGAGCGCGGAAGCCTACAGAGCATAAAGCAGCGTAAAGTAGCACAGCCAAATGCTCCCTTTCACCAAAGCCGTTAAGACCCTCGCTGATCAATTGGCCTGGCCTTTTCACTGACCAGTAACACACATGCCACACCGTTGTCCACAACACAACAAACGACATAGAATAGAGACACGCAATTGTTTATCAGTTGTGTTCGTGTTCTAGAATTTGATGCTATCATAATCTCAGATGGAGGGCAGCGAGATATTGATATTTTGCAGCTGATGTTGTGATGCTAACTGGATGCACTGCCCTGTCTGAAGCTCTGTTACTTAAGTTAGAGCTTTATTTTAACACAATATGACCATAAGGACCTGACTTTGCTAGAACTACAACAAATCCCTCTAAAATAACATTGCAGCCACGACCTCGCTAGCATTAGCCACAGTTTTTCAGTTAGTCACGCACTCTTTTTGTTGGAAATCATACACGTAATTAGGACCACGAATGCTTGTATTGATCACCGGCTCCTGAAAATGTGTTGCTTGAATCAATTTTGTACATTTTTTCTTGAGTTTTAGACAAATTTAAAACTTGACTGTGCAACTGCTGAACATTCCGCCGCAGACATACATGCAGAACACCGCCAAGCATGATGTTCTTAGTATCAGTATAAGTCTGTGGGAGATTGAGTGTTTTTGAAAGAAATATCCAAACTTATGATCCAAAAACGTTATTTGTTGGCTCCACAAACTTGAATGAATAATCTTTTGGCTTAAAGTCCTTTCATCTGACCTTAATCATGTCTTTGTGGTTGAATAATTGCACTACTTTCGGAAGCTTTTACGAAAAAAAAAAATTAACCTTTGTTCATTTGTGCCAACAGAGAAGATGTCAGACTTAGTGCCAGCTTTTGTTTCGCGTGACAAACCAGGTAAACACACTCGCACTGCAAAGTATCAATAATCACACAAGGAGGCTAGTAGTTTGTGAACTCGATCCAACATCAGTTACTATGGAGACCGGCGAAGCTGCCACTTACGGTGCATGTTAATCATATATTGGAGACTTGCAAACATTAAAACAGCCACATGTCGCTATGGTAACTAAAGTAGTCGTGCAAAATTGTGTGTGATAAGTTCAATTTAAAGATCTGCTAACAAGGTCGTCTGTTGTGTTGCTTCATGGCATGTCCGTACATTAAAATGCTACGGATTCACTGCTAGACCAAAAAAACATAAAAAATATGAAGAGGGGCTTTTCACAGCTTAAGGCTATAATTACAGGTTAAAATGGATGGAAGTCTAGCTACCCAGAGATTTACTTAGGTCTTTGCAAGTAATGTTTTATTTAACTTTTCTGCTTGTCATTGCTTTGTCTGGAATGCTCCACAATAGGGCATTATACTTATCTATCTTGCGTTGATTCAATTACAGTTGTTTTTGCTGTGGAAAAATAACTAAACCATTGAATTCTTACTATGAGCAGGGGTCGCCTTTCCATAGATTTGACCTGTGACCACCTTGTCTTGTCATGGCTTGTCTTCATGCTGGAAATAAATGAAGTTTAATGCATGGAAAAGCAGGAAACACAATCTCCACGGAGACAAGCAGGTAACGCAGTGAACCTTTAAATGTGACTTAATTCTCGTTGACATTTTTCCGCTAATACAGAGGTAACATTATCCTCCAGAATATGCACGTACAAAACTAAAATATCATTGCTGTCATGTTTGGCCCGGTGAAGACGAAAAAACTACTTACCCAACATCAAAATTAAATACACAAATTGGCACATGGGTCAGAATGGTACAGGGAATACAAAGTTTTAAAGATAAAGATTTATGCATATACGAATTAGTATTCTGCAAACAGTCCCAAAGTTACGATAGGAAATCAATGGCATTTCAACGTTAGCACAACCCTGGGAAGCTAAGCTCTTTTTTTTTTTGCTCTTTATTTTTGTCTGCAGCCCTCACCACATGCACAATAAAGGAAAGTCACCCTGGTTATCATTTCATACTTGCAAATGTTGTTTAGGATTTTACTTTTCTGAAGGTCGGCCATTTTGTTTGTCCTTGCCATTTTGTGTTGAATCCAGCTATAGTAAACACGCGCGTCGTTCGTTCTCCGTTTCAGCCGACCTCGCTTATCTTAAAGAGTGTACAGAACTGATACTGCTGGTTTGAAGTGCTGTGCCACACTATTCCGATTTGGTTTTCAAACACAGCACCTATTTGGTATTCTGGTAGCGCTAAGGTCGCGGCTAAAAGACTGAAGGAACCCACCCCTCCCCTTCACTTGTAGTAACCATATAGTGGCGGATTTCCGTTGGCAGTAGTTTCATTCAGAGCTTGGGGACTGTAATGTTGGCAAGGTGGTTCTTTAAGCACAGCCCTAAATGAGTCCATCAAAAATAAAGATCCGGGTGAATTATCCGCCGCTCCATCACTAGCGCTGATCAGTATGCACCTGGAGGAAGAAGTCTGCCCTGCATTAATGGGGTGGCTCTTGGCTCTGGTTTTAACCTCTAACCCTGCACTGCATAACAATTACAAGTTAATCATACGACGTTGTGTCTTATTTGGCTCTGGAACTTAAGATTTTAAATGTGGGTTTGCATTGGTAGAAGTTGCATAGTTTTAAACAAAGATTGTTGGATTTCTTTAGTTAGTTCCGTTGTCTGTCAAGGTCACATTGTGAGTAGAAGTTGTTGAGTTAGAATGGAAAGTAAATTTAAAAAATGAAGCGTTTCGGCTGTCAGAACAAGAGTTTTGTTTTGTTTTACTGGTTTTATGTGTAGCTTTGCGTGAAAAGCAAGGAATTAAGCTTTCTGTATTAATCTAATGGATACTTACCAGAGTCACTTGCAAAAAGATAAACTTGGATGAACTTTTATCCGATATTATGGTGTTTTTTCCACACTATTACCTCAGTTTGAGTTGTATTTTGATCAGTGTATGCGCAGTTGAGTAATCCTGCATTGACCTGCATTTGAGACTCCATATACTTAGATTTCAAACACATCACAAAGCCAGTTTTCGAAACTAATAACATCGAAATAAGGCTAAACACTAGGGACAAACATGGGCTACAGCCACTTTAAACCTCCCCTATTATTATTCTTCTCTTCTGTAAAACACATCAGAATCCTGAATGTTGTTTCCATCTTGTTTCTGCTCTGCCTCTCTCATCCTAATTGTTTATTTACAGCATCCTTCCACTCCTCAGTCGGTAACAGTAACTAAGCCGGCCCCACCACAAGCCCGGGCGGCGCCGCTGGGTCACCAAACCCTGTCAGAGTGAATAATGAGGCCCGGGCCGCTGCCAGACCAGGTAGGTGACATGCTGAGGGCAAAGCATGCTGGGTAACGGCACGCTTCCTCCGTCAGGCACCGCGGCTCTCCGTCATCTGCCAAGCTAACTCCTGTGTGTGTGTGAGGGTATTTATTACATTGCGGGGACAAAAATCTGTATATAGACCTCATGGAGTAAATACTTTATTATTAGCTGGACAATATGATTAAATGTTCACGTATCGGTTAAAATACGTGGGGTTAGGGCTTTAGTTTAAGGTTAGATAAGTGGTGACTATGGTTCAAGGCGCTGTACTAGATTTTTGCTGTAATTTTAAATGGTTTACAGTGGTCCAAAGTTATTCCTCACTTACCTTATGCATTCCGATCATCCTAATTACTCACTACGATGAGTTTATAAGCACTTTTCACAACTTTCACAGACCTGTACAGAGTATTGCCATGGTGGTAAAGCCAACAAAAACTAGTAAGCCAACGCGCACGTCTTGTTTATCAGACTATAACATTTATTATTAGATGCAGACAGCAGAGAGAACTTATTTTGACCTCAAGAACTGCTTCTACAACATATCTGTACTGGGGCAAGACGAATTTTGTTCTTTTATTATTAAAGGGCCCATATTACGCTATTTTCTGATCCATGTTATAATGTTGTTTCCTCATCACAAACAGACCTGGATTGGAGTTGTGTTTTGTTTAGCTCATGTTTAGCTCTTCTCTCAAACAGAAAACACTCTGTCCCACCTTGTGATGTCATGTGGCAATAGAGAAACTTCTATGTGACATCACAAGGTGGAACTGAGCATTTTAAGCTTTGGAGATGTGGACAGACTAATAATGCAGGATTGCTTAAACATGTGTAAATGAAACAAAACATAACTCCAGGGATGTTTTTGAGGAGGTAACAGCATTATAACATGGCTTAAATCTCAAATGCATCAACTTTGTGTAATATGGAGCCTTAAATAGATCAACAACATTAACATTAAGTTTAGATATAGGTTAAAATAGGTTCAAAGTAGGGTTTAAGTTAAGGTTAGGCAAGTAGTAACTATGACTGAAGTTAAGATCAGTCTCCAGGAAATTAATGAAAATCAAATTGATGTCCTGAAAAAGTATGGAAACCCAACTTGTGTGTGTGCGTGTTTATCTGAGGAAAGAAGTTGAAACTCCTCTCCATGTCGGATAAACACTGTGAGGAAGTGGAGTCTGCGGCGGCCAGACAGATTGCAAAGCGCTGGGAGGCATCTGCGTCTGAGGATGGAGAACTCGTTTTCGGTGAGATCCAGAGGCGATTGGAGGTGGCGAGGGGCGTGAGCCAGCAAATTTATTTACAACAGTTCAGATGCATTACATTTAATAGAACAAAACATTTCAACCCACATGTTTGTACGTCTGGAGACTGGGATTGTTGTTTGCAAAATCCCCCATCTTTATTTTAACTACTTCTGCTGCCACAAATTACTGATCTAACAATCAGAATACATTTGAGTGTTGCTTGATTTTAATATTAAGGATCACTTTATTGGGAAATCTGCCCTCTGCATTTGACCCATCCTTCATCATGCTTTCCGTGGGGTTGTAGGTCTTGAGCTAAGCTTGGTCACGACTACCTTACCTAGCTGGATGATTTTACCTACTGTGCATGATTTGTGTTGATGGAGGAAATCGCAGTGCCTGGAGGAAACCTGCAAACTCTGCCAGGGAGTCAAATTTTGAACCTTCTTGCTGTGAGGCAAACTAGCCACTCAGCCACCGTACCGCCCATTGGTTTCACTGCATGTAAAGAGCAAACTGCGTTCACTCTTCACTATTAACCCTTTAAGGACTGAGCACATTATAGACCAGTATAGCTCGCTTAGACTTTTATTCTTTCCAGCCATAAAAATCATGTTAAAGGAAGTATCGCCATGTACTTTTGCCTTTTTTTCCCCACAACTGCCTCTATTTTTTACATATCCATCCGTATTTTTCCTTTGTCACATCAAATAACTGACTGGAAAAATCCCCACGGCATGTGCGCTCTGATTGGTCATCTTCAAAGGACAATGTAAGCAGATTACCATAATGACAGTAAAATATTTAAAGAGCCCAATGCCTCTGCTTCTAGATGCTGTTTGAATTTACATAATAGCACAATTGGTTGCGCAGTTACGGTAATGGAAAGTCTGCAACCGCAAATCTATCGGCGACGATGGCATCCGACGCTATAGGGTTAAGAAAAAAAAAGTTAGTATAGCGTGTATAGAGTGTTCATGAACCATAAGGAACATGAACAGAACCGTTGATGTCATTATTATTAACACTGTAAACCAGTGGCGTCAAACTCATTTTCACCGAGGGCCACATCAGCAAAATGGCCGCCATCAAGGGCCAGGTGTAACTGAGCTGCAGTGTAAATGTCACTAAATGTAACCGAATGTCGATGTAGATTGTACTGACCCCACCTCATAACACAAAAAACATACAGGTTTTTCTCCTCAAAGCTCAAACTTGTATTCACCTTCACCTTTCTTCCTTCCAACTTCCTTCCATGCCAACAATTTTACTTTTCATGAACATTTTGTGATGATTATTTGCAAATATTTCTCAGTTCCACTTGTTGGGAAAATCTCATTAGTTTATTGTCAGTGCATACATTAAAGCAGCATAGACTTATTTTAAAATGACAGTCATGCCTTTTAATTTATCTTCTCGCAGGCCACATAAAATGACCTGGCGGGCCGCATTTGGCCCCCGGGCCTTGAGTTTGACACTTGCTGTAAACTATGAATCCTCAGTGTTAGAAGTGAAAGGCTTTCTGCACAGATTTATATTGTTTTAAATGTTTACAAATGTACATTCTTACTTACATGTTAACTGATGCTAATGCATGACACATTGGCAGGAAATGAAAGAGGAGGAGCTTAAATCAGGGGCGGTGCCAGACATTTTTGGTTGGACAAGGGCTCCAGTGTGGTAAGTGAATGGCCGATGAAAATTTGGGGGAGCTATGTGTCCCCTCTAGCCCCCCTCCTGGCACCGCCCCTGGCTTACACTTTGTTGTTGCTGTTGTTTTTTTTTTCTTTTGCTTTCTCTTCCCACTACAGTTACTGGTACACAGATACAGTATGATCTACTGTTTATCATACTCACATCTAAATGACAGTATGGTCCTTGGTGCGCTCCCTCCCTCCTCCTCCTCTTACTATGACAGGGGCCGATGAAGTGCTCCTCTTGAACTGGCCCATTAGACTGTCCGGGTCTGAAGAGGCACGAGACAGCCACAACCGCCTGCCTCGTTATTTTCTTCTTCTGCCATTGTCAACAGAAATCTCCGTGCCCTTTCAAAGCAAGCGCAGCGCTCTTCAACACCAGATCATACACAAAGACGCCAAGGCAGCCTTCACCGACGTGCCTCAATGATAAAACAAACCAATGTGTGTGAAGAATAATAACACGGGGAAATGATCTTGCCATGATGAGCATTTTTGCCACTGTTTTAATTTGTGTGTGTAAGATTTCATGTATGTAGTAGAGTTGGACATTGTTGCAGGAAATAAGGACTTCAGTTTGATTGGTGTGTTTGATCAATAAGTGGAATTGTGATAAAATTGTAAAAACTTAAATGAAAAACATGAAAAAATATATCATGAAACTATTTTGGTAGCAAAATCAGGTGATTTGAATTCAATATTTAGTCCAAAACAGTATGTAAAGTGCTTTTGGCTGTTTATTTAACGCTAACTATTAAAAAAAAAAAAATGACATTGCAACATCTCTAGATACATATATGAGCAAAAATAAAAGTTAAAAGTATTTATACTATTTACTGATTTATATTATACTGCTGTTTACTCACAAACCTTGCATATTTAGACTGTGTTCCTCTCCAAAACAGAAAACACTTCCACTTTGTGATGTCATATGGTGATACAGGAAGTGCTTCACTGTGTTTTTAAACTCCACACACCTTCACTAGAATCATTTGGATGATTTTAGTTCTGGAATTTCCAATCTCTACTGAATTAAAGATAAAAGGTAGCGGTTAACTTGAAAACTACTGCTTCAGGACATCACGAAGTAGAACAGAGCGTTTTGAGTTTTCTAGATGTTGACAGACTAATAATAGGGTGACAGTTGGTAGAGCGTTTGTTCACTGATCCGAGGGTCGGCGATTCAAATCCCACTCTCGACATAAACATCATTAGTTGAGCGGTCAAATCCACTGACCTACAGGTTGGCGGTGCGATTCCAGCTCCCACACATGAATGCTGTTGTTAACCCCTCTCGCCTCTGTAGTGTCTGTGTACACTGGTGTATGAATGGTTGAATGGTATGAATAGTTCCTTGATGCAAAGCGCTCTGAGTGCCTCGAAGGTAGAAAAACGCTATATAAAAATACAACCATTTACCATTTAATAAAGAATTACTCAAACATGTGTGAATGAAAGAAAACACAACTCGGGGTATGTGTTTGATG
The DNA here is from genome assembly GCF_009829125.3 of Periophthalmus magnuspinnatus. Classification (NCBI taxonomy): domain Eukaryota; kingdom Metazoa; phylum Chordata; class Actinopteri; order Gobiiformes; family Gobiidae; genus Periophthalmus; species Periophthalmus magnuspinnatus. The sequence continues at coordinate 21,225,938 of NC_047143.1, forward strand.
ATGTAACAACATTACAACATGGCTTAAAGCTCACGCGAATCCATTTTGTTTAATTTAAGACCTTTAAGCAAAGGCCTGTGACGCAATGCTGGAAGTGAAATCATCAATGTTTGAAGTAAATTACTGAATTCACAAAGGAAATCATTTGAACTACAGTGGTCCCTCGTTTATCGTGAGGGTTATGTTTTAAAAATAACCGGCAATAGGCAAAATCCGCGAAGTATCAGCTTTACTTTTTTCGATTCTTCTATATGTTTTGCAGCTGTAAAACCCCTCACCACACACTTTATACACTTTTCTCACACAGGCGTTAACATTTTCTCACATTTCTCTCCTGTTTAAACAGTCACAAAGTTCAAACCTTCGTAGACGCCTTTGTCGGTGCAGAATGTTTCATCGACATTGTGGGTTTTGTCGGAGTCTGTTCATTCAAAACCAATGTGAATCATCCTTATTTTGATATCCTCGGGTTGGCAACACAAGTCAGTGGGAGCCGCAGACGGGGTCATGCACCAGGGGGCGACGGAGAGCCAGCGAGTCAGCTAGTTCTGCCAGGAAAGTGCACAATAGAGAGTTGTCTAGTTTGTCCTCAAGGTGTTTTTATTTGTTACTACCTTATTCACTTTACTCTTTCTCAAAGTGAAAAAAAATTAAAGGCTAAAATGTCCCAAAGGAGACGTGATGTCATGGGGAAGGATTGGGGAAGAATTTCATTTATTGCAAAGGTGACAACAAAAATGGACAACTCCCAAGCCAGGATAGAGCTAAAACTGATTCATACTGCAGTGTTATTAAAGCAAACGGCAAGTGTCAAAGGACAGTCAAGAACAGGAACCTAAATGCTGGTTTTGCTAACAATTAAAGGCATACTATGGAACTTTTTCTTTAGTACACCTTTGGACCACACGCTGGATTTATAGCTATTTTGAATTCACTCACTTATAGATGCTTTTATAGCTCAAAAACATCTTGAGAAACCACCATAAATCTGACCTTTAACCTGGCTTGGCACATCCCCTGCTTGTCTCCATGGCGATAGATGAGTTTAATGCCATATTGTGCAACGTAGTAATAACGTTTCCATGCAAACCCTGAACCAGAAAAGTTGCAATTGTAAGTTTTGTAACAATGTTGAAATAAAGTAGATATCCAAGTTACAAAAGCGATATTAACAGGAAAAAGTAAGTGTAATGTATTCACTTAGAAGTCAGTCAAATTGGGTCAACGCAGTGTATGAATATTTATAAACACGCACCTGAAAAGTCACTGAGTATGTGAGAAAGAGACATGTCCAGACTCTGGTCTCACAGCCATGAAAAACCAGGTCAAAAGCCTTTTTTTCAACACGTCATCAAATATTACACAGATGGTAAAAGGCTAAACATGTCACTAATACCTCCTGCTGTGTCCACCAGACAGACAAAGAGAAAGAGAAAGAAAGAGAGGGAAGAGGTGTAGAGAGAGGGAAAGAGACAGAGATACAAAGAAACAGAGGGAAGAGATGGAGAGAGAGGGAAAGAGAAAGAGAGAGATACAAAGAAACAGAGGGAAGAGATGGAGAGAGAGGGAAAGAGACAGAGAGATACAAAGAAACAGAAGGAAGAGGTGGAGAGACAGAGAGATGGAGAGATGTACAGAGAAGAGATGGAGAGAGAGAGATGCAGAGATAGAGAGAAGAGATGGAAAGAGAGTGATGTAGAGACAGAGTTGGAGAAATGGAGCAAATAGAGAGCAGAGATGGAGAAAGAGAGATGTTGATGTAGAGAGATGGAGATAGATGAGAGTGCTGCAGAGATAGAGAGCGAGAGATGGAGAGAGAGTGATGTAGAGACAGAGTTGGAGAGAGAGTGATGTAGAGATAGAGACATGGAGAGAGTGATGTGGAGATAAAGAGAGAGATGAGAGAGAGAAAGTGATGTAGAGATAGCAAGATGGGGAGAGAGTGATGTAGAGATAGAGAGAGAGATGGAGAGAGAGTGATGGAGAGATAGAGAGAGATGGAGAGAGAGAGATAGCTAGATAGAGCAAGAGAGATGGGAAGAGTGAGATGGAGAGATAGAAAGATAAAGATATAAGTAGAGAGAGAGAGATGGAGTGATAAATAGAGAGCGATAGCTAGACAGAGCGAAAGAGAGAGATGGAGAGACAGAGAGAGATGGAGAGAGATAGAGAGAGGGATAGAGAGAGAGATAGATGGAGTGGGATGGAGATAAATAGATAGCGATGGAGAGATAGAGAGATGAAGAAAGATAAATAGCTTGGTAGACAGAGAAAGAGATAGAAAAAGCGAGATGGATATACAGGGAGAGAGATGGAGAAAGATGGAGAGAGAGACATAAGTAGATAAATAAGTAGATAGATAGAGAAAGAGGGAGAGAGAGAGAAAGACACACAGATAGAGAAAAAGAGAGATAAATAAGCAGATGGAAACAGAGTGAGATAGATACATAGAGCAAGAGAGAGAGATGGAGAGATAGAGAGAGAGATAGCTAGATATATGGAGATAGATGAAGAGAGAAAGAGAGAGAGAGATAGTTTTCTCACGGGAATGTGCCTAAAATATAAAAAAAGCAGGTTTATGCAAGCAACAGAGTACAAAAGCAAGTCTATTCATAATTGTGAGGAGTTATGTCATATCTTACACTGCAAAAACGGAGGAATAGGAAACACGGGATTGGATTTCTAAACTTTAAATCAAAGTTGGACAAGAGACAGCGACTTGGCATGGCTGTGTAAAAGTGTCAACGGAGGCAATTAACAGGAGGAAGAAGAGAAGCGATTTCCTCAAGGCAACACAAGTCAGTGGGAGATTTTTAACGCCAAGCCGCAGACGAGGTCATGCACCGGGGGGCGACGGAGAGCCAGCGAGTAGACTAGTTCTGCCAGGAAAGTGCACAATGGAGAGGCCGGGGCCAAAAAGCCAAAAGTAGAGTTACCGAAGACTGCTGATTTAAACTCAAAAATACATGACGCTAATGTTATCTCATGTAATGTTGATTTTGATTGGATGTTACATATTATACTGCTGATCTTGAACTTTTTGAGACAAATAAAGGTTGTCTTATTTTGTAAAGTTGGACGCAAGAATGAGTTACATTTTAAAGGTCCTATATTACGCACAATTGACTCTTAAAAGCTTTAAGTATTGTGATAATGTTGCTACCTCCTCAAAAACATACCTGGAGTTGTGTTTTGTTTCATTCACACATGTTTGAGTAATCCTGCATTATTAGTCTGTCTACATCTCCAAAGTTCAAAATGCTCCGTTCCACCTTGTGATGTCATGTAGTGGTAGTTTTCAAGTTAACAGCTACTTTTTTATCTTTTGTTCAGTAGAAATCGGCAATTCCAGGACTGAAATGATCCAAATGATTCTAGTGAAGGTGTATGGAGTTTAAAAACACAGCGGTGCACTTCCTGTATTATCACATAATGACATCACAAGGTGGAACAGAGTGTTTTCAGCTTGAGCGAAGGACTCAGCGTGTTAAACATGTGTGAATGGAACAAAACACAACTCCAGGTTTGTGATGAGGAAACAACATTATAACACAGGTCAAAAATTTGCATAATATGGGCCCTTTAAGTGTGTAATACTGCCATTGTTCACAGATTTATGCAGCTAAAATGTAGTAGAATATGCATGAGTATGAGTAAGATGCCAAAACTGAAAAAAAAACATGACATTTAGACCGATATACAAGTAAGTTTTATAAAGTTAGAAAAATACCCTTGCTGCACTGGTATTGGATTCCAGTTGTCGACTTGAAGAATGCTAAAGTCAGAGATACTGAACATTGACTGATTGTTTTACTAAAATATAGAAAATATATGGCAAGGATTTGGGTTTCTCCAAATACCTGTTTATGGTCTGTTTAAAGGGCCTATATTACGATATTTTCTGTTCTAATGCTGTTTCCTCCTCACAAACAGACGTGGAGTAGTGTTTTGTTTCATTCACACATGTTTAACGCACAAACGCTGTATATTTAACCTGCTCTGTTCCACCTTGTGATGTCATGTGGTGATACAGAAAGTGCTCCGTTGTGCTTTTAAACTCAATACACCTTCGCTAGAATCATTTGGATGATTTCAGCCCTGGAATTTCCGATCTCTACTGAGCAAAAGGTAAAACGTAGCTGTTAACTTGAAAACTACCACTTCATGACATCACAAGGTGCATAGAGCATTTGAGCTTTAGAGATCTAGACAGACTAATAATAAAAGATTACTCAAACATGTGTGAATGAAACAAAACACAACTCCAGGTATGCTTTTGAGGAGGTAACATTATAACAAGGCTTATAGCTCACAAGAGTCAATTTTGCGAAATATCAGCACCAAAAAATAACTAAATACACGTTGCATTGCTATACAAAGATGAAAATCACTGATGTACGATTTGTTGTGGACTAGGGCTGCACTTGTAACGGCGTTCAGATCAAAATTGCAAATGGATATTGTAACTATCTCAAATTGCAAACTTGCTAACCCTGTAGGGCATTTTGGACCTCTACAAACATGTTCAGAAATGCATGGGATTCTTGTAATAGTTTATCCGTTCATGTTCCAGTCTTCTCTCCCATGTCATTGCCCCTAGATGTGGTTAAAATGCCGTTTCAAACTATAAATCAAAAATCAAATCCTCATTTTGGAAATCGCGACTGATTTCCAAAACGACGAGGTTACTACGCAAGACTAATGGGTGGACCTGACCAGAAAAGATAGTTTTTGTAGAAATAGGTTAATAACAGAACCTTTGGGTGCTATGTTCAACAAAGATGAAACTTGAAATAATACAATTAAAGCTTTTAATCTTTCTTAAGTATCAGGAAGCGCTGTGTCCTTGCCCGGGGTTTTAGCAAATCATAATAGGTTCATGTGGATTTAACAGAACACGGAAATCCATTTTTGTACAGGAGGTTTTTCTGTGCAGATCTCTCATTACCTGGAGTGCCCTCAAAACAATTTAGTGACTCAATAGGAGAAAAAGAGTGTTTTGAACATTCTCTGCTACAAACAAAAATGGATTTTATGGTTTCATGTTGGGATAGTCAAAAAATCCAGTACCCAGATATTAAAGGGGCTGCACCTGATTTTTGTCTCTGTAGTTGTGCAAAATGTGTCTTGCTCCAGTGCAGAGACATTATAAAAGCAGCTCTTGGGGTCAAAGTCCACTGTGTACTGCCTACGTTTTAATTTTAAATCTTTTTATCATCTGAAAACCAGGTTAGCAACAGCAAAACTCTGGCTGCTGAAAGTTTAGAAATGTGCTTATAAACTCATTGTGGTGAATAATTAGGGTTATAGGAATGCGTTAGGAAAGTGAGGAATAACTTTGGACCATCCATCCATTTTCTGGGTCTGGGTTGTAGGGTCAGCAGTCTAAGCAGGTACTTAGACTTCCCTTACCCCAGACACTTTCTCCAGCTCCTGCAGTGGGACCCCAAGGTGTTCCTAGGCCAGCCGAGAGATATGTAGTATGTCTTGGGTCTTCCCTGGGGCTTCCTCCTGGTGGGACATGCCTGGAACACCTCCCTAGGAAGTCATCGAGGGGGCATCCTGAAGAGATGCCCAAGCCACCTCAACTGGCTCCTCTCAACTTTGGACCACTGTTTAATATAACATAGTTCGGTTTGTCATGTTTTTAGGACAGTAAAAATGAGTTTCTATAACCAATACCAAAACTAGTATCAAAACTACTCATTTGAACAAGTATCTATGTTTAAAAGGGGACACAGTTGGACTTTTGTGAATAGTTTTTAAATGGTCTATTTAAGAACCCGTTTAAGGCCACATGGTAACATTGAACTGGAGCACTGGAAAACTGCATTCAGAGTGTTTTTAATCATCACGTTGGTACTGAGACCTATCAAGCGTTTGAAATGTTAGTATCATAAAACTATTTCATACCAAAAAACCTTGTGCAAATTGAGACATGACAGCAGACAAGCCAAGCCTCAGAGCAGTGGCTAACATTCTTAGCTCAACAAAGCCACTGTACCAATTACTACTTCTGCTAGGCTCCTTTAGCGTTAGCCTGCAGCAAAAGAAGCTAACTCTGAGCACAGGCAAAGATTATAGGCTGAAATCATGCTAGGAGCTCACCTGTCGAGCACATCACTGGATCTCTTCGTCTAATCTCCGCCGTTCCCACTGACAATGCCTTTGATTGTAGTCGTGCACCGCAACCTGTCAAGTCATGGAGGAGAGAGGATTGTTAGGAGCTGTGTGTATCAGCACATTACAGAATAGGAACGCTTGTTTGGTGGATTTAGCTCGGGGCGAAAGACGACTCTACGAGAAGCGGTATAAAATGAGGACTGATGAGGTTGTGCAGAATACACAAGAGGAAACAGGAGAAAATAAGGTCAGTGTGTGATTAAAACTGCATTACCTGTGATGGTCAATAGAGGCGGGATTCAAAAACATACACGTTTAATTAACTCCCAGCTGCAATGTCATGGACACAAATCTGTACACAAGATCTTGTTTTATGCAAATATGAGGCTACTTTTCTAGGTTTTAACAGCTAAAGGCCTAGCTCCAACTGCTGGTGATTTGAATACAAAATTTATCCTGACTATTGTATGAATAAATGATTTTACATAATACAGAAAATACCAAGGCTATGGTGTTCGAAATAAATCCTCACAAAGCTGCATTATATGAGACTAAAGTACGAACAAAACTACTACACAAAAACATTTGAGAACAAAAATATACCATTGTGAAAAATGTATAAACGGTTAGCAGGAAGTTAGAATGCTATTAAATATTTGATTGGAGGAAAAGATAAGCCACAAAAGAGGATGGAAAGATGGATTCTATCAAGTTTGAGCATCGATTATTTTAACACTTTAGTCCATGCATCCATCCATTTTCTTTGGCTTATCCGGGGCCGGGTTGTGGGGACACGTCTCTCGGCTGGCCTGGGAATGCCAAGGGGTCCCACTGGAATAGCTGGAAGACATGTCTGGGGTGAGGGAAGTCTGGGAGTCCCTGCTTAGACTGCTGCCCCCGCAACCCGGCTCTGGATAAGCGGATGAAATTGCATGGGTGGACGGTCCAAAGTTATTACTCACTTTCCTAACGCATTCCTATAATCCTAATTATTCACCACGATGAGTTTATAAGCAAGTTTTTAAACTTTCAGCAGCCACAGTATTTGCTGTTACAGTAAAGCTAACAACAACTAGCATGCTAACCTGGTTCTCAGATGATAAAACCTGTCATCTTTAGTGCGATGGTGGCATTCACACAATTAGTTTACACAGCTCCATTATGGGTTAGTAGTAAAAATATGGCTGCGGACGTCTAAAAATAATTTCTATTGAGATTTGTTTTCCTTATTATAGTTAAATTATGCAGAACAGCAAACTCAGCCCTACATATTGGCCCAAAAATATCAGCAGAACTTATCCGCCATTGGTTGCTCTGGATTCTAAACAACTGGTATTGGCATGGGTCATGAAAAACCCCATATCGGTCAATCTCTAATCTTAAGATATACTTGGTCAGGACTACCTTTGCTGCAGGATTTTACCTATTGTGCATTTTTGGGGTTGATAAGGGAAATTGGAACGCCTGGAGGAAACCCACCAGAGACTAGGAGGAAGACACACACACAGAGAAAGGCTAACCAGCAGCGTTGGGAAGTAACTGAATACATGTACCGAATATTCTGAATACTAATTTTGAGTCATTTTGTATTCCGGTACAGTTACTCTTTAATTTAGTGGTAGTGGAGTTACTTTTCTGAAATCAAAGGAAGACATGGAGGAATTTGATGCAATTTTGGCTTTGAACTGCAAGTTATTAGTGAGAAAAAAACGGCGCTCTTGCAATATTTGCGTGTGCAATTTTTCCTTCGCTCAAATAACATAAATAAATGCATAGCAAACAGTCCAACAAAAATACAGCTGTGTAGAATTTTCGCTATAATATAACGCAACTCGGGCGATAGTAGCTCAGCTGGTAGAGTTTGAATCCCGCTCTTGACATAAACATCATTGGGTGAGTGGTCAGATCCATTAGCAGTGCAATTCCAGCTCCCACAGACAAATTCTGTCACTGTGTCCTTGGGCAAAACACTCACAAACCTCACCCCCAGTGTCTGCGTACACCGTTGTATGAATGCGCATGTGAATGGGTGAGTGGTTCCTTGATGTAAAGCACTTTGAGGTGGAAAAGTATTCAGAACCAGCCATCAAAGGATAATGCATACTACAAAAAAGATTATATATAGAAACATTATATTAACCGCCAATATCAGTGTCCAGAGCTCACACCATAATTTCATGAACTCGTATAAGGCTGCTTTCTCCAGACCTGCTCAGTGCCACAGTGAGGCTAACACTGGAGGAATAATGGAACAATGTGGTGAGTAATCTTACCTTAAGCCCAGGCTTTTATGGAGCCTGCTCAAAATCCCATTTGCTCCATTGCATCTGGTGCTGTGGCTCACCCGGCAGACTGTGGCACCAACCAAGGCAGGGGGGATTTAGACTGAACAAAGCAAAAAACATTCAATTTTTTTTTTATGATTCTCAGAGCTAAATGGTAAATAATATATCAAATCAAATTGCATTACATTTTTTTCCACAATTAACACATTTCTTAACACAAACACTCCCTACAATTTTACAGAATTAGGACCAAACTCATATAAAACTGTCACTTTGTCATAAATGCATGTATTGTTTCTGGTGAAGGGTCCATCACTTGTTTCCATAGAGATGTTATTGCTTTGCGTGGAATGTTCTGCTGTATGGCATTAAATGTATCCAAGTCAAGATAAGCAGGTGATGGACGCTCCACCAAAATTTACAGACTGCACCTTTAAATAAACCAGCTTGGTGCAACAAATGGCATTCATGTATTGCTTCCGTTTCTGTGTAGACTCCGCACAACTGATTGGTCGACAGGTGCGTAGGAGGAGAAAAACTTGGTCTAAAAGGTGAAGGAAACTCCCGTACACTGTCTCACTCTTGATCCAATTATATTCTTACAACGTTTCGGTTGCTTTGACCTTCCTCAGGTATCACGTATTGTTTTAAATGTGTATTATTAATATATATTTTTAGATACAACAAACAATGCCCACAGACACGTGAGCTTCTTCTGAATGGTAGATGGTCATGTTTTTGTATAGCGCTTTCCATCTTTCAAGCCACTCAAAGCGCTTTGCATCAAATCAAATCAAATCAAACTTTATTTATAGAGCACTTTTTCATACAAAAAAAAAGTAACACAAAGTGCTTTACAAAGCATTAAAATCAGTCCCACCCACCAAACCCACCCAGCCACCCGACAGCCCAACAACCCAACCCCAACACATCAATAATCATAACCAAACAACCCCCCACCCCAACGCACACTCCCACCCCCCACCCCAACACATGTTAAAATACCTCAGTTTCATTTAAAATATGTTTAAGTGCCATAGGCTGGATAAAGATGAACCAGATGAGAGAGCGCCACCAGAGGAACCATCTGCACCAGGAACAGGGTCACCCACAGCCACAGGACACCAGCCCAGGGCCCAGAGAAGAGATGAGGTCAAGACCAAACCTCCAGGGCCCACGAGCCAGGGCCCAGGAGCCACAGCCAACCACAGCTCCCGGTGCAGAGGGCTCCTCAGAGGAAACACTGGCAAATCTAAAAGGATTAAAAATAATAAAATAAGTCAAACCTAATAAATAAGTCAATAAATAATAAAATAAATAATCAATAAATAATAAAATAATCAATAAATAATAAAATAAGTCAAAACTAAACAAGTAAATAAAACATAAGTAAAACATAAACACACTAGCCAGCCTAAATAAGACTAAATAAATAGAGAAGTAAACTAAAATGATAAATACTAATCAAAAGCTATGCTAAAAAGATGGGTCTTGAGCCTGCTTTTAAAAACCTGAATGTTCTCTGCGGCCCTGAGGTCCTCCGGCAGGCTGTTCCATAGACGGGGGCCATAAAACTGGAAAGAGGCCTCTCCATGAGTGTGTGTCCTCACTTTGGGGATGACTAGGAGCCTGCTGCCGGAGGAGTGCAGGGGCCGCGAGGGTTCATAGGATAAAAGCAGTTCTGTAAGATAAGAAGGCCCAAGACCATTAAGACATTTAAAAACCAGTAAAAGAACTTTAAAATCGATCCTGAAACACACAGGGAGCCAATGCAGGGATTCTAAAACCGGTGTAATGTGGTCCCGCCCCCTGGTCTTAGTCAGGACACGTGCTGCTGAATTTTGTAATAATTGTAGACCTGAAATCGCCTTTTTGGGAAGACCAGAGAGCAGGGCATTACAGTAGTCTATACGACTGGTGATAAAAGCATGCATCAGCGTCTCTGTGTTGGCCCGAGAGAGAATGGGACGGACTCTGGCTATGTTTTTCAAATGGTAAAAACCAATTTTTGTGATGTGATCAAGGAACCACTCACCATTCATTCACGCATACTTTCAGACACTAGTGTACGCAGAAGTGTCTTGCCCAAGAACACAACAGCAGCATTCATCTGTGGGAGCTGGAATCGCACTGTCAACCTGCGTTTCAATAGATCAACCAATGATGCTGCGAAACCATTCACTCTATCTTCACTGACTACATTGTGCATTCCTGTCTTAGAAACTATAGATATGTAAAAGACACTTTCTAAACTGAAATTGGACACTTGTTTTGGTGGCTAAATGTGTCATATTTATGTGCAGAGTCCTTTCTAAAATTGTATGCTTTAATGGAAAATACACTGCATTTGTTTATATTTCAAACCTACTCACCAACCAGCGGTGAAAAGGTGATTTGATTTTTCCATCCATGCTTTAAATTACTATTTGGCTTGGCTATAGCTAGACTCTAAAGCATTTGTAATAAAACACAGGGCTCTGTAGTACTAGCTCTATCTATGTAATAAAATTGAGAAAACAATTGGTTGAACCGTAAGCGCTCCAGGAGTGTAGATTTTCTAAAAAGCAGAATAAATAAAATTGACTCCAAAGCTAAATCTCAGTATAAAGCCTGGGTGATGGTTTGACAAGAAAATGAATTTATAGTGTGAGGCATCTGGCACACAAAATGACTGTTTTTTTTATAAAGAGGTAAACTAATAGGAAAAAGAGAAGCGTACCCACATGCTGTAGTCTGTGAAATGGGAGTCAGACTGGTTTTATGACAGTGGAAGTAAAAGCAGCACTTACATTACACATATATGCAGAATAGACTTTTCTGAGTTTTTACCAATGTTATATTGTTACACTCTGATCAAACACATATCGAGCTGTGTTTTTTCTTTATTTACACTTGTTTCAATTAATTAACTCATCCAAAATCATTCTCTCTGAGCCCTCAAAAATATTCCATTCGCATTTTGCCTAAGATGTTGCGTCATAGGTAAAAATCCAGACTCATGCAGTTTTAAACCCCATAAATCATCACTGCTCCAACTCCTAAATGCTGCATTGGAAACGGAGGTATCGTTTATACAGTGTGTTTTCCAAATGTAATATTTTTTTTTTTTTTTTTTTTATTGGAAAATGTGATATACTTAACCCAAAAAGCATGTTTAAAAATCAAAGCCACAAGAAGGAAAAATATGTGCTCTTTAATGTGACGCTCAACAAGGATTTAGCCAAAAAAAAACAGAGAAATAATTATTCTTCGAGCATAATCCACAAATAATACTGATTTGATAATCTGAGCACACTTCAATCTGTGTTGTTAAGAGGACAGATTGTTACACTTAAGAGGGTTGGGAAGAGTGCAACAAAATGATTAAACTTAAAATGTGGGACTGTGAAAAAACAAACAGGAAGGAAAGAAAAATACTCTGAATAGTAACATGATTTGGAGCATTTTAGAGGATGGAAAATTTGAACTTTAAAATCGAACTTTTTGTTTACATTGTGGTACTTATGGGAAAAGCAGTTAAAAAGCTCACTGCATTACTTTTTCCAACAATGTTATCTAAAAAGATACATTGGCAAACTTCTTTCCCTCAAGGTAATAACTGAACAAGTCTACAATTGTGATTCTGAGTGTTGAAATACCACAGATTATACCTTCTTATACCATGGTCAGTGGCTCTGTCCAAATGTCCACCCTAGCTCCAACCCCTCATATACAGTACTACACAGTCCCACTGGCACACTGGTCGACTGGCACGCCAGTGTTTATGGACCAAAAATAAACATACATGTTTTTGTCAAGCTGGATCTCACATAAACAGACTAGATTCATCCATTTTTGTCTGAGATGTGGAAATGATCGCTCTTTTAACAGGTAAAGAAATACTCATGTGAGTAGAATGTAGGGACTAGCTTCATTTAAAACACTGAAATAATTCATATTTGAGACATTCACAGAGAGTGAAACACCTTTCCACATTCACAGGTGAGACATTTCAGTTTGCAGCTGTGGAATGAGCTCTTTAAACAACTTGGAGCCATGTGTTATGCACTTTTATCACACTCCGCTGTGCGTCATGGTGTTCTACGACCCCACGTTGTATGTTAAAACTGCATAAAGCACCGCTCCTCACTGTTTAATGCTGACTTATGCTGGGTGTACATTGACTGTGAGTGTGGTTTAGGACTTGCAGGGTCCTGCAAGAAAGTGCTTAAAATCAATGCACCCAATGTGAAATAATACCACAATGTGTAATATTCCAGGCAAAGCAACATTATACTTCAAGATCATCAAGGTGGATACTAAACCAGAAAACTTACATAGTGCGCCTTTAAATAACCAAACTTCACTTCAGCTGCTCTTCTTCACATGCCTCCAGTGCCATGATGATTGATATAATTACATTCCAGACATTCTATTTATGGAAAACTCTTATTGCAGTTTATCATTACACCTACTGCAACAAACAGTATAAGAGTACAAGAAAAAATAAAATATGGTATTATAATATATTTTAATATATAATAATAAAAACAGCTCAAAGAAAACAAAAAGCACAGTATGCTACTCTTGATGGATGGCACATTGATTGGGCTGACTTAAAGTGGGCATCCTGGTGTGAAGAATGATCCTTTTATTGCAGTTCTCGTCTGGTGAGGGTCTCAAAGGCGACGTTCCGTGTGAGCCCAGACTCCAACACTCCGACACCCCTCTCCGTTCGGAATTCTCCCGCTCATTCACATGCACCCTGTGGTCCGCCGCTCCGCTCCTGTTTGTTTTACAAGCACAGCCAAAATAACCCAGGGCCATCCAGCACTCCAACATTCATAATACCATTTTTTATACTATTTTTCAAGGCATCAGCAATAGACCGCGAGCAATATCAGAGAATAGGATTTATGGTGGACTCACAATGCTGTATTTTTGTTATTGGTTATTTAGATGGACCTCAAACAATGCAACTAGTTCTGGGGGAAATGTTCGTAGCCTGGGTTCATGGGAGTTTGTGACATGATAAACTGCTCACAGATTTGAATTGTCGTCATGATACTAGAATTTCAAACTCAATTTTGACACCAAGGAATAGACTTGATTCTCAATACTGATACTAATAGCACAATTAGCTAGTTTTAGTATAAATAAGTATCTGATTTTTGATACTTGACAACCCTATATGGTACAGTTAGTTCAACATTTTTGCTACTAAACTATACCGTTTAGCATTGTTTTTGCCGTTTTAGTGCAAAGTAAGTTAATTTGCAAACATTTACCATTGCTACCAACGAAAAAAGAGGACCAGGATTTTCAGTTTACATATTTTATTCAAAACTTCTTCTGCCCTCTACCTGAAATTAAACTTTTATTACTGCCACTGCCACACAATAGAAAAGAATAAACTAGAAGATCAAATGATGATTCAGACCAATGTCCTACCTTGTAACTGAAGTGATCCTTGATGAGGTACAGCTGAAGGCACATATTGAGGTCAGAGTTGTCCAGAGGAGTTATCCCAGCACGAGGGCGGCCATGACAGTTGTGTACGGCCTCCATATATTCAGCTGCTCTAATGTCATATGTGAATATTGTCACTGCGAGAGACAAACACTGGAATTCTGATACTTTTAGTCAGAAAGGTTGGTGAAAATTCATCTTAAAAGAAATTTCAGTGGCCTTCAAATTTGGGTACAATTTGGGTTTTTAGTAGAGGTAGTAGTAGAGGTAGTAGTAGTAGAGGTAGAGATAGAGATGGTAGTGGTAGTAGTGGTAGTAGTAGAGGTGGTAGTGCTGGTAGAGATAGTAGTGGTAGTAGTAGTAGTGGTAGTAGTAGTAGTGGTAGAGATAGTAGTGGTAGTAGTAGTACTAGTATTCGAGATAGTAGTGGTAGTAGTGTTAGAGATAGTAGTGGTAGTAGTAGTAGTAGTGGTAGTAATAGTAGTAGTAGTAGTAGAAGAGGTAGTAGTGGTAGACATAATAGTGGTAGTAGTAGTGGTAGAGATAGTGGTAGTAATAGTAGTGGTAGTAGTGGTAGTACTGATAGAGATGGTAGTGGCAGTGGCCTTCAAATTTGGGTACATTTGTTTTTAGTAGTAGTGGTGGTAGTAGTAGTAGCGGTAGAGATATAAGTAGTGGTAGTAGTGGTAGTAGTGATAGAGATAGTAGTAATAGTAGTGGTAGTAGTTGTAGATATAATAGTGGTGGTAGTGGTAGTAGTAGTAGTGGTAGAGACAGTAGTGGTAGCAGTGGTAGTAGTAGTATTCAGGGATAGAAGTGGTACTAGTTTTCGAGATAGTATTGGTAGTAGTAGTAGTGGTGGTAGTAGTAGTAGTAGTAATAATGTTGCAGGTTGCATCAGAAACAACAGAAAAATTGGTACTATGTAGTAAGAATAGTAGTAGTATAGCTGATCATTTGTAGTAGATCTATTTCAGGCGGAAATAGTAGTAAACTCTAATGTTAAAGCTGCACTGTGTAACTTTCGGATGGAGAAACAACTGCAATATAAGCTAGAACAGATAGGTTTAATGCTCTATGTGGAACATTCCAGGGAAAGCATTAAGAACTCCATAGTAAAAGCAGAAAAAGTTTTACAGAGCACCCACTATACTCCTGCTGCGATACTACTTGATGACTTCCACATTAATAATATTTTCAAGACATTTTCAAAGACTCTGAACTTACCATTCAACCGTAACCCCCAGGTTTCTCACAATGCCATTTTGACGAAGTGCGCTTGTAATTTTAGCTCTCGACAGCGGCCTATCTGAGCTAGCCAACCATGCTAAACTCATCCTCTTCGCCTTGCACAATGTTGGCTCTATGTATTTACCCAGTCATCCATTGCCCACACCAGCGTCACACGCCATTGCTGCTGAGTGGCATTTCCTTATTACCAGATGGATACAGCATTAATTACATTATGGAGGCAACGTTTGGGTGTTTATCTGAAGTCCATCCAGGCAGAACGAGGGAGGGGAAGGACGTCCAATCACCCAATTAACCTCTGCAGCTATCACCGGAGTTCTGCGCAATGTTAAAGACTTTTCCACGTACGTCGGCCTACTGCGGAAACCTGTGGCCTGGCACTGACTTTGAGATGCCCTTCGAATAAACTATTTTAGCACGATTAGCCATTCAAAAGTTGTGGTTCTATAGTTAAAGAAGACCTATTGTGCTTGCGTCTGCTATATAGTTATAACCTATGACACCTGTGGATCATTATGTTATGATTTTCACTTTTTTAAATCGCAATATTAATCCAAAACGAGTCTGCTGACTTCCACGTTCGGCCCCCTCCTACAGTTAGCTGCAGATCATACTATTTTTTTTCCATCTGTACTACAATGACTACACTACGCTGCCAAATCCTACGTGTATCACCAATTAGGAAAATAAAACTGAATAACATAGTAAGTACAGAAAATGAAAATTGATTGGCAATATGGTGTCTTGAAAATAAACGATTAAATGTTGCTCAAACATGCATGAATCACTCTAAAAACAACTTTGAGAGGGGAAATGAGAAGGGGAAACAACTATAATATGGTTGAAAGCTCTGAAATGTCGATTTTGCTGAATAGGTCTGCTTTAAAGCGGCACTGGCGGAAGGATTTCGTAACCTGCTTCGCCAAGTTCACAAAGTTCTTCCTTTGCCTGAGACTCCCTCCTTAGACTGTGGCCCTGTGACCTGGCCTTGGATAAGCAGAAAAGAATAGACGGATGGACACTTGCACGCTTTGACGTTTGATATTTCCAGTTTTTATTCTCATGTTTTAGTGATTTTTACTATCTAATCTTCTTGAGGATTTTGTTCATTCGCTTCACGGCCGAAAATACTTAGTTTCAAAGTTTCATATAACAAGATATCACAGCACAGTTAATCCTTACTGTAAGTGCTTGAAAACTGGGTTGTGGGGAGGTTGAATATATAAAATTTATGTTACGCTCAAAGACATTATAAAGTTCTTATTTCATGAAATTGTGAAACTGATCTCAAAAGTGTGTGTCATACAACTTTAATTCAGTAAAAAATGGGTCACAGTAAAATGATTGGAAATAAAAATGGGTCAATCAGACCAGCAGAGAACCACAGGCAGAGAAAAATCTGAGACAGAATCATTAATTTAAAAATACCAACTTTAACTCAGGCCTTAGCGATACTAAAATATATAATAAAATATGTTCTCCTAATTATGCAGCATGTGATCTTACAGCGTGTGTTTGACATTTCTCAGAGATGTAGCCACAGAATGTCTCCACCCCCACAGACCAAACATGGCTTAGTAACCCACGGTGATGCTGTCTGCCTGGTGGAACCCCGCGGCTCTTACTTTCAAGCAATTTTAAAACTGAAGATTCAAGTTCAAGATGCAGTATGTAACTTTTCTAGTGTAGAAGTGGAATCCCTCAGTCGTCCAAGTAGGATCAATTGCAAAAGTTTCGCCGTTCATCCAAGCGGCTTCTTCAGCTTATATCCAGTTGACAGAATATTGCTGTCTCCATGGAGATGTTATTGCTTTCCCAGCATGTTCCCCAATATGGCATTAAATCTATAACTCTCCATGGAGACACAGGACGCAGGGTGCAATCAAAAAGGAGACACTGCTCACTTTCCGAAACTGTTTTTCAAGGCGTTTTTTTTTACCCATATAAATAATAGTTGTTTTTTTATTTAATAGCATACTGTGGAACATTTCAGACAAAAAAAACAAAAAAAAAAACAATTGAGAGCAGCCCTCCACCATGAAGTTACATAGTGCACCTTAAGACGCAGAGATAAATATAGACATTATCGTTACAATATTAGAGTTATTATTGCACATACAAAAGTGTCAGTTCAAATGACTGTACAGTGTTTCTTCTGAGTTCTTAAAGAGACAGTATCATCAGTGCATTTTGGACAGAACAGTGAGCTGTCTGAAGTTAAAACTACAGTACTCAGAGTCACATATTTGATATTCTCCAACAGCGTCTCAAAAATCCATCCCATTAAAGAAAAGTAATTTATTGCTAAAACCTACTGAACTAAAGTGAATTTATTTGGTCAGCGTTACAAAAAAGTATTGCTGGTAAGTGCTATCCAGTGAGGCAAGCAGTGATTTCTTTGCTTGGTGTCACATGTAAACATTCAACTAGATGAAAGTTGTAGTCTGTAGCAGCTAAAGCGCAAACCTTTGACAACTTAAATACTAAATACTTCTTCCAGACTAGTTGTTCGTGTGCGTCTCTGAGTCTTTTGTCTTCACAGATTCTAATGGCAGCTCATCTGATGTGTCCACCTCATTGTCATAAGTGGCGTCTTCATGTTGGTGCTTGGCAAAATTTACAAAGACCTGGGGGAAAAAAAGCAGAATTAAAGATTTTCAATTAAATCTATTGAATAGAAAACATTTCTTCTTGTAAACGACTACATTTAGCTTTCCCTTAGTATTTTGTAAAAGCAGCACTTCCAAAATTTGTATTATAAGGTATACTTAATAGATCCCTCATGAGAGAACTTCATTTCAACCTGGAGACACAGATAAATGGGCATTAAAAAGTTTTATTGCACAATTAGGACCCAGGCGGAATACAGTATGTGCGATGAGCTGTGTGCTGTGCATTTAAGAGACTGGATGTCTTTCCCCGGGTAAGGTAGGGTGAGGACGATGGGGCAGAGGTGAGGCGTGCCAAACTGGATAACTGATGAACAGCTGGGAGAGAGGGTTTAAATGTCTTGGTCTTGGTAAATGGTTACGTTTTTATATAGCGCTTTTCCCCCTTCAAGGCACTCAAAGCATCAAGGAGCCACTCACCCATTCATACAGCGAGGGCGAGGTGGGTTAAGCGTCTTGTACAAGGATACGGTGACAATATTCACCTGTGGGAGCTGGAATCGCACTGACAACCTTTGGGTCAGTGGACAAACACTCTACCAACTGAGCTACTGTTGAAATAGGCTTGAGATTTTACCTTTTGTACACATTATGGATTGATGGGACAGTGCCGAAGGATTTGTGAAAGCGATAGGAACAAGTTAGACCCCGACATATAACTATTTCCTCCTTTAACGGTCTAAAAATCAAATGCCCCAGTTTTAACTTTTTTGCTTTTCTAGACTTTAAACTTTGACCATATTTATCGAACTGAAAATTGCAACTCCAAATATTTCTCGAAGTCTTTTCTCTGTGTGTACCATGAGTTTCCCCCTCTTTGTTTTGCCCTGTTCTGCTCTGGTCCTGACCATGGGCTCCGGCCTGCTGTGGATCAATAGTAATTGTGGAGCAGGTCGGCTGCTGCTCCATAGGTCAATCCTCTTCTCTATAAATCACACGCTGAAAGGTGACGCTCTGGTCTTCACAGGTTTCTCACGGCGCCCCCTGGATTTTAATACGCTGTCCAGACGCACCACAAATGATTTATTTACTGCCTGGATTTGGTAAATATTGAGCACAGATGGGGCAACTTGTCCTTTAGTTAAAAGTTACCAACAAGAGGTCAGGGATCTTCCAGTATCTACTAGGCAAGATGTTTTGGGCAAGTTAACAGCCACAGAAAATAGAATTATATCTATGGGTGGGTGACCTTGACAGTTATAGATGAATTTATATGTATATATTTTTACACAGACAAAATGTAAGGTAATCCATCAAAATATGCTAAAACGTATTGAAAAATTGCACTGAAATTATGTTGTATTTAGCTGATTTGGGCAGCCATTTTAGTCCTTATATACAGGATATTCCCTTTTATTCATATCTTCTAATCCACAATTGCAATTTTATATATATATATATATATTTTTTATAATTGTGCCGTTTCATTTTTGAGTAACACATTTTATTTTCAGAGCATTCAAGCCTCAGATGCTGCACGATATAGGATTACTCAAACATGCGCCAATCAAACAAAATACAACGCTGAGTAATCTAATGATGGCAGTGGTGGAAGGTAACGAAGTACAAGTTGTGTACTGTACTTAAGTAGAATCTTTAGGTATCTATACTTCACTTAAGTACATTTTACATACAACTTTTTACTTCTCTACGTTTGAGAGCAGGCGTGTGTACTTTCTACTCCGCTACATTTTTGAACTGGACTGAAAAGTAAAAAGTACTTTTTATATGATTTGATGGGTTATTTTTTACCATTATCACTAAAGTTTTTGAGTTCAACCTTTGGCTTTGAGCAAACAAAAATAAATATAGAAAATTCATAAGAAAAATTAAGAAAATCTGTAAAAAATTTTAAGCAATATCACCAAATTTAACAAATTAGCAACACTTGTGTACAATACTTTTACTTTATACTCTTAAAGTACATTTTTAAACTTAAATACTTTTTCTTCTGTCAATTTTTTTCGTGTGATACTTTTACTTGATGAACTTTTTCCCTCTGTATCTGTACTTTTACTTAAGTAATAAAATTGAATGACTGTGGAAAACCATGGAAAATATGGTGTAAAGCTCATAAAGTTAGCATAAACTTTTTATCACATACAAAATGGATCTGTACTTTGAAATTTGGACTCTGTAACATTTTATCCAAATCCTAAATATTGAAGTTTCTTGAAATGTGACGGCCAAGACTTCTGATCCAAAACTTGCCGAGGAAAAACAATCATTGACACAGGCCAGTGGGTTGGTGAGGTTATCACGGAGGAGGCAGGCAGTTTCCAAAGTGCTGCGTCGAGTATCAATGTGGAGAGAGGGAGGATAGGTGCAGAATATAGTGGACACATCAAGTCAAACTAACTACAGCTTTTGTGTTTTACAGAAACTAGAGAAATTATGCATTATCTTCATTGGTGTGTGACTTTGGCTCGTATTGGACTGATGCTCACTGATGCGCTAGCTTGTTTTCCTCATCATATTCCGAGAGAGCTGGGATTCGGAGATGGAGAGCTGACTTTGGGAGTCCGTTCTAGTACGAGATTGTATCGGCTGAAACATCATTAGAAGGATTTGTACACACTGTATAACACTGCACAATGGGGCTGCAGTTTAGAGGATTAGTGATAGTGTGTGCCATTACTACTGACCTAAAACCTACAAACACTGTTAATTAGACACATGCACTCTTCTATTTTTAACTTTGCTGAATTATTTGGATTTGGGTTTGTGTGTTTATTCTGAAAAAAAATAAATATATATATATATATATATATATATGTGTGTGTGTGTGTGTGTGTGTGTGTGTGAATGTAAATTTTTGTATAGCAGATACTTGTAGTTTTATTTGTGAACCACCAAGATAGCAGCTTGTTTAAATGTATCAGCAGTGAGAGATCTCTGAAGCTATGGCAAGTTATATCAATACAAATTTGGTAAGTCCAGTATAATTATATATAATTTAACAGATATTGCAAAACTATGTTAGAAGAACTGATAATGTATTTATACCACTGAAAAAATCTTGATGTCCACTTTTAGCCCAATATACAGTAAATCTTAGCTCTCATCTTAACAGTCACTGCAGCGGTGACCTCTACAGGCTGTGGGGTCAGATCTGCCCCTGTTTCTTGTCCACTGTTGAGCTAACGCTAAGCTAACACTGAGCTAACAGGCGCCTGCAGAAGCGCTCTCATGTGTAAGAGCATGATTACATCAGGCCCCTGGGGCCATGTGAAAATCAGCGGTTGCTCTGTGCTCTGCAGCGCCTGGTTTATCTCATTGACCAGGTCTGAAGCACCTGGTCTCACGTTGTGCAGCTGGAGCTGCAAAGGGAGATGTGCATGACTACTGCCCTGGACGTCATAGAAGATGTATAATACATCTTGAATTTTTAGTTTAGAAGTCATAGACTTAAGACATTTGGGTTAAAGCTCCACTAAGTAACTTATCTGATGGAGGAGCCACCTCCTCATGTCCATGAATATGTTTTGTATGGAATTTTACACAATATATTATTGGTGTTTTTATTGCTCAAAAAAATCTTGACAAACATTTTTGCTGAGTGAGCCTCGCTACGGCTCAAACCTGTAACTCCCTGGTGGCTTTACCTGCTTTACTTCATGGAGGCTGTTATGTTTAATGCCATAATGAGGAACATTTCAAGAAGAGCTATAGCATCTCTGGTGGCAGAGAAAGGTGGTAGGTTAGCTGTTGGCAGACCAAGGTGGTGGGTCTGACACCAGCTAACCTACTAAGTTAACCTCCATGAAGATATCAACACCAAAGCATGAAATGCTACTTTCACTTACCTTAAGTAAAAGTAGCACTTTGTATAATATTCTATGAACACAAGCCCCTTAACAGTGGTAACAAGTGCTGTGGGAAACACTACATTTGCATTCCTGTAATTTGCTTAAACTTAAACGAGTCCAGTTTGGGATAATGAGGCTCCCCGCTCTGTCCGCTCTGCTCTAAACGTGTGCTTGGCTCTCACCTGGTCCAGCGTTGTCTGGGACACAGAATAGTCGTCCACGGCCAGCCTGTGTTGGTGCACTGTCAGCTGGCCGAAGATGTTGGCCAGAGCTCCGGGAGTGTGTGGAAGCTGGTACTGCAGTGTGTTATGGTGCTTCTCCTTTAGGACACTGCCAGGAAATGTCTGCGAAACAAAGTCTTCTACAGGCCCCAGAGCAGGAGGAGCGCCCCCTACCCGCACAATCAGAGTGTAGCCATCGCCAAACCTGGAAACATGAAAGGACATAACATAGTCAAACAAAATGCACCAACCCTCCCTTTATTCTTATTTATATTAAAATTGGAACTCATTTTCAAACAGGAAGTACCTTGTTCCAAGCTCTTACAAAACGGCAGCACATTACTAGTATTCACATCCGTACATTTTTCATCAGCTTTCAAAATGCTTTTTTAGATGGCAAAACAAAGCAGGGGTGGACTGCCATAGCACAAATAACATGCATTCATCTTAAAACATTCTATAGCATTGAACAAGGGCTTGCGATTGATCAGATACTTTATGGAAAGTGCACAGATCAATAATAATATGCAGTTACTTACTAGTAAGAACTTGCAGGGATACCCCAGCTTTAAGATAAGGAACACAAAAGAGACACTAAATCTACAATCTCACTGTGAAAAATTGACTAAAATGTTTGGCCCTACTTTGGCTACATGTTTAGAAGCAAACCAAAAATCTGATCATTATTTGATTTCTGGAGTTATCAGATTATGTGTATGTCATGTAAATAATTATATTAATATATTACTGATGTGAGTAATCTGGTTTCTTTTGGATTCTTCACGTCTGTACAGGTTTTGACAAGGAGAATTATGCAAAAAAGGGCAAAGACAGAAATTAAAGAAATAATGTTAAGGATTGACATATTTATTTAAAAAATCCTTGTACTTAGTCTTCCAAATACAAGAGTTATGCTAAAAATCTATTGAAGAATAACTGATCCATGTTGCTAGGTATCTTGATCAGTCTTTTGTGCATGTCAACACACACCAAAATCTGATGTAATTATTGGGTTATCTGATTACCTTACTTATTGCTGCAGAAGTTTGTCCAAGAAAGGGTGGAAGTAAAAGGCTTGAGGCAAACTAGATGTCTCAAGTAGAAGTTTATTTACCATGAATACGGGCCTGGTGGGACTTAAAAATTCGACACAGTATGATCTCAAAAGTGAACATAGTGTGATTTTGGAGCGTTTAAGCATTCATCACTATGCTTCCAGAAGACGAGGTTCATATAGCAAATGTAGAGAGACTATGAAGGTCAGTAGGCTCCGGTTAGACAGCATTATGTCACAATTTAGACAAACAGTATGCCGCTGGTATGCCATGGGAAGATGATGGTGTAAATATGGTTCCTGTGCTACTGCCACCCAAATAACAATACAAAAGAAACATAATATAGCAATTCATTGAGAATAAAAGCAATAAGTAACAACCTTAGAGTTAGAGTTTGAGTTAAAGAGTTAGGAATCTGAGTGAGTCGGACATCTGAGTTATTATTTATTTAGCAGAAAGTGCTGTAAGCAAGTTGTTATAGACATCTGGCCACAATGTTCCAGTCTCAATCCATTTCAGTGGTATGAAAAAGCAATTCTGTTTATTTCTGCAGATTCAAAGAAAGCAATGTACAGCAGGATTGCATTAAGAACTCAATATGCCACATTTTAGTTTGATAAACAGTCGGGTTTCTAATATGCTGACATTTGAGCGTGTTTTCACTCATATTTATACTGCATACTGTGATTATAATTCAAAAATGTTGGTAGGATGGACTGTTGAACGTTAGCAGCCCATCTCGGACCCCCTTCAGCTCCGAATCTTCTGTTTTGATTTGTGTTTAGTTTGCTCTGGCTGTGCTCTCTCGTTTCCAAAAGCAGCGGGCAGCTTTTTAAACAGAAAGAAAAACGAAAACTCCGATAAACTGATAAAATATGTGCTCCAACTCACAACAACATAAATAAATGGATCTCATAAGGTTGCACTAACAAAGATATTATTATTAGACAGGGAAATGAAATCTGCCTGTTTTAATTAGAGCATGATTCTATGTTAAAGCATTATTAGCTTCACAATTTGCCAAATTATATTTTCATATTAGGTAAAAGGATTTGTTATGTACCTTTTGCTGTTTTGTGTAGAAACTAAATCAACTGACTTCTCGTTTTAAGATTAGATTATTAGCAATTCAAACACATTTTATACACTTCATGGAAACTAATCAAGCTTTGGCCCGGTAATGGGAGGGGAAGACCAGAGGCTTTGGTCTAGTGAATACTGTTGTGCTGTCCTTGGGCAAGACACTTCGCCCACCTTGCTTATTAATGTGTGTGAGTGATTGGTGGAGGTTGAATGCAAATTAGCTTCACTTCCACCAAGTCTACCCTGGAGCAGCTGTGGTTACAATAGTACCAAGTGTGGGGTGAATAAATAATGCATGTCTAGTATTACATTATACAGTGTAATACTATTAAAGCGGAACTAAAGACTAGCATTGTTTTCTATTCTTAGTCATTTTTAAGTTAGGTAAATTTGCAGCTTCCTGGTTAAAAACAGTCCAAACATTTAGAGTATGTGCTGCCTTCAGTGGCCACTGCAATTTACAGCACTACATGACATCACACAGGACTGCTCTGATTAAAGACAGATGTTTCTGATTACAAACAACTGGCTACAGGGGCGGAGTCTGAAATGTGGGTATCAGTTATGCTGACTTCACACCATGCGATCAAAATTGCACCAAATGGCTCTAGTCGGACGCGTTTGCATTTGAGTGTAGGCGCTTCAAACATGTAGAGGCATGACCAGTTTCCCAGAAAGTTCAAACTTTTCAACTGGCGCCTGTTCCAGGTACAACCCAGTTTAGGAGCTTTATTTGAAATGTGGTTGTGAGATGAGTTTAGGTGTTTATTCCCCCTTACGGAGCATTTACACATGCACACAAAAGCCCCCCAAAAAGCTTATATTATTTTGCATTACAGTTATTAGCATTGACTTGCAGTCTACCCACATGTAATATCAACATGTTTTAATAGTAAATCCATTTCTTGTACCTTATATTTAGTTTAACAAGGCCATAGTTTAACTGTACAGCTAATTAGCATTGTGCATCCTCCCAGCTGCGCGGCATGTGGGCTGAGCACCAAATAAGCGCGTGAGCCTTGTTATTCTGTCGTTAGCACTCTTATGACCCATTGTTTTCTGCCTAATTAATTCCCTAATGTTGGATTTACTCATTGAAATGTCCATTGTGGGCTGGTGCGCTGCTACATGCTACGCGCGCCGCAGCCTCCCTTAGTGGCAATTAGAGATATGGTGAATAAGCTACAGGCCCACTCAAACCCAGTGGGAGGAGGGGGAAGCTAGCACCGCTTCGTACCAGTGCCGTGGAAGAGAATGAATAGACCCATGGGTAGCGCAGTCCCCTTTAGTTAAAACACTTCAAGTTGAATAGTCGCTGTGCAGAAATAGTCTAAGTTTGCATATGGGAAGATGCGATATGAGGGATGCATAATAAGTGGTGGCTCCTTTAAGCTTGCGCAGATGTGACTATGGGACTAGCATCATTTTAAGGCTCATTAGCCGCAAGAGGTCTGAACCTTATTCAAATTTGGCATCGCGTACAATGCTAATGGCACCTAGCTTGTGTCAATAATGAAGTGGAAGCTTGTTTTCCAAGACTTTCTTTTATAACCTCAGCCAAGAGAGTTCATTTTCAGTTGTGTGTTGGATTGGTACCAATATAAAGTAAAGGTTCCATTCCAAAGATTTTTTTTTTTACAGAAAGTACAATAAGACAATATATATAGTTTAAAGGTATTGTTTAGATCTGTTATTGTAAGATGAAGGGGCTTAGGACTTTAGCAAAGAACATGTGTTATGGCTGAAGTTGCCACAAGATGCCTGTAGAGGTCAGCAAACGAAAAACAAAAACAAAAGTATTTCCTTTTTTTTTTTCATTGTTTGCATTTGCATTTTTTTCTGTCCAGTCAGATTTTTTCCCCTCTTTCCCTCATAAGCAGCCATATTTGTTTTGATACAGGCAAGCTATGTGTGTCCCTGATTGGCTAATCCACCTGCCACGCCCCTCTGAACTCGGGGAGATGAACTGTTAACAAGACTCATATTTTCATGTATTCTTGGCTGCCCAGGGAATCAATTCTAGTATATCTTTGAGTACTCTTACATGAGAGCACACTCGCACATCCAAATTGAGACTAAACTCAAATTAACCTGGAACTAGACCTGGATTAAATCATGATTTGAAGAAGTCTACATTTAAACTGGACTAAAACCAAGAGCTCACCTTTAAATAAACCATATTTACTCTTCCCCAATCCGACAACTGTATTTTGAAAGATATGACGCAATTGCCCGCTGTACACTTCTTGCACATTTCCAGGTGCTACACACAAAATGGAGGATCTGAAAGCAGGTCTTCAGTGTTACCTCCTGAGGGGCTGCACAGTGTGTCCGATCAAAGCCATCCCCATGAAACTGCACAACACAATTTGTACTGAGCCGTAGCTGGATACTGTGCAAGAGCCCTGCAACAACCAGCTTAACGATGCTTCATTTGGCGAGCGCCCTCTAGCTTTAACCCCCAGCATTGTCCGGGACGATACACCGCAGGATCCCAGAAATAAGGTGTAATGCGGTTTCTAAAAGTGGACACACATTTAACTTGATTAGCCATGAAATACATTGGTTCTATGGGGTGGTATAAAGCAAGAATGTATAGAAGTGCTACTGCCCTTTTAAAGAGTTCTGCTTCATTAAAACTGGCCATTAGTGCTGGCTTAAAAGATTGTATACAGTTATAATACTTAAAATGGCCGTAATTGAGTCATTTGTATAACTTGTACTGCTTGCTTCCATGGGTGGCTAAGGCTGTAAGCTATCCCAGATGCTTAAAGTGAGCAGTATAGACCTTGTACTTTGCTGGGGGTTAACACTTAGGATGCTAATACAGTGAGACAACCATTCACACAGACATTAATCCACTGTAAGCTATTTAAATTCATCACTTCACCTCCACTTGTCTTTGAACGCTTGAATGACATGTGAATGACAGAGGCCAAAAAGTAAAACTCTATATACAGCTTATGTATTCATGGGTTCAAGTTTCTTTTTTATAGGCATCATTTTGGGGAACTTGACCATTCAAAAGACAAAAATATCATGTTTGGAATCACTAGTACTTTGCTATTTGTATTACTATTAAAAAGCTTATCTTAAATGTGTCTATAGAAAAAATGTATATGCCAAATTTGTTTAATCATGTTTATTATTTCTTCTTCTGTCAATGCTGTTTGACAGTTCTGACAAGTGGTACTGACACACGTCAACGAACAACTGAACTCCTCCACCCACTGCCTTTAAAAAGAAAAGTAAATAAAGTTTGGTTTGCCAGTTTTCACTTTTCTGTCTGTTGTTTGAGTTTATAATAGTTTATACTCAATAATTTGTACCTACGTGCACCTTTTACACATTACAACCACGCAACTGTGCTAAAATGATGCTCAAATTTATGCTTATCACCATAGATATACTGCTATTTTCCACAGAATTGTATTAAACCTATCCATTTCCATAGAAACAGGGAGGTAACTTTGCCACAGGTCAGATCTGTGGAAAGGTGAGAGAGCTGAAAGTAAATATCTACGCAATGTAACTGTAATTTAATAAATACAACGTAGGTAAGCTTAATTTCCAGCAAAGCAATAACATCCTAATGGAGAAAAGTAAGTTACATAGCGTGCCTTTAAATGCAAATAAGGATACATTCACACCTCCACACACTGCATAAGAATGAGGATCCAGCCAGGACTAAGCAGGACTAAACCAGGACTAGACCAGCACCAAACCACGTCTACATCAGGACAAAACCAGGACCAAACCAGGAGGAGCTTTAACAATGCCATTTGTCCCTCAGCTTTACTCTATCAAAATGCATTGTTTATTTTGACACATGCATCTCGCCCGGCTTCTCTTCCAAATCCTAATCTTCCCTGAAATAACACACAGCATCTGCGACCGCAAACCATCCCTACTGTGTTAAGCACTTTATTATCATTTTTTTTCTCCAAACCCTGAGTCCATTACCAACAAAACACACCACAAACTCACAGTAGCCTACCACGTCACATTTAATTCATCATCCAATCAGGACTATAACTGTAATCCCTCTGTTTTATTATGGCTGTCGGCACAAGAAATATGTCTCGCCTAAGGACTGCCAGGCTGAACCAAAACGCAAAATACTAATAAAAAATAAAGCACTTATCAATGAACCTACACTCATTCTTTGTCATAGACTATTTTCATGCATTTCTAGCAGACTCCAGGCGTCACTTTGGGGGAAATATTGCATTCATCGAATTCATCATTTTTATTCTGTATTTACAACCGCCAGCGTTCTTTCATCTTTGATTTACTTCCAGTCCTTGCTCCCCTCAAATAAACTCTAGGTATGAGTGACACTTTAAATAAGGGGGTGGGGGTAATGCACAAGAATAAATATGAAGTATAGCAGGATGGAAATGAATAAGTGACTACAAAGAGAATTTCTTTGTATTTCTGTTTCTAAAAAATGTTTCAAACTAATTTTCAATTCTAACACTGAAACTAACAAACTTATTGTTTTCGGTTTCTGTTTGTTAGCTCGGGCTATTGAGTTGCACTAAGTGTGAACTGTGCCTGAGTCTATTTATTTAGCATAATCATTCAAGCCCTGAATGGGTGCTCTCACACCTATTAGCATACTGGGTACGCCTAGTATGTTCCAGTCTTTCAAAATGTGGGTTGTACTAAAAAGTACTACCGTATATACAACTACTAGTGTCAGGTTATTTCACTTTTCACACTTTTATTGACACATTATGTCCACAAGTTCACAGACTCTGAAATAAATATTTTCTATTTAACAGCAAACTCTATTCTATTATTAAAACTAAAACAGTTTTTACTGGTATAAACATATTTTAATGCACCCTTTGAACAAACAAAAAACTGTGTTATGCTAGAGACCATGCCAATACCACAAAGTCCCCATTACTCCTTTCATAACACTTTACATAAAGAGATATGATATAGCGGCGCAGTGCAGCATGGTAAAGTTTCTTCTTTTCATTTATTTTTATTTTTCTCTCTCTGTCTGGCTCTCCCTCCTTGTTCTGTCCTGCCATGTAATTTAAAACAAACAGGAGCTCGACGCAGATAAGGCCATGGCAGGAAAGAAGCCAGAAAATAATTTGGCCAGCTTCCTAACATCTGAGAGCACTAAAAGGTCACCCCGGCCGCACCCAAACTCTTGTATTTGTGTCGGTGGGGGAGAGCAGAGCTGGGGCCAATAGGTCGCGGCAGAGTGCACGCGGTGGTCCGACGGCTTTGATCAGGCGGGAAGTCTTTGAGAAAACTTGAGCAGGTTATGAATGAGAGATGACTGAGTTGGTGGAGAGCCTGGTGGGGGGTGCAGACGGCTGGGGTCTTTAAAAGTGGGATTTTGCCTGTTGGGATCAAGAGCAGAGTGCTTGGACTTCAGCCAGTAAGCAGCAGCAGCAGTGAGCAGAGGATGGAATTATTTGAATATGTGCGTAGTTCACCAGTGCACTTGTTTTTTGTAAAAAAAAAAAAAAAAAGACCCCAGCCCTTGGGACAACGGGTGGAAATTAGCGTTTGGCTTTAATCCAGTGTGTTTACTTTAATGTTGAATCATGCCTGTTCATAATAATATGCATTGTCCCAATCAAATAAATAAATAAATAAATGCTGGTGCTATTTAGCGTGGTAAGAATCTCACTTAAACAGAAGTCATAATGACCCAAATAGGAAAACCCGAACTGATGAAAATTTACTCCCTGGTACTTTGTGTACGTTAGTGCAGCTGTGACAAGATAGTAAAGTTAGATCTTAATCGTTACACATGTGAGATAGAGGGGTTGAGCCACTGGAACTGTGCACATCGCCACAGTGGTTCAACCTGAACAGAATTTTTTGGAGATAGGAGAGACCGGATCACTCAGAGGAAAGTGACGCTCATATAGAGAGGGCATCCAAACTCTACTCAAAAAGGCCCAGTCACAGAATTGAAGCGAGAGTGTTAACTACCACCGCGTTGCCAAGTACTACAGAAGCAAAGTTTCAATCAATGGATTGTCCTCAAGTCATCCAGTAATCGAAAACATTGTGCTAATACAAGTGTTAATACTAAATGATTTGCAGTTACTGTGCCAACATGAAAACAGAACGTGGTTGTAGTGACTTAATCTCATATGTAGTGTTACGTTACTGCAGAAATATTGACAAATGTTTAGCACAAATTGCAAAGTTCGTCTGGAGTAAATGAATACGTGTAAATAAGCAGATAAACTAAGAAGAACCAACAGGCAAGTACTGGGTGTGGTAGCAATAGCAACATGACAGGTGACAACAGAACGTAAACCATCTATTATTACAATATTATTACAATCACCACTGCATGTTACATTGTGTAAAAAATGACAACCCCAAAAAGGTGCAATATATTCTCTGAAAAGTTCCCATTCACTTAACTGCACCTAACATTGAGTCTCCACTTAGCGTCCTTGAGCTAACGTCGCAAAAATCAAGCTGCAGTAACTATGCTTTTGAGTGATTAGCGCTGTCTCTCTGCTGCAGTGCCTCCTCATATTTACAAGACGTTAGCATGCAATAATATGTTCCAAAAGCAATCTAACACGAAGGCCATCAGCAGCCCTGTAAAAGTTATGACAGGGAGAGTCTTGGCCGTGCATAGTTCATCGTTGACCTTATAAAATACTCCAGTTGTGGGGTGATCGGTGCAGTCCTTGGAAGTGCTATTTGCTTGGCTTGTAATGAGGAATGATAAGTTTGACGCTCGCTAAATTAAATCCGTTAGGGCTGTTAAAATGCAATAAAAAGATTTGCTTATGTAAGTAACAGTGCAGTCAAACAAGTAGCGACGTGGTACTTTTCTTATTTGAATGATATTTTTGTACATATATTTTTAAGTGATATAGTGAACACACAGCATCTGCCTTTGTTGTTTTAATTAAATTTTTTCACCATCCATCTTCAACACTGACACATGTAAAACAACTACTCTCGTAATGCTCCACCTGCAGTGCTGAAATGCAGTTTATAGTCTCCACGTCAACTTCAGGGACTGATCCAAACTTTTTGACAACAGTCTTGTAAAAAACTCCTCTAGCTTTCACACCATATTACCCTAATGCATTTAAGGCACTTTAGCACACGCTTTTATATCATGGTGCACTTTAAGCAAGGATAAGTAAGAAGCAGGGCTGCCGGGACGTGAACGATATCTGAAAATACAGGCTAGTGGGTGTCCTTGCTAACTGACAAGATTATAGGGAGGTTTGAAGCTGCTTTTATTGGTTCTTGCACTTCATTTGGGTTTACTTAGCACCCGGGAGCTAGCACATAGCCGCTCCGGTGTATTAAAGTGCTATTTACAACCTCTTCCACTTTTTTACGGCAATATTTTTTGTCAGCCATTCACAAAATCCATGATTGATTTGAATTGGGCAGAAGCAAGACAGGTAAGGAGAAGGATGTTATGAGCTGAAAGGAAGGATGATCAGAGGTAGAGGAGCCAGAATTCCATAAAACGGCTATATATATATTTTTTCTCATTTGATTAAAAAGGCAGAATATGAGCTGTTTGAGTCAACTGTTAGGAAAAAAAAAAAAAGAAAAATTGCAACAAAAACGATGAATTAAAATGTATGAGGAAAACTTACATTTTCTTTTTTTTTTTTTTTTTTTTAAATGATGTTACTGGTTAGGGTTACATCTACATACATCTACATCACATGGCAAATACTTTACACCAGATGCCCTCCCAGAAGCAATGTTTGATTTGTAATAGTAGCAATTGTAGTACATTATTTGTTTCTTTTTTGGCTCATAGGCTTTAATATGTCAGTTCAGAACTGCAAATTTGCAATGACGAGGTGTTCGATTTCATTAGACAAAATATGTTCTATATTACTACACAAAACAGTGAGTAGCATAAAATAGGAACAAAGAGTGGGGAGAGACATTCAGTGTATTTTCAAAGCTGGCAATCAATGTGACAATCACTGATAAGTGGATATAAAAAATATACATGTTTATATGATGGAACTACTAACAGCTCAACTACAGCTAAAGTCACCAATTTTTGAAAGGACGTGGAATCAGAATCAGAATTCTGATTCTGATTCTGTCCAGTTATTCACTTTCTCACATAGAACACTTATACCCTACCATTTGTTTTATTTTATTTTGGAAAAAAAAAAAAAAATGGCCTGGTCTCAGGACACTTTGTTGATGTGAATTGTCAATGTATCGGTGGTAATAAAAGTAAAAAATGTCATGATATTAAAGCTGAAATAATATTTGTTGGGGGCTCAATATTTATCGTGTGTACAATTTTTATGCATTTGCTGGGATTGGGGAATCAGTTATTTTTTCCATCACTGCAATCAGATTTGAGGAATAAATACGTACCATATTTTGCGGACTATAAATCACACTTTTTTCATATTTCGGCTGGTGGTGGGACTTATACTCACATGCGAATTATATGTGAAATTATTAAAATATACAATTTCACATCTTCGTTACGTTAACAAACCAGACACTTATTCAGTTCTGTCTATGCTTCATGTAGCTGAATCCATATAAATGTGTTATGTTAGCGTGCTGTACTGCTATACAGCCTGTTGTTCTCTATTTTATTGTTATTATTATAACTTGATGTCTGTTCTTGGTCTTGGATTTTGTAAAATACATTTCGCCAAAAAATACGACTTATAGTCCAGTGCGACCTATATATGTTTTTTTCTTCATTATTATGCATTTTTCTCTGGTGCGACTTATACTCCAGAGCGGCGTATGGTCCGGAAAATACGGTAAGACTCTTCTATGACTCATGATGCAAATTAACACTAAAGTATCATTCTGCTCTTTATCTATTGCATCTAATGGGTTCTGACAATATTGTATGTTTCGAATTATTTTTTCGGGGTTAATCGTTAAGTTTCAATATGATCGTTTACCATCTATATTTGTCCTGTGACCCATCACCTTGGCAATAGCGCAGGACAGGTTTTATTTATTTCTAATTAAAAATGAAGCTGTGCAGTTATTGTAGGAGGAAGTGTTGACTGATACAATAAAATTTGGCAGTGGCACTTTAAGACACTCTTTTCATCCCAAATCCTCAGCCTTTATTGCACATAAAACCGTCCCCTCCAGTGGTTTAAACAGCCTATTTGGGCTCATTTGGGCGTGATTGATACACAGAAGCGGGCTTGTTAAAGTGGCAGAAGGGCACAGAGGTGATAAAGACTGGGTCAGTGTCGGAACTAAAGGGGGGGTGAACTAACAAGCACATGAACGGACAGGCTTATAACATGCGGCGCCAACAGGGAGGAATAAATAAAGCCCCCTTCACACATACTTTTCAGTAAGTCGACGAGTACAAAATGCCAGAACACTCTATAATGACCCCCATTCACACATGCACTCCCAGAACAGTGGCTAGATTTTTGGTCAAAATCAGCCCATAAATCAGTCGCACAGTGTAAGCTTAATGCATCTCTATGAGCATTACACACTACTGACAGAAACATGGATTTCCGTGGCAACAGTCGGTTTTGATGTTCCATTCCAAGCTCTATGGAGACACGTTTTAGCCGCACACAGCAGGAGCCGTAAGAGTCAGATGTACATGTGGAGTGACAATTGTACCATCCCCCTTCAAAAGACTGATAGGATTCTGTAAAGCTAGGGCAGTATGAGGCAAGACATATCCATGCTATTACTGTAAATATGATGTAAATACTTTAGATACATGAGTATGGCTGCAATATTAAACATAAAAAGAATACTATGACATGTAGAGAAGGCTGTACTGATGTGGTGTGATTCAATTACCACTATTTGTAATGCTGTTTCAAGTTGGTCTTTTTGATATCACATTAGAACATACATCTGAAGATAGTACTCCCAATGGTGTACAGTATATACGAGGTTTTTACATACATAGATTGTATAAATAAGTGTGGTAATTGGGGCGAATTTGGAGCAGGGTTCCATATTTGGAATTGAGACTGCGAGTATCATAGCAACCAAAGAGCAATCCAGTGCAAGGCTGATGAAGGTAACATCCCTTTCCGCTTGCACCACTGGTTCAGGACAGAGTGAGCACTGAGCAGCGCTGTCAATGAAACCTGTTGCTAACGCTAGCGGGAGTGACCTTGGGAAAAATAGTCGCCTGATTTGTCTATTATTAATGTTCATGTTTATCTTAATTTACAGGCACAATAGTGAAATAAATACCAGGATCATGTAGAGTGGTTAAGCATTTAAGACCAAAATGACAAGGCTTACTGCAGCCATTACAGAGAGAAGAGACAATTTTTCAATGTAAAGTGAACTGGAGCCGATGGAGCCAGAAGCACATGATCATGAGCCATGATCACTTCCTATTTGGAACACAGTGGCTAGCAGGTTAGCCATGTCCATTTATATATACAGTCTATGGTCAGATAGCATAATAAAGTTAACAAAAAAGTTGGGTATAGTCTAAAAAGAACCTGGACAATAACTTGGCATAACAAATTTAGCTTCTTGTATTATTAATATCTTGCATTTGTAAACAAAGTATGCTGGAAAAAATGGACAGTCAAAACAGTCAAAGTTTTTATATTGGTTATGGTAAACAAGTTATAATACATACAAAACTACACGTAATAATTACTTTAAATACAATATTATCATGTAAATATAAACCAAACCTTTTTTAATATATTGCTATGACTTAAAGAAGCACTGTGCATCTTCTGGTTTCAGGTTGAGGATCCACAACCTTCTTGTCTCTATGGCCATGTTATTGCTTTGCCTGGTATGCCTCACAGTATGGCATTAAACATATCTATTATAGCTTAAAATACTTTGAAAGGCATTCTTACTGTGAGCAGAGTCTGACCTGTAACTTGGCCTGGTGGCATCTCTTGCTTGTCTACATGGAGATAACTTTAATGCCATAATGCAAAATTTGAAATCCTGCGTATTTATAGTTCTTCTCTTAAACAGAAAACACTCTGTTCCACCTTGTAATGTCATTTGACAATACATAAAGGCCTGGAATTGCCTATTTCTACTGAACAAAAGGTAAAAGGTAGTTGTTAATTTGAAAACTACCACTTCATAACATCAAAATGGTAGAAAAGAGCGTTTTGCGCTTTGGAGATATAGACAGCCTCGTAATAAAGAATTACTCAAACGTGTGAACGAAACAAAACACAACTCCAGGTACATTTTCAAGCAGGTTACAACATTCTAACATGGCTTAAAACTCACAAGAGTCAGTTTTAAATGATATGGGACCTTTAAAAGCTAGGGGTGACACACAGGGTCACGTCAGTATTTTGGACATTCTGACAGGGCACAGTCGCCGCACAAACACTCAAGGGAAAGTGACGAGAAAGGAAAACAGAGAAGGCAGTCCTTAATTGCCTTTTCAGTCATTATCAGGGTCCCCCACCTCATGAAACCTTAATTACACTGAGCGCTTCCGAGATAGGGATGCTTAATTAGAAATTATTCAGTGTGTGGCGAGAACTCAGAGATAGCATTTCGACGGCGTGTAAATCGAGATCTAAAATAAGCGCTAGGGAGGAATATCTGTTGATGCTAGCTTATCGGGCTTCCACATTACCGCCCTGTGAAGTTCCCATTCACCTGATAGCATGTTAAGTCAAGTAGGACACGTTTTAACCCTTTGTGTGCCCCACCCCCTCCTCCCAATGCTCCCACCTATTGCATACCCCCTGATGGTTTAATGAATTATTTACACAGCCCTGGTTCTATCTTCCTGCAGACAGAGTATAATCGACACACAGGATCTGTCAATTACCCAACGTCTGAGAGGGACTAAATTGCTACACTGCTCTTCCATGCTAGCCCCGCCCCATCTTAACACATAGGCGTAGTTTTAAGTACAAATGTCTAGCTGCTGTAATGCATCAAGCAACTATGAGTACTGGGGCGGTTACCATTTTCTTTTTTTAATTTAAGGTTAGTCTTCCTAGTTTTACCTCTTGCAGTTTTAGTCTTACATTAGATCTGGTTCAGGAATTGAATTTACCTGTAGGTTACTCCCCATAGAGTGTATATATACAGTAAATGGACATAGCTAACCAGCTAGCTGCCACGTCTCGAATAGAAGTGAGCATGGGCGTGCTTCCGTCTCCATTAACACTGGCTCCAATTCACTTTCTATTGTAAAACTGCTGCCCCTTTCTCCATAATTGCTGCTGTCAGGCTCATCATTTTGGTCTTAAAATGTTCATATTAACCTCCTCTACATATTACTACTATTTATTTCACTATTATGTCCATAAATCAACATGCGAACATTAATAACAGACAAATTAGACACCTTCTTACTCCAAGGTCGAACGCTAGACCACTTCTTTATACATGGTTATACATGGTCTGTGGTTATTCCTGTTATTCACTGCAGTTGTAAGTGCTTGGTGACATCACACAGCACTGCCCTGATTACAGCCAGATGTTTCAGATTACAAACACCTGGCGTTTTGGATTGGATTAGATCAATCACACTGCTCCTTATACCTCCAGACCACACCCCTCCTCCTCCCTCGCTCTGTCCAGTTTATCAGGTCTATTTGACATGTGGTTGTGGACAGAGTTTAGGTGTTTAGTTGCACTTTAAATAGTTAAAAGAAGATTTAAAAATGAACAGATTTAGATTTGATTGTGATTGCGCAGCTCTAAATTAAGCGTTACTTTTGCCTATTGTCTAGTTTGTAAAGCTATTCTGACGATGAAGTGACCTCATTTTAACTTTAGCCATAGTCACTTCACCAAGACATTTTCCTCAACATCACATTTTACCTCATTACCGAGTACCTATCTGGCCCAATATTTATGAGCATAGCCTGAGAACCCACGCTCCCACTGCCCTCCAATGATAGCACATTACCACCCCTGATTGGAAATACCCTTGACACCTCTACCCTGTCTTTGCCATCGCGGGCCTTTCCCCTAATCCCCCCGCTGCATTTGAAAAATGGTCTGACCCACCACCCTTCCCGGGCGTATTGATCTCCCCCCGTCCGCCACCGTACTCAAGTCAATGTGTGTCTTTTCTGCTCGTGTGCAAAAGTGCGCGGTGGATCACACAATGGAGTGGTAATATTGTCAGCGCACAGAACCTGAGGTAATGGATCGCCCCCAATGTAACGCAATGAATATTAGAATAGGAGCGCGGAGAGGGTGGGGTGGGGTGACACATGGGGGTTCGGCTAATGCTACGTGGGAGGATGTGGATGGATGAAGCAGAATTTATTGGAGCACAAAGAAAATGGAGGTAATGGCGATACGTTGGGGCCGCTAATCTAAGACCCAGTAGACCTGCGCTAGCACATTTGCCTTATAAATTGATCTGTCGGCGTAGGATCAATGGAGTCGTATTGATGAGATTACCCCAGGACAATCTTTAGCTAATAAATAAGCCTTAACTGGGTTCATTAAGTGAAATCCAATGGGTAAGCAAAATTAACATGGAATAGTAGATTCCAGACCCAAAATTCCCTTGTTGCCAGCCGTGTATGAATAGTGTGATAATATTAAAAATGTCAGACTTTGATACTATGTAAATCAAGTATGATGCTATGCGATACTGCAATAATAATGAATAGCACTCCTTTTGGTAAACTATAATCTTTTCAACACCGAATATTTGCAGTTTCTATAAATTAACCATGTGGTCTTCCAATAGTTAAGGTATAGATCAAGACTATTCAGGACAACTCGATCAATTTTATGTAATTTTTTCAATACCAATATCAGTTCAAATCAAATCTAGTTTCATTAACAGCTTTGGTATTGATTATTATGTCAGTATTGATTTATCGATAACCCTAATAAATAGTTTGGGTGGTTTTGAAAGAACGTGAAGACCTGAAGGACTACACCAGGGCTAAACCAAGACTAGAACAGAACCAAACCAAGTCTATATGAAGACAAACTGAGCTCAAACCATAATAAGCCTGAATCTACAAAAGTTAGGAATCTACATTGCGTAATAATTTCGAACTGACTACCACCAAAAATCCAAATATCTCCTCATTCTGAACTACTTTGCCCAGTGTTCTTGCTATTCGTGTACACTTACCTAAACTGAAGTCAGCGAAGGACCTACTAAATGGCAGCGAGACTGACACTGAGTTTAAGGTATTGAACTTGATAGACACACCACAATCAATAGACTCGAATCAATCTATTGCTTTAGCAGAGAGGACGTCTTTGAAGCTAATAGAGACAGGCAAGTTGTCTATCACACCAGCCAACTGTCTGCTGTAGAAGGAGAGTGTAGTGGAAAGTCAATTGCCCAGACCTTAATCAATTAGTTTACTACAGACCCTTGTGTTGCTATCAAAATAATGTACCTTTTCACAAGGGATGTACAACAAAACAAATACAGGATTCAATGGCTCTTCAGAGATTTAAGACTGAAACCTGACCACAACTTGCTTCATAAGGTGAACAAACAAAGCAATCAAACATCATTCATTTTCTTCTGTTTATCTGGGGCCTGGTTGCTGGGGTGGAGTCTAAGCAGGGACTCCCAGACTTCCCTCAGATCAGACACTTCCTCTAGCAATCAAGCAATATAGGTAATATACATTAAAGGCAATGCAAAACTGTTTGTGGAGATGTTATTGCCTTGTCTGAAATGTTCTATAGCATGACATAAAAATGCTTCTGTTCAATTACAAATGTTCATTCTTGCCTCAACACAGATCTTAACTGCAACTTGATTGTGTCAGATGTGAAATATTCCAGGTAAACCAACAACATGCAGAGGCAAGCAGGGGGCAAAAACTTACACTGTTTCTAGTATATATTTGAACATAAAGCATCCATCCCATAATTCAACATAATGGGTAACTGGGTTCTTTCATCTTTACAAAATCCATTTCCATGTGCGTCATCTGACATTATACACTTACAGAAGAAGGGCTCTTACCTGTTCTTTAGATGCTGGATGCTTCCTAGGCACTTGAATTGCCCATTTACCATGATGGCCAAGCGGGTGCACAACGCCTCACACTCCTCCATACTGTAAGAGAAACATAAGGAGACTTATGAATTGTTTGAAATTTTAAGCACCTCAAAACAGATCCCCTCACAATTAAAGCCGTGTTATTTTTACGAGTCTACTTTGACACCGCAAATGGACGACTAATCTGGTAATTACAGAGAGACGGAAGCACCATCTGTAGCTCTTATTATCTCATTTTTTTCCCTGGGCCAAAGCAGGAATCTGTCTGTATCCGGACCGAAAACCTGTGATGCCTTTTTGAGGAATGTTGCAATTAGGATTATGCCTTTGTAAAACCTGGAGAATGTGCCGCTTAACAAACCCCTACCACCTGGTCGTGACATGGACGACTGGACACAGCATGGACTGCAGAGCCAGCGCCAACAACAACAAAGCTTTTATTACTGCTGAAGGCATGGATTAAGGGTAATACAGAACAACACAAATAGAAATAAAATTATTCACATTGCCTGCCAAGGGTGCTAATAAAAGATCAATTTGAAACTAGATAAACTATTTTGCCCGTATTGACTGAGAGTAAATATCTGTGTATGACTAAAAATAAAGGTGCCCTATTTAACTTTTCTGATGTGGGGCCTACAAGTCTTCATTGAGATGTCATTGCACCAGTATGGTACAGTAGGTAGAGCTTGGTTGGTAGAGTTTGTCTACTGATCAGAAGGTTGGTGGTTCGATTCCCACTCTCTACATGAACATCATCGGTCGAGCGTTCAGATCCACTGACCCACAGGTTGGCGGAGTGATACCAGCTCCCACAGATGAAACCTGTCATGTATCCTTGGGCAAGACACTTAACCCACATCGCTCCCAGTGTCTGCGTACACTGCGTATGAATGTGTGTGAATGGGTGAGTGGGTCCTTGATGTAAAGCTCCTTGAGTGTCTTGAAGGTGGAAAAGAACCATGAAACTAAAATATGTCTTGAAAAACATGCACTCTTAACAGTGAGTGAGGTCACCTCTCCACAGATCTGATCAGCAACCTGCTTGTCTTCATGGTGACAGATATGTTTAATGCTATACAGTGTTAAGATTCAAAGCAAAGCAATAAGATCTCCATGGTAACCAGCAATGACAGACACTACACTAGAGAAGTTAAGTGCTTCTTTTATTTGATTAATACATTTTTCTTCTCACTTGTTGCAGCTGGATTTACTGTCGTTGTGAAAACCAGTATATTTTAGATCCTGTTACAAACAAAAGTTTTTCTCCAAATTCCACTCAAATCTAACTTTTACACTGAGTCATATTTCTGGAAAAAAAAAATCCCAAACAAACCAGAAAATAACTAATAAACCACTGTCAACCTAACCTCTTTGTAAAAGGTTATAAAACAGGCCAAAATAAATGGCTAAACGTTCCCTATCGACTTGCGGTGAGCTTTGTGTAAAACGGGCATATATTTTCTCTCAGAAATAGTCCACTGCACAACTTAAGACAACTTCAGTGTGCTCCAGGAAGTCTAGATAATGAAAAGGCTCCAGCAAACATATCGACACGCTCTGTTTTAGAAAAGAATAAGCTCCTATCAGTCAATATGCCCTGCGCTTCATGAAATCTTTACAGCAGCTAGTGAGCTCGTGGCTGCCGATATTACCTGCCACAGAGGAAACAATACCTCTAAGCTTAAGCGGAAACCAAATCAATTATAATCACTAAATGTGCCCCTCACACCAGCACTGTTTTGTTCAGACTCTTTGAATATCGTCTAACGCACACAAGATGGTGCACGATAAAAACATTAAATACCTGTGAGAAGTGAGAACAACTGAGCGGCCCTCCTTAATAATACTCAGGATGCAGTCCCATAGGAAGCGACGCGCTTTGGGGTC
Organism: Periophthalmus magnuspinnatus; assembly: GCF_009829125.3. Classification (NCBI taxonomy): domain Eukaryota; kingdom Metazoa; phylum Chordata; class Actinopteri; order Gobiiformes; family Gobiidae; genus Periophthalmus; species Periophthalmus magnuspinnatus. The sequence continues at coordinate 21,266,737 of NC_047143.1, forward strand.
CATTCCAGTAGTCGGCTCGTCCTGGAAAACAAAAATAATATGCGATAAGAGGAATTTTTATTTGCTTTCATCTATGTAAAGTTTTGGCGTCACTGGTTTGTTTATTTCATTTCGACTGTTGGAAAATAGTTGGATAAGTAGTGGTATTTGTAGGAAATTGAAAAAAGTTTAGGTCAGTACTAGATTTTGCAAGGTTCTTTATCATTATAGGGCCAATACTGTATATGAATTATGAAGAAAAAAAACATTGACATTTTGCAGTTAAACTATACCATTATAAGCTCAGCAGTGCACTAATGTCACGCTTACTCGTCTGCGTCTCAGATCAAACTTAAAGGCGCATTTCTGGTAGGGGATTTGCCATCTGCTTCATTTCATGGGGATGTTATTGCTTTGTCTGGAATGTTTCACAGTATGGAATTCAACCTATCTATCTTGAAGTTATTCAGTTATTCAGTTACGGGTGTTTTTATTGTGCAAAAATACCTAAAAACAATTATTTGACCTATAACTTGCCCTGGAGGCGTGATAAGATGCGTCCATATAGATAACGTTTAATGGCTATGGAACATTCTGGGCAAAGCAATGAACTCTCTATGGAGGCAAGCAGGTGGCAGACACTCTATTAGAAAAGTTACATAGTGAAATTTTAAAGATGAGAAGTTGTTGACACCGCCGATAGACAGCTGCACATCAAGCTAGCATGTTGCACATTAAAAAAAAACAAACCAAAAAGTACCAAAATGACTATGCAATGCTGACGAATCCTTCACGTATCAGTGGGCGAATGCCAGTGGCGGTGAAAACGGGGGTCGGCGACATGGTGTCTTGAAAATAAGAGATTAAAAATTCCTCAAGCATGCACAAACTACTCCAAATACAACTTCAGGAGGGTAAATGCAAAAAGGAAAGAACTATAACATAGTTCAAAGCTCTGAAAAGTCCATTTTATGTAATAGGTTTGCATTAAATGAAGCCATGCAATCTGGTTTGTTCAGCCCTTGTTACTAAATAAAAGAATTAGATTGTTTCGCCATATTTGAATGCCAACTCCAAAATCAGAAAACTAGAAACGTGCTTCGGTGTTATGGTGCAACATTAAACAATAAACTAACAATATAGTGCAGAAATACTTTGCCTGTCCTGTAATGAACTATTTATTTCCTTCAAAATACAAGGGCCCTTCAGCGAAAACCCAAATACGCCTGAAAAAGTGCCACATTGTCCACAGAGTGCCCAGACACTCTTGGGGCAGTGACTTGCTTTCTCTGTGCCTCCTCAGGGCCTGTCTGTCCATGGCCGATTACAGAATGACAGTACTCAGTCCATTGGCGGTCTCCTCTCCCTCTCCTCCAGGCTCCTACAAATCCCACGAGGTATTTTTCTACTGTCGCCACGGAGACCAAAGTGTCCCAAACCAGAGTCGGGCCAGCATACAATAGTGAAACTGACACACAAAGTGACAACACATTATCCCACTGCCTCCGAGTGAGAGCAGGCCAGGCACACTCCAGTAAATACAGCCGACCAGAATAGTGCAGTCCCAGAGCTATTGTAGCATCCGCACAAAGGACGCAGTGGAGCATTGGCCCAATATCGCTAAAGTGGGAGCGTGACAATGAATTTTGATGGTCTCCACTTGGAAAAAAAAATGGATATAGTACTATTTATTTAGCGCTTTTCACTTTTATTTTCTAATTTAGTTTTCAGTGGCTCATTGGTATTGTAACAGAACAGACTTGTACTAAGGCCATGGAATGATTTGATAAAAAGAAAACTGTCTACATGGGATCAAGTGTTATTCCAGTACAGGGGTGAACGCTCCAGTCAAAATCCAAACTCTATAAATATTTCAATTACTTATCCATTGAAGCAAGTTTTAGTATATCTGAAGATGGCTCACAATAAACTCTTCCAGCTGATACCTTCATACATTGGCTCCTGTGCATTTTCAACGGGGGAGGTACCGTTAGCCACCAAACATCACAAACTATAAAAAAACAGGACTCTGAGCGACTAATAACCACTTGACCACATGCGACTAACATCAGAGCCTCATTTGAAAGCATTGTCACATGTAGCACTGTTTTGCATAGTTTATTGACATAGAGATTAGTACCAAAATTAGCATAAATGTTTTTTTTTATTCTAACATTATGCTGGACAATAGTTAACCCAAAATATGGCAGTCCACATCAGTTTGACACACTGACATGTTAATTTCATCAATCAAAAACAAATCCAACTTAAGTAAGTGAAGTTTTGATAGTGTAAATGGGAGCTTGACTCATATAAGTTAAATAGCAGGCTGACAATCATTTTTCTGAATGCATCAACTGACCAGATGTTTGGGTCCAATCAAAATATGACTTACAAACTGAGGTGTTTTCTTGAAGCATATGATGTAGTTAATTCTGAGTCATGCCTGCATTAATCTCTCATCAGTGAGACTGGGCTGTCGGATTCTCTTTTAAGTCCTGCTGAACAGGGTTTTAATATGGGCAAACACAGGTCTGTGTGCCTTACATTTTTCTAAAGAAATTAGTTCCTCCTAAAAAGAATTAAACCATGACCTGGGGGTGACCCTGAAATAGGCACGCTTCTAATCTTCAGCTAATGCATTTGAAATCCCTCGAGGAGCAGAGGATTTTTTATTGTGCAATCATCAAACTAGTCTTTCTTTCTTCGATTGTGAAATGATTGTGTAATATTTATCACCCCTGTGTGATATAAATACCAACTGACTACACCAAATGAGACTCAAAAGCTGTTCAGAAAACTTTTTCAATGAAGACCGGATATTGAAACAAAGACATGGAGAGCCCTAAGATGTTTGTGGTGAGATTATGATGGTAGAGAAAGGAAAGTCTTCTGGTAATCTAGGCCAATTCACCAAGGACCATTTTAGTGTTACAATTATTGTGAGATGTAATATTTCTTCTTTAAAATATATAAAAAGGTATCTTATATGTAACGTAAATGGATGCATATTTCAAAAAAAAAAAAAATTATACATATTATGACTGAAACTAAATACATCTACATTTCTAAGTTGTTATCTTTTATTTTTATTCTTCTTGTGACCTGAATAATTGTCGTTTAACCAAATAATCCTGACAGTTGAACTCCTCTGACACTATACCATTGTTACTCAACATCAACACATCCCTCTGCGTCTCACCAGGAAGACGACGGGAGGGCATCCGATCAAAGCCATCGCGGTGGACAGTTTGCGCTTGTTCCCTCCGCTGTACGTTCCTGCGGGCTTGTTGGCATATTTGACCAGTCCCAGCTTTTGGATCCCCCACTCGGCCACCTTTGAAGACAATAAACAATGAACAAAAATAGCATTCATAATAATAGACTTTGTGGTACAGTGCTTGCATGATGGATGGTTGGCTTTGATCTCCAGTGTATTTGTGTTGTGCCTGATTCAAGGACATTACGTGACAGCTGCCGTCACTATAGGCTCTTAACAACTGACTGCTACTATTTTCACAGTAGAAACCACACAACCTTGCTGAAGGACTGACAGACAAAGATGACACATATTTGATTGTGCTGTGCTGAGATACTGGACAACTGTGTATATTTGTTTGAACATGGAAGTCCAAACCACACCACATTATTGTCATTTAAAAAGGATCCCACTTAAACGATAAGAGACGCTTCTAACTTTAACCGCAAGTGTCTGCATTTCTTCATGTGTGGGTGGAAACACTTTAGGTAAAACTTGCCACATATTTTCTTTATATAGGGCAATGTTTTTTGTGTATTGGCCATGATTAAATTTGTTCAGATTCAAATAAATTAGACCTAATTAACAGATGATTCTTCTTATGTTACTGAGAACATTTCGTCCCATGTATTGTTAGGAAAACGCACTTTTTCTACCCTGTACCCTTTTTTTTCATGAAGGCTAATGAAGTAAAATTAGTTTTCCCCAGTAGATATTATGTAAAAGCAGCTCTTAGGGTTAAAAATTAGGTTGTTGTGCACTGTCTGCATCTATAAAGCATTTTTATGGTTCATCAACCAAGCAGTGAGGCCTGTGCGCCATTAGCATGCTAGTTATTGTTAGTCATCACAAGACAAAGCGCTGTGCTGGCCTCTAAAAGTTGCTTAAAAGGCTTTATAAACTGTGGTGGATAATTATGATGCAACGAGGGTGTTAGAAAAGTGAGGAATAACCACTGCAAACCATTTAAAATGAAATAGTTCAGTTTTTCACATTTCTAAGACTATAAAAATCAAGTGCTGCGCCTTTAATAATGTTGCAGACAGCCTTGAATGCAAAGTTCTCTACAAAGCCATTCAATTCTCTACACAGCCAAGAATCGATTCAACATGTTCAGGTTTTGCACAGACACTGTCTTCTTGGACTTTAGCAAAATTAGACATTTCTCCATTTGTTTTATTATGCAAATATCACCAGGGCTGAAACTTGGACATCGCCACAATAGAATTCACGGTCAATCAGAGAATTATGCTAGCGGCGCGAGTGGGTCCCATTGCACAGTAGGGAGAAGATCAAAGCCTTGGCGTTGGTCTAGTCTGAGGGCCTTGTATCCCGGCAGGCACTTCCTGGTTTGATGTTGCTATGGGTACAACAGGAGCAAGAGACAGAGTAGGGCTGGCCACACCAATGAGGATGGTGAATAATGCAGAGACACAACTCACAGCTGCTGCCTTCACGAACACTGGCCATTTTTCATTATGTATGGCTTCTTCCATTGAGGTTACGCATCACTTTGGCACATACTTCCAACTTGCCCTCTACGCAAACTGGTTATAAAGGCATTTTGACAGAGATGGGAGGAAAATCTAGCAATGAAGTTTTGTGAAATAAAACGCTCACCGTGTTCGATCGGCCCCCCAACTGCGGACGGTTTCTAGTCTTGTCTTACCCAATTTGAAAACAGCTAAAGGAGGAAGAAATCGTAGTATTTAAGTCTATCAAACTACTTCCTACCTATCACAAACTCTTTGGCACATCACACTGAGAAAAAAAAGCATTGCCAATGTCTTGTCAATCCTAGTGACAATTATGACTCTTTCTTCCAGGTTTACAACTGATGAAATAGTTTAGAATGCCAAACAGACAATGTGCAGCAATGATAATGTCTAAAAGTGCTACTTAAACAAAATTTACTCATTTACAACAATATATAACCTTTGCTTTAAGACCCTTGTAACACTGTGTGAAATGTGTTAGTTATTATTCTTATAGTTTTTATTTTTCTCCTTGATGCTTTTATTTAACTTTTATTTTATTGTTATATATCGTTTGAGCGTTTTAATTATTATTTATTGAGGTTCTTACTTGAGTTTATGTTTTAAATTCTCGTAATAAAGACTGTTAGAGCAGAAAAGAGAATCCTTTATGTCAACCACGGCGCATCACTTGGTAAACTGCTGCGTGTTTGCAAAATGCGCTGTATAAATAAAGAGGATTTGCAGTAATCTATAACAAGCCGACGAAGAGCGGTGCAGGGTTTGGTTACCATGGCAACTTCGTTTTCAGGTACCCCTCGGAGGCGTGCGTAAAACTCCAAATGTTCCTGCCCGGTGAGGAGGTCGTTAATAGCGTCAAACTGAGGACAGTAGCCCAAGTTCTGGTGGACATCTCTCATCTCTGTGCGTACGCTGTAAAACAAAGGACAGACAGTTATATGGGCTACAAACCCTGTATAGAAAAGTGACTACTGCTTGTCGCCAGGGAGATGCTTTACTTGGAATGTTCCACAGTTCAGCATCAAACTATCTTAGGAGCTGACACCACCAGGTCCAGTTTACAGGTCAGCTCTATGGAGACAAGCCCCTTCACAGTAAAAATACAGGTTTTGAAGGTATTTCAGAGCAAAAAAAACCCCCAAAAAACAAACTCATGTAACTACAAAATGTAATATAGATAAGTTTAATGCCATATTATGGAACATTCCAGGCGACAAACTGCACCTTTAAAGTGATAGCATGTAATTTTCTGGGGGTGGAAAGTCGACTGCATGCTTCCATTGAAACAGAACGTTAAAACCATACTTCGGAACATTCTCCATGGAGATAGATGCGTTTTATGCCATACTGGAATATTATAGCCATGGAAACAAACAGGAGGAGGCGCTCTTTCAGGTCAAGTAAGAGTTAGGTTTGTGGAGATGCAAGCCTGCTCATCGTAAGAATGCATGTTAAATAAATAAATAAATAATAAAATAAAATACATTAAAATAAATAAAATAATGCATAAATAAATGTTTTTAGTGCAATAAACATATCCATAATGAAAAATTATTATTAGTCAACATTTTGGCAAAAAGTTACATACAGAGACATTAAGTTTTCGGCATTTACAGGCAGCGCCAAAACATATTCACACTTTATTGTTACCTCTTGCACACATATAACTTGGAATATGTGATGCAGTTCAAACAAACTATGCAGAAAAAGTGAAAAGGGCTAAGGACAGTGGGTGTTCTAACATCTACTTTACAGTATTTCTTTTTACGTTTCGATTCGCCTTAAGGTTCTGGGAAGTTTTCTTTGATCACTCCTGGCCACATTAATCAACATTACCACTGCAGCGCGAGCCCTTGTTCTGTTCTGCTGCTTAACATAAAGTCAATTACTGCTTATAGAAAAGAACAACTACGCTAACACCCAACCGCTAACTCGCACAGACGCACAAAGATGCAAAGAGAAGGAGAGAGAGATTTTGTTCCTAAAAATAAGGATGTGGATGCCTGGCTTTCCAACAAGTTCTTATATTGCTAGTGTCAAAGTTTTTTTTTGTTTTTTTTTTGGCAGGTACGACGGTTTCTTTTGACTGATTTTTGTAAGGCTGAGAAAAAAAAGAAAAAAAAAAAAAAAACGACGCAAGGTACAGGGCGAAGATGTGAAAAGGAATGGGATATGTGCTACAAGAAACACTACCTTTCTGAGTTTGTAAGGAGACATCACAGAAATGAAGTTGAAACAGCAAGAGACAGAAAAAATATGGAAAATACTTGAACGTACACAGGAGGGTAAGGGAGAGATGGAGAACGCAGTGTAGCTAGGACAAAACAGCTCCAACCACATCAGGTCAGCCATCTTGGGTGGCTAATTATGATGAGTTACCGGGTGCTCTTTAGGGAGTTAGCCGCTCACCTGTATCCGTTTAGGAAAGCCTCCCCAGCGGAGACCGGAATGTCTCCTGTCAGCATCTTGAATGTGGTGGTTTTGCCGGCTCCATTGATTCCCAACAACCCGAAACACTGGCACACACAAAAGGAATTCGTTTTAATACAAGACGGGTATCTGGAGACTGTAGAGAAACGATGTGATAGATAGTAATAGTTGTGTTCCTTTGATTTGTGTGGAAAAAAATCTTCACTGACGAAAATTTCGAAATTTCACATTGATTCTCAAACTGCGTATCGGTTAGTTTTGGTGGTTATTCGGGCTTCCTCTTCCAATTAAAACATAAATCTGTTTTATGTGTATCTGTGTCCAAGTTTAGACTCAGGCTGAATGATCTGGGGAAAATATCTGATTGAGTTTTTGGAGACAGGCAGGGGTTTGACTAGCAATTCATTTTTTATACTAGTATTCAGAGAGCACATTTTGAATACATTCAGGAGATGTGATTTGCTAATTGTTACCATTCAAACAACACATTTCGGTTTTGGACCCTCTTTAGACCTGTGATCTGGTTTACATAGTCCTGGCATAGTTTTGGTTCAGTTTTGATTTAGTTTCACCTTGAGTCCTGGATTTGTGTTTATTATTAGAGTTAATTTCAGCCCAACAAATACTTTTAAAATGTGGTACCTCAATATTTTCCTGCATCCCACCTTTGCATTTCACGGTAGTGGAAGAAGTACTCAATTTTGTTACTAAAGTAAAGGTACAAATAAGATACTGGAGCAAAACAAAAATACTCAGGTAAAAGGAAAAGTATTACATGAAAAATCTACTTAAGTACAATTTTTAAAGTACCTGTTTAAAAACATACGTAAAGAGTAAAAACTAAAAACATTTTGCTCATATTTTGTGGTCTTATAAAGCTTCAAATGTAGTGATTTTGATACAGATTTGTCCTGTATTTTGTTCAACAGAAATAACTGAATCAATAATTTTTTCTAGCTGTTTTTATTTTTTAGTATTTTTGTTTGCTCAAATTATGAACATGTTAAAAAATAAACCCCTCAGACTTTTCAGCAGGTCTCAAACAAAAATAAAAATAATTGTGCTTTTCAGTCCAGTTCATAAATGTAGTGAAGTGGAAAGTACAGACACCTTCCCTCAAATGTAGTGAAGGAAAAGTAAAAAGTATCCACTACATCACACGTGTCAAACTCAAGGCCCGTGTGCCAAATGTGTCCCTCCGCATCATTTTATGTGGTCCTAGACAGGGTAAATTAAAAGGTATGATGGTCTTAAAAAGTCATTTTATGAGGAGATACACAGTTACACAGACATATTTTTACATCTAGGCAAATGCATATGCAATATTTGTAACTTGAATAAGAAATAAATACAGAAACAGTTTATTCACAAGTTTAAAAAGTAGTCACATATTTTACATATGGCCCTTTGAGAGCAGCCATTTTGCTGATGTGGCCCTCGTTGAAAATGTGACACCCCTGCACTACATGAACACCACATCATAACTGGGATTGAACCTGGACCTAAACCTTATCAGAACTAACCAGGCCTTAAACCAGGGCATTTTGAGTTGTGTAACAAACTCCCAAACAGCAATTAACAAACTGTTTACAATCACGGCTGCTTGTAATTCGATCACTTACATAAGCTGGCCTTTCTTCATCAATGCATAAACATCGATGAATAAACTTGCTGATATTGTTCTTGTACACAAAAAACAGCTTTAAACCAACACAGCAGTCACAGCGCTGCAAATACTTCTCAGCCCTGACTGTTCCCTGCAGCATTTCTTGTGTAAAGTCGAACAAACAAACAACATTGTGTTCTCCACTCTCTCTCTTTCTCTGCTCTGAGCCCTTCACAGTCATGTGACCTCCCAGCTCAGGTGCACTGGCTCTGAAATAAATATTTGATTGCTGTCATTCATTGATCCCTGCCTGCTTGTGACCGGGATATGCAGAGGGAAGCTGCGTGCCATGTAAATGAATGGAAATGCAATGTGTGTATTCTGTGGCATTTGCTCTGGGCTTTGGGTAAACAGCGTCGGGCAGGGAGGGGATACTAGAGCGAGCCGACGGGGCGCAGTCGTCTGTCATCGCGGTAGATTATGTCTGAAATCAAATTTGCGGCGGCGCTCTGTGGTACGTGCACCTTGGATGTCTTAAACTTGACAGGAGATCGATGCAACACTAATGCTTCTGAATGGTCAAGGCTGTTTTTCCACAGAACTCAACAATTTCTTGTACTTATAGATCACGTTGTTGCCGAGGGCTCGGTAGGAATATTACAGCAAAGAATAGCCGGGCTAACATAAAGGAAGATGCAATGGTGAAGATGGAAAAGGGTTTGCGATATGAACTTCTATATGGATTGAGACACAGAGGTCGTTGGCTTGAATAAGGTTCTTTGTGGTTTGAGCCCGGTTTTGTCCTGATGTAGACTCGGTTTAGTCCTGATCTACTCCTGGTTCAGTTACAAGTTTAGTCCATTGTCCTATGTGTGAACGCTTTTCTGTTACATATACTTTTTATTTAATTTTACTGTACCCCTTATACCTTAAGCACAAGTACAATGTGTGTTATAGCCCAACCACTGTAAACTAATCCATTGCTATAGCATATAATATCATACTATTATATCCATTTATAAAACCATAATGCGTTATAAAACCATTATAAATACCATAATGTATTATTTTCATAGTAACTTGTACTGGAAAACGACCCTCTAGACTTGGAGCTGGTACAATAATAATAATTAAAGGTCCTATATTACGCAAAATTGACTCTTGTGCGCTTTAAACCATGTTTGAATGTTGTTACCTCCTCAAAAACATACCTGGAGTTGAGTTTTCTTTCATTCACACAAGTTTGAGCAACCCTTTATGATTAGTCTGTCTATATCTCCAAAGCTCAAAATGCTCTGTTCCACCTTGTGATGTCATGAAGTGGTAGTTTTCAAGTTAACAGCTACCTTTTACCTTTAGTTCAACAGAGATTGGCAATTTCATGGCTGAAAGTATCCAAATGATTCTAGTGAAGGTGTATGGAGATTAAAAACACAGTTACCACATGACATCACAAGGTGGAACAGAATGATTATGTTTGAGAGAAGAACTCATCCTAAATGTGCAGGTTTGTGTGTTAAACGTGTGAATTTGAGACTCATGTGGGTGTTGGTCTCAAAGGTAATTTCATATAAAAAATAATTTGTTCTTCTACTAATATGATTTGAAATATCTGGCAAACTCAATCAATACAATCCATTTCAAAGGGTATTGTCAGTCCTCAAAGTCACCAGGGTTCATTCTAACAGACTTCTGGATTGTTGCTATCAAACTAACAAGCAAACTAAAAATGCTTTTGAAAGAGTTTTGGGTACCATCTGAATAACAATGTTTTTTGTTTTTTTTTAACAAAATGACACTAAATATTTTTGTAAATATTTTCAGAAACATTTGAAACCCGACAATGACAAATAACACAAAGGGTTTGGGGAGTTTGAATAGACTGTGGAGCGATGTGGCTCACCTCAGCAGCAGGTACGCCCACACAGAGCCTGTCCACAGCGGGGGTGCTCTTCCCAGAGTACACCTGGTGAGAACAGAGAAGAAAAAGAATCAGTGAACAAGAGGAGAGAGAGGAAGGAGACCGAAATAAGTGAGGGTGAAGGAGGAGGGAAAAGAGGAGGAGATAGAGAGACAGGACAAATAGGGAGAAAAATAGAGGGAGAGAGAGACACACACTGCACACAAAATGAGAGACAAAATGTGCAGTCAGAAAGGAGCAAAAAAAGAGAAATAATAATAATAAAATATATAATAATAATAATACCAACAATAGAAATAATAATAATAAAAAATAAAAATAACAAAATATATAATAATAAAAAAATAAATAATAATAATGATGATACTACTACTACTACTACTACTACTACTACTACTACTACTACTACTACTACTACTACTACTACTACTAATAATAATAATAATAATAATAATGGTCTATTAGTATAGCTTTTCCACATGTTCAAAGTCGCTGCATTATTCATTCATTTTATACTTGCTAGTGATAAGCTACTGCTAGCCACAGCTGCCCTGGTCCAAACTGATAGAAGCGAGGCAGCTAATCTGCACCATCTGCCCCTGCAACCAGCACCATACACTCATGCATACACACACATTATATACATGGATAAAATGTCTTGCCAAAGGACACGACAACAGTTTTGCCACTTGTGCCTCAAATAGAACAGGTGAGAAACAGAAAGGACACAGAGACACAATGCGAAAATAAAAAAATTTGATTAAAATGAAAAAGAGAAAAGGAGCAAGAGAGACAGGCAGACAGACAGATAGCGAGAGAGAGAAAGAGAGAGAAAGAAAGATTTAGCGCAGAGGAAGATGGCATGTGAAAATATGGAGCGATAGACCAAAGCTGTGGGGGTGACACGCAGGTGGGAACAGCGGAGGGGAGATTTTAACAAGAAGGGATCATTTGCAGCATTTAGAGGGCACCAGATGGGAGAAGGTGAAAAAAAAACACAGGTATTTCCACAGGGAAGGCAGATGGACAGGTGACGTTATATGTGGTGACATCCAGAGGGAATCTATCCATGACTTTGAACATGTCTGTAGCCGTGGTAACCTTCAGAAGTACAATTATCAGTGACTAATAAAAAGTGCTAATTTATTTGAAATTTACTGGAGAAGATGGTGATTGTTAGCAGCAGAGATAATCAGGAAGTATTATTACTGTCTACTACTATTGCTACTCCTACTACAGCCAATACTGCGCTACTACAGATACTACAATACTATTACTTGGACTTAATACCATTGTTGCAACTATTAGACCAATTACACAGCAAGTACAATCAGTTTCTATTACTCTCAACCCTCCTTTCAATTGTTTACACAGGGTTTTGCTGATTTACTGCACTGGCATTTCAAAACCATTTTAATTGCAATATGGTACAAAGTAACCTTGGTCTTCTGTCCAGGTGTGCTTTCAAAATATGTCTAGGGAAGTTGTTATTGCTGCTTAAAAAGATGTACTGTGGTTATTAAATATTTAAGCCAGGCAGAACATATGGTCAAGGTGGACTTTTTTTTTTCTTAATTTAAAAAGCTAAGAAACGGCTAGATTAAATTCTCCCCTCTGGGCTTCGAGGACTAGAGTGTATTTAAAATCATATGAATTGATAATATAAAACATAGCAACATAATTGACACTGTAAATGATGATCAAGTTCAGGGTTAAATGTTGTGTAACTAAACATCTTCCTATGTACTTTAGTGTAACCTTGAATCTAATGTTGTGTGTATGTTCTATAGCTATAGCACCAAATCTGTTTTTAAAATCTTAAAAAATAAGCTGAGGGTAGGTCAAAACTGGTAAGTATAATGTCTACAAATAAACTAAGGTAAAAAAAAAAAAAAAAAAAAAAAAAAAAAGGATTTCTATGGAATAATAAAAAAAGTGGGGCAATGATAAGGCTCAATAAAAAAGCGATTTTTTTCAGAAATAGTGAATTAGTTTTAGAAATTTCAGTCTCATGTGTCAGTGTCATGAATGCCATTACATATTCATGGGTTTCTGCTTCCTGGTGCGCCATTTTGAGGACATTCGACAAGACATTCAAGAGATAGAATGTAGAATATTTTGAATTGCTATGGTAACAGTCCCACACTTTCATCGCTCTGGGACGAATTGATAAGGCTTTTTTCTGATAAAACGCTTTACTAGCCTTAACTTTTCCCCCCTCTCTTTCTTTCTATTGCCATTCCTGCTCTTTAAAATCTAATATAATTTTGGCTTTACTACTAAGAAAGTGCAGTTGTAGCCCACTAAACCCCCCGTAGAGCAAGATGCAACTTCTCCCACACTTTCTCCATTAGACGAGTAGCAAGGTGTATGTAATACAGACCCCATCCCTCCTTGCAGTCTTCCCTATACTTCGTCTGCATCCTCCCCCGCTGACCATCCTCATCCATAAACATTAGCACTCCTCTCTGCATCCTTAGAAACTCTATAGTCCAAGAAAATGTTCCGAAAAAGTGAACAGCAGTGACTTAAAAATATATCAATGCTTGAGTTTGATGACAGTTTGGAGGCAGCACTCTGTTGTTGAGCCATGAGACAAGCCAAGGCCTTTGTTGCCATGGCAGATTGTGACAGTTGAGACGTTTCACATTCAAATTCCAAGGACAGAACTGTACGCTATGAGTTAGACACTTGCTTTTTAAAATTTGAAAACTTCACAAGTTGTACTTTTTTCCTGACAGAAACAGGAACATTGCAGAAAATAATGTTGTGGAAAAGTAGCACCATATACTAATATGCCAACAAGTTGCAAGTATCCAAACTAACACTAACTAGCTCACTAATGGACTTCAGACGTTAAAACGATTTAAAATAATGTGTACTATGTATTGCACATTAGAACTATTGCAACACTTTAGATAACCCACAATGAGTTTGTAGATATTTGCAGACATATTTCCCACATGCTTCATTCATACAGGAAATTACTGGTTTAAGTTCCTATTACAGTAGTAAGACCATCTGAATTACCACAATACCTCAGAATTACTGTAGTATTTACTGTTGGAAGTACCACAGAAGGTACCTAGTATTTGCTACAGGAAGTACTTTTTACTTACCACAGTTTGTAATAATGACCACAGTAAGTACCTACTAATTACCACAATATGTACCAGCTAATTACCACAGTAAGTACCTTATTATTACTACAGTATATACCTAGTAATTTCCACAGGATGTACATAGTATTTACCACAGTGAGTACCTAGTAATTACCACAGAAGGTACCAAGTACTTGCTACAGGATGTACCTTGTAATTACCACAGTTTGTAGCTAAGAATTACCACAGTAAGTACCTTATAATTACCGAAGGAACAACCAATGAATTACCACAGTATGTACCTGTTAATTACCACAGTAAGTACCTAGTAATTATCACATTATGAAACTATTAATTACCACAGTACATAGCTAATATTTACCACAGTAAGTACCAGGTAGCTCCCACAGGAACTACCACTGTAATTAGCTACAAATTACAACAGTCAGTACCTAGTAATTACCACAGTATGTAACTAGTAATTATGACAGAAAGTACCTATGACCACAGTAAGTAACTACCACAGTACTTTGTAATTACCGGTCTGTAACCTCTCTGCACTGTACCATTACCAAGATACTTTCAGTTAGCTACAGTCTTGAGTATCCACATGATCCAACAGCATGAATTTAGAAGTGCCACTCGAAGTTTTACAAGCAATAACGAAACATTTTTGGCGATGAGTTGACACAATAGAAGGCTGAGATAAAAGCCGAGATGCATCACTCTTTCCGCTCCTCCTGACAGCTCTGCTCAGTACTTATCAACTTGTATAATGCATAGCACTTTTTAGTGATAGCTTACCGTGCTAACGCTACATCAAAGCTCCATATACATGCATAGAGGGAGGCAATTAAAGTGTAACTCCCCTCTGACTAGTGAGGGTGCAGCATCTGTCATGAAAAGCAAAGCCCGCATTTGATCAGAGCAGACAACTGAGAAACATCAAGATTGGCAACCCTAAAATATAGATTGAGCCACCTTTCATCTGGTGATTGGGACTGGCTAAATATGTGAAAATAAAAAGTTCCCAGTTTTTTTGTTTTGTTTTTTATAATGGTGTAATTAAGGTCATTTGTGTTCCTTGTCGCTCGCTATTCTGTAGTGATCCTAAAAAAGCAAAACTGTCCCAAGTTTTACAGACATTTTGGATTCAGATTAAAGATGCCCAATTTTGGAAAAAACATGGAATTGTAGTTTTTTTAAAAATTTGTAATATATGTTTCAAAAGTAGGATTTCATTCGGAGTGCACATTGTAAACAACTCCAGGAACGTCTGAGAACATCTGCGAGAAGACTGAAATACGAACTGATAAACGAAAGCTAGAATCCCATGCCTTTTATTTCTATCCCTGTTTGTAGAGCTGTAAAAAACAAGGTTACTCTTTTTCCAATAAAATGATATGGTAGTTTGTTGTTTACAGAGGAGTTTCTATTAACTCTGAAACTTCTATTGGAACCAACAAGTAAATATTTGTTCTCTGGCTAAATTCTGAGTTTCACTGAAATTTCTGTCAAATTCATTTCAAAACTTTTGATATTAACCCGCTACCAACCAACAACCCACACGCTTTCAGTTCAAACATCAAACCCAGCTGAGCAAGATCAGAAAAGCTGACAGTAGGGTCTGAAGGATGCTCTTAGCCAGTCAAACTTCTCTATTGATTACAGCGCGGCGCTAACACTGCAGCTAAGTGGAGGAGACTGGCAGGTGCGCTCCTGTCGGCGGAGGAGTGGGAGGAGCTCAGATGTGACAGGTGATTGATGCGCTGTCGATCGCTTCAGAGGCGTGAGCGCAGATTTACGACCAGACTGTGGCCACCGGAGCTGCTCTAGCCATTGATCAATTTGTTGTGTGTGCCCGTGGACTGGATGGGGCACAGCTGTGGAGGGAGTCAATGAGGGCACTGTAGGAAAGATCCCTTCTGCTGCAGAGCCATGATGGGCCGCTGTGTCTCATTACAGAGATATACAGTCTGCCGTGAGTGAGCGCTGAGCAGAGCCTATTGTGCTGCTATGCACTGTACCAGGCTTGTATTTAAGCAAGAGCCGACTATTTCACTGGAATGTCTTTCTACATCATATATCCTGAAGACAAAATAAAGCTGCTGAATGAAAGTTTTTGGTCGAGACTTCACCAGCTGCTTGTCTTATATGTGATATATCTTACTTCACCTAGAATAATCCACAGTATGTCATTAAACCTAGGCATTTATTCAATCAGACATTCCTGCTGCCAAAAAATACCTTGAAAACAGTGAGTGGGTTCACCTTACCAAAGATCTGACCTGTAACTTGGCCAGGTAGCAACATCTGCTTCTCTCCATGGATATAGAAGTTCAATGCTGTACTGTGGAACATTCCAGGGCAGCAAAGTAATACTATCATACTATCTCCATGGAGACAAGAGGGTGGCAGAAAGTTGCAAATTACACATTTAAATGAATTTAGTATGCTACCCCGTTTGTCTAAACTGTAATCAGCACTTCCACTTGAAAATTTTGACAGAGCATGAGGGGCAATCAAGATTTTTGTTGTTGTTTTGATTTTAGCTTAAAAATATAGGTTTTGTCTATGAAAGTGATTAAATGGTTTATATAAGTGATTAAATGGTTTACATAATTACTGATTAAAAAGTAAGACATTACAACTACACTTTTAACAGCCACTTAATTCGTAACGAAGAAGTAGTTGATTAAAAAGATTCAGGGTTAGTACTTCATTTACTCCCTAACTCCTAACCTAATAATCTTAAACTATTAAGAGCTACTGTTCATTATAAATCAAGTCTTTGTTTTAGTAAGGCCATTTAAGGTGTAGTTACTTTTGTATTATTTTGTACGGTATCATCTAACAAAGATCACACTGTATTATCTTCTCTAATGTAAATTCCGCTAATGCATTTTTAACCCAGCAGTCTTGCAGTAATTACCCAGAGTTAGTGAGCAACAAGTGAGAGATGGAGTGTTAAGAGCGCGAGTGCTGGGGGAGGGCAGCAGATGGCGCTAACACGGGCGGCTGCGGTGACACTTCCCGCAGAGCCGCAACATCTGCCTGCAGACCCGGCATTCATCTCAGAGTCAGCGGTGCAGCCCGACCGAATCACCTACCGCAAAGAGGGGAGGGCCAGAGCAGCCGGGAGCACCCATGCAACAACAATGCAGACTCGTTTCATTTGGGTGATCTGTCATTAGCAACCTGGAGTTTTCTGGGCAATTAGTCCCAACCGATAAATGTATACAAAAACACACAACAAGGCACCCTATACAACTTTTCTGAAGGACAGTATTAAACCTGCTTGTGCCGTAGACATTGCCCAGAATGTTTCAAAATATAACATTAAAGCTAACAATTTTGCATTAATTCAATTACAGATGGTTATATTGAACAGAAAATACGTTAAAAAACATCGCTACAGATCTGAGCTATGGTGGCGTCATGTGCTTGTCTCCATGTGATAGATGGTATGCACATATACGCATATATACTGTATTGCGTAACAAGTAAACCCTGCCAGAAAAGTTCAAATAGTGCACTTGGAATGGTGGAAATTAAAGATTATTTTAGTAGTTGGCTAGTCTAACTTGTCAAGGATTAAAATAGCCAAGTTTTATTTTATTAGTGGATTAGCAATAATTCAGATTAATAGTTGCAGCCTTAAATATTGTCCTTGTTTTTGCAGCATCTTTTCCACTGCAGTACAATAACTGTAACGCAACTGTTTCAGACTTTCAGACAGTGGCCTTGAGTCTCCGCGATAACTGAAGCTTACATACAGTATCCTTCACAGCAACAACTAAACTTTTCTAGGAGGAAGTTGTGACCTGAATGCAAAAATAACTGACAAAAGTGTTCAATACGGTAAAATAGGCAAACAGTACAGCACAATGTAATGTGAGATCGTCGAGAAAGGCCACATTACCTTGGTCAAATCGCAGATCCTCAACAGGTCATTTTGTGCTTTCCCACTGTGAACTCTTTCTCTTTCTTTTGCAACATCGATATCCTCTTCCTCGTCTGATATAGATTTCCACTTCACAAGCCTGTTAAAGAAGACATATTATGCTTTTGGGGGGTATTAAGCATGAAACTAGAAAATATGTAGATCATTATTTCATTCGTTCATTTTCTGATAATTCTGATTTGTTGATAATGTTGTTTTCTTATCAAAACATACCTGGAGTTGTGTTTTGTTTCATTCACACATGTTTGAGTAATCGCTTATTATTAGTCTGTATTTACCACATGTGTCAAACTCAAGGCCTGTGGGCCAAATGCGGCCCGCCATGTCATTTTATGTGGCCCACGACAAAGTAAATTAAAAGGTGTGACTGTCTTAAAATGTAGTTTATCATTAGATACACAGTTACACAGCCATTTTTTCATGTCTATGCAAATCCATATACAATATTTGTAATTTGAATAAGTAATAAATGTAGAAACTGTTAATTAACAAGATTAAAAAGTAGTTGCATTTATTTTAGATTACATTTGGTTACATTTAGTGACATCTTACAGTTACATCTGGCCCTTTGAGAGCGACTATTTTATTGATGTGGCCCTCTGTGACAATGAGTTTGACAACCCTGGTCTATATCTATTAAACTCAAAAAGCTCTGTTCCACCTTGTGGTGTCATGTGGTAATACAGGGAGTGGTCCTGTAAGTGTGTTTTTAAACTCCATACATCGTCGTCATTATCATTTGAATCATTTTAGAATTGCTAATTTCTACTGGACAAAAGTTAAAAGGTAGATGCTAACTTGAAAACTACCACTTCATGACATCACAAGGTGGAACAGAGCATTTTGAGCTTAATAGATGTAGACAGACTAATAATAAAAGATTACTCAAACATGTGTGAATGAAACAAATCATAACTTCAGGTATGTTTTTGAGGAGGTAACAACATTATAACACGACTTAAAGCACACAAGAGTTCATATTGTGTATTATAGGACCTTTAATAATGAGTTCCTGTTCAAAACGGCCTTTCACGGCAGTAGTTTTTCAATTACTTCTTTTTTTATTGCAGAAAAATGGCTATGTGACATTTTTGAACCCTAAAGGTATCACCTGGAGACTGAACTTTTTCAGTAATTGCAAGTAAGTACGGAGACGTGGATGGAGATAGGGGGTAGGTGAAAACAACAGGTTTCTGAGCACTCACGCCTCAAATGCAGGTCAATATAGGACAAATGTGCATGAATCAATCAAAAATATAACCCAGACTAAGTCAATGATGAGGGAACATAGTTAAAACATCATAAAAGCTTCCCGTAATACGTCCCCTTTAAAGTCAAAATGTCAGCCCCACCCTTTCATTTGAATTAACCACACACCACATTGCAAATTATAATGGTTAAAGTTTAAAGTCAGGGCCAGGCATCTTGGCAATTTTCATAAATAGTAGTACGAGTTTTGGGCATTAGTAGTCATAGCAACCTGCAGTGAGTAAACAACAAAAACGACCAAACTGGGATATCATTTGGCAAACACAAGCAGATGTTTTATATGAAATGTCTCTACAGTATATTACCAATTTAAATGGTGACAAATGGAAAGGGATATCTCTACCCAGTGCTGAAAAAACAGATGGGAGAGAGAATAAACAAATACAAATCAAAGGAGGCAGTGAATAATGCTGCATCAAAGGAGGATGTGACTAAAGTGAGATGAAAGTGTGGATTTTACAGAGGAGTGTTTTGTGCAAATTTGAGTAGATTCTGACACCTCGGTTTGCAGAAGAACTTATACTGGATGAGGATTGTGATGGCAAACATGACGATTCCCTGGATAGACATAGCGCACAGGTTTTTGCCCACCATGTCCCAGCCCAGTGGGTTTTTGAACCGGTCTTCTCCTAAAATACATAAACACAGAGGTTAAGATTATAAGGGTAAGGTATACTTCAGTGTTATATATATATTTTGGTAACATTTTAGAATAACTACACTTAATAAAGAGTGAACAAAGACTTCAGATAGTTTATGTGTGTTATAATGTTCTTTTCTCACCAAAAACATACCTGGAGTCGTGTTTGGCTTCATTCACAAATTGAAAACATTATTTATGCCAATATTTTGGCATTTGAGAGTTTTTCTCAAAAAAAACAACAACATTCTGTTCCACCTTGTGATGTCATGTTGTAATACAGTAAATGCTCCACTGTGTTTTTAAACTCCATGCACCTTCACTAGAATCATTTGGATGATTTTAGCCCTGGAATTGCCTATTTCTACTGAACCAAAGATAAAAGGGAGCTGTTAAATTGAAGACCACTGCGTCATGACATCACAAGGTGGAACAGAGCATTTTGAGCATTAGAGATGTAGACAGACTAATAATAAATTATTACTCAAACATGTGTAAATGAAACAAAACACAACTCCAGGTATGTTTTTGAGAAGGTAACAATATGGCTTAAAGCTCAAGAGTCAATTTTATGTGATATAGACCTAAAAATTCTGAAATATAATGGATTCTACATATGTATTTTGTACGACAATAACACTGCTCACCTCTGGACTCAGTACAAAAAAGCCAGTCTACAGAGGCTGCAGGTGGCTTATAATGACGCGTTGCGGGTGCTCTTGAGGAGGCAATGATGAACCAGTGCGACTGAAATGTTTGTCACTGCACGAGTGAATACATTGCAAGCTGTACTGAGAACTTTAATGTACAGGTTTATCTGCAGACTGTACAAGTCAGAAAATGAAATTATATTGTCACTCACAAGCATAAGATGCAGTGCAATTCGCTACCAATCCAGAATGTGGAGACATTGGTATGGTTGTCTTTTTAAAACATAGATGTTTATTGTTTTGTATTGTTACTGTCTGTTTTTTGAATGGACTACGAGTCCGAAATAAAGATGAATTGAATTGAATTAAGTAACACAAATCAAGACACCTCGGCTGCTAATGCTAATCAGTAAATGTTAATTGCACCAATCCAGCCAGAAAGGTTCACAGTCCAGTCCAGTATGCTTCTTTGTTGGTCCCAAATCTTTAATAATGTAGAAAGATTAAAAATCATGAATCATGCTAATCCCAATTGGAGGGCATATTACACACAAAAAAAAAAGCCAAAAGGAAATAAGATATGCAAATTACAACAATGATAAATATTGATACAATCACTTCACTTTCTGCTAGTCAACTTGACAGAAAAAACATTGTAATTATTCTTAAATTTGCATAACTGTTCCTCTATAACAACCATGATGTTATTTGTTTGGCTTCTGACTGTTACTATTCTTTAGTAAACAGATGGATGCTTTTTTATAGACACTAAAATGCAAAATTAAGTCCATATCTACGGTTCTCAGATGTTGATTTAGAATCCAAACAAAAAAAGATTCACAAGATGTCTGTTCTTTTCATGAGAGCAAAGTATAAAAGTGAGCATCTCAAATTTTTGTCAGCTTTTTGATGTGTTTTGGAAAGCTGCTGTGAACGGCACTTAGTCTGCGATGGAATAAACAAGACGTCACCTGTGTCATGAGAGGAACTGTCTTGCATCCTATACTTGCAGTGGAAGGTCTGTTTTGGCTAATGAAGGCATAAGTAAAGAGTATGACAGACCCACATTCACGGGACAGGAAAAACGGATGCGCTTTGAGTCTCATTCTGGAGTAAATAGCCTCCTCTTCACGTCGGCCATTTTAACTTGTGATTGCTTTTCTCTTGGGCGCCGTCGCTTCCGCAAATGATTCCTCACACCACTATTTCCTGCTTCATCTCTTCTGATAAGACCTCATGCTCCTCTTCTTCACCTCTCGATTGGACTACTCAACCTCCAGTGTCTTTAACCAGGGCTAAATATAACCCAGGGGAAGACAAGTGCTATGGAATGGGGACGATTGGTCAAATATTCCTCTCTGTGTCAGTTGGAAATCAGATGTTAAAGGAGCACTTGTATGAGCAAACAGGTCTACGCTCTAGTAGCAGCTGTTGCTACTTATGAAAAATGGCACCAATTTACATGTCTGAGTGGATGACACAAGTTATATTTCCTGTGAATGTTTTTTCCACATATGAAAGATAGTAAAGTCAAAAATATACAATTTATTTATCCATTATTCATTCACTTCATACTCAGCGGTTAGCTACTGTTGCATCCATAGCTGTCCTGGGGCAAACTGATGTAAGTAAGGCTGCCAATCTGCGCCAACGACCCTTCCCTTCACCATCTACACTTGTGCACACACCACTTTCATACTAGGCAATGTGGGTGAAGTGCTTTGCCTAAGGACACGACAACATTTTTTGTCACTGGCGCCCCGCTGTGGCACCTGGAATTCCCAGCTGTCTCCCATCCAAATACTAATCAGGCCCAGCCCGGCTTAGCTAGTGACAAGATCAGGCTTTGACAAGGTTTGGCAGGTTTGGTTTTGCTGTCGTTCAGCACTTTGGTGAACATTGGCTGCTTTAAATGGGCTCTATAAAATGTTTTCACTGATTTGATTGGATTAAATACTTTTTCTATTGCAGTTTATTAAGTAATGAATGATCTAACCTCATTAAAACATTACAACATAATCATGGGTTTTCTTTTCTAGACTCAATTTTAAGGACTTTTGAGCATTAAGGACTGGTTTGAATAGCTATTTTCTTATGAATATTTGGCAATGTTATCTAAAAGAGCACTTTCTACGCAATTTTATATAAACATTATTCGATTCAACTAAAACAGCATCACTTTTACACTTAAGTGTCATTTCACTTAACCACGAAAACAAGATTAAAAACTTTTCTTACCAATTTGAGAAAAAGTTTTGTAAAATAATAGGAATCTCACCCAATTCAATGTAGGCTGTAGCAATGGCTTGGTTCTTGGCCATGTCGATTAGCCCTCTGCCCAGACAGAAGTGTGGGAATATGAGGAGCACCTGCTTCATGATGTCATTGACGCGGGTGATATTCTGTAGAAGAGACACAACACACAGAGCAATTACACAAACAATGTGACTGAGAATGAATCATCAGATGCTTAATATGTTGCATCTGGGTTCAGGGTGGACCAAGCCAGAGGAGCGACAGGTTTGAGAAGGATATTAAAGGTCCTGTTACGTAAGTTTTCTGGTGTACAGTCTGCCACTTGCTCGTCTCCATTCAGATGTTGATACTTTGCCTGAAATGTTCCCCTGTATGGACTTTCAGAAGAGACAACAGCCTCATTTGGGGGCGGACGCATCCAGCCAGGGAGCGTTTCCATCACAAACGGCCCAAGCTGCTTTTGGGTGTGACACAGGTCTAGCAAGACACACCCAGAGGTGACACCAAAAAGAATGGAGCTACAGGAGCATCAACACAGGTCAACAGAGGAACAATAATGAGCAGCGACGATAAAGTTTACGCACATCATGCTTCCGCTCGTCAATACGTACAAACTTCTGACATTGAGCACCCGAAGCTGAGGAAACTACAAAAACGATAGCAAATACAGAGATTGTTCCTGCAAAACAGCATAGCGATACGCAGACAGTGCCGTAAAAGGATACTTTCACTGCTGATGCTGGGGCCACGTACCAGCCCGAGAGCTTCGTCTACGCTGAGAGTAGTTAAAAATTAGCTAATTTAAAGTTTGTAGAAAGAACAGAAAATAGCAGTATTTTCATTGTGACCAAGAGAATTAAGGTGAGTTTTGTACATGAACCAATATAAGGTTTTTAGCCCAGTAGCGCAGCAAATGACTCAACATGAATACTAAACTAAGTATGGCTGGTCTACAAACGTGAATGCGATGCAAATGCAATTCGTAGCAGTTTTGTACTTCAGGTTATTTGACAGTACCACACTTTTTCTGAAAACAATAAAACCATGAAATAAGTCGATTTATGGAGTATGCTATTGCTAACAAAACATAGCATAACTTTTTGCTTTTCTGTCTGATTTGATAACATTGTGACACCCAGGTAGGCCCAGTACTTCTTGTAGTACTGTGTGATGCATTCCTTGATTTTTTTCAAATACACTCTGAAGACTTCCAGCTAAGCACATGTTCATTTTTAGGATTTCAAGGAGCACCTCAGGAGGAGAGAAAACTACACCCAGAGCAAGAATCGTCTCTAGCATTGTGTTTTTTTGAATACCACAACCACAAAAAGGCTATCCTTATCTCGACAGGATATACTTGGCTACATTCGTACTAGCAGATTGTTCATGCCGTCTCACTTCTTTCTCCCCGAGGCAAAACAAAAGTGATTTTAATTAGCGACAATGCAAGAGACTGGTGCAGGTTGGAAGAAGTACAGTTGGTTGAAGTGAAGAGAAGATTTTAAATATTACTAGACTTGGTTCAAAAGCCAGTTTATGTTTTATGCATGACGGCTCATTGCAGCACTCTTCAAAGCATCCATGAAAAGGAATACCAATTCACAATCATATTTTTGGGGTGAGATTAGTAAATATCCGGCGCGTGTTGTCAAAAATGTTCGAAATTGCAATGAAACCTATTATTGTCACCGATATTATTCACGCTTGAGTGTAATTGTGCTGTGTGATTTGCTGAGCGGAGCAGGAGCCAGATGCTACTGTCTGTCATCAGATGTTTTTTGTCAAATAATTGTCACTAAACGCTGGCACTGAAAAAGATAAGAAAAAAAAATAAAAAATCAGGTAGAGGAGGGCATTGCAATCTGGAAAATTGTTGTGGTAGTAATGGCTAACATGCATATGACAGGTTAGACTACTCATTTCACAAAAACATACATTTATTTAAAAGTTTAGTAAGAATCTTGCCTTCAAAAATGTACTTTCTGGTTGGACACAGAAACCTAACGACCTAATTTTCACCTAGTGTACCGGGGGAGCAGGGGAGTCGACGGGGGGACAAAGGCGTCTGTTATTTTAGGGAGATTTTAGGGGCCCAGAATTGGACCTTCTTCCTATTCATTTATATTAGAGGGGGGCCCATGTGAGGCTTCTTGCCCCGGACCCCCAAATTTCTGTTGACGGGCCTGGTACCTAGCAATGTTAAGCAGGGCCAAAATAATGTCTAAATAACAGTGCAAAATAGCTATAATTAGACTAATACAAACACATAACACCTTTATATTGTTTAATGAAGTTTTAAACTGTAAAATAAATGGGCTCCTTGCTTGTAAATTGCATTCTGTATGGAAATTTCAGTGCTGATGACATAACATATTTTATGGACTATAAGTCACACTTTTTCAGTTTGTCCGGGGGTGCAAGTTAAACTCAGATGCGACTTATATGTGAAATTATTAAAATATGTAATTTCACATCTTCGTTATTGTCTTTCAGCCTGTTGTTCTCTATTTTATTATTATTATAACTTGTCTTTAAAGATAACATGTTTGTTCTTGGTCTGGGATTTTGTAAAATAAATGTCAGTCAAAAATGTGACTTATAGTCCAGTGTGACTTAAATGTTTTTTTTCTTCATTATTATGCATTTTGTGGCTGGTGCAACTTATACTTCAGAGAGACTTATAGTCCAGAAAATACGGTAGGTAGAAATACTCCGTTTTACAATTCATACTTCCTGTGTTTTTGTACTTATCTTTTCCTTTTTCCCACAAGCTGCCACTTAAATGATATTAACTATGTATATGTACTTACCACAGATACTATGCCACCAAACCAATTAGAAAAAATATAAAAAAAAATCTTTCATATGCACTTTAAGATCAAACATGGATCTGAAAAGAGGTTTTTGCACATCAGTAGGAGGTGGCCAGTGACTTCCTGTTCTCTGGGGTGATGGATGAAAAGGCTTCATTGATCAAGATGTCAGAGAAAACCTTCAGATGTCCGCAAATGTGTTCGACAATAATTCATCACCGCTATCTGCATTCACACATGTTTTTTTTTTTGTTTTTTTTCTAAGAATAAAGGTAGTAATAAAACTGTAATGGCAATGCAGAGTTAAGCATGAATAACACTCAAAGTCAAGAGTCTTACTGTCTTTTAAACAAAGATTGAATGGAAAATAAAATAAAAAGATTCGTTATGTAACTTTTCTGGTGTTGGTCATTGTCATTATCAAAAAAGCAAAACAAAACATACATTCCTATGTCCGCATCGACTGTATAAAGAAGTGGACTAAAGGAGTTTGATGTCATTCATAGCGTTCGGCTCCAGTCAAATGAAGCTCGTCGAGGCTAGAGGTTATGCCGGTGAATTTGGAGTAGTTCAATATATGGAATTCCATCCACGAGTATCATAGCAATAAAGAGCCAATCCGGAGCGAGGCTGTTGAAGGTAACGCTCCTTCCGCTTAGCAATGCTGTCAATCAAACTGGTTAATATGAACATTTTAAGACCAAAATAATGAATCTGTTGGCAGCCAGAGTCGATACAGAACTATACCTATTTGGGAGTGAGAATGGGTGGCGGCTAGCAGGTTAGCTATGTCCATTTATCACAGATTTTACCTGTAACTTGGCCTGGAGGCATCATCTGCTTTTCCCCATAGAGGTAAGATTAATGCCATATTGTAGAGCATTCCAGGCAAATCAATATCATCTTCATGGAGACATTACAGAACGTTATAGACAGGATTTTTTTTTTTTTATGTGTATATGTAAGTTATGTAAGTTAATCGCAAAACCTTTTACATTTATTTAATCTTTTTTTTTTTTTTTGGTAAAAGATTATGAAAAAAAGTCCTTCAGCAATAGCCAGGAAACTGATCAAATCTGCACCATGTCATTTTAGTGAATAACTTTGTATTTGAAATTCAATAATGCACATTGGAATAGAGTGAAACACAATAGGGTTGACCTTGGCTGTATGAAGCCGGTGCCTGCAGCGTTAGCACACTCAGAGTCTCAGACCTCATTTGCGATCAATACATGAAATAAGGCCTTTTGTGGAGTGGGTGTACATCATGGAGATCTGAGGAGCTCTTAGCCATGAACCATGATGAAAAGCTGGACAATTTCCCCTCTTATGTTTGCACTACACACCCATAAATCATTTTGAAACGCATCCGAAGGTGGTATGCTGCAAGCGGTGCTTATCTGACCCATATCGCTAGCAGTGCTTATTCCCAGCGCGGAGCTTCATTCATAATGCTTCAAATCACAATGAGAGAACAGACACTGGTATTGTCCAACAGCCATGTTAGATATGCAGAGCGGTTTCATTTACAGGGACATTCGTTTTTCAGAAACCAGGACAAAAAAAGGACACAGAATACACATTTCAAGTCTGAGATACACTGCTCTTTCTTAGTGATAAAGTTGAAGTTCTATTAGTAAAAATACCCATATCGCTAGTGGTACAAACATATTTCATTTGCACTTTATAATAACTACATCTTAATTAGCCTCAGTAAAACTCCATATTTGTAAGACTTCATAATGAACATGAGTGAATACATGATGCAACTTATTTTGTTAACATTCATCTTTCTTTTGTCACAAATCCCATTGGAGAACTGAGGTGTACTGTTATCACTACATGCTGGATACATTGTGTATGTGAACGCAGATCAACAGTAAGCCAAACTTGACTTTCACGAGCCAGGAAACCTTTAATACAGTTTTCAAGACAGCTTACAATTCTTTACAATTGTGGTGTGAAAAGCTCGAGTGAAACTAGAAAAACAAATCAAAATAAATGTTCACTAGCTTTGTAATGCAGAATAAATGCATTAGAAAACAGCTAACTCTATAAACTGCTGCTTTATCGAATTACACTACATTTTGCAATCTTTTCATTACTAATTAGGTCGTTAATACGCATGAATATAGGTATTACTGTGCTAATACATAGTGCACCAGAGCTAACAAGATCAGGGGCTCGGTCTAATGCATGATAATAACATGTGCTAAAACAATCTCTACAACAGAGCTTATAAAACTTATTTAAGTCACCAAATACACATTAAACTTACAGCCATTGCTTTCGAAGGTGTAAATAAGATTCTAAACACAAGATGAGCAGTTTTGGACTTCAAATAGCAATCTAATTCTAACACGTATTTTTTTTTTTTTTTTTTTTTTATCTGGCTGAATTCTACTGCTGTTACCCATAATGCATTGTGACCACTTCATGGGCCTTCAAAATAAAAGTAACCTGAAGCTAGAGTGCATAGTGATTTTTTTAATTTATTTTTTAATGGCTGCCTTGAGCATAAAATAGTAACAAGTGAATTATGATGCATCTATAACTAAATTATTATGAACCTTTACTGAAACTGACTTTTACTGTGGCCAGAACATGAGGGATTACACTTACATCTAGTACGACTGTTACTGCTGCCGATTCCAGTGTTTCTAATTTTCTAGAATGGTACAAAATCCTTGTCTGGGCATTTATATTGAAAATGTAACTCTTCTTCAGTGTGTTCACTGTCTAAAAAATCACTACAAATATGCTGTATGCGGTTTCCTGAACTACAGTTAAAGGGCTCATATTACACTATTTTCTGATCTATATGATAGTGTTGTTTCTTCATCACAAACATACCTTCAGTTGTGTTTTGTTTCATTCACACATGTTTAACACACAAACTCTGCATATTTAGGCTGAGTTCTCAAACAGAAAACACCATGTTCCACCTTGTGATGTCATGGGGTGATACAGGAAGTGCTCCACTGTGTTTTAAACTCCATACACCTTCACTAGAATCATTTGGATGATTTCAGCCCTAGAATAGCTCTACTAAAATCCACCCAGACACAGGAATAAACATGCACACACAGAAAGGCCTAGGAGTCGAACCTGGGACCTTCTTGCTGTGAGGTGAGCGTACAACCTACTCACCACTAGACTACTGCTATTTGTAATATTCTGCCAACAGTACTACAACAACTGCTGTGCTTTGCCAACTACAGCAAAACCGACTCTATAGGAGGAGCATTGTACAGTATGTCAGAGCATACATCGCAAAAAGTACAAGCTATGTCTTTCTTTAAAAATGTACCCAAGAAGAGCACATTTACTTCCCCAAATGTCCTCGGTATCTTTTCCAGTAGCAGACCAGCGGATCTACACAGCCTGTGGTTCTGTGTGAGTGGCACGTGGAGGCGTATTGACCTAGACTTGGCTCCGAGGCAGTGGGATTGATGTAGTCGACAGGGAGAGGGTCTGTCCTGAGGGGAAACGCTCCCTGGGGCTGGGTTTCAGATGAAAGTAGGGCACAAAGTCTGCAGCGCACCACTTTTACTCAGTTTGAGACAATGCACTGTGCCGATTTATTACTCCGAGAAAGACGAGGTAGTTTTTCTTTCGTAATGATAGATTGGTTTGGTTTTGTGGTGGAATAGTAAAATCCATGATAAAGAACAAGCCAGTGTGTCCGTTCTTCTAATTCTTGAAGGTAGCTGAGAGGCTGGCACTGTCGTTGAATGTTCTGGGTTCAATCCTGAGTTACCTGGACATTCTCATATCCATTACTGTCATTCATAGGGATCGCCAATAAGCAGCCACAGATAAATTGTGAGTAAAGTGGTTGAAATGTGTTAAAAATGATGTTGCTTGTTGTTTAGTTTAATCTGGACACTTATCAATCACTGGCTTCTGTCATCTTTCCTCCACATCCTTATAGTTGCATGCAAACCTAGACTATACAAGGACTAAACCAGGACAAGAACAGAACACTACTTCCAAAAAACGACAGAAGTTTAGCCATCTCTGCTCATTTTCTTTGCTGGTCAGACAGTTAGCATTCACTCCTTATATTACGCACTGAATAGCTATAATGTTCTTGTTTAAACAGGTCACACAGGGACATCGTCACCTCTCCATGACAGAGCAGGGAAAGTTAGTCGATATATTCGTCGAGTATCTGGAGTTTTACCATTTGGCACGAGGCTCTGATTGATGCTGACCCACTGAGTTTGATATCAGCCCAGGGATCTGCTCAGATTAGGGCATTATCCAGGACAGACACAGCCTGAAATGAACTCTCTATCTCCCTCCAAAGCTTTCCCCCAGCAGCAATATGTAGCAAGTTAATCAATAAAACACATTCTTGTAGAGAAAATAAATATAACGGATTTATATGGTCAGTGTTCATTTTGTCATCGAAAATATAGTTTTGTCAAGGTCGTATTTTGGCTGACTAAAACAAAAATAGAATAAAATCAATAATAATAAAGCCAGATGAATGACTAAACTATGCATTAAAGTACATTTTCTTACGCAATTAAAACAAACTAATTAAAATAAGTGACTAAGAGTTACATTCCAGACCATATACAAACTCTGTGTCCACGTCCTCTGAAATAATGCAATAAAATGATCACAGTGAGAGTAAATAAACGGTAAGTTCACCATCGCACCATTGTAAACACACCTTGGCCCCAGTATCTGTTAAGTGTCTTTCCCAAGGACACACCATTATGTAATATGCAACATGCTTTTTCCCATTCAGGCAATATAATATATATATATATATATATATTTTCGTTAGCATAGCAGTTGTTCATTGCTATGGCAATGGTTCTACATTTTTATCCATCTTAAACCTGTAGACAGGACAGGACAAAAATAACTGGTGTAAGAGCTTGAGTAGAAGTAATTGTGTGATGACTGACTAATATGAAAATCAATACGGTGGGTACATAACCTCACAGAATGGACAGAGTAGCTTTCAATGCAGTGAAGGAAAGATGCTGAGCTTGCAGTTTTCTGTATTAGGAAAAAGAAGGATTGGGACAGGAGCTCCCACATAAACTCAAGAATAAATAACTGGCAATATTTCTAAATCCAATATAAACAAGCCAATATTTGTGTGATGTATTTGCAGATTACACCTTGGTACAAGAGCCTCTCCTAATAATGTGTGCACAAGTGCTCCAAATGTGGTTGCCAAATTGCATTTCATTAACTGGAAATACACAAATCGGTGATAGGATCAAAATCGCTGCTTTCATGATAATGTGTCCCTTCTGGCAGTGAGTAAAGATATCATCTAATAATGTATGTAATCTGACAGTGGATCCAAACTTTAGGTTAGGTTAGGTACACTTTATTGTCCCCACAGGGAAAACTGTCCTCTGCATTTGACCCATCCTTCAATGGAGCAACCTGACAGGAGCATCTCTGAGATGTTGTTGCTAGACCTGCTCAGGACAGGATTTTACCTATAGTGCATGCTTTTGGGTTGATGGGGGAAACCGGTGTCCCCAGAGGAAATCCACCCAGACCCGGAACATTCTTGCTGTGAAGCATGAGTGTTAGCCACTAAGCCACTGTGTCGCTAAAAAGGGAGTATTTTACTTACACGGGGTATTAATTGCTAAAACATAACATATTTAGATCAGTTGTATTTAGATCAGAAAACAACATATGAATGTGTTTTATAAGTTTCACATATGTTTTTGATGCTCTGAGTCTCCCCTCCCTCTCTCTGCCCTCTGCGTTAAGTCATCCCCCCTTCATAAAACTACTGCACATCGCATCAAGTTGTTGTGTACAGTTTTGTATCATGTTTGTACATATTTATGGAGATTTCTCGTGTGGGAGCATGGGTGACGTGGGCTAGTGGGCTGAGCATTTCACAGAATCTCACAGCTAACCGTAAGGAGGGTTTGACTAGGGCCCCAGAGAAATTGCTAAATTACAGATTACAGATGCATGGATGACATCTAAAACCTCTTCAGGCATGGTTTTGATGAGGAAAGAACGCTATAACATTATAGAAAGATCAAAAAATATATTTTGCATAAACCCCCTCTTTAAATTACAAATGTGCATAGCCTCCATCCTAAATAGTAATTGTTTTATCCTTTGATCAGAAACAGCCACTAACCAATGTGCTGTCACCAGCCTGAAAATAGAGTTTGTTTTTGTCAAGAACTACTAATATTGTTTTTATCATAACATTCCAAATTTAAACTCCAGTTTTGATATTTGATTATTAAAAATGCCATTAAAAGTAATTTTTTCAATATTTTCAACACACTTTTTTTTTCATTTTATCATGTGGTGTTATACTAGTTCAATACTGTTCTACAAAATAGATCCAATATTGTCCCTTTTACTTTTATTTTCTATTGTAACCTGATTAAATTTCTGTATTCGGGTCACTATCTGGATTTTGAGAACTCTACCAAACACTACACACTAGAGCTGAATGTGACGAAACCTTTTGAAAGTGTGTGCTTTGTTTCTTTGTCAGTTTTTTGCAGTACTGGTGACTCAACATCCTGACCCATTGCACACGGCGCTATGGTGCAATGATGGGGACATTTGGTCGGTGCCCCTTGTGGCAGCGGAGGAAACTGCGTGTGTCGGAGTCAGGGCAGAGGCAGACGTGAGGAGTGAAGTGGAATGTCCCTTCACAAAGCAGGGACACTCAGCTACGGTGCTTCAAATGTACCAGCAGCTTGTTTCAAATTGATACGCTGTCGACTTCACCCAAGTGCAATCGCTGATCTGTGCTGAGGTAGAAATACTCAAGAAGACTTAATAACAGTTCTATAAAATGTAACTTTTAAATTCTTCTTTTTAAATAGTAAAAGTATGGTAGAGACAAATGAATGTTACCCAATGTTTTTATGAAGTATTTAGTTTTTTGTATTTAAAGAGGATATGATTTCTAGGTTTTATATGTGACTTATTTGCCTGGGATCCAGAATACACACTTTTTCAACTCTTTATGAAGATGTGAGTCTGGTCAAATGAGCGTGATTGACAGGTGGATTAGCCAATCAGGGGCACACATGGTTCGTCCGTATTGGAAATAATAAAGTGGAAAAAATATCACAGGAGGCTGAAAAACATTGTGGATTTCTGTAGAGCGTAGCACTAAACTCAAGCTTCTTTGTTTCACATGTGTCACTGAAAAAAAATGATCTGATTGGATGATTACGTTGAACCCGGCTTGAAATGCAGTGGAGGACGTGGGGACCAGACTCATATCAATCTATATAAAAAAATACAGAGCGATATCATTCTGGATTTGCATGTGATTTATTGTAAAAGGAAGGACATTTGGCGTAAAAACAAAACCCCGCCTCTAGTTTGCAGTGGTGGTTCCTACAAACCTGGTAGTGGGTCAAATATAAGCTCTATTTGTTGAAAGGGATTGTTTTTATTCCAAAACTTTCCACATTCTGTCACAGCCATTTCCCCCCATTTTTAAAACATAACACGATTTAAATCCTAATCAAAAACCCGCTGAGTGACAGTCAACAGCCCTGTCCCAGCCTCCCTCTCCAGTCGCCTCTCCATTTCTTATTTAGCTCTTTCTTGGTGTCTTTGTCTTTTGATTCCCACGAGACCTAAAGCGGCGTGCAGTTTAAAATGAACACTCGCTGAAAGATGGATGAGGGAAAGTTCTCCCAAGACCCAAGTCTCCAAAAAGTGATTAAACATTAAAGCGAATGGGAAAATTCACATTGTTTGAAAAATCCTTAGGAGGATAAAGGAAATATATTGAAAGTTATAGCAGGTGGGCACATAATCCACCCACTCTTACAAAACAGTTATTAGCAGTTTGCGGTCATATGGGATTTATATATACATTATATATAGTTTTATATATAATTTTTAAGTCTCTATATGGACCTTTTAAAAGTTGGAAGCAACAGGACACAAGAGAAAAACAATGCAATTTCAATGGAAAAACTGAATATCACAAAATATGAAAAATCAATATGGTTTTGGCAAATAATAACCTCTCAGTTTCATGTAAGTGATATCAAAGCCCTGTCTACAGATATTTACAACTGTATCTGGCATTATTAGTTTGTTTAATGCTACCATCCATAATTAGACAGGCTGATCTGACCATGTTGCATTCTTACATATCACCACTAGATATCTACATTGCTGTAGTCTGATGGTGCGTAAGCTTTGGCCTCACAGAACAAGACCCAAGAGCTCAGGGATCATTCGGAATAACTAAGATCATAGCTCCGAAGTCCTAGGCCCTATGGAGCTATGTCACAGGGTCAACCATAAAAGTCCTAGGCAGATAGGGGAAGGAGCTTCAGCTGTGTTTGGTGAGTCCAACCACCTTAACCTGATGCTCGTGCTGAGGTGGGATGAGTGCAGAGATCCCCCGTGTTCAGAAACCCTGGGGGAAATAAAAGCACTGTATTGTGGGATGCTTCATAGACCCTCACCGCTGGTTAGGACACTCCTGAGCTTCCTATGCTAAAGGAGCTATGAAAGGAAGCATACAGGTTCTTTTTCCCAATTCCTACCTAACTCACTATTCGACAAGTGAGTTAGGACAGTCCTCGTCATGGGAGACGGTGACGCACATCCGGTTTTGGCTTTAGGAGGTAGGAGCTTACTGCCAATTTGACGAGGGAAGTGGGAAAAGGTTTAAAAAAAAACTTATGGATGGCAGGTTTAATAGGAAATTATGATATCAGTTTTAATGAAGGAATAACCTATTTTTTTAGGTTTTACTGGACAAACACTGAAATGTTGTCTGCACACTTTACCACAAATTATACTTTTTCTAAAGCTCAAATGCAATGTTGAGGCTAGAAAATAGTAGTTTTTCCATCATTTGTAATAAAAAAAGCAACTAAGTGAAATTCTTTACCATAAAAATTAAAACTTATAGCTTATGTTAGACTTAAAAACCATTAGCATTTTGATCTGCTGTCAGTTAATCACTGAAAATCTATTATGGTCTGCTTCACTTTTCCCTCCAGTCATCTCCATTTTGGGATTTTGAACATTTTGATTGACACAGCATTTTAAAAGGTCTAATATGTATAGGAAAAATGGCTATGAAATGTGAAATATGCGTCTGTCTGTCACTCACGTCATCGTTTAAAAGCTCCATGATGAAAGTGGCCACGCTGCCGTTGATCCCGATGAAGAGGTTGATGCAGGTCAGGACCACGTAGGCTGTGCTCGGGACACTGAAGACGAAGGAGGCGGGGTACATCATCGGAGTGATTGCCCATCTAAAAAAATAAATAATGATTAAAATAATTGGGAAAAAGTTGTCCCCTCCCCGAACCGCCACCTTAACGTGGTGGAGGGGTTTGAGCACCCGAATGATCCTGGGAGCTATGTTGTCGGGGGCTTCATGCCCCTGGTAGGGTCACCCATGGCAAACAGGTCCTGGGAGACGGGTCTGACTAAGAGCGGTTCAGAAGCCCATCATGGAGAGTAAAAGATCAAGGCCAGTTACGTCGCCCGGACTGGCGTTACCGGGGCCCCACCCTGGAGCCAGGCCTGGGGTGGGTGCTCGGCAGCGAGCGCCTGGTGGCCGGGCCTTTCCCCACGGGGCCCGGTCGGGCCCAGCCCGAAGAAACGACGTGGGGCCGTCCTCCCGTGGACCCACCACCTGCGGGAGGAGCCATGAGGGGCGGGTGCGGAGAGATCCGGGTAGCAGTCGAAGGCGGGGACCTCGACGACCGGATCTCCGGACATGGAGACTAGCTCTGGGGACATGGAATGTCACCTCGCTGGGGGGGAAGGAGCCTGAGCTTGTGCGGGAGGTTGAGTGTTACCGGCTAGATATAGTCGGCCTCACCTCCACGCACAGCTTGGGCTCTGGAACCCATCTTCTTGAGAGGGGTTGGACTCTCCATTTCTCTGGCGTTGCCCGCGGGGAGCGGCGGCGAGCTGGTGTGGGCTTGCTCATTGCCCCACAGCTCAGCCGCTGCGTGTTGGGGTTCACTCCGGTGAACAAGAGGGTCGCGTCCCTGCGCCTTCGGGTCGGGGACAGGTCTCTCACTGTTGTGTCGGCCTACGGGCCAAACAGCAGTGCAGAGTACCCGGCCTTCTTGGAGTCCCTGGGAGGGGTACTAGACAGTGCACCAACCGGGGACTCCGTTGTTCTCCTGGGGGACTTCAACGCCCATGTGGGTAACGACAGTGACACTTGGAGGGGCGTGATTGGGAGGAATGGCCTCCCCGATCTGAACCCGAGCGGTGTTTTGTTATTGGACTTCTGTGCTAGTCACAGCTTGTCCATAACAAACACCATGTTCGAGCACAAGGGTGTCCATCGGTGCACATGGCACCAGGACACTCTAGGTCGGAGGTCGATGATCGACTTTGTTGTCGTGTCATCTGACCTCCGACCGCGTGTCTTGGACACTCGGGTGAAGAGAGGGGCTGAGCTGTCAACTGATCACCACCTGGTGGTGAGTTGGATCCGCTGGCGGAGGAGGAAGCCGGACAGACCTGGCAGGCCCAAGCGTATTGTGAGGGTCTGCTGGGAACGTCTGGTGGAGCCCTCTGTCAGGGGGGTCTTCAACTCCCACCTCCGGGAGAGCTTCTCCCTGATCCCGGGGGAGGTTGGAGACATGGACTCCGAGTGGGCCATGTTCTCCACCTCTATTGTTGATGCGGCTGCTCGTAGCTGTGGTCGTAAGGTCTGTGGTGCTTGTCGCGGCGGCAATCCCCGAACCCGGTGGTGGACACCGGAAGTAAGGGATGCCGTCAAGCTGAAGAAGGAGTCCTATCGAGCCTTGTTGGCTCGTGGGACTCCTGAGGCAGCTGATGAGTACCGGCAGGCCAAGCGTGCCGCGGCTCGGGCAGTCACAGAGGCAAAAACTCGGGGTTGGGAGGAGTTCGGGGAGGCCATGGAGGAGGACTATCGGACGGCCTCAAAGAGATTCTGGCAAACCGTCCGACGCCTCAGGAGGGGAAAGCAGTGCTTCACCAACACTGTTTACAGTGCGGGTGGAGAGCTGCTGACCTCGACTGGGGATGTTGTCGGGCGGTGGAAGGAATACTTTGAGGATCTCCTCAATCCCACTGTCATGTCTTCCGAGGAGGAAGCAGAAACTGGGGACCCAGAGGCGGACTCGTCCATCACCCTGGCTGAAGTCACTGAGGTGGTTGGCAAGCTCCTCGGTGGCAAGGCTCCGGGGGTGGATGAGATCCGTCCTGAGTACCTCAAGTCTCTGGATGTTGTGGGACTGTCTTGGCTGACACGTCTCTGCAGCATCGCGTGGCGGTCGGGGACAGTGCCTGTGGAATGGCAGACCGGGGTGGTGGTCCCTCTGTGTAAAGGGGGGGACCGGAGGGTGTGTTCCAATTACAGGGGAATCACACTCCTCAGCCTTCCCGGTAAGGTCTATTCCAGGGTGCTGGAGAGGAGAATCCGACCGATAGTCGAACCTCGGATTCAGGAGGAGCAGTGTGGTTTTCGTCCTGGTCGTGGAACACTGGACCAGCTCTACACTCTCCATCGGGTCCTCGAGGGCTCATGGGAGTATGCCCAACCAGTCCACATGTGTTTTGTGGATCTGGAGAAGGCATTCGACCGTGTCCCTCGTGGTGTCCTTTGGGGGGTGCTCTGGGAGTATGGGGTCCGGGGCTCTTTGCTAAGGGCTGTCCGGTCCCTGTATGACCGGAGCAGGAGCTGTGTTCGCATTGCCGGCAGTAAGTCAGACCTGTTCCCAGTGCATGTTGGACTCCGCCAGGGCTGCCCTTTGTCACCGGTTCTGTTCATTATATTTATGGACAGAATTTCTAGGCGCAGCCAGGGGCCGGAGGGGGCCTGGTTTGGGAACCACAGGATTTCATCTCTGCTGTTTGCAGATGATGTTGTCCTGATGGCTTCTTCGAGCCAGGACCTGCAGCAGGCACTGGGGCGGTTTGCAGCCGAGTGTGAAGCGGCTGGGATGAGAATCAGCTCCTCCAAATCCGAGGCCATGGTTCTCGACCGGAAAAAGGTGGTTTGCTCTCTCCGGGTGGGTGGTGAGTCTCTGCCCCAAGTGGAGGAGTTCAAGTATCTCGGGGTCTTGTTCACGAGTGAGGGAAGGATGGAGCGTGAGATTGACAGGCGGATCGGTGCAGCGTCTGCAGTGATGCGGTCGCTGTATCGGTCCGTTGTGGTAAAGAAGGAGCTGAGCCGGAAGGCGAAGCTCTCGATTTACCGGTCAATCTACGTTCCTACCCTCACCTATGGTCATGAGCTTTGGGTAATGACCGAAAGGACAAGATCGCGGATACAAGCGGCTGAAATGGGTTTCCTCCGCAGAGTGGCCGGGCGCACCCTTAGGGATAGGGTGAGGAGCTCGGTCACACGGGAGGAGCTCGGAGTAGAGCCGCTGCTCCTACACGTTGAGTGGCTCGGGCATCTGCTCAGGATGCCTCCTGGACGCCTCCCTAGGGAGGTGTTCTGGGCATGTCCCACCGGGAGGAGGGACTATGTCTCTCGGCTGGCCTGGGAACGCCTTGGGGTCCCACCGGAGGAGCTGGAGGACGTGTCCGGGGTGAGGGAAGTCTGGGAGTCCCTGCTTAGACTGCTGCCCCCGCGACCCGGCCCCAGATAAGCGGAAGAAAATGGATGGATGGATGGAAAAAGTTGTGAAATGCAGACAGTGCTACGAAGGAACCTGAGTACCTTGTGACCTTAGACTGTATTTGACAAACTGACAAAACTAACTTGCTAGCAGCCGCATTCAAATAGGATGTGAGCATGGGCGTGCTTCTGGCTCCATCGACTGTGATTCCAGTTCACTTTCTACAGAAAAATTTTGCACGCTTTTATCTTAAAACATTCATATTAACCCGCTCTACATGATCCTGGTATTTTTATTTCACTATTGTGTCCGTAAATAAAATACGAACATTAATAACAGACAAATCAGGCACCTTCTTTCCCCGAGGTTGCTCCCGATAGCGTTAGCAACAGGTTTGATTGACAGCGTTGCTAAGCGCCACTCTATGCTAAACCAGTTGTGTGGATGGGAGGTGTTACCTTCAACAGCCTCGCTTCAGATTGGCTCTTTGGTTGCTATGATACTCGCTGTCGGAACTCCAAATATGGAACTCGGCTCCGAATTTTCCCTTATAACTGTTAGCCTCATTTAACGTCACACTCCCTTAGTCCACTTCTTTATAGATTCTATGGTTGTGACTTACAATGGTCAAATTTGGTTGTGAGTTAAAAATGTGTGATGGTTTTAAATGTGTTCTCCCTATTTAAATTTTGACTTTCATGGGATGATTCTATAGTCGTCCATGTTTGTAGATAAGAACATGGGGAGGCTAGTTTTAAAGATGAACTATGGAAATTTTCCCAGCGGAGGGCTTGTCTCCATAGAGATCTTATAGCTTCGCTTGAATGATCCAGACTATTGCATTAAACCACTCTATTTCCATGGAGACAAGCAGGTATAGTCACCGCGCAAAGATAAAAGTTCAGATCTAGAGACGAGCCCATTCGGTGTATGTCTGCAATTTGCCATATTTTGATTTAAATTGTTAATTCCTATGGCAACAGTCCAATTTCCCAACCCTCTGCAACATATGGATGACCAGCTTTTGATCAGAGCACTAGTTCAACTTGTTTTGTTATTTGGAACACACTGCAGCATTCAGGTTTTAGGTGGTTTCACTTTAATATTTTACAATCGTTTCAATTTTCCATTTTTTTTAATAACTAGTGTTGCAGTTTAAAGTGTTAAGTGTGCTAATGGATTTGCATGACTTCTGCTAATTCAATGTTTTCAGTGACCTATAATGGCACTATCTTTCGCACCATCTTTAAGTGGCTTTTCAAAACAATGCTCCGCGCAACCTTTAACTCACCTAAAACCACACTCGCAACATTAAAATCAATGTTTGCAGCTCATGTTCAATTTAGCTGCACTTACATTTGTTTCAGAGATTTTGTGTTGCTAATGGTGATGGCAGGGGTTTAATAGATTGAAAACATGCATGTATAAAAAATGAAAAAGTCAATATTACAGGATACGGTCTGCTCACCCGTATAGGAGGAGCAGCAGGATTAATGCGGGCAGGTTAGGCGGAGAGACGTAGGCTTTGGTTTGGAAACACAGGAAGATTATAACCACTATGAAGCATGGGATGACATAGTTACACTGTGAAAAGAAACAATGGGAAAGAGCTGTTAGAATACAAAGAATCACATGTGGGTAGTACAAATACATTTACTTGAGTTTTTTAAAGCAGGCCTATTATGCAAAATCAACTATACAGAGCTTTGATTCATGTTATAGTTGTTTTTCGTTCTCCTTTACCCTTTCAAAGTTGTTTTTGGAGTGATTCATGCATATTTGAGTATATATTTATTTCCAAGACGCCATATTGCCGATCAATCCCCGTTTTCATTGAGACCGACATACGCCCACTGCGCTGTACTTACTTTGTTCTACAATTTTATTTTCTTATTCAATGATACGCGTAGGATCAGGCAGCGTTGTGTAGCCATTTTGGTACAAATGAAAAATAAATAAATAAATGCTACTCACTACTGTATTTTCCAGTTATATATAGTAGGGGCCGATAACGTTTTCACCGAGGGCCATATCTTGAAAAATATTTGACACAGAGGGCCAGTGGTCAATACTTTGGATAATTCAGATGGGAACATTTAACATGGTTTTGTCTTCATACTTTAAATAAGGCTTGAAGTATTAATATTAGGTCTGAATGACAATGCAATGATGTTATTTAGGTTATACTGGTAGGATTACTCAATTTGCTGTAAAAAGTACTGATTATTATCAATTGGGCCAGTTCAACTGAAGGCCTGAGGGCCAATAAAAATTGGTCTGAGGGCTGCATTTGGCCCCTGAGCCATAGTTTGGACATCTCTGGTTTACAGCAACATCGGCTCCCATTGGGCACCACAACTCTCTAACGCGGAAGTCAGCAAACTTGTTTCTTTTATTTAGTCATTTGAGATGAACAATGCGATTGAAAATGTGCAAATTATAACATAATAATCCATGGATGTCATAGATTATAACTGCATAGCAGACACAAGCGCAATATATATCTTTAGTACAATTATACTTCAAAGTTTTGGTTACTCTTCCTATTTTCATAAAGTCTATAAGTGACAAAAGCTTTACATTGACAATATGAAATAATTTGAACATTTGTATTTCTTGCAGCCCTCCTTCAGATGTGATTTTTATTTTATTTTTTATTTCTTTGTGATTTTTATTTTATTTTTGTGATCTATCCTTTGGAAAATACCAGATTTTGTCCATTATTTCATGTATTGTCATTACAATTACTGTACATTAGCCTCAATTTTTGCATCAGATGTTATGTCCAGATAGTTACTGTTACAATTTCTATTAGTAGTTTCCGCAAATACTTTTCACTACTCCGTACTTCTACTTGAGTAATATCATTTGTTGTTGTTTACCCTTCAAGATAAAATATTAACACATCTTTGTACCTAGATTCCCTGGAATAGTTCAACAGATGATCGCTGCAGGGTCCAATCTACCACATTTTCTTCTTAAGTGTGTTTGTTTTGTGCACCAAGACACCTTCATCCTTTTATAATGACGAGTGTTGTGCTACTGCGTCTTGAGTGAAGCTATCTGATGAAATGTTTACTTCCATTACGCCGGAGGGGGATGACCTATAAAGCTACCGACCAGGAATAGACAACGCTGATAATTATGACAGCCAATATCTACTGCTTTTTCCAATGCACCAGGAGTCTCAGAGCCACACAACCAATTAGAGTAAATGCAGGTTTTTATCAATATAGTTAGGTAGGAAAAAGAGGAGAGAGAAATAATCAAATAAGGGTGAAATAAGGATTTATGCAGAACCATGGTTTGACCTGTTAATATCTATGACAACGGTCCGAATTTCTCATCCTTTTGCAGTGGGTAGTTCTCAGTGATATTCACGCAGTTACATTTACTTTTCAGGGTTCATACTTACTCTTACTCTTAGTTAAGTCATATTTCACTTAAATAATAGTACTGTCACTTGAGTTTTGGTTACTTTTGGTTGCTGTAAGTAGATCTACAAGTGAGAAAAGCTTTATATTGACAATATTACATGATCTGAACATTTATGCATTTGTGAACATTATTATTTCAGATTTTTGTGTCTATCCTTTGAAGGTACAAGATTTTGCGCTTCGTTTAATGTTTTGTACTTCAAATTACATAACTTAAATATAAATCAGATGTTCTGTCCCTACAGTTATTCTTTAAGTTACTCTTGAGTAGTAGTTTTCCTCAATCCTTTTTTTTTTCTAAAAGTAAAAGAAAAAATCAAATCCGTCAACTGGACAAAAGTTGTAGGAGTGAAGACGTTCCGCTGCTCATCCAAGCTGCTTCTTCAGTTCTGGTCAGATTACTGGTGGGCACTGAAACTAACACACCTATTGTTTACTGTTTCTTTTTGTAGGCTAGGTCTAATGAGGTACAATAAGTGTAAAGTGTGCCTGAGTCCTACTTAGTGTAATCATTCAGGCCGATGATGAGTGCCCTCACACCTATCAGCACACTGGCCAGTACTATTGTTTTATAAGGCAGTGTCCACCAGTAATCTGACCAGAACTGAAGAGGCGGCTTGGATGAGCAGCCAAACATCTTCACTCCTACAACTTTTTATCCAGTTGACAGATATGAATTTTACTTTTCACACCTGGACGATTGAGAAATTGCACAGACTACTCTTAGTTTAGAAATTTATTAGACCACAAGTAATATTATTTTGAAGTAACGTTACTCTTACTTGAGTCAATTTTTTTGGCTACTCTACCCACCTCTGTCCCTTTGCAACCTATGTATTACCAAAACCTTTACCAGAGCAATAGCTGCAACTTTTAAATGAGATTATCTTTTGTTATTTGAGACATACTGCAACTTTCAGCTCGTATTTTTTTTCCGTATTTGGATGCTACGCTTATTTCAAATTGACAGTTTATTTTTCTGTATTTAGATATCAAAAGAAAATTCAATTCTGTCAACTCAACAAAACACTTCACTCTTAAATTTTTTTTCCAGTTGACAGAACAGAATTTTCTTTTGATGTGGAACGACTGATTACACACACATCTGATTTAGATACGAGGTAGACATCTTCAAAACAAATATTGATTTTACTGATAACAACTGTAATGCTGATGTGTTCTTAATTACAAAAGTATTGGCTATGTTGTCACATTTATTTATGCTATAATTTGGTGTTTTGCTTCTTAAAATGATTTGGGGTTGCCAGATTCAGTGCTAAAATACAGTTCTGAGGTTCTGAGCTTTCACCTGAGGCATGTGTGAATACAAATATGCTTATATTTTTTGAGACTAACGGGGTGTGATGGAAAACTACAAGCTTGTGTAATTGAAATGCATAACTAAGTTGAAAAGTAACTGAATTTAGAAACAAGAAACGAGGGTGTGGGTGAAAGGTCAATAGCTGTGTAACCTGAACGATAAGAAAGGTCATGTCTGTGTTTGAGTGTTAGACTGTTGTTCTACTGATAAGCATGATAGGAAAACTGCTGAGTAACACTTGTCCTGAGTCTTTTTGGTAAACAGCGTGTCGAGAACAGAGTTTTTTTTTGACACATGACCGGTCAATATACTGAAAAAATGTCTGTGTCTTCTATCTGCAGGTTAAGGGACTGGCAACCCAGGTTCAGTTATGTTTGCAGTACTTAAAAAAAAAAAAAAAAGTTGTAAGAGTGCAGGTTACACACTTGCCAAATGTAGTGACAATCAGACACTAATTGACACGAAAACTAGTGTCACATTCTATTGTCTATCATTATGGTATTAGAATCGGTAATTGAGTATCGGGGTCTATTCCTTAGTATCAGAATCGAGTTGGACGTTTTAGTATCGTGACAACAGTGTGTGAGCGTGTTGACCAATTGGCACGTCTCCTGTCAATTGCTGCAGTTACCATGTCCCAGGCGAAGTTGGCGAGCCAGTACACAGTGGGGTTGACTCCGCTGACGAACTGCAAGTGTTTGGCTTTAGAGATGCGCTCCTGGATGAGGAAGAGGACGAAGCTGGCCGGGATGAAGGACATGGCGAAGATGACGCAGATGGAAACCACGGTGTCGTTAGCGCTGGACAACCTGGGAGACAGAAGACAAAGGTGAGCAGAGGGACCTTTAAGAGCATATGTGCTTATTTGAGTGTCCATTTTACACTTTTTTCTGATCTATGTTATAATTTGTTCCTCATCACATACCCGGAGTTGTGTTTTGTTTCATTCACACATGTTTAACACAAAAAACCTGCATATTTAGGCTGAGTTCTTCTTCAAACTGAAAACACTCCACCTTATGATGTCATGTGGTAATACAGGAAGTGCATGTGTGAATGAAACAAAACACAACTGCAGATTTGTTTTTGAAATGGTAACAGCATTATAACAAGTTTAAAGCTCACAAGTGTCCATTTGGGATAATATACGACCTTTAAACATGAGCTAGAGGCTAATTTATATTGATTTCAATCCTTTGGTTGTGTGAATTCATTTAGACTAAACTGAATGAAAAAGTGACCAAAACTACAAACTAATTTCACTACAAAATGGAATAAATATAAACAGACTTGAAACTAGGTTTGTGCAGTTAATTAAATTTTAATGCAACTCAGCCATTTCTAATATTCAATAAAAGCATGTGGTTTGGAGCGGATGACTTTAGAGGTTGGAATTTGAATTATTTTTTTTAAGGGCAATTGTTAAAAGTATGTCTTGTTGATGTTCAGGAAATTAGAATTGAAAGCCATTTTTTTTTTTTATTATTAAAATATTATCCAGTCCTACTTGAGATCAGTTTTGGGTTGTTTTTTGTCTAGCCTTAATCTTCGTATCTAGCTTTATAAATGGTGTAATTACTTTAGTGTTGATGACAAGTATGTTTACATCTTGAAGCTGAGCCAAGGCATATATTTGAATATCTCTTTTTGTGTGTACTCAAAATTACTATTAAAAAAAACAACAAAAACACAGCTGCATTAGAGCACGAGACGGCCTTCCCTAATACTGAAAACCATCCTCCTCGCAGCACTTTGAATAAATGTACCCATATGAAATGCAATAAGGAGGTTTAGCTCGAATGAAATCTTAAATGAAATGGTCTCATGCTTTCAATGAACCTGATTAAACTTCCTGGGTAATATTCTCTTCATTCACATTTATTTCTAAGGGAATACTACCACGACCTGATTTTCCATTTCAGTGGGCGCCAGTGTATACCCAAAGATCCCC
The DNA here is from genome assembly GCF_009829125.3 of Periophthalmus magnuspinnatus. Classification (NCBI taxonomy): domain Eukaryota; kingdom Metazoa; phylum Chordata; class Actinopteri; order Gobiiformes; family Gobiidae; genus Periophthalmus; species Periophthalmus magnuspinnatus. The sequence goes on from NC_047143.1 coordinate 21,311,396, forward strand.
ATTAAGAAAGTCATAATTCTCATGGTGACACTAGTGCGAAAATGACTAGGTTGGGGCATGTGAGTGGTGAAAATAAATATAATATTTTTTTACTTTTACTGAAAACTTCAAGTGCATTTGCCTGTTTTTCATGTTTTTTTCTAATTATGCCTTAGTTTGATGGGATAGTACTTGTGGTAAATATTTATCGTAGTTTTACATCTGTCAAGTGGCAGTTTATTGGGGAAAAACATTGAGAAGTACAAAAATACAGGGAGTAGCGCTGCGTTCATCAACATGGAAAGTCCTATCCAAAATGCAGGGAAGGAAGGAATTTTTTTTGACAGTTTAAACGAGGGCTGCCCAAACTTTTTTCACCGAGGGCCACATCTTGAAAAATATTCAACACGGAGGGCCACAGACCAGTGGTCAATACAGTGGACACTTCAGACAGGTGCATTTTACATAGTGTTGACTTCATACTTGAAATAAGAATTGAAATATTAATCTTAGGTCTGTATGACAAGGCAATATGATATATTTTAGGTTATACTGGTAGAATTACTCAAATGTGCTATAAAAAGTACTGATTATGATCAATTGGGCCAGTGTAACTGAAGACCTGAGGGCCAATAAAAATTGGTCTGAGGGCTGCATTTGGCCCCCAAGCCATGGTTTAGACACCCCTGGTTTAAACAGTGATTTAAAGAGTAGGTACCGAACAGAATCAACTTTTTGCCGCATTCTACCAGGTTATAACATTGTTCCCTCATCAAAAACATGTCTGAAGTGGTTTGATATGTCGTCCATGCATGTTTGATTTAATTGATGTTTAATTTAGCGATCTCTCCTAGGCCCTATTCAAACTCACCTTACAGTTACAAGCCTGAACAAGACTCAGCCCACAAGCCTACGTCACTCATGTTCCCACACAACAATAACCATTCCATAAGAGCTCCAGTTTGGTGGCTGCAAGTATTACGTATAACTCAAAATAACAAGAGGAGCTCAAACCGCACAATGCACAGTCCGGTGGCGCTCCGGATTAATTCTGTTGAGAGTTTATTTTTACCGAAGCCAACAAATAGCTCTCACGTGAACACATGGACTCACGTGTGCAGCTTCAAAGGTGGTGTCTGCAACAGCACAGCAGAGCTCCGATCCTCGATATAGTATTTTCAAAACATTAAAAGGTAACAAGGTGATCTAAAAAAGTTATGTGTAAGCAGTTAATACCCCATAGAAGTTTAGTTTTGGTCCTTGTCCACATTATAGTTGCTAGGTAACAGTTACGTAATTACCTCTAGATAACATGTCATATCTGCTGCAGGAAGCAAAATACAATAAATAAATAAATTAAAAACTAGGCATAATAAGACAAGATACTAACTTTCTCCTCCGTAGACTTTTTCCACAATGACCAATTTAGTTTTCATTTATGGAATTGGATTTAATCGTCTTTAGTCATGACCGTTCAATTAGCATGAGATTAAGCAGAGGCGTATGCTTTAACCCCCATTGCCACCCACAGGCCAAGATAATGTGTATCAGATGCCCCGCCGTGTAATTAGCATATTAAATAAGTTACTCTGCTTGGCTAAAGTGGCTGTATCCATCAGTGGCAACAACACGCAATTAAGAAGCATTGACTTTCCGCAGTGGGAGGACGTTTAAATGGGGTGTGAGAACTGTGTGGGCTTGTAGGGGAAGGGACAAACTAACAAAGATCATTTGAATAAATTATAGGACAAACGGACTGCTAATAACATGTATTCATTAAGTAACTTCAATGGTGAAACATGTATGACTTAAGTGTGTTTCTTGCAGTGAAATATTTTGTACTTCTGCTGAAACGTGCCATACTCATTAAGGTTGTGCTATGTAACTTTTCTTGTTGAGAGTCTGCCACCCACTTGTCTCCGTGGACATGTTACTGCTAGAATATTCCACAGTATGGCATTGAAGTTAATTTCTCTATCTCCATGGATCTGTGGATGGATGACCATTTTGTAAAAAACCCAGAAAACTCCCATAACTGAACAAATGTTAGATAGGGTGACTTAATACCAGGTGAAAATGATAAAATCTCCATGGAGACCAACTTGGAATGTGAAAAATGACATGGTGTAACTTTAAAAACAGAGAATCACCCAACACAATAAATGATGAAAGCAAAATCGACTTTTCTAAGATTTTAGCCATGTTATAGTTGTTTTTTTCCTCGCCATATACTCACCTGGAGTTGTTTTTAGAGTGATTTGGGCATGTTTAACCTTTTAAGGACTGAGCACATTATAGACCATTGTAGCTCGTCTAGACTTTTTTTCTTTTTTTAGCCATAAAAATTATGTTAAAGGAGGTATCAACATGTACTTTTGCCCTTTTTCACACAACTACCTCTATTTTACAAATCCATTCTTATTTTTCCATTGATGCATCAAATAAGTGTGTGATACCAGTTTAAGTAGAAAAAATATATTAAAAACGAATGTACTTTTGAGTAACTTTTATGCAAGCAAACAATGAAAAAAACGGTCTGGCCAGCTCAGAAAGACTTTAAATTACATATATGAACAATAATCACCATTTATACAAGAGATTATGAATATTATACTTTTTTACAGCTCTTCCTATAAAGAAATATCAGGCGTTTGTACAGCTAAGACATTGATTTTGCAAGGTCGTATTTTTTGGAACTTCTACTAAAGAATATCTGAAGTTCTGCAGCTTATGAGTTTGTAATCTATGGTAAAATAAGTAACATATTTAAAGAGCCCCGTGTCTCTACTTTGAGATGCCGTTTGAATTTACATGAGAGCACAATAGGTTGTGGAGTTACGGTAATGGAAAGTCCGCAACCGTGAATCCATCGGCGGCGATAGCATCCGCCGCAATAGGTTAAGCAATCTTTAATGGCTTATTTTCAAGACGCCATGTAACAGCACCAGCATACGCCCACTGCTCTGTACTTACTTCTTCAATTTTATTTTCTTAATCAATGATGCGTGCAAGATTTGGCAGCGATGCAAAGTCATTTCGCTACGCGCACAGTAGGTCTTCTTTAAATAACTGAATGAACTGTCGGAGTTTACCTTTTAAACTCTTAATTTGACTCAGACTAAGACCGTTTTGTGGTGTAAACAACACCGTCTCGGCATGAGGAATGATTTTTTTCCCAGTTTTATGGAAGCGCGGTTACATGATGTATGTTTATGCCAGTGTATTCCACGAGTAAGACAATTTTCAAGACTGATTACAACTAAATTATGCCTCAAATTCACCCGAGTGGAATGAGCACAAGTTTCTGTCAGCTGCCAAATTGACATATCTTGACAATTAAGAGGCAATACAGACATTTACATAATCAAATGGTGCCAAAGTCTGACATTTGGGGAGACGACTGAGAAAATGGCGCCTCGCTGAAACATTGCGTGTAATTGGGAGAGAAGTAAATACCTACTTTTTAGATGTTTTCGCAATTCTGTGCCTGTGACATTGGAAGCGTTAAAATTGATAACAAGACCACTAGATTTGGAGTGGGATGTCACAACAGATTAGAGGACAGGTTGTAATTTCAGCTCCCAAAAGCTGGAGAGGAAACAAGTCATTATAATGATTCATCGATTGGACTATGGTAGCGATAATGAAAATACCTCTGCCAATTCTCAACATGGCATTAGCAACGTGTCACCAGATAAAATAACCGAATGTGCCATTTACTGGAAATTAAGTTACACAAGGAGGAGAAAAAGTTGAGTAAAAGTTCAAGTTATGTCTAAATGGGTTTGCTAAAATCAGAAGCCATTACAAAAGCTTCTATGATTAGAGCTTTCTTACAGTTTATTTTCATTCATTATTTTCATGTTAGTAGTTCAGTCTTTGCTCAAGAACAAATTACCGTAAATTTCGGACTACAGAGCGCACCTGATTATAAGCCGCACCAGCTAAATTTGAAGAGAAAATCAATTTTGTCCATATATAAGCCGCACCTGAATATAAGCCGCAGGTTTTCATATTGTAACATGAGATATTTACACAGAAAGACGGTGCATGGACACGCTTTTTTAAAACTGTGCCTGAAAATTGGCACCAACACGACATCAACACGGGATGAACACATCGGCAGGTTTAGAAAATAAAACTGCACCAACACGGAAAATCTGCTTTTATTTCCTCTGAAAACTTTTGTCATCTTTTTACATTGACCAAGTTGGATTCATTGATGCCGAGCTTACGTGCAGTGGCTCTATTTCAGGGGTCGGCAACCAGCGGCTCCGGAGCCGCATGCGCCTCTTTCAGCCTCATACTGCGGCTCTGCGTGGCTTGGGAAAATAACTTTTAAGTATTTAATTGAAGTGTATTTTATTTGTGTTAGCTCTTTTTTGTTGTAGTTTAAATAGGAAGATTATTAAAATAAAATTATATTTTCTTATTTTTCGTTGCTCAAAATAAGCGTCACACTCACGGAACAATGTTCAAAACAAACACCGCTCACGTCTCACGTCTCACAGACACAGACACAGCTCACAGTCCTGCGTAAAGAGCCCTGATTTTCAGACGCTGTGCGCACAGGGGTCAGGAGCAACTTTCGCCCGTCCCTAATGACACACTAATAAGCTCGTCTATAGATGTATCATGAAAATCCTACTGGAAATCGCCACAGAAATCTATTTGATGTAGTAGCAAGTTTATTATCTGCACTTGTCTCCACGATGACGTTTCACGTATAACACATCAGACACGACGCCCAAAAGTAGAGCCACAAGCGAGTGAAAATGAGCCAAAACAAAAGTCTTTGGAGAGCTTTTAACAAAGGGGAAAAGGACAACTGAGGAGCCAGAAGAGGAGACTACGACCTCCAAGAAAAACAAAGATAAATTTAACAGACAATACCTACTTAAAATCTGGATTTGTCGCTAAAGGTGACTCTCACGCACAGAGTCCGCTCTGCGTAATATGCGGGAAAAGCAAATGAGGCAATGAAACCTTCAAAACTGCTTTGGCACATGGAGAATAAGCACCTGGGATTAAACGGTACGCTTTTAGAGGTTTTTTTTGTTTTTGTTTTTTTGAAAGAAACTGCGCAGCAGAGTAGACATAATCACATAATCAGCGCAGGGCTCCCACTGATGCAGCGGTTTGGAGAGTTGTATTTTTTTTATGCACTTAAGTTATTTTTGCCATATTTATCTGCCACGTGTAGAAGGCTTGTCCATGAAAATAAAACCTACATTATTCCGTTACATTATTATTATTATACACAGTGTTATCTTCATTTTAGATGTCAAAAAGTATTTGCAGCTCCCAGTGTTTTATTTTATGTGGAAAGTGGGTCCAAATGGCTCTTTGCGTGTTACAGGTTGCCGACCCCTGCTCTGTTTCCTTCTTTATCTTAAAAACTGCATCATATCCATTTCATGATGCGCAAAATGATCATTCAAAATCAAAACTAGTGAATTCTTCAGAGCAGAATCTTTCCCCACGTCTTCTCACTTTTACGTTTACAGCTAGAGAGCACCCCCCAGGGGCCGTTATCCAGTAAAAACTCCATAAATAAGCCGCAGTGCTGTATAGGCCGCAGGGTTCAAAGCGTGGAAAAAAAGTAGCTGCTTATAATCCGAAATTTAGGGTACATAAATTCTTTAAGCTATTCTCTCCCACTATTCAGTCTGATTGACTGTAAGAGAAGTGCATAGTTCTAATTATGTTCTGCCTACCAGATTTTGTGACAAGAAACTATGCTAAATATTCCACGGGATTCTTCAAACGTCCTTGACTCTGGTATTTGAGTTGAAAAATATTGAGCAGGATTCAATTAGTAAATGTTAAATGAGAGACAGATGGAAATTCTGCCCAGGTGTCCTCATCAAAAGAAATGCTGGAAGAAGTACTCAATTTTGTAAAAAAAAAAAAAAAAAAAAAAAGGAAAAGTACAGATGCAGATGTAAAAAGTTACTCAAGTAAAAGTATTCTTTATAAAAATCTACTTCAGTGAAAGTATTTAAGTACTTGTTTAAAAATTTACTTTCAGAGTAAAAAGTATTTCACACAGTGTTAAATGTAAATATATTGTTTAATTTTGGTCAACAGTCACAACCTCGAATCAATTTTTAAATTTTCTCATGAATTTTATGTGTTTATTTTTGTTTGCTCAAAGCTGAAGCTTGAGCTGGAAAATTTTAGTCAGGATGTTTCCACGAACATGGTCAAAATAACCTCTGAAATCATATGAAAAGTACCTTTCACTTTTCAGTCCTGTTCAAAAAGGGGAGTAGAAAGTACAGATACTGGCTCTCAAATGTAGTCAAGTAAAAAAGTATCCACTGTAAAACGTACTTAAGTACAGATATCTAAAAATTCTACTTAAGTACAGTACTTTACTACTTGTACTTCATTACCTCCCACCATTGATCAAACGCATGATCCATAACAAATGGCAATGTCATGTTTACAGTTTCAAAGTATTCTTACTGATGAGTGAGTGATCATACTCACTGTGAGTATGATCACTCTTTTGGTTATGATATTTTTTCTCAATCTAAGCTATCCTTTCAGAATGGATTTAATACATTATTTAAACTCCCAGCATGTAACTTTTTTTTTTTTTTTTTTAAATAAAAAAAAAAAAAAAATAGATATTTCATTTTTATTGCACTGAAAAACAAAACCAACCAGAAGTTTTGAGAGAAAGATTTGGTTATATAATATTCCACACTATGGAATAAAAAGTATATATCTCCATGGAGAATGTTCCAAAGGGGCTTTAATGTTCTATTTCCATGACATCATACAGATGATGTGTCATCTCCAGGAATGTGTCAACTCCTTTGTTGCTTTAATATTTTGTCCTTCAAACCTCAGATAAGTTTTGCTCAAATCATTACTTGGTAAGGAATATTATTTTGAAGTAAATGCATTCTTTCGATATTTGTCTTTGAGTACATGTTCCAATTCCAGTATGAAGGTCTTATAAAAATATTCTTTCATACAATCCTTCCAATTTAAACGTGCACTTGTTAGCAAATTGTATTTTTCTCAGTTTTTTTCATCAATTCCCTTATTCCCAGCGGTAAGCGATTTCAGCAGCACAAGTGCTTACTGGAGTGAGCTGTCCTTCCTTGTGCTCTTATCTATGCTGTTGAACAATGTGGACACAGGGTCTGCTTTGAATGTGGCCGCTATTATCTAGTAATTCATGGAAAGACAAAATAGCCCCATTGTGCGTTTACAGGTAAAAAAATAAAGAAGCCCAAAACATATTATTGCCTCTTTTTAAAATTAGTAGTTGTTTTTATCATGTTACATTCTGAGAAGATCTGCCAGATGCCGATTTTGCATATTAATATATCAGTACCGATTTTTGCTTTGCACTATATGAATTGCATTAAACGTGTCTATTATCTGATTATTCACTTAGAGGCATTTTTATTGTCCAAAAACACTACTGAAAAAAGCATACTTACTGTGATTGAACTCACCTCTCCACAGATATGACCTGTAACATTGCCTGACGGTGCCACCTGCATGTTTGTCTCCATGGCAATGGGTGAGATTAAAGTCATGGCGAAACGCAGGTGGCAGTTTGAAACGCTTGACTCCTGATCTGGAGACATTCCAAGCAAACCAAGTAACATCTCCACGGCAACAAGCAGGTGGCGGACTTTCACCAGAAAAGTTACATAGTACGCCTTTAACACTTGTATATCCTCTCTAGTTTGAAATATTTGGCTCCTGATCTAGAAAGCAGTCGGCACAGACGATAGATCCATATGTTATGAGGCACTATGTTGTGATTTAGCACGTCATTAATCTCCGACTCTCGTGGGGAGCTGTTCTCTTTCCGAGCCCAGGGAAAAAGGAAAAAAAAAAGAAAAAAAGAAGCTATATCCTCCACAGTGGTTCCCAGGGGCCCCCCAAATCTGTGCATACTCAAACAAATCCTCCATCTATCTATCTGTCTCATACGCTTCCCATTTTATTGTCCCGTAGTCATCTGCTCTCTGTTCATTGTGCTAGCTTCATTGTTCTGTCCTTGCTTGGCGAACAATCACTCTTCTCCCTTTGCATAAATCTGTATTGTAAAAAGAAATGTGCTGAATGTATATTTCTCATTTTAAAGGCCACAATTGCCTTGTTTTTGAGAGCCAGATTATAGCCAGACACAAAAGACTGGAAATGAGTTGCGGAGGGTAGTATTTTTACACTAACGGCGAGGAAGGAGGTATTCAATTAGTCTTGCATTAGTAACACAAAATAGTACAGATATATTACAAGATATAGGATCAACTATTTAATCTCTGTGCTCCAATCATAAAAAAATCTAATCTAAGGAAAATCTAATAAAAAGTCAATTGAAATCTAGGGATAATTTACTTCTATGGCATATTTAGATCACCATGTTACTGTTTATAGTTTTGAAAATGCTGTATTCGCCAAAAACAACATATTAACATGTTCAAGAAGTTTCACTTTAGTTTTCGACATTCAGAGTCTCCACTTCCTCTGTTCGCTGTACTAATCACACCCCTTTCAGAGTGCTGCCACAGCATAATCGACGTGAGTTTTGCCTCTGAAACTACTGTACATCGCATCAGGTTTGTGAAGTTGTGGTGTATTATTTGGTATACTTCTATTTATAGGAAATTGTCGTGCAGGAAGATGGATGGCATATGCTTGTGGGCTGAGTATTCGACTCCAAGAAGTCCGTTTATACTTCCTCCTCTTTAAGCAATATACACATGCACACTTTTTCTATGCTTTGACATTGAATCAGTGATAAATGAGGATCTTGGTAGATATCATTATTGGTTTGACAATGAAAATGTACGCAATATTTACCAATATTTACAGTATATTGTGAGTATAAGTATGTATGTTAAGATGAACCACCGTCTCTCTGTGCCCATGTGATATTCCCAGTTTGTCCTCAATGCATCAGACTAATGAGGAAAAATGGAAATAGTAAAGCAATTTGGCTAAAAAGTGTGTTGTATGTTTACACAATCATGCAGCAAATGGTTTTATAGCCCAGATAAATACATTTTGTTATTGTTTTTACAAAAGCGTAGTAAATTTGTGAACTTAACTATAACTTAACATCAATTTGTGGGTCTTGCTATGAATTTTCTTACTTTTTTCTGCATTAAATATGGTTATCGGACACAGCAAAAGACATATACACGGTATCAGCTAAAAAATCCACAATGGACCATCCCTACTGAGATTGTCAAAAGTTCATAAAAGACAGTTTTGCATGACACGATCCATACTTACAAAGCCATAGAGCTGAGCTGCTTCTTGGTCAGGTTGAGGGGGTGGTTGGACACAGAGATGCCGTAGCTGCGAGGGTCCTGTCCCACTGGCAGGTTGCCCCTCAGGATGGCGTTGTTGGCAACATTTAAAAAGGAGACCACGCTGTGCCAGGCCTCGTTATAGAACCACACCTGTCCAGGGTCACAATACATAAAGATGAAACATTTACAGCAGAAATACCATTGGTGATTTTCTGACTCTATAATGCAATGACTTCATACTCCCAGATGGGGGCAGAAGCCAGTTTTCCCTATTAATAATAACATTGTACTTTACCATGAAATATTCAAAAGAGCAATTCACAAATGTTGAACCTGATCATTTCTATCAGTGACTGGACCTAAGAATTCACGGTATCACAACAAGTAAAAAAAAAACAAAAGTGATTACATGCATTTCAGCCGTCCCCATCTGTATTTAAAGTAACACTTTAACTTCTGGAGATGGCATGCCACCTACATAATTCCAAGGAAATATTAAAGCCATACTTGATGTTTTATGCCATACTGTGGAATATTCTAGCCAAAGGAACCACGTGTTTATGGAAAAAAACAGGTGTTGGCCAATTCATGGTTATTTTTTTGTGGAAAAGCCAACCTGATCACAGTAAGGACACGTTTTATACATTTTTCAGTGCAGTAAAAATAAAATGTGAAGATAATTATTATATAGAGTTATGATTCAATATACACTGCCTGGCCAAAAAAAAAAAGTCGCCACCAAAAAACAGGTCACAGTCTAATATTCGCTGTAGCATTGTTTCGATTTCTCTTCTGCAATGTCACAAGATTTATTTCCATCCAGTGTTGCATTCATTTTTCACCAAGATGTTGCATTGATGATGTTAGAGTCTGTCCGCTGCACAAAGCCTTCTCCAGCACATCCCAAAGATTCTCAATGGGGTTAAGGTCTGGACTCTGTGGTGGACAATCCATGTGTGAAAATGATGTCTCATGCTCCTGAACCACTCTTTCACAATTTGAGCCCAATGAATCCTGGCATTGTCATCTTGGAATATGTCTGTGCCATCAGGGAAGTAAAAATCCATTGATGGAATAACCTGGTTATTCAGTATATTCAGGTGTCAGCTGACCTCATTCTTTGAGCACAGACTGTTGCCGAACCTAGACCTGACCAACTGCAGGAGGCTCATACCTGTTTGCTTAGTTAAATCCAGGTGGCAACTTTTTTTTTTTTGGCCAAGCAGTGTATGACTGTTGGGACAATATTATTGTGCACATTTTCTTTGCATTACTGCAGTGCTTCTCAATTATTTTCTATCATGCCCCCCCTATAAAGAAGAAAAAAACGGAAAAAACTGATTTTGGGTTATTACGTCAGTGGCATAAATTAGTTTCAGTATTATCGTCTATATTTACTTCCGCAATATATCAAACTTCAAAATGTGCTATTGTGACAGATCTACAATACTAATGACATTGACCTATAGAATTTTGTGACGTCATCTGAAAACCAGTCATAGCAACTGACAAACTTATCCACTTAGTGATGAATAAACACACACTGCAGTAATTACAGGGAATTTACACCTCGTTGGCGTTAACTAAAGGTACGTTTTCTTTTCAAACTTTACTTAGCAATTAGAGCTGGCCTCGGTGTGCCCCCATTTTCAAAGACCCATTCTGTGACAACTGGTGTCATCCCAGTTGGAGATGTTTGTTTCTTTATTTGGCTTTGAGCGCGACAACACACGGGGAGCGCAGGTGGGAGAGAGTTCAAAGGCACATAATTGCTAGTGTCTGGCTGGTGTGTTGTGATAGCTGGTGTTGATGTAATCAGGTGTTGTTAAAGGCTCTTAAAAGCACCGTGCAGCCAATATTGTCCTGAATGGATTCTGCAGCGGCGACAAACAGCTTTCTCCACAGTATGAGGACGACCTGTGTAATTCCATTTGAGCTGGCCACGGAGAACGCAGTTGTATGTAACGTGTCTAAACTAGTACTTTTTGTCAGATATGATTTGGTAGCTGTTCGTGTTTTGGGGAAATACATATTGAAAAGTATACAGTTCATGCATAAAACACCTTATTTAAATTTTTCATTACTTTATTTATACATGTAGAGCCCAATGAGAGCACTCAGACTCCTTTTCATGGGTGCCCTGTTCAAATACAAAAAATACAGACAAACAAATAAGTACATAAGTCCATTTAAAACATTAAAAACAAGCGCAGGTGTGAGTGTAACTTTTTGTTACCCAATTATTAAATTGCAATTGTGGCCCCCAAAGTATCCAGTTTTGATTGTCCTTGAAAGAAACTCCATTATTGGGAAGAAAAACAGCCAAAAGCCATTTTTCCCCAACTCAGTTCTGGTGCAGTTCATTTTGACTTTTTTGGTGTAATAAAAAAAAAAAAAAAAATTCTGATGGAGTTTTGTTTTTATTCAATTACTTGTGTTTTTATTGGAAAAAACTACAATGGACACGTGGACGTCACCCATAGCATTCAGCTCCAGTAAAATGAAGCTCATCGAGGCTAGTATTGACCGTGAATATCATAGCAACCAAAGAGCCAATCAAAAGCCAGGCTGTTGAAGATAATTCCCGCACCACTGGTTTAGCAGAGGGCGTGCACTTAACAACGCTGTCAATCCAACCGTTTGCTAACGCTAGCGGGAGCGACCTTGAGGAAAGAAGGCACCTGATTTGTCTGTTTTAAAACCAAAATGATGAGGCTCAACGCAGCAGTTACAGAGAAAGGGGTGGCAATTTTTCAATGTAAAGTGAAATGGAGCCAGAGTCGTTGGAGCCGGAAGCGCACCCATGATCACTTTCTATTTTGAATGTGTCGGATAGCAGTTCAGCTATGTCCATTTATATATACAATCTATAGCTCTTACATTAAGCAGGCCCACCTCTTTTACCTGCAAATTGGCTAAATTGGCTAAATGCTACACTGTGGGACATCACAGACAAAGCAATAAAATATCCACGGAGACAAGAAGGTGGCGAGCTCCAACCGGAAAAGATACAAAGTGCCCATCTAAGCAATATAAGCACCGCATTCCGACTCTATAAACCAATAATTCAATAACCGCCGGGAAAGTTAGACGCTGAGATCATAAATAATAAAACAGATTTCAGTTTGAGATCAAATGTCTTTCTTTCAATCTAAGAAACATGCTCCTTCAACAATTTAAAGCTCAAATTACACTCAGTATTTTATAAGACTAGAACAAACAGAACTTTCTATTCAATGGGAGATAAAGGTTTTTACTGTGACTGGAGGAGTCCCATAGAACCAGCGCGTGCTAGATGCAGCGAGGAAGAGGAAAAGATTGTATTTTTATTTTATATTTTATTTATTTTTACCATTTTCCTTTTTAATGTAAGGCCTTCTCCTGCGAATGTGCGGCATCTGGGGTGTTCAGAAGAAAAGGATGAAAGAGACTGGGGCCCCCTGCTGATCGCGCAGAGCTAATTAAGACTGGGATGGTGTTTGAGTGTCAGTCTAACAGAACGGCTGTGCATCAGAGAAAAAATAAATGCACTCATATACACATACACACACGCACGCACACATTAGTGTTTCAGTGCTTCTTGGGGACATTACATTGACTTGCACTCATTTCCTGGAGACTGATCCTAACTTTAAAGAGCATTATGTATATTTTCTGGCCTGCCACCTAATTGTCTTCAGCCTAGAAAGTTCCACAGTATGACACAATTGTCTTTCTCTACGCAGCTGACTCCACCAGGGCACATTACAGGTCAGATCTGTGGAGAGGCAGGTTTGCGCAAACTAAGAATGCATGTTTATCAAGATATTTTTGAGCAGTAAAAACACCTGTGATTGAATATTCATGACAGGGATGAGTTTTAATGCCATACTTTGGAACATACAGGGCAAAGCTATAATATTTCTATGTGATCAAAAAGTTGCACAGTGCTCATTTAACCATAGTTACTACTTGCCCAAACATTAACCTAAACCCTAATTGTAACCTATTTAACTCTATCTGAACTTTAAATAATCTTGCTGATTAAGAAGAAAGGATTTACAACATGGAGACCTGGATTTTGTCGCAAGTTCCCACAATGTGATAAATACCAGCCCAAAGTCAAGTCAGTTACAGGCTTACGCAGCAGTTGATACGATCTCCCCATCACAGCCTTTTATCTTTTAAATTCCTCAAAGGTCTAAAGCTCAGGTCTGATTCATGAAAACAGCAATAGCTTTGAATATACTTAAGCCTACAAGGTGATAAGTTAAAGGATTAGCAAAAGTGTACAGAGGAAAATAATTGTACCGATTCATGTGTCATAATTGAAAATACTATTACTACCATTACTGCTATCATAATTGAGACTACCATTACTGCTACTAAGATACTAAGTATACTTTTCTGGTTCGGGGTCCACCAGGGGTCTGTTATGAGATGTTATTGTGTTTTCCTGGTTCAACTGTCTGGCCTTAAACTTCTACATCTTGCATTTATTCAGTTGCAAAAAAGTACATTCAAAGCCATGTATTCTTTCTGTGAGCAGGATTAACTCTCAACATATCTGGTCTGTAACTTGACCTGGTGGCATCATCTGCTTGTCTCCTTGGATATGTTAAATTTAATGCCATAATGTGGACTTTCTCAAGCAGAGTAATAGCATCTCCATGGAGAACCTTTGCACCAGAAAAGCTTTATAATACACTTTTACACTAATTACTAAGAGCTTACCTGGATGTATATAAGCCTGTGTCTGTGTTACGGCAGAGCATGGAAATCAACAATTAAATAACCACAATTCACACAAAATCTGATCCTTTGTCAGGATTTTGGAGTCTATTGGACCTTATATTGCTAATGTGGTAAACTTGTCTCTGACGTCTGGTTGTTTTCCTACTACCCTGAAACATGCTCTGGTCCAGACACTCATCACAAAGCCTAATCTTGACCAAGATTTTCTTTCTAACTTTAGACCCATCTCAAAATAGCCTTTTGTTTCTAGGGTTTTAGAGAAGGTTGCATATGACCAACTCCAGGATTACCGCAATCTTAACAAAATTGGTGAACTCTCTACCTTCCACAGGTGGATTTTGAAAAAGCAATCCATGTATTTGTAACGTTGCATCTGGATTATTGCAATTCTTTGTATATGGGGCTGGACCAGGGCTCCCTGTAAAGCTTACAGAAGATCCAGAGCACTGCAGCTCGTCTGTTGACAAAGACTAAGAGATGAGAGCATGATCATGACCACGTTTAAATGTGTGCGCTCTATGGGTCCTCTTTATTTTAGGGAGTTACTGCAGCTCTATACTCCACCCAGAGCCTTGAGGTCAGCTGACCAACTTCTGCTGCTGTGCCCAAAGCCAGGATCAAGACCAGAGGTGACAGAGCATTTTCTGTGGCAGTGCCCAGACTATGGAACAGCGCCTCCTACCTGTCAGGTTCTCTCAGCCTTTAACACTGTTTAAGACTAGACTGAAAATCCACCTCTACACAGCATGTTTTGGTGCTTTATTGTTCTTTTGTATCATATTATCTGTATATTTGTTTTTTGTTGACATTTATGTGAAGCACTTTGGTCAGCTGTAATTGTTTTAAGTGTACTATATAAATAAATAGAACTGAATTGAACATCAATTATTTTTCAATTACTGGCTTTGACACAACTTGTTTCATTATTTCATGTAATTAAACCATATTTATACTTTAAACAAGTTGAACTTTTCGACCTACAGAGTGATCCAAAAGCTAAGAATCACACATGCTTTTAAGTAAGTTACCCTCCAAACAGCAGCCTTTGTAAGACAGTGTAATTAATTTAACAGAGTTATATTTAAGATTTTTAATCACCGCTGTCAGAGCCGCCACAGGTATGCCTTAATAAATCACAGTGAAAATAAGTTATCTGTTGTAACGTTAACAAGGAAATTAATCAATGCACTTTCTTAATAGAACTTCAAATAATGAGTACTTTGTGCTCCTATGATTACAGTGTATTGTCTGTCTATTCCACCAGTAACTAAACTTTTAACCTCAATCAAAGTTAAGTTTTTGAGCTCTCAGTAACACTTTCAATTTTCATTTTATTTTTATGGACTGTGAATCTATTTACTATAAGATGGCGACAGATACTTATGCAGCCACAAGAGGTCAGTAATAGGACAATAATTATAAGCTGGAAGATAAATACAAATACTAGATTGGGCACTGCTACATTCAGTAGTTCAGTCCAGTGTTACTAGTTAGACAAAAATTATGGTTTTGTACAGCACAAAATTTCCCCCAAAATGCATGCATGACAATCGTGACGCCAAGATAATTTTTCCTGGCAAAAACTCTAAAAATTATGACCAAAAAACGTTAGCAACCATTACCTTGAGGTTGTCTCTGGCCCCGAGCCTCTTGAAAAGAACCTCCGACCTCTGCAGAATCTCATCAGTCACGTTATCCTAATGAAGATACAGAAAAACAAGAGGGGAAAACAAGTTGGAGAGTTGGAGTTAATTGGACACACTTGGAAAACCACCAGGCCTCTTTGAAATGCAAAAACATCAAGAGGAGGTCGACAAAAAATGAAGACTTTGGGAGAAGATTTGGGTTTTGCTGCGCCACTCACTTCCCACAAAGCTGTGTCCCTGTTAACGCAGCCTCGTGCATTTCTTGACATCTCTGTTTTATTTAACAGTGAGGAATAATTAAAAAGCATTGCAGAGGAGGGAATATTTGAGGCTAAAAATGTCAAGTTATGGCTTAATACAGTTTGTTTTTTGTGTGTATAATAGTATGTTATGCCATGCTTTATAATAACTACCTAATATTATCATTTATTATAGATGCAGACTTGGTAACTACTACTTCACTCTGTATTATGTCATTTTTCTGAAGATGGGTCCGCTACCTGCTCGTTTCTGATGACATTACAACATTCTATAAGCCAGTAATATGGAAAACAGATGGGGAACAGTTGCAAATAATATCGTTCAAATGCAAATTCTTGTTTTAATAAAGTTCTTGGCTCTAGTCACTAATAGAAATGATTTGCATTGCACTAATAGAAATGATGAGGTTAAACATTTGTCATTTTACCTCTTGGATATTTCACAGGAAAGTACAATGTAATCAATAGGGAAAACTGTCTCTTGTCCGTCACCTGGTACTACGACATCATCACATCCTAGAAACTGAAAACCACCAATTCCTTTGCCTGGAATGTTCCACAGCATGGCATTAAATGTATACAGCTAGCTCTAAAATACCTTGAAAAACAGTGGGAGTGGGGTGGCATCTCCACAGATCTGATTTGTAATTTAACCTGGTGTCATCATGGAGAGGAGCAGGTGTAGGGCCCCCAAACAGAAAAGTTAGAATGTGCACGTTTAGAATCATTGTTAATGAACGATTTGCTCATTATGAGTCTTTGTTCATGCTTTTTTAAGACCAGTTAAGATATAGTTTTTCTTTGTTAACCTTGTAGTTACATTGTAGTATTTAAAGTACTAGTTTCCCATTAAAAGGTATGCTAAAAAAACTAACTTGTCTCTATAAAGTTAATACCATACTATGGAACATTCTAGGCAAAACAACTACACGAACTCTCCATGGGAAAACATAGTGCGACTTAAATTCTTCAGCCAAATGAGCGTCATTAGTGTGGCAGCATATTAATATTGTACAGTATTTTAAAATGGTCACATTTTTATGTAAAGCTTTTTCACGTTCAAGTCACTCGAAGCACTTTACATCAAGGAACCCCTCACCCATTCACACACCAGACAATGGGAGCAAGGTGGGTTAGGCATCTTGCCCAAGGACACAACAACAGCATTCATCTGTAAGAGCTGGAATTTCACTTAGCTCCATATCTCACTTTTTTTCTGAAGATTAAAGAAGACATCGCACACTTGAGGTAGCCCAAACCACTATTCTCATACAATTTGTTTTTGCTCAACAGAATAATGAAAACTGTTTTCACCAAAGCAAACCTGGGTGACAGTAGGCCAGAATTACTAAAACAAATGTTTTGACAAGGCAAATAATAATTCCCTTCAAATACTTTCTTCAGCACAATAACAACAACAAAAACAGTGTCTGCTTTCTTCAAATTGTTCCATTGTGGACGAGATGAGTCTAAAGTGGACATATGAAAACGGCACTATCCCCGGATCGAGCTGTACGTCAAATGAAGCTCGGGATGAGAGTTTGGGATGAGAGTTCGGAATGACAAGCGTGCGATTTTCCCAAAGTGTCACGTCAATGCACCATGCCGCGCGCGTCCTCCATAAAGCACTGAACACATTACGCTTTGTGATATAAATGCAAATGTACCTCCTGGCCTTCGTCATTTGCGAGGAAGAGGATTTGGGGCGGGCGGGCGGGAGGGAAGTGGGGTGAAGAGAGGGGAGGTCGAGGAATGAGAGGAGAGAAATCATCACAGACATCCGCGTGCGTTCAGGTGCCTCGGTGAAAAAGCTCAATTGTACCGGCGTGCGGAAGATAGCAGGAGATACGCGTAGCCTCGAGACAGGTTCCTAAAAAGATCATAGAGCGCTTTTGTGGTTCCTGTCCCACAATCCTTCACTCCGACGCCAACGCTGCGCTGCTCCATGGCACCTGATAAATTTGGAAATATTTTAAGAATATACTCCCCCTTAGCTTCCCTTTGCTCTGTCACGGGTGATGCCTCCGTTTTACCATCTTTACCATAACACAATGTTTACACAGCGTCTCACGGCAGTATACGGCACGTTGTTTTTTTTTGATACACCTACGTATAGGGAGAGAGCGAGGGGAAAAGTGGATGTCGGATAATGGTAGAAGAGGGAAAAACACTCAAAATATGCACTCAAGTAAAACGACTACTCACCCCTTCTACTTAAGCACAAATAAGGTTTTTACTTTTGCACATAAAAAACAGGCAACTTCTATTACTACCAGATTTCTATTTAGGGGTTTCAGCTTCCTGTTATAGGTGACATTCTGATATTTGGTTTTAAATGGCCGATCGCTATGGCAACAGTCCTCATTTTTTATCGTTCTGATTCTATACCTGGCTGTATTTCTAATGTAACTGCTATTACTACAGTTTGTACTACGAATGCTTATACTATGGGGCTAATATAAATATTACAATTGCGTCTTCCACTAGTGATGCCTGTGTCCACCACTCACTTGTATCCATGGAATTGCTTTGCTTGGAATCTTGGAATGTTCAACATTACGGCATTAAACCTGATCTTTCATTGATTCAGTTGCTAAAAAAAATAAAAGCATTCTATCAATCACCTCTACACAGATCTGACTTGTAACTTTTCCTGGTAGCAAAGAAGAGTTTAATTCCATACCTTATAGGAAAAGCAATAATAACTCCATGGAGACAAGCAGGAACCTCTATCGGAAAAGTTCCATAGTGTACGTTATGTAGATGCTCAATATAGTATCTTTAAGTTTGCCTAAGTCACATGATAACTCAATACTTTTCCATTGACAAGAATAAATACTACAACTACAATGTGTATTTGTGTTTCAATTGTAACTACTACTAAAATGTCTTCTCCTGGTGTGATTATTATTTATTTAGTTTAGGTTGTTTATGGGAAAAATAAGTTAAGTAGTTGCACAATTTATGGTTCTATTATATTCTCCCATTGTTTTAAAAGTTCTTCGCATAAAAACTGGTTCAGTACCTGTTCACTCATTGTAACTATAACAATACTTCTTACATTGTCCACCTGAACAAGCAGGGATTGTCTTTAGCCTAACTGGTGTATACTGATGTTCTTTCAGTGGAGGTGGGCAGTGTAGTGTAGCACCAAACAAGCCGTATTTATGAGGGATTAGCGGAGTCTAAACCCAGATGAGGAGCGGGCCAGCGGCTGTCTGCATCTAATCCCTGTCAAACTCATCCCTGCTCAAGGACAATGTGGCTGCTGTGGCCTGTGGACCTGCCAGAGCCCAGGGTAACTGTACAACAAGGGAACTGAAGTATGGCTGACCATAATCCACAAGGAGATCAGCAGTTTATTCTCTGTACGGCCCACGCAGAGGTGAATGTTATCCATCTATCCTGAATTAATCACCCTATTCGTGGACTTCTTACTGTTATATGCAACATTTTTATGACTTTTTCAGCATTCAAAACATGTAATATTTTGTTTAAATCATTAACCTCCAAGGACCTGGTGTCTTCATATTTGGACAAGACATTTTGGGTTGTCTAGGCCACAATGCAAATTTTTAGAAGAAGAACAGCATACAAGAACAGAAGCAATGCCAAAATGTTCAGTTTAGAATATTTTTAAGAATTTAGAATATAATTTTTTATTTTTATAAAGGCAAATGTCTTCCTGCTACTGTCAGCAGCACTTCACATGCGACACATGGATCCAAGAGGCACAATTGTTGTTTCTGATTTTGTTTTTACATTCAGGACAAATGTTTCTCAGAAACTACATAATGTAAAAAGATAATTCTTTGTTTTTACACTCATCAGGTCCTAACCAGGTATGTTTTCGAGGAGGTCACAGCATTATAACATGTCTTAAAGCTCACAAGAGTCCATTTTGCATAATATAGGACCTTTAATCACTATGGCAACGATACTAATTTCCCATCGTTCTGAATGCTGTCCGAGGAGGAGTTCTGCCTATTGTATTCCGTCTGTGGGCCACGGCTCCACATACTTGAACTCTTGCAAATTGCTGCCGCAACCTGTAGACCTCCCAGAACCCAGGGCAACTGTACAACAAGGAAACTCAAGTGTAGCCGGCTTCTCTGGATGATAATGCACAAAGAGATCAACAGTTTAGACTTTGACGCTCTATATTCTTCCGTGTTAAAGGTGTACTACGTAACTTTTCTGGAGGAGGGACCGCCGTAAGCTTTTGTCTCCATGGAGATGTTATATCTGGGGATAGTTCAGCACTTTCTCTGTTAGCAAAAACAAACTAGTGAACTCCAAAGACGTGATTGTTGTCAGATGGAGATTAATATGACATGTTTGTGGAGCTAATCCCTGACAAATATGATAGTAATACATAACACTTACGGATTTAGGGATTATGCATTTTTATATTTCTTTCGGAGTAAGTTATATAGGCCATTGTCCACCTTCTGAGATTAGTTTTGAAAATACCATGCAGAGGATAGGGTCTGATAGAGACAGGTGAATCGCCGTTGCAACTCCTTAGAAGATAACAGCCAAGAGGATTAAAAAACTCCTACGTATAAATATAAATATAACCACTGTCTACACCGAAATAAATATAATAATACATGCATGATTTTTGCCCAATTAATTGCCTACCTTGACAGAATAGTTTTTCCAGTCTCCTTTGGGAATAGAATGCAGTTCAGAATTCTATGACAGTTAATTTAACCTAATTAGCTACAATAATTAGCATGTCCCGTATCATGTAATGGAACTTGTCATCCAATTTGTCCATGATGACTTTGATAGGAAAATGAAAGACCACTTGTATCTTGTAGGACGGCGCGACCACAAAAATATAAACAGTTTCTACATAATAACACGGTTTGCCACTTGAGATTCGTTTTACCTTAATTATAAGTTTGGATCTTGTGGACTTTCTTCTTCTCCTCATCCTTCCCATCATGCCTTGCAACACAACACAAAGCCCCTATTTTTACTTATGAGACAAGGATTGCAATTAAAAAGAAATTTTCAGACCCCATTTTCTGTTTTGGGCAGGTGGAAAAAAGCTAGTGGTTTGTGTCAAATTGCCTGTAGCAAGACGAGCAGTTTCAAGGGATAATATGAGGCTTTAAAGCTACCATAAATTTATTTTTATTTTGGCAGATGTTAAATCTGTTCCCTCACCTGGCCTTTGTTCAGGCTCACCTGTGCTCTCTGGTCTTCCTCTGTCAGATCAAAGCTGGCACGCTATCAGACAGTAGCAACTAGTGATTTTAAAGGGCCTGTATTACGCTGTTTTGTGATCTATTTTATAATGTTGTGTCCTCATCAAAATTGACTCTTGTAAGTTTTAAGCCATGTTAGAATGTTGTTTCCTCATCATAAACATACTCGGAGTTGTGTTTTGTTTCATTCGCACATGTTTAACACACAAATCCTGCATATTTAGGCTTCTTCTCTCAACCTGGAAACATTCTGTTCCACTTTGTGATGTCATGTGGTGATACAAAAAAGTGCTCCATTGTGTTTTTAAACTCCACACACCTTAACTAGAATCATTTGGATGATTTCAGGAATTGCCAATTTCTACTGAACAAAAGGTAAAAAGTAGATGTTAGCTTGAAAACTACCTCTTCATGACATCACAAGGTGGAACAGAGCATTTTGAGCTTTGGAGATGTAGACAGACTAAAGATAAAGGGTTATTCAAAAATGTGTGAATGAAACAAAACACATCTCCAGGTATGTTTTTGATGAAGTAACAACGTTCTAAAATAGCTTAAAACTCACAATAGTCAATTTTGCGTAATATAGAACAAGTCAAATTTGAAAAATTGTCAAAATTAAGCTGTCTATGTTATGATTTGCCTTTCTGTAAATTTGTATTTGTGGAACTTTACAAGCAAAGCAATAAGATCTCCATGGAGACGAGCAGGTGAGGGTACCATTCACCGGAAAAGTTACACAGTGCACCTTTATTTATTTTTTGACATCTATATTTCATTGCCGTCCATTTGGGGCTGCTTCTCTGTGTCAGTAGTGATTTGGCCTTGCATCTTCTAAAGACATGCCCTTCTTGACATATTGTGCTTTCACCCTTTAACATGTACAACCTTCCTTTTATTCGCCATAAACGTGGTCGTCTCCTAATCGGGCCCACTTCCATTTTGGCCTTGTTAAGATTAAGAATGTTTTTGGGCATGACAGTTTAAAAGGTGAAAATTTGGCGAATGCCCATGGACCTTGTGTTTATCCTTTCTTTTTCCGTCAAAACCCTAGATTGGTCCATTTACTGAAAGCGATGCCTGTTGCCATGGTCACTCAACAGATTTCATTTGGAGAACTTAACCGCGCCTCTTTTTTTCTTTCACTCTGTTTTGCCGTTTTTATCCTTCCTCCCTCTTTCAAGGCTTTAGCATGGCTCTGCCGCAAGCAACCTCACCTGTATCCAAGGCACAAAGCTTGGCGGACAAAGAACTTCATGCTCCATTTAGAAAGAAGACCAGCAAACCACAGTCTCTACAGAAGAAAAATGGTGGCCGCAACAACCAATTGGAGAAGAAAAGAAGTAGAAAGTTGTAATAAGAGGAGCAGAAGTTGGTAAATGCCACTAGACGAGTGTCACGGCAACAGTAATGATGATTAACTTGGACTGAAGAGATTTCACACAGGAAGGTGACTCAGAAAGCACGCAGGAAATGTTCAGGACTTGTGGACTATCAATACAATACAACAAACAATGTGGTTATTGTAGGCACTTGCTTGTTACAAATGAAGTGAGAACTGCTTCTAGCTTACTACTATTGCTGCAGTTACTCAAACTACTACTACTACTACTACAACTACTACCACTACCATACCCCGATTATATAGCTTTTCACAAGTTTGACATGCCCTATAGTAGACTAGTATGTACTCATCATACTCTGCAGTCACAGCTGGTCTGGGGCTGAAGAATGGCCACTACCACTTACATTTATGTTGTGTTGAAGGTAAGTCAAGTGTCTTGTGCAATGACACAACAACAGCATGCAATAGTTAGAGCTGGGGATAGAGCTGCCCACCTTCCAATCATAAGATGAATCAGTCTGTTACTGGGTTATTTAGCATTAAACGTGCTCGCAGACTTTATTCATGATCCACAGTTTATTAAGAACGGTTCAGTCTTAGTAACTGCTTAATTAATGCTCTAACTCGAACCCATTATTTAAGTAGATGTCATTAATTAAGTATTGTTATGGCTTTCGTTACCTTAAATCTTTATTTGTATTGTATTTTTTAAGGTTTTTACTATTAGAAATTCCACAACAGTAGTTACTAAGAATTAATCTGGTCATCTACTATTTACGTATCTACTATTCTACTCCACTATTTCTAGTTATTTCTCTTTATATAGTTTTATATAGTTGTGATTTTTGTGTGCCTTTTTCTGTTCTCTTGCTGTTCGTGACCTGTACGTTGCAACACTCAAATTTGTCCGTTGTAAAAGAAGTAAAGGTAAACTTTCTTGTTTGTTCATGTGAATTAAGACTTTTCTTAATGCTATATTAAGACTCCTGCTTAACATTATCCAACTGTTACTGTGTCTTACCACTACTGCAGCTACTCCCACTACTACCTCTGCTATCTCTGCTGCGCCCTATGCTGTTCTTGCATTTATTTTAAAAGTGTTCAACCTTTGACCTCTTCCAACAACAGACACATTCGCTTTCAACAGTAATTCGATATCAACAAGTGCTTTTTTTCAGTGGAGTAAGGTCATGCGGGCTCCTACCTGCAGCACACTCAGAAAGTCTTTGAGATCGGTGAAGGCGAGTTCGATCTCCGCTTCAGTCAGGCGCACTTGGGAGTTGACTCCTCCAACAGAGATGCCTCCATATCTGGATAGACATAAGCAAGTTCAAGGAAAAGTTTGTGTACAAAGTGGCAGAGGTAGTGTTACTATATACATGTTCAGAGTATGTGGTAGATATATAAAAGTAAACTGATAATATGGCAATTGATGTTTCGGAGATATGCAAAATTTAAATATGGAGCATTTAAATTAACTAAAACTACAGGTAAGTTCAAGTAAACATTTTTGAGTATATCTCTAGCTGCATCATGGTTGCGGGTAGCTGATTTTTTTTTTCATTTGTACGAAAATGACTATGCAACATTGCTGAATCCTATGTGTATCTCTTTAAGTTACTCTTACTTGAGAAGTACTCTTTCCATACTTTTGACTCTTACTTGAATAATTTCCCGGACCACTACTTTGTTCTTCTACATCAGGGGTGTCAAACATATTTTCACCAAGGGCCACATAAGCAAAATAGCTGCAATCAAAGGGCCAGAAGTAAAATAAATATATAAATAAAAGGAAGTAAAGTATGCTAAATTTAAGAAATAATAACAGAGGAGGTGGGATTAAATAAGTTTTCTTCTTCCCACTCCTTTTTGGGCAATCGGAGATACTCTTTTTTGTGTGTGTGTTTGCTTGTCTGTTTTTGTTTATTTTTCCTTGTCTCTTGTATCATTGTGTTGATTGATATCGATTGTGGCTGCCTAGGCTATGCAAAGAGAAAAGATGTCCATTTGCCCAAGACAAATAATAATAATTAAAAAAAAAAAATGTAGCTACTTTTTAAACTTGTTAATTGTTTCTTTATTTATTATTTATTCAAGTTACAAATTTTGCATATGCGTTTGCAAAGATGTAAAAATATGGCTGTGTATCTGCGTATGTCCTGATAAAACAACATTTTAAGACTATGATAACTTTTAATTTATACTGTCAAGTGTAACCCGTGTCATATAATGTCCCACTTCCGGTGAGGAGTTGGTTGTGGCGGGACAATTTCCTTTATTAGCGGTGACGTCAGACGCCAAGACCTGTCTCATGCTGCTCCTGCTGTGGCTGATTCTGGCTGTTTCTTTTGGCAATTTCATGGAAGAAAATACATAAAACTACATTTGGACTCGACAGATACTTACCGCTATCACTATCCGCTCAACGGTAAGCAATTCCATTTATTTTCCCCAAAGTTACGTATGTTTTGCGGAGCTGCGGATCTCCCTTTTAACACGCGTCGGGACTAACGCTAACAGTAGCATTTAGGTTAATGCGGTCGGCGCGACCAAGAACGGTCTTTTTGGTTTAATTTTTACTTTATTCACATCTTTGCGTAAGCCGAACCTTTTGCCATAAAGGCTAGTGTTAATTTATTACTTTATTTTGATTGAATTTGATACGGTTCGCTGCTTTTGGTTACTTTTTGAACACTGAGTTGAGATAACTATGATGTTTTGAATAGGGCATTCTTTTGTGATGCGCAGCATTAGAAGCTCCATGTTCTTTTTTTTTTATGAATTAGGCGTAGACGCCATGAGATTTGATTTATTGATGAAATTTAAAAGTGCACTTTACTTGATTTGACCTGAATTGACTTTATTTGATCTGACTTGACCTGACTTTACTTGATCTGACTTGACTTTACCTTACTTTACCTGACTTTACTTTGCTTTGCTTTTTAAAATCAAAGCTAGTTATTGGAATTATTATTTAATTGTTATTGATAAATTAATTTCTATGTAACAATGAATTGGTTATATATACTGCATGTATTTATTCGTTATTTATTTATTGAAGTTATAGTAATGATGCATTACTTTAAGATAATTTATTAATTGTATGCTAATTTTATTTTTGGTTTACTGACCCTGTTTTTAGGTCAGGTTTTTTTTCCCTTGCACTGAATCCCACGACAACCCCACAATAACCTGGATGGCGAGCTACCCTTTTTCCTTCATAGACTGGTAGGAACAAACGAACCTTTTCATTTTCCTGCTTTCTTGGATTATAACAAGTTTTGGATCATAAAGACATTACACATTGAACACAACCTTTGGAACAAATACTCGAACCTGGAACTGGAACGGGACATTTTTTTTGGGTTCTGTTGCATTAAATTTTGTTTTTTTGTTTTTGTATTAATCATATATAAAGTAATTTCATATTTATAATTCATTGTATATATGTATATTATTATTGCATACCTGCCTAAATAACTAATATTGAACTTAATATATATAATTTTTTTGACTAAGATTCCGTGTTGATGTATTTATTCACACACACTGGCTCCCTACCGTACCTACATCTGGTCACATTGCAGTCAGGTCCTAATTAGCCCCTAGTTGCGTTACAAGTGGCGAGCTAGCCAGGAGCCTTTGTGTGTGAATATTAATTTTGGTTTTGGGAAAAAAAAGTAAACTATGGATTTCATTTTGCAATCAGGTGTTAATATATCACAGTGCGTGATGATTTCTGGTGTAACTAATTCTAGTTCTGACAATGAAATACTGGATTGCTTGCACAAGTACGGGGCGCTTAACCGCGTGTTACCTATTAGTGAACCGAGCAGTAGTTTACATAAAAACCTGATCGTTGAGTTTAATGAATTGGCCGCTTTTATTGGGCTAAAGCCGCTTTTGCCATATAAATACACGTCTACGCTTACTAACCGTGAGTACTGCGTCACTTCGCTTGCGGACGAACTTTCAGCCACAGCAGGAGACGGTAGCGTCACCCCTGACTACCTGCAAGGACTTAAACAAATGGCCGACCAGAGTGGTACACGTTTTGAAGATATGCTCAGAACTGTGATGAAACAAATCAGCCAACATTTGAGCACAAGTGGAGCGAATGAAAATGATGATGAATATAGTAATGATGATGAGGACGACGACGATGATGATGAAGGTGAGGAGCCCACAGTGGACATGACCAATACACAACCAGTGTCCGGATCGCACGTACCACTGTCCATACCTCAAGCCTCTCAGCCTGCCCCTAGCCAGTTCACTGCTGACCAGCAGGGGCCACAATCAAGACAGAGCCAACAACAAAGACCAAGTGATGCTGGATCAAGGCCAAGAGTTTCACTCACTAATGAAGAACTAAACCCACTAGGAATACAGAAAGTTGTTGTCGAGCATGTGGTACGCAACACAGAACTAACTGCTCCAACTTCGGTAAGACTCCGCTCATTTTCTGGACGAGTTCCCAAGCCAAACAATGAAGCGGACTTTGAATCATGGCGTTCACAAATTGAGTTACTGCTTGCTGATCCCAGTTTATCGCTACTGCATGTGACCAGACGCATCATAGAGAGCCTGCTGTCGCCTGCTGCTGACCTGATCAGAGGTTTGGGCCCAGAAACACCACCTACTGTCTTGTTACGCATATTGGATTCAGCATTTGACACTGTACAGGACGGAGAGGAGTTGTTTGCCCAGTACCTGAACATCCTGCAGAACCCAGGGGAACGGCCGTCATCTTATCTCCAGCGGCTGCAGCTAACGCTCAACACTGTTGTCAAAAGGGGAGGAATACAGGCTGTCGACATGGAGAAACATCTCATTAAGCAATTTGTGCGTGGATGTTGGGACAACCCTGTAATTACAAAGCTTCAACTGGAGCAGAAGAAAGATGATCCACCTTCATTCTCAGATCTCCTGCTATCATTACGAACAGAAGAAGACAGACAACAAGCCAAAGAATCATTAATGAAAAAACACATTGGTTTCAGTTCTTCAAAGCAGAAAGCCAACATCCAGTCCCAGAGCACCTGTTCCTGTGGCCACTCCTCAACATCTAAGGAGGAACTCAAAGAACTGAAAAAACAAATGCAAGAACTTCAACGCCAAATGTCTGCTCTTCTGTCCAAGACAAATCCAGCCGAGCTCAAACCAGCTTCACGCCAGTCTAACCAGCCTCAGTCCACTACCAAACCCAAACCATGGTACTGTTTTAAGTGTGGTGAAGATGGGCACATTTCCTCTTCCTGCACCAACACAGCCAATCCTCGTCTGGTAGAGCAAAAGAAAAAGCAGTTGCGGCAAAAGCAGCAAACCTGGACAAATAGGAATCTTCAGTTAAACTAGAAGCAGCTTCTGTGAAGGGACACTCAGAAGCTGCCATCACCAACAGTCCCAAGAACCAGCCATACAGTATACGCGTACTGCCAAGAGGTCTTGTGGGAATGAAGAGCACTGGTCAAGTCCAAATCAGAGACGATCATTACAACTGTCTCCTTGATACTGGTTCCCAAGTCACCACAATTCCACATTCCTTCTACAACATTTATTTGTCAGACCATGAGATCAAGCCATTGGATGACCTACTGGAAATAGAAGGAGCAAATGGAGAGTCTGTACCATACCTGGGGTACATTGAAATAAATATGACTTTCCCACCTGAGTTCCTCGGCACAAACATCAACATTGACACTCTGGCTCTTGTTGTCCCTGATGTAAAGCAGTCGCAACCACTGATCCTCATTGGCACCAATACTCTTGACGTCGCCTTCACCAAGCACTTACAAACTGAACAGTCCTTCCAGCCCGCTGCCCCTGGTTATCAAGCCGTTCTAAAGATCCTGCAGTTTCGGTACAGTCAGAGCTTGGATGAACAGTACGCCACAGCTACCCTGCATTTTAACCAGTCACACACCATCTGTGCTGGCCAAACTACTGTCCTCGAGGGATTACTGGCCACACGGTTACTGCAAGGCGAAAGGGCAGTACTGATTGAACACCCCGCGTCATGCTCTCTGCCGGGTGGACTCATTGTGAAGTCTTGCATTACTGACCTGCCCCGGCGACGGCCATGTCATCTGCCAGTTATAGTCAGCAATGAGTCTGATCATGCAATTACCATCCCAGCAAAAGCAGTCATTGCAGAAATAAGCGCCTTCCGGACTATCTACTCCAAAGAGCAAAGCATTACACACCAAGTCCAGTCTGCAGAGCCGTCAGCCCCACTACAATATGATTTTGGAGACTCACCACTCCCTCCGCAGTGGAAAGACCGCATTATCCAGCAGCTGAATGACATTCCTGAGGTCTTCGCCAAGCATGACCTGGATTTTGGTCAGACAGATAAAGTGAAACACCAGATCAAACTTTCTGATCCAAGCCCATTCAAACAGAGGCCAAGACCAATCCATCCTCAGGATGTTGACGCTGTGAGGAAGCACCTGCAGGAGCTGTTGGAGTCGGGAGTCATCCGGGAGTCTGATTCGCCGTTTGCTTCTCCAATTGTGGTGGTCCGCAAGAAGAATGGCTGTGTGCGCCTGTGTATTGATTACCGTAAACTCAATTTGCAGACGATTAAAGACGCTTATGCCCTCCCGAAGCTAGAAGACACGTTCTCTGCATTATCCGGATCAAAATGGTTTTCTGTGCTCGATTTGAAGTCTGGCTACTACCAGATCGAAATGGAAGAGTCTGACAAAGCTAAAACTGCTTTTGTGTGCCCATTGGGGTTCTATGAATTCAACCGGATGCCACAGGGAGTGACTAATGCTCCAAGTACCTTTCAACGGTTAATGGAGAAATGTATGGGAGAGCTCAATCTAAAAGAGGTCCTTGTTTTTATCGATGATATCATTGTCTTTGCGCCAACTCTTGAGGAGCATGAAGAACGACTGATGAAAGTCCTGAGAAGACTGAAAGAGTTCAGATTGAAACTGTCTGTTGAAAAATGTGTGTTCTTCCAAACCTCCGTCAAGTACCTTGGCCACGTCGTTTCTCAGCACGGTGTTGAAACAGACCCAGATAAAATCAAGACCCTTACCACATGGCCAGTCCCAACAAACTTGAAAGAGCTGCGATCCTTCCTTGGTTTCGCTGGGTACTATCGCCGATTCGTCCAAGGGTACTCTGCCATCACCAAACCACTTCACGAACTCACTGCTGGTTACCCTCCGTCTCAGAGAAAGCTCAAGTCCAAAGTAAAACAAGAATGCTACCTGAATCCTAAAGAGCCATTCGGAGGACGCTGGTCAGCTGAGTGTCAAAAAGCCTTTGAAGCTGTCATAGACAAACTTACCACTGCTCCTGTTCTCGCATTTGCTGACCCTCAGAAACCTTACACTCTCCACACCGATGCAAGTTCTACAGGCCTTGGCGCTGTGCTCTACCAAGAACAAGATGGGCAGAACAGAGTTGTGGCTTACGCCAGCAGAGGCCTTTCCAAGAGCGAAGCAAAGTATCCAGCTCATAAACTCGAGTTCCTTGCATTGAAATGGGCAGTTTCAGAAAAGTTCAATGACTATCTCTACGGCGCTCAATTCACCGTTGTCACAGACAGCAACCCTCTAACTTACCTGCTGACATCAGCCAAGCTCGACGCCACCAGCTACAGATGGCTGTCCGCTCTGTCCACCTTCAACTTCAAACTCATTTACAGAGCAGGCAAGCAGAATGCTGATGCTGACGGGCTGTCACGCCGTCCGCATGGTGACCTGTCTGATGACCCACTATCCCGTAAAGAAAGAGAGCGAGTATTGAAATTTGCCCAGCAACATTTACAAGATCTAGAATATGCCTCAATTGACCAACACACTATCAGAGCAATATCTGATCGTCATTTGATCTTCGGACCAGAAGCTGCTGACCTGAACCGTGCTCTCATCTTGTCTTTGTCTACCCAAGCCGACAGTGTCCCTGACAGTTTTGTAAATGACACACAGTTCGCTTCGCCTGTTCTTCCTCGACTCTCAGCTGCTGACATTGCCACCAAGCAGCGAGCCGACCCCACCATCCAGCATGTTATTGCACAGCTCGAGCGTGGAGAGTCGCCCCCACCACTGCTGAGAGAACAGCTGCCCGACCTGCCTCTGTTACTGAGAGAAGTAAAAAAACTGGAGCTCCATAACAACCTTCTCATCAGGAAGAGACAGGTGGGAAGTGAGCACACCTTCCAACTTGTGTTGCCGGAAGAATATCGAGCTGATGTGTTGCACCAACTTCACAACCAGATGGGCCACATGGGTATCGAGAGGACTCTGGACCTGGTCCGATCCCGCTTTTACTGGCCGAGGATGTCTGTTGATGTGGTCAACAAAATCAGGACCTGTGGCAGATGTGTGAGACGGAAGTCCTTACCTGAACATGCGGCACCTCTTGTCAACATCCAGACCTCGGGTCCCCTGGAGTTGGTCTGCATGGATTTCTTGTCTGTTGAGCCTTGTGGTAGAATCAAAGATATCCTTGTCATGACTGACCATTTCACGAAATATGCAGTTGCTGTACCGACCACCAACCAAAAAGCCACCACCGTCGCCAAGTGCCTATGGGACAACTTTCTTGTGCATTACGGCATTCCAGAAAAGCTGCACAGTGATCAGGGCCCTGATTTTGAATCCCGCATCATTCGGGAACTTTGTGAAATGACGGGCATCCACAAGATCAGAACGACACCTTACCATCCAAGAGGCAACCCTGTGGAGCGTTTCAACAGAACTTTACTGGACATGTTGGGAACTCTGAGTGAACAAGAAAAACGACATTGGAAAGATCATGTAAAACCTCTTGTCCATGCATATAATTGCACAAAGAACGACGCTACGGGATTCTCACCATACGAACTTATGTTTGGCCGCCAACCAAGACTTCCTGTTGATCTGGCCTTCGGACTGCCGCTGAATGATAACAAGCCAGACTCTCATTTACAGTATGTCCAGAAGTTGAGGTCACACCTGAAGGACAGTTACCAGCTGGCCAGTGAGAATTCCCAGAAACTTATGGACCGAAATAAAACCAGATTTGATCGTCATGTTACAGCTTCAGAGTTAAACATCGGAGACAGAGTTTTGGTGAGGAACGTGCGCTTGAGAGGCAAGCACAAACTGGCTGATAAGTGGGAGCCCGATGTATACATAGTGGTGACTAAAGCCGGCAATCTCCCTGTGTACACCGTGAGACCAGAGGGCAAAGATAAACCACTGCGAACTCTGCACAGAGACCTTCTCCTGCCCTGTGGGTACTTACCTGCTCATGTTGAAAACCTACCTGTGAAGAAGGAAGAATCACCTGTGCCGCCTTCGCCAGTATCACTGCCTCCACACCCTAGCGATGAAGAGTCGGAGGATGAAATCTTACCTGTATACGTTCCGTCTGTGCCTGAACCTGTAACATTTTCAACTGTTATTGATTTACCTGTTGCCATGCCGCCAGTTCCTTCTGCTGAGCTGCCTGAGTCTCTTGTTCCACCACCAGCTTCTGCCACTAATGAGCATCATGAATCTATGATTGAGTCTGCAGGTGGTGGGTCTCAAGTTGCTGAAGAAGTTCTGGCTAAAGGCACAGAAGAACTTGACACTGAATCTCAACCTACACCAATTGACCTTGAACCAATCAATTTGGCAGAAGATTCCAAAACTCCTTCCACATCACCGGAACCTTCTGTCATTGATCCAGAATCCAATTCACCCATGTCAGAACCGTCGAGTCCTGAACCTGAACAAACCCTACGCCGTACAGGCCGCACAAGATGCCCACCTGAGAGACTGCAATATGTACAACTTGGCCATCCGTTGTTAAAAGCCTTCACGGCTTGAGCACAGCCTTCACCTTTGCTGTTCAAGAGGACGAAAATGAGGAGGTGTTTCCATGCTCCAGTCAGTCCGTTATTGAGTGCCAGCCTGGTCCATGTCCGAGGACGAACATGAGATCAGGGGGGGAAAGTGTAACCCGTGTCATATAATGTCCCACTTCCGGTGAGGAGTTGGTTGTGGCGGGACAATTTCCTTTATTAGCGGTGACGTCAGACGCCAAGACCTGTCTCATGCTGCTCCTGCTGTGGCTGATTCTGGCTGTTTCTTTTGGCAATTTCATGGAAGAAAATACATAAAACTACATTTGGACTCGACAGATACTTACCGCTATCACTATCCGCTCAACGGTAAGCAATTCCATTTATTTTCCCCAAAGTTACGTATGTTTTGCGGAGCTGCGGATCTCCCTTTTAACACGCGTCGGGACTAACGCTAACAGTAGCATTTAGGTTAATGCGGTCGGCGCGACCAAGAACGGTCTTTTTGGTTTAATTTTTACTTTATTCACATCTTTGCGTAAGCCGAACCTTTTGCCATAAAGGCTAGTGTTAATTTATTACTTTATTTTGATTGAATTTGATACGGTTCGCTGCTTTTGGTTACTTTTTGAACACTGAGTTGAGATAACTATGATGTTTTGAATAGGGCATTCTTTTGTGATGCGCAGCATTAGAAGCTCCATGTTCTTTTTTTTTTTTATGAATTAGGCGTAGACGCCATGAGATTTGATTTATTGATGAAATTTAAAAGTGCACTTTACTTGATTTGACCTGAATTGACTTTATTTGATCTGACTTGACCTGACTTTACTTGATCTGACTTGACTTTACCTTACTTTACCTGACTTTACTTTGCTTTGCTTTTTAAAATCAAAGCTAGTTATTGGAATTATTATTTAATTGTTATTGATAAATTAATTTCTATGTAACAATGAATTGGTTATATATACTGCATGTATTTATTCGTTATTTATTTATTGAAGTTATAGTAATGATGCATTACTTTAAGATAATTTATTAATTGTATGCTAATTTTATTTTTGGTTTACTGACCCTGTTTTTAGGTCAGGTTTTTTTTCCCTTGCACTGAATCCCACGACAACCCCACAATAATCTGGATGGCGAGCTACCCTTTTTCCTTCATAGACTGGTAGGAACAAACGAACCTTTTCATTTTCCTGCTTTCTTGGATTATAACAAGTTTTGGATCATAAAGACATTACACATTGAACACAACCTTTGGAACAAATACTCGAACCTGGAACTGGAACGGGACATTTTTTTTGGGTTCTGTTGCATTAAATTTTGTTTTTTTGTTTTTGTATTAATCATATATAAAGTAATTTCATATTTATAATTCATTGTATATATGTATATTATTATTGCATACCTGCCTAAATAACTAATATTGAACTTAATATATATAATTTTTTTGACTAAGATTCCGTGTTGATGTATTTATTCACACACACTGGCTCCCTACCGTACCTACATCTGGTCACATTGCAGTCAGGTCCTAATTAGCCCCTAGTTGCGTTACACAAGGGCCACATAAAATGATGCGGAGGGCCACATTTGGCCCGCAGGCCTTGAGTTTGACACATGTGTTCTACATGAGGAATATTATTTTGAAGTAACTGTACTCTTACTTGAGTAAAATGCTACTCTACCTATCTCAGTTTGTTACATTATTTCAAATTTCAGTACTTGTTGTTCAGTACTGCAATTCTTCTTCCACCATTATACGACACTAAAACAAAAATGGCATCCTCACACACACACACCATCCAAACACTTAACGATTAATCATTTTGTGGGTGACAGTCGGCAGTCGATGTACTCCTGGCGTAAAATGACAGGTTAAAGGAAGCGTATCTAAGAGCGGCCCAGCAGGATTTGTCAGGCTGCGACAGGACCGTAACTCGTGGCAACCAAAATGGCATCGCAGCGTGCACCATCGTGTCCTTTCATTCATATGAGTATCGGCTGACCTTCTCAAAATGGATGCAACAGTAACCAAGCTAGTCATCTCTGCCCTCTTTTTAAAAATCACTCCGGAAATATCAAAGTACCGGGACTTTAGCACATGTTTCTTTGTCTACAAAATGGGACTAAAATCAAAGGCTTTTTATGCTATTAGTGCTACAATATTGGAAGTGAAAGTACCTCTTTTTCCCTTGTTTTTCAAAGGTTTTGACGAGAAAATCGGTCATGTTTCGGCCAGTTAGATCCTGCAGGGTGTCTGTTGTGTTCTGGGTTCTCTGAAAAAGAAAAAAAAAAAAAAGACAAATAATTAAAACATTTAATTAATTTCTGCAAGGCAATTTCATTATAAAAGTAGACGTGGGTGATGCTTTGTAAATTTGCAAAATAACAATATAAACCAACATATGGTCTAGAAAAAAATATTTTAAAAGGCTGAAAAAAGAGCTCATACAATGGTAATTAACTTTGTACGGTAATCCTTCAAAAAACATTTATTTATTTATGTATTTTTTATACATTTTTATGGATGTATTTCATAATTTATTCACATGCTGTGTCATACTATATTATTGTGTCATACTATAATATTTTTAGCATTAGGCTGTCACAAATTTTGAAGCTGGATATAGTGAAGGTTCTACAGAATTTAAAACATAGAGGAGTACTTCCAGTATCACCACATGACATCACAAGTTGGAACACGGTGTTTCGGTGAGAGAAGAATAGCCTGAATATGCAGGGTTGCGTGTTAAACATGTGTGAATGAAACAAAACACAACTCCAGGTATGTTTTTAACGAGGAAACAAAAAAAATATTATATAACATAGATCAGAAAATAGCGTAATTTAGTCTTTAAAGGACAAGACTTTGAAATCACATGCAATATATTGTTTTGTGTAAATGTGTTATCCTGCAAAGGCATAATTGTGCAGGGATTAGTCTGTAATTTTGAGGTAACATTAGAGCTTTGGGAAAATGAGGGTAAAAAAGAGGCTTATAGTCATTTCCTGTGATAACTCATTTTCCAAGAAAGTAAAGTTTAGTTTATGAATGACTTGGGACATATGGATCCATGCATAATAAGATAAGGGCAGAAAACAGGAACACGGACAGAGATTACAAAGTTTTAGCTGAACAGTGAACGTTGAATATTTTGGTCTGAGTTTTTACATCCTAACGTTTTAAGCATTGGGCCATATAGAAACTGCCTGTAAGCGCTTTGCAAGTTTGAAACAACTTTTTAATTCCAAGTATGTACTATAACAAGTTTACTCCAGTTGCAAATCAAGACCAGAAATCAATTTAATAGGGCCTTAAAATTACAAGTAAACAGACGCCATGTTAGGTCTCTGGAGACTTGGTCAAGGCTCACTTTCCGTGTTGCTTCAGTTTTAGCTATTAGTTTTCTTTTCAAATAAGTTTTCAAGTTTGGTAAGTGACCGCAACGCACATTAAAAACTTTGCATACTTATACTATTTGACAGATAGAACATGACAGCAATAACTAGGGAAAGTGTACAAAGTCAGGCGTGGTGGAGGTGTTATTGTGGAGAGCAATCACTTTTTGAGTGTATTTTTAAGTAAGTTTTGGAGGGTTAGGGTTACCTTAAAAAGCCTTATTGTATGTATGTAGTAGTACTCGGCAAAATGTACTTCATTATAATGTACTTGTACATGTCGGCAAGTACTAATTATCACATTGTAGGGACTAAGATTAGGTAAGAATTGGTCATGGTTAAGGTTAGGATTAGTCTCCAGAAAATGAATTTCTGTGTCTGAAAGTCTGTGTAATAGTAGTCCAGGTTAATATACATTTTAGTAGCTAATAGTGGTGGTAACAGTTTATAAAAGGGTAAACCTGGCCTAAAAAGTCTTTAGTATTGCCGTTTTGCGTTTCCAGGGAATATTCCACAGTACAGCATTAAACATATCCATCTCGCTTTGATTGAAGTATGTGTAATTTACTACTCAGACAACTTGAAAAACATGGATTCTTACTATGAGTGGGTACGCATAACAAAACTATGCATACTTATACCATTTGATACAACATGACAACAAAAACTAGCCAAAGTTTTTTTGTCTTTGTTCTATGCAACTTTATAATGACTAGCAAACCACAAGTGCAGCCCAGCCACCCGTAAAAAACGCAACGGCAAAATGTTCTCAAGCTAAAATATACGTACAGTTTGCAGGTGCTATTCGCCGTGAAGCAAACTCTCCCTATCATAATAGTCAATTAGGCTCGGCTATGGGCGTTCTTGCTCAAATTCAGACTGCTGGCATCGCTACCCGAGTGCTATGTAATGCAGAGGAGCCTTAATTAGATGGCCTTCTGAGGATAAATGGGTGCGTTCAAACATCCAATTAAGAGAGCACCAACACTTGCTGCGTGTGGACGGATACAGGCAGTAAATACACGGCCGCGGTGTCTGTTTCGAGAGGGAACACGGGGGTAATTAGCAGAGTGATCCTTGATAAAGAGCCACTAAAACCCCTGCCTACAACGCCATTTGCGAGAGGCCCCCCTGGTTAGCGTGCAACGGTTTACAAAGAATAGTGTTGAGTTTTGCAGACGGACCATATTATTATTTTACAATTAAAGGTGAACTAGGTAACTTTTCTGGGGGAGGGTTACTTGATTGTTTGATGTTACTGCTTTGCCTAGAACGTTTCACACAATATGGCTTGACTAACTTGCATCTATTCATGTAGCTTCAACTGGAAAAGTTACTTAGTGCGCCTTTAAAGGGTCCATATTACGCCATTTTCTGATCAATGTTATAATGTTTCCTCATCACAAACATACCTGGAGTTGTGTTTTGTTTCATTTACACATGTTTAACTCACAAATCCTGCATATTTAGGTTCTTCTCTCAAACGAACTAAAGATAAAAGGAGCTGTTAACTTGAAAACTACCACTACATGACATCATAAGGTGAAACAGAGCGTTTTGAGCTTTGGAGATATAGACAGACTAATAATGCAAGATTACTCAAATGTGTGAATGAAACAAAACACAACTCCAGGTCTGTTTTTGAGGAGGTAACAACATTATAACATGCTTTAAAGCTCACAAGAGTAAAAGATTTGACATACATCTCTGAGAGGTTATTGCTTTGCCTGGAATGCTCCACAGTATGGCATTAAATCGGGTCATCTGCAAGTGATTTAGCACCAGGTTCTTCACAAACATGATGTGCGAGATAGGAGAGGGGCGACCCGTGTTGGCCGCGCCCCAGCCCTGTCACGAACGACTCTGCTCACCGACCCCCGCAGGGTGGCTATCCTTGACCACTCAAAGATCCAAGCAGGAGACGCTATGAAGCCAAGTTAAAGGTCAGATGTATGTAAGTGAATCAAATTTAATGCAAATCCAGGCAAAGCAATAACATCTCCAAGACACATAGGTGGCAGACCCTCCATTCAAAAAGTTTCATAGCGCACTTTTACATTTATGGCTACTGACCATAACCTGTATAAAGAAGTGGACTGAGGGAGTGTTGCGTCACCCATAGCGTTTGGCTCTAGTTAAATGAACTCATCGAGGCTAGTAGTTATAGAGGCGAATTTGGAGCTGAGTTTTATATTTGGAATTCTGACTTTAAGTATCATAGCAACCAAAAAGAGCCAATCCGGTGAGAGACTGTTGAAGATAATGCCCCTTCCATGGAGCAGGTGGCAACACTGTCAATCAAACCTGTTGCTAACGCTAGCGGGAGCAACCTCGGAGAAAGAAGCCGCCTCATTGGTCTGTTATTAATGTTCATAGCTTGATTTATGGAGTAAATAACTAAATAAAAACACCAGGATCATGCAACGTGGATTAATACAAACATTTTAAGAACAAACGGATGAGCCTGACAGGAGTAGTTACGGAGAGAGGGGTGACAGTTTTTCAATAGAAAGTGTGTGGGAGCCAGAGGCGATGGAGCCGGAAGTGCACCTATGCTCACTTACTATTTGGAACGTGGCGGTTTAGCAGGTTAGCTATGTCCATTTATATATACAGTCTATGCTACTCACTTGGATTGAAATGGACTAGCCACAAAACTAAAAGCTAATTTGTGTTTTTGTGTTAAACACTTTGTAAAAACAGTACTATGATATTACGTTTCACTTGAAAACACATAATTATAGTCATTCAGTTATAATTCATAAGATGCCCACAGCAAATTGAAGGAAGAACAAAAGTAGTGCATACTCAAATGTATAAAAAAGACAAGATGTGAACAAATGGTGGTAGGAGTGAGTGGAAGCAGAGCACCCATCTGGTTTAGGAATCACAGATAACACACACGAACGTCGCGGCAACCTTGGCTTATCTCTGAATAAACATACTCTCCTTTCACAAAAAAAAAAACACTGGAATTCAAAAATAAACAAAATGGAGGAAATGTGCGCTTTTCCACTGGCATTGCGCTTACATTGCCAAAGAATGCAGTCGGCAGCAGTTTTAATTATATTGGCTTGGGTCCATATCCTCAATCAAAAATGACTCGAACGTTATAGAGTGAAACCCGGGTCTTTCCTCTGCAGAATTCCTTGTATGTTATCTTGGCTATGTTTGGGATTCAGTTCATGACATGAGCTCCCTGGTACACAGCAGTAGCCAGATAGCTAGCGATGCAAACAGAGTTGAGGGAAATGTAAACTAAGGGGTAATCAAATGGGGTGAATGACTTGGCATGCTTCACCACTGTGGAGATAAGAGACTACACACTGTTCATATAAAAACTTGGCGTGCGTTTTATCACTCGCACCCTCCAAGGTAAATGTTATCTTAGGCATATATACAAAGCAAGCAAGCTGAGGTGTAAAGTTGTACTGATTAATGAGGTCTTTTTTCATTAAAGGTAAGATTTGACCTAATTTGTAACGCCAATGATTTGATTCCACTGTGCAAATGAATGCCTGTATGAGATCAGGTTTTTGAGTTATTTAAACAGCTGTCTATGCATAATTGATACCGCATCACTTACAATATTTACAAGTGTGTGTGTGTTTTATTTACCAGGGTGTATGGGGCCTAGTGGCTGGAGAGTGTGTGAGATACTTTGAGCATGGACCTACTTGTTGACACCGGTGGAGTGCAATAGTGACAAGTGTTGGTAAGACATACAAGACATAACAAGACATAACAAGACATACAAGACATAACAAGACATAACATGGTTTGTAGATGTAATTTACAATTGTATGTGAAAATTCTGTGTTGTGTGTGTGTAGCTGTGTGTGATATTTTCGTGATTTTTCAGGGGGTCAAGGAGACGGCAGAGGAGAGTGCTAGTACGACTAATTTCACTGTAACTGACAAAACTGTCCAAGAGATTGTCACCAGTCTGAGTTCATCTACATGCTGCCTCGATGTGTTACCCACTAAATTTCTAAAGTCTGTGCTCAACAGTTTGCTGTCACCACTCACTCACATAGTTAATATGTCACTTCAATCTGGAACATTCCCAAGCGCTTTGAAAACTGCGGTTATCAAGCCTCTCCTAAAGAAGAGCAGTCTTGATGCCACAATATTGAACAATTATTGACCGATCTCAAATCTGCCGTTTTTAGGCAAAGTCCTCGAAAAAGTTGTTTAACAACAACTTATTAACTTCCTCTAAATGAACAACTCCTTTGATGTCTTCCAATCAGGTTTTAGACCCCACCACAGCACTGAGACTGCTCTTATCAAGGTGACAAATGACATCCGCCTGAACACTGATGCAGGCAAAGTCTCAGTCTTGATCCTGTTAGATCTGAGTGCTGCCTTTGACACTGTGGATCATGTGATTCTCTTACAGAGACTAGGGGACTGGGTGGGCATCTCTGGTACTGCACTAAACTGGTTAAAGTCCTATTTAGAAAACAGGGAGTACTTTGTTGAAATTGGAAAATGTACATCAGATAAAATGTCGCTGACCTGTGGGGTACCCCAGGGTTCAATCCTGGGACCCCTGCTGTTCAATCTCTACATGCTGCCGTTAAGCCAGTTAATACGCAGCAATAATGTGTCTTACCACAACTATGCAGATGACACTCAGATCTATATCTCAATGGCAGCAGGTGAATATGGACCAGTGGATTCACTCTGCCACTGCATCCAGCAGATCAGTGTGTGGATGCAAAACAACTTTCTTCTGCTAAACTCAGACAAGACTGAAGTCATCATCTTTGGCCCACAGAAACATAGAGAAAGTGTCAGCAGTCACCTCTAGTCTCTCTCTCTAAAACCTTCAAATCAGGCTAGAAATCTAGGGGTAACAATGGACTCAGACTTGAACTTTAACAGCCACATCAAATCAATAACATCTGCAGCTTTTTACCACCTAAAAAACATTGCAAAAATCAAAGGTATACTGTCAAAGCCAGACTTAGAGAGACTTATCCATGCATTTGTCTCCAGTAGGTTAGACTACTGTAACGGCCTGCTCACTGGCGTCTCCAAACGAGCCTTAACACAGCTGCAGTACATCCAGAACGCTGCTGCTCGGGTCCTGACTAGAACCAGGAAGTATGAGCACATAAGTCCTGTGCTCAGGTCTCTGCACTGGCTTCCTGTAGCTCAAAGAATAGACTTTAAAGCAGCTCTGCTTGTGTATAAGTCTCTCCATGGCCTAGGTCCAAAGTACATCTCCGACACGTTAGTGCCATATGAACCATCTCGCAGTTTGAGGACTTCAGGGACCGGCCTCCTGCTGGTGCCCAGAGTCAGGACTAAACATGGGGAATCAGCGTTTAAGTTTTATGCAGCTAAAACTTGGAACAGTCTTCCTGAAGATGTGAGACAGGCCTCTCATTACATCTGAAGTTTTATGAGATCCCAAAATCTGCACAAAATACTTGTACTTTTTACTCTTTTAGTACATTTTTAAACAGGCACTTACTTTTCATATTTTTACTTGAGTTGATTTTTACTGTGATACTTAGTTTTAGTATTTTTTTGCTCAAGTAACAAAATTTTAAAGTACTTCTTCCATCACTGGTTGCTGAATTGTTAACAGGCCTGATGGCAAGTTACAGGTCTCATTCCAGGCAAAGCAATAACATCTTCAGGGAGACAAGCAGTTACATAATGCACTCTCCATAGAACGATTTTTTGACAAAGTTTTTTTTCTGTTACTCTCACCTTGTGGATGAAGTTGGTAGGTTTCGATCAATAACAAGAACAACACCACACTAATAGTTAGGGATGTGCAGTTAATCAAATTTTAATGACGATCAATATGTCATCTGAAATAGTCAATGATGAGCTTGTCCATTGGTCTACAGACAGTCCCTCGTCAGTGAATGTATGTGGTTTGAGGCGGTGGGAGTTCTGACTTTGGAAGAAGAAACTTGACTGTCTTTTATGTGGCAATTAGTAAAGCCTGTAAATGTTTATGTTGAGGAATTTACTGTAATATTGTAATACCAAAATAAATATAAGTAATGTCAACTACTTAATAGATAGATTTATTTTTCATTAGTGAATTGGCTCTATGCACAGCAGCGCCTGGCAACCTTACTGTTAGCGTCAGTACTTCCTGTCCAATTTTATCTCTATGGGGTTAGGGTTATGGTTAAAGATCAGGCAGTGGACAGGGAGCTGCTGATAGATGTCACTGACTGCAAGTTAAACACTACACAAATAGAATAAATACTTCCCTGGAGGACATTTCTGTGTTTAGAAAGATGCTCAATGCTAATTTTGAGGCATAATAAATACTAAAAATGACACCACAAACTGAAGTATTCTACATATAAAACAATCGGGTAGTGTTTATTTAATTTTAATTTTAATGTTGTTGTTTATTTTATGTTTTCTGATTTGA
The DNA here is from genome assembly GCF_009829125.3 of Periophthalmus magnuspinnatus. Classification (NCBI taxonomy): domain Eukaryota; kingdom Metazoa; phylum Chordata; class Actinopteri; order Gobiiformes; family Gobiidae; genus Periophthalmus; species Periophthalmus magnuspinnatus. The sequence continues at coordinate 21,353,482 of NC_047143.1, forward strand.
ATAAAAGTGACTGTTACCTTTGAGACGCAGTGAGCCAGTTAGCGCGCTGCTGTGCAAGGAGCCTATTGACATGTCAAGGTAAAAAAACAACCCTTCTTGTTTTGAAAAAAGAACACATGAAGTTAAGCAATTTACAAGTCCCATGCAGTACCTACAGTAGCGACACTGTCCCCGATGTGCATGTCCAAACTGTGGTAAGGACGCATTGACAATATGTTGTGTAACCCCCGGGTGGAACCAATCAACAGCTGTGTCCCACAATTAAAACGGCTCTAACTACTGTGCTGCCGATAATGAGCAATCTAGCCACATATATCTGCATTCAACAACTGCCTTCAACCAGACGCCTTCTGTTGTGTTTCGATACAAGCAATGCCCTTAATCTATTCTCCACACTTCACTACCCCTTACCTTTTGTGTTTTTCTACAGCAGTGCCTCGAGAGGACGCTTGTGGACAGGTTGTGCAATGACAAAAAGAATGTGAGAATTGTAGGAAGTAGCGGCGAGAATGTAAAGTGCAAATGACAGGTTTTAATGTTTTTGAGGGTTTTTTTTCTAGTACTTGGTTTGGTGGGATAGTGCCTGTGGTAAATAAAAATAGTTTTGCATCAGTTGAGTGGCAGATTGTGGGAAAAAAGTTGAAAAGGAAAGTACAAAAAACAGGAAGTAGCAGTGAGCTTTGAAACGGAATACCGTATGTCATAAAAACACACATTTTCATCCAAAATGCAGGGACAATTTACGCAAGGAACAGTTTAAACCATCATTTAACAAAATAAAGGTCTTGTTATTTATTTTTATTAGTCTAATCATAACTATTAAACAATTTAGATATGTTTTGACCATTGTTAAAGTTGCTAACAGTTATGGAATGACCTATACATATGTCATATCTGTTGCCTGTGTCCAACCAGGAAGTACGATTATAAATACCAAAATTTAACTAGAAAAAATAGGCAAGTGGACTGTGTCTGAATGTCCACACTATTCCCTACTTAAATCATTATTTATGGGTCATGCTGTTTTTAAATGGTGTGGTAATGTCCAGTTGGTAAAAAAGTAGTGCACTCAAAGTTTCCCACAATGCACCTTGAAAAGTAGTGGGCATTGATGGTTATTTTAAAAGATCCGTGTGGCCACTAGACCGGTCAATATAGCCCACAATGCATTGCGTGAGTCATTAAAAAACAACATCGAACAGCAGCAAGTCTTTAATTGGACACAACACGACTGAATGAAAGCAGATAGAAGCACTAGTTTATCGCACTGGATTATGATTAAAACGTTGCGCAGTAGAGACGCTAACGTTAGGCGCTTACCTTATATTGAACTGCTAAAAGAGCGAGAATTTTTACATCTCGGACAAAACACTAAGAATCCATTTTGTTTACGTGAGACTCAGTTTGAGAAAAACTTGTACGGTTATCCCATTAGTCCATAAATACTCACATGCCACTCCAATGATCATTACTTATGACAGAAATCAAGTTTCCATCCAGATGCAAGAGCCATGTGACCCGAAAGTAGTGACCTGCATGTCCGAATCGCTCCGTGAATTAGTGCACTGCTAAAGAGTGCAGGCCTGTGTAGTGAATCAGGGTTAGTGAACATTCAGATGCAGCCATGATTTTTGGTAACATTTTTTAACCAATGCTTTAGTGAAATCAGTAGTATTAGTAGGAGGAGTAGTAGTAGTAGTCGTCATATACGCTTTAAAGAGTGGAGCAGGGAGGAGTTATGTGGACTGGCTGGACTCTGTGAATCCAACACTACACATGAACTGCACTTAAAGCCTGGTACGTTGTCGAGGATAAGAAAAATGTTCTCTTACTAAAGGTTTACACATTCATTATCATTTCATTGACTTGCATGAATAAATGATAACATAAGACAGCAATAATCTGTCAGGGCTGCTGATTCAACGCTGGGAATCTCAATGAGGGTGCAACAGACTAGTACATAAAAAGTCTTCAGTGTACCATTCTTTAAAGGTCCTATATTATGCAAAATTGACTCTTGTGAACTTAAGGCTATGTAATAATGTTGTCTCCTCAAAAACATACCAAGAGTAGTGTTTTTTTCATATCCACATGTTTGAGTAACCCTTTATTATTAGTCTATCTATATCTCCAAAGATTCTAGTGAAGGTGTATAGAGTTTAAAAACACAATGGAGCATTTCCTTTATTGTCACATGACATCACAAGGTGAAACAGAGTGTTTTCTGTTTGAGAGAAAAACTTAGGCTAAATAAGCAGGGTTTGTGTTAAACGTGTGAATGAAACAGAACACAGCTCCGCGCGTTTGTGATGAGGAAACTAGCATAATATGGGCACTTTAAATCAGCTTTTGTCTGTCTCCAAATCTCCAGTGTTTAGACAGATGTTGCTATGCTTTTTGACAACAATGTACAATTACAATTGGTACTTACATCATAATAAATAACAATCTTATTATTGGGTAACGCTTTATGTTTTGACCACTTAACTGACAGAAAAAGCTGTCCATTCTGAAAAAAGTGATATGGGAAAGCATTGGGTCCACTAATATTTCTGGGTTTTAGATGACAAAACATCATTCTTCTGAAAAATAAAATTCAATACAGACGCAGGGCTATTATCATCCAGCTCTAATCCAGAAAAAACGTCTACATCAGAAGAACTGAGATCTGATTGGTTCAGGCAGATACAACCTTATTACACAGTGAATGTTCAAAACTGCATCAACTGTTTTTGCTCATAAAATCCTCATAGAAGCATCAAAATCCATAAAAATGTCAATATAGGGTACAGTAGGTGCCCAGCAACAAGAATATATCAATAACTAACTGACAAATCCATATAATTCTAAGGGGACAACATGTAGAGACAATTTGCTTTTCACTTTAGTTTTTGACACTGTAAGACTCGCCTCCATTTGCTCTTTGCACTAAGTCACTGCCCCTTCAGAGCACTGTAACGCAATCAGTGCTCGTCCCGCTAATAAAACTACTGAACATCGCATCACATTTGTCAAGTTGTGTAGAGGTTTACATCATGTTTTTATATATATAGAGAGAATTGTCAGGTGGGAGTACAGGTGATGTTGGTTTGTGGGCAGAGTATTGGACAGAATATTTCAGCTAAACATAAAGAGGGTTTGAAAAGGGCCTGGGAGAGATTGCTAAATTACTGAAAATGTGTGGATGACATCTAAAACCTCTTCAGGCATGTTTTCGATGAAGGAACAACATTATAGCATGGCAGAAAGCTATAAAAAATGATGTTGCATATTACCAGGAGATGTACCAGACGTGTTTTTATGATTCTTATAATTTTTTTCATCTATTAATTGCAGTTATGGCCCAGTTTTATGTTGAAAGGGTATTCTGACAGATTCATATGCAGTGTACCTGATTTTTACAGACGCTCGACCTCGCTGACCTTATGCATTCCTAGCATGCTAATTATTCACCATGATGAGTTTATAAGCGCTTTCGACAACTTTCAGACACCAGATCGGAGTTTTACAATCACGATAATGCCAAACAAGTAGCTAACAATTCACTTCCTGATACTCGCGCATCAAAACACTTTATAATTAGATGCAGACAGCACATAGCAGTCTCATTTCTACCTCACGAGCTGCTTAGACGATATATCTGTAATGGCGTATTTTGCCCAAATACACAGAAAGACATTGGGTACAGCTTTAGCAGATTGATTTACGACAACAACATATTCACTAATACATTCCAGCCAGCCTGATGTAAGCCATAACAAAGAGATAATCACTATTGTTCATTCCCCTGTGAGTGGTCATAATGTTATGCCTAATGGGAGCCCTATAGTGGAATGATACAGACATCAATGGTAATGCAGTAAACATGGCGACGCTATCAATTCCTCCGCACGCATTGGACCACTAGCTATTCATCTTGGGAGGTTAATATCGCTGGCAAACGGGAGTCAATAGCTGGGAATTGATAATGGGTTTACTGTTGCTTGCTATTTCCATGGCAACAATGATCCGAGCTTCCCTCCCGCGGTGCCATGGACGCGGTTTCTCCTCCTTCTGTTCGGTGGATTTTCAAGGCCATATTGCCGGGATGGTCAGGATAAGGGATGAAAAGGAGCGGTACATTTTGTCATGATTTATTCAAGCTGGAGAAAGCCTTTCAGGTCAAAAGGAATGCACGCTCACAATGCAGCCGTGTAGGTGGGCCACTAATTTCCCCAATGCGAAAACGTATGAAAAATGTATGTTTGCTATAGCATATGTGCAAACTCTAAGTGCATATATAGACCTTCTTTTTTTTTCATATGTGACGGTTTCAGGAGTCAATCAAGAAAGACAGGGCTCTTTAGATTCCATATAGGAGGAATGTTTAATATTACATGGCAGCTGTATTATATAAAAAAGCTGTTTCTTAATGCAGGGACGACACTGGCAAGCGGAGCCATATAAATCTTTCAAAGTGTTGCCAATGATGAAACGTTCGTCTACAAAGCGCTTCCTGGTGTGGAAAAAAATTAAAATTATACCAAAAGTAACTGCAGATGAGGCGTGCAGTTACCATTAACACCAAATGCCATTCTTTCATTAATTTGGGGGGAAAAAAAGGCTGAAAAAATAATTCATATCCCCAAGGTTGTTGCCGTGGAGGAGGAAGAGAAAATGGTCTATTTGCTTCTACGGAATCTAGATTGAGACAAAATGCAGATCTTGTAAATACAGCAGAAATGATGCAAGTGGAAGTAACTGAGCATAAGCAAGGAATAGTCTTTATAATGGCGCTTTTAAAAAGGGTAAGTGCACCCAATGTAGAATCCACTTACCTATCAGATTGCACTCTAAATTCTGTACTTTTCTACCAATTGTAACAAATGTTCGGGCTCGTAATACTATCCTACTGCTTGTATTGTACGTAAACTGTAAAAATAAAGCAAAATCACCCTTGAAACTACTTGCTAATGCTAATCTGAACTAAACAAACAATAAATATAAATGTGGCTTGTGTTTCTGACCACTTGGCTAATTTACATGCAGTATGTCAACAAAAGCACAGCTGCCTTGGTTAAGCCGCCGTGGTCATGTTTAATCACGTTAAATATAATGAGAGAATCAGAGGACACATTTAAAAAGCTGTAAAATGACTATATTAAATGCGAAATGCACCTTAATGTGACATGATGTAGATTTTGAATTCTAGGGGACGAAATGTAGAGACGATTTGCCTGCAGGGGACAGTAATGAGTAGCTTAACCTTAAAGAGCGGGCGTTTTATTTCTATGGGGTATTAACTGCTAACAAATAACACATTTAGAACACCGTGCTACCTTTTATCTTGTTCAAAATGCTAAATGTGTGTTTTATAAGTCTCCCTTTAATTTTTTATGCTTTTCAGTCTCATCTTCGTTTGCGCAGCTGCTTTGGTTAAGCTGCTGTTTTTTTGTAAAATCATGTTTAATTATGTTAAATATAATGAAAGGATCAGAGGATACATTTAAAAAAGCTGTGAAATTACTAGAATAAATTTTAAATGTCCGTTAATGTGGCATGATTTCGATATTGAATGAAAACTATAAGCTAACTGTAATGTGTTATTTGTGTTATAGTCAAATAGTCTTGCAATGTAAAATAATCATGTATATTTTTGGTAAATGGTCAAACATAACGACAGCATTCATCTATGGGAGCTGAAATTGCACCACCAACCTGTGGGTCGGTGGATCTGACCGCTTAACTAATGATAGTCCATTGAGGTTCATCTGGTCTTCCGTTAATTAATTTTAATATTCTTTTTCCAGACCAAAGTTTAGTTTGTTTTTCCATACGTGACAGTTTCGACTTCTCACTAGCGTTCTTCCGACTTCTTCAGAACACTATTCTAGGTGTGTGCAAGTAAAAGAGCCCCCCCATTCCGGTTTATAGTACGAAAAAAATTGGACTGCAGATGGCACTGTCGTTCTGCCTCCACCGGTAGAAAGACAGTGTCAAAGCCCGTTTAAATCAGCTGACCGGATACATCTCTGAAAAATCACGTGACCACTCTGAGAAAGACCGCTACTGAGCAGTCCACACTGTCAAGCATGAAAACAAACTAAACCTTGGTCTGAAAAAATGATCTATTAAAAATAAAATAGTTCAAACAAGAGAGGGATTTGAACCGCCAAAGGCTCTACCAACTAAGTTACTCATATTTATGAGGCTTCCCCTGTCTTTTAGCTGACTCTCTCTCCAGTGAAGATCTACTTGAAACGGATGGAAATTTCCTTTGTGTTTCCAACCACATGGCTAATTTACATATTTACATAGAGCCTGTCAACAAACTACAGCTGTCTTCATTGACATTATTTCAGACATTTTATTGGCTGCTCTAGTCCCAACAGAGGTATCACCACAACACAGGTCTTTGCAGTGCTTAGCCTATACATGTTTTTAAATATCACATAATATACTTTTTTCCCTCTGTGTGAAGTAACAGGAGGTAAATGAATGAACCATTAAGCTAAAAAAAAAAAGTACAATTATATATTTAAAAAATAAATTAATAATAATAATAATTAAAACTGCAAGCAGTGATAAAGGCCCTCGCCACCCCTTGCGACCGCGGGGTACACGCCACCGCGGAGATCCTGCCTTTCGTTCCCGCTTACATCGCCCCTCCCCCCAAAATCAGCGACTGAGTAATACTACTCCATTCATTCCAATGACACCATTTATGACATTGTCACGCCCAAACGGTTGGAAATAGAGGTATGTCTTCATTGGCTTTTTTATTCAGTATGATGAGAGGAATATGTGTACCAAATTTTAATGGTCTATGACACAGTAAATATTTTTCATCCCAGTTAACCAAAACCCATGTATTTCAATGAGAAATGTCAGACATTGCCATGGCAACACCTTTGAAATTAGAGGTATGTTCTTATTGACTTTTTTGTTCAGGTTGCCAAGCCAAATGTCCATGCCCAATTTCAAATGTTTACGTCAAATTAATTTTTTTGGACCGATTCAAAAGTTCAAGGGGGCGCTGTGGAGTAAAAAAAATTCTGACATATGTAAATTGTATATCATTTTGTGTAGATCAAGATTTTAAACAAAATGTATATGCCGGGAAATAGGACACTGCATGTGTGAGTTATGCTCACTTTAACACTTCAAAATATTGCTTTTTTTTTGCAGGCTGGCCACACCCACATTTTATGATGTAGAAAAATCCAAGACAGTTCCCTATAATCCCACATGGGTCTAGTTCATTTTGACCAATTTGCAAATTTTTTGAATGAAAATCTGAGGCGCAAAAAATCCAACTGTGAGAGGTAAAATTTTGAAAAAATGGGGTTCCGCCCACAATGGCCGACTTCCTGTAGGGTTTAGGGTGGGGTCATAATATCATTTTTTACTTGTCTTGACATGTTCTATGTTTGTACCAAATTTCATTTGTCTACGATGAAAAAGGTCTCTCATTGCCGCAATGTATTTCAAATTTTGAGGTGGCGCTATTGAGTCATTTTGATACATTAATTTTTTTGAACATCAAAATAATTAATTTTTCACCAATCTTGAATTTTGGGTCCAATAAAATTGACTTTTCGTTAACGTTCAGGGGGTCAAAAGTGGATTCAAAGTCACGACCAAAATAAGAAGAAGAAGAAGAAGAATAATAATAATGGAAACGCATTTTCCACCCATTATTTTTCTCCTAAACCATAACAGCTACAGTCATGTGACTTTCTCACATTGTGCCCCATCACAAATAAGGCCCCTGTGAATTTTTTCACACGTCCACGACAAATCGCTTGTCTTCTACGAATTTTTGAAAATGAAATTTGAAGAGGGCGCTAGAGAGCCATTTTGTGAGAGAGTGCCTTGATTTGCATACCATTGCGTTCAGCTTACAAATGTGCATAAACGCTGTATTAGCGTTTTCCCAACAAAAAATGTGTGAAAGAGAAATATTTTATTGAAATATTGCAAAAATTGCGATTTTGTTGAAAATTCACCCTGACCACACCCAAAGTCATAATCAAAATGTAATTGTTAATCTTTAATCACACATGGGTTTAGAGGGATTTGGCCAAATTTGACGTGTTTGTGATGAAAACTGTGCGAGAAAATGTCCTGAATGTGAGGGTGTGCACTTTTGTCGTTCTCGGGTTTGATCCAATATGGCCGACGTCCTGTACATTTTAGGGCGGGGCCATAATATCATTTTTGTCATGTCCCGACATGTACTATTTTTTGATGTGAGTTTCGGATTTTTACGTCGACTTTTTTCCGAGTCGGGCTCCCATTGGCCCCATGAAAATCAAAGTTTGAGGGGGCGCTACCGAGTCATCTTTCGTTATTTTTTCTCGGGGTCTTTTGTGACAATTAGAGCTCGTCGAGTTCTAATTTTTGACACCACTCACTGCCATGTCGGGGCGTGTTTACTACTTGATTTTTGCCATTTTCCGGGTTTCGGACGCGGTTTTAATGAGTCCCTCGCCGGGACGGAGTCCCAGGCTCGGGCCTAATTATTATTATTAAAACTGCAAGCAGTGATAAAGGCCCTCGCCACCCCTTGCGACCGTGGGGTACACGCCACCGTGAAGAACCTGTGTTTCGTTCTCGCTTACATCACCCCTCCCCCCAAAATCAGCATCTCAGTAATACTACTCCATTCATTCCAATGGGAGCATTTATGACATTGTCACGCCTGCACGGTTGGAAATAGAGATATGTCTTCATTGGCTTTTTGTTCAGTATGGTGAGAGGAATATGTGTACCAAATTTCAATGGTCTATGACAAAGTAATAATTTTTCATCCCAGTTAACCAAAACCCATGTATTTCAATGAGAAAGGTCAGACGTTGCCATGGCAACACCTTTGAAAATAGAGGTATGGTGTCATTGACTTTTTTGTTCAGTATAGGAGTAGGGATGTCCATGCCAAATTTCAAATGTTTGTGAGAAAGTAATTTTTTTGTTTACCATTAATAAGTTCAAGAGGGCGCTGTGGAGTAATGTAATGTTTGACATATGTAAATTGCATATCTATGCACTCAGATCAAGATTTTGAACAAAACGTAGTTCATTTTGACCAATTTGCAAATTTGAACATCCATGGCGTAAAAATTTTTGAAAAAGAAAGTGTTCCGCCCACAATGGCCAACTTCCTGTAGGGTTTAGGGTGAAGTCATAATATAATCTCTTTTACTTGCCTTGACATGTTCTATGTTTATATCAAATTTCATTTGTCTACAATGAAAGAGTTCTCTCATTGCTGTAATATATTTAGATTTTTGATGTGGCGCAATTGAGTAATTTTGCAACATTAATTTTGTTTCACATGAAAATACAAAATTTGTCACCAATCTTGAATTTTAGCCCATAGTTTGATTAGTGTAGAGCATCTATTTAGTCTACAACAAAGTCCAGTACTCTGAACCCCATTCATTTCAATGACACATTTATTATGTTACCATGGTAACCATTTCAAATAGAGGTTCGTTCTCATTAACTTTTTTGTTCAATATGACAGTAGGGATGTTCAGGCCAAATTTCAAATGTTTTTGACAAAATAATTTTTTTGGTCTCATTTAAAAGTTCAAGGGGGCGCTGTGGAGCAATGTAATACCTGACCTATGTAAATTGCATATCATTACGTTCAGATCAAAATTTTTAACAAAATGTACATTAATGCCAGAAAATAGGACACTGCGAGTTTGCGTTACGCGCAATTTAAAACTTCAAAAAATTGCTTTTTTATTTACAGGCTGGCCACATCCACATTTTTTGATGTAGAAAATTCCAAATGATCCCACCTGGGTCTAGTTAATTTTGTGCAGTTTGCAAATTTCTTGAATTAAAATTCACAGTGTAAAAAATTCAAATATGAGAGGTAAAAATGTGAAAAAATTGGGTTCCGCCCACAATGGCCAACTTCCTGTAGGGTTTAGGGTGGGGTCATAATATAATTTTTTACTTGTCTTGACATGTTCTATGTTTGTACCAAATTTCATTTGTCTATGATAAAAAAGGTCTCTCATTGCCGTAATGTATTTTTATTTTTGAGGTGACGCTATTGAGTCATTTTGAAAGAATAATTTTTGGGCAAATCAAAATAATAAATTTTTCGCTTGAACTTGAATTTTGGGTCCACTTAAATTGACTTTTTGTTAACATTCAGGTAGTCAGTATAATATTATAATAATATTCTCGCAAATAATAAAAGCTACAGTCATGTGACTTTCTCACATTGTGCTCCATCACAAATAAGGCCCCTGTGATTTTTTTCACAGGTCCACGACAACTCGATTTTCTTCTATGAATTTTTGAAAATGATATGATTTGCAAATCGTTACGTTCAGTTTGCAAATGTGCATAAACACTCTATTAGCTTTTTCCCAACAAAAAAATATTTGAAAGTAAAATATTTTTTTTGAAATTTTCCAGAAATTGCAATTTTGTTGAAAATTCACCATGACCACATCCAGTCATATTTAAAAGACAACTGATAATCTTTCATTGGACATTAGTTTAGTGGGTTTTAGCCAAATTTGAATTGTTTGTGATGAAAACTGCGAGAAGTCCTAAATGCAAGGGTGTGTGCTTTTGTCAATTCCGGGTTTAATCCAATATGGCAGACTTCCTGTACATTTTAGGGTGGGGCCATAATATAATTTTTTGACATGTCCTGACATGTTCTATTTTTTGATACAAGTTTCAGATTTTTACGTTGACTTTTTTCCAGGTCGGGCTCCCATTGGCCAAATGAAAATGAAAGTTAGAACTCGTGGAGTTCTAATTTTTGATACCACTCAATGCCATGTCGGGGTGTGTTTACTACTTGATTTTTGCCATTTTCCGGGCTCCGGACGCTGTTTTAATGAGTCCCTCGCCGGGAAGTTGTCTCAGCCTCGGGCTTAACAAGCTAACCACTGTCATGGTAACCAGATACATTCCATGGTTGCTAATAGTTGCATATATAAGCCCTTACATTCCGATTTTCTGCCATTTTCTCTCTGCACTTGGAGAGAGAAGCTAAGATAAGCTAACTAGCTAATAGCATCAAGCTAATCGGCTAATTCTTCGTCTGTTTTTCAGCGGATCTTGAACTCAACGGGCCTTAAGTTCAACCACTTCAGTGCTCAGCATATCCCAGGTCAGATGACTTAAATTTTTTACTATACTTTACCTACGTTTAGACATTTAATTTATATAGAAAATACTAAATATATTCTGTTTAACGCTAGTAGTTATTAGCTAACTGTGAGAGTCAAATGTTGCTCCCTTGATGTCCATGCAAATTGGGTAGAGTTGGCCACAAATTGTACTAATAAGATTAAGAGTAACCCAAGAAATTTGTCAAGTAGCAAAGAGTATTTATATGAAGTATTTGGGTATTAAGTATTTACTACTGAAGAGCGGTGCAAGAAAAACAAATGTTCAGATAATTTCATTTTTAACCAATTTGATACCTGTTAACGATAAAGAAGGGAATATATTGTCATTTGTTTAGCTAAAATTAAGAAAACCTTACATATAATGAGCACAAGCCAAAAATACACCAGCAGAAGTCACTGAGATTATATAGTGAGCCACATGTGAGTAAAGAATTGACATTGTTTAGAGCTCTTTTCACCATGTAAAACCATAACAACAAACCTAAAATTAAATCAAAACAAGCTAACGGCTGTCATGGTAACCAGATACTTTCCATGGTTGCTAATAGTTGCATATATAAGCCTTTAAATTCCGATTTTCTGCCATTTTCTCTCTGCACTCAGAGAGAGAAGCTAAGCTAAGTTAACTAGCTAATAGCATCAAGCTAATCGGCTAATTCTTCGTCTGTTTTTCAGCGGATCTTGAACTCAACGGGCCTTAAGTTCAACCACTTCAGTGCTCAGCATATCCCAGGTCAGATGACTTAAAATTTTAACTATACTTTACCTACGTTTAGACATTTAATTTATATAGAAAATATTAAATATATTCTGTTTAACGCTAGTAGTTATTAGCTAACTGTGAGAGTCAAATGTTGCTCCCTTGATGTCCGTGCAAATTGGGTAGAGTTGGCCACAAATTGTACTAATAAGATTAAGAGTAACCCAAGAAATTTGTCAAGTAGCAAAGAGTATTTATATGAAGTATTTGGGGAAACTACTACTGAAGAGCGGTGCAAGAAAAACAAATGTTCAGATCATTTAATTTTTAACCAATCTGATACCTGTTAATGATAAAGAAGGAAATATATTGTCATTTGTTTAGCAAAAAATTAAGAAAACCTTACATATAATGAGCACAAGCCAAAAATACACCAGCAGAAGTCGCTGAGATTACGGTATATAGTGACCCACACATGAGTAGAGAATTGACAATGTTTAGTGCTCTTTTCACAATGTAAAACCATAACAACAAACCTAAAATTAAATCAAAACAAGCTAACGGATGTCATGGTAACCAGATACATTCCATGGTTGCTAATAGTTGCGTATATAAGCCCTTACATTCCGATTTTCTGCCATTTTCTCTCTGCACTCGGAGAGAGAAGCTAAGCTAAGCTAACTAGCTAATAGCATCAAGCTAATTGGCTAATTCTTTGATTGTTTTTCAGCAGAACTTCGACCGGGCTCAAATTTGACCACTTCAGCTCTCAGCATGTCCCAGGTCAGACGACTTTACTTTTTTACTATACTTTACCTACATTTAGACATTTAATTTATATACAAAAGATTAAATATATTCTGTTTAACACTAGTAGTTATTAGCTAACTGTGAGAGTCAAATGTTGCTCCCTTGATGTCCATGCAAATTGGTTAGAGTTGGCCACAAATTCAATTAACAAATTTCTTGGGTTATTCTTAATCTTATTAAGTAGTAAAGAGTATTTATACTAATAAGTATTTGGGGAAACTACTACTCAAGGAGCGCTGCAAGAAACACAAATGTTCAGATCATTTCATATTGTCAACACAAAGCTTTTGTCACTTGTTGACTGTTACTTCAAACTAAATATTACTTAAGTAGGAGTAAAGATATGGTTGTTCAAAAAGTACAATGTAACTGAGTACTACACATCTCTGCTTATAGACTTCCTCATAGTGGGAAAAGTCATAGGTGCAGGGCTGGTGAGGCCTCTATTTATTCAACATAAGTGACATCATAATAATTGTGATAGGCCTGCTCTAGACTCAATGTGGGTTATGGGTCAGGTGTCTTTATTTTTAACCAATTTGATACCTGTTAACAATAAACAAGGGAATATATTGTCATTTGTTTAGAAAAAATTAAGAAAATCGTGCATATAATGAGCATAAGGCAAAAATACACCAGCAGAAGTCCCTGAGATTATATAGTGAGCCACACGTGAGTCAAGAATTGACAATGTTTACCGCACTTTTCACCATGTAAAACCATAACAACAAACCTAAAATTAAATAAAAACAAGCTAAGGGCTGTCATGGTAACCAGATACATTCCATGGTTGCTAATAGTTGCATATATAAACCCTTACATTCCGATTTTTTGCCATTTTCTCTCTGCACTCAGAGAGAGAAGCTAAGCTAAGCTAACTAACTAATAGCATCAAGCTGATCGGCTAATTCTTTGTTTGTTTTTCAGCGAATCTTGAACTCAACGGGCCTCAAATTCAACCACTTCAGCTCTCAGCATGTCCCAGGTCAGATGACTTTACTTTTTTTCTATACCTACGTTTAGACAATTAATTTATATACAAAATATTAAATATATATATATAAGTAGGAGTAAAGATACGGTTGTTCAAAAAGTCAAATGTAACTGAGTACTGAGTAACCAAAACCGTATATTCCAGTACTGTTACTTCAAACTTTAGATGTGCTCATAGAAGTTTGTTTTTCAGGGGTTGTTGTCGTTGATGGATGTTTGGTCACAGGACGGTGTGTTTACATCGCAGAGGAGCCTTCGGAGGAGCCTCTAATCCCACATGGGCCTAGTTCATTTTGTCCTATTTGCAAGGTTCTTGAATAAAAATTGACAGTGTAAAAAATTCAAATGTGAGAGTTACAAGTTTGAAAAAATGGGGTTCTGCCCACAATGGCCGACTTCCTGTAGGGTTTAGGGTGGGGTCATAATATCATTTTTTACTTGTCTTGACATATTCTATGTTTGTGCCAAATTTAATTTGTCTACGATAAAAACGGTCTCTCATTGCCGTAATGTATTTTGATTTTGGAGGTGGCGCAATTGAGTCATTTTGAAAGAAATGACTAAGATCACCACTCGACTAAGGAGGCAATCGAAATGCAGAAACATGGCCACGGGACTATAAACCGGGACGAGGGCACTTTTTTACTCTCACACACTTGGGATACTGTTCTGAAGAAGACAGACTGCAGATGGCGCTGTTGTCCTGCCTTCACCAGTAGAAAAACGGCGCCAAAACTTAAATCAAAAGACAGCGCCAAAATTTTAATCAGCTGACCGGACACGTTACAGCAACATCACGTGACTACTCTAAGGAAGCGCGCTGGTGAACAGTCAAAACTGCCAGGTATGAAAACAACTAAACCTAGATCTGAAAAATAATCTATAATAAATAAATAAACAAACAAAAATAAAATAGTGGACAATGTAATGATCAAGATTAATATGATACCTACATTTGAACAAAAATGTATACACGCTATCATTTTTAAATGTGATTTCGATTCTGTGAAATTAAAATGAGCCACGATTTCCAATAAAAGCTGTTTTATTTTATTTTTTTCAAATCGGGCTAGCTGTGCGGAGAGCAGACCGGGATGGAAACAAAAAGGAGGTCAGGTCCAACTAATAGCTTTGTGCATGGCGGCAGTGACAGAAACAAGCTACGTCTGAACAAATGGGAGATTTTCTGACAGGGCCGATCACGAGATAGGGCCAAGCGTCAGGTAAAAGAAAAGGTTACACAGGGGCCGCCGCTCTCGTTGGACTCTCTACACAATCAGCCGCTAATATGAAATCTGGACAGTGGCTTCTTCAAAGTGTCTGCGGATGGCGGGATCAACGAGGCATTGCGGATCCGTGGGGAGTGTGAAATGGGACATTACATTGTGTGGCGCTTTGCTGCAGGAAGATGTGAGCGGAAGGAAAGAGGGGGAAAAAGAAAAGCAAATGATGAGGTTTTTAGATGTTATTTCGTGCCCTGGTTTAGAAAGATGTTGGTTCAGAGTCTTCCAAATATGTGCTGTATCAGAAAAGTGGATGAGAGCGAGAGCTTATAGTGCAAATATTGTGTAAAGTAGGTAACAATTGTTTAGCATCATTTTATAATAACTACGCCTTATCTAACCTTAATAAAGCATGAACAAATACCTAATTCATATGAAAAACGGTGGTGGAAGAAGTACCGGAGCAAAAAAAATACTGAAGTAAATGGAAAAGAATCATAGTGTTAAGAGTTTAAAAATGTATGTAAAGGGTAAAAAGTAAAAGTATTTTGTGTATATTTTGAGGTCTTATAAGGCTTCAAATGTAGTGATTTTTGCTGAATTTTGTTCAACAGAAACATTTAAATCAATTGTTTTTTCTAGCCATTTTATTTGAATATTTGTGTTAACTCATAAAAAAAAAGAAAAAAAAGAATAATAAATTAATAAATAAATAAGAATAATAAATAAAAATAAACCCCCAGCACTACAACAATTCTTTAAAGAATGATAATAAAAAATAAAAAAAAACTTTTACTTTTCAGTCTATTAAAAATGTAGTGGAGTAGAAAGTACAGATACCTTCTCTCAAATGTAGTTAAGTTAAAGTACAGATATATTTGTTAAAGCAGGTTCTGAGGTCAAAATGAAATCGCCGGGTACTGTTTGCAAAATATTGTATTGTCCAAAAGAAGTGTGCTGTTTGGCATACTAGTTGTAGAATTATTGTGACTCCACTCTGAGCTCTGAAAGCTGTGAAAAGCACTTATAAACTCATCACAGTGATCAAAATGCTCGGAATACATATGATAAGCAAGGAATAATTTTGGACAACTGTTGTGTTTTTCTCATTTTATCACAGTAAAAACCAGGTACGGCGCGTTTAAGGCTTGAACGAAAGACACGAAGCAGCTCACTTTTTGGAAGCAAACTCAAACACAAGTTTATAGAGCTCTCAAGTGATCCTAATTCCCCATTGAAGTGTCATTTCACAACTTAATTCAGTGAAAGGGCTCCGGGGCTGTGGATCGCATCAAGTAAGACATGCCATCTGTGATCTGAAATGTCACCAGAAGGTCAACCCAGTCTCTCCCTATGTTAAATACATTATAATAAGGTCTTAATATGTGTAGAGGCAGACAGACTCCGATCAATAGTGTTACATAAGAGCTACATTTGCACACATTTGTATTCTGGGGCAAAATCAAGTGGTTGAAGGATTTAAATTGTCCTATGCTGAAGGCTGGTAAATGGATCCTGTATATTTATTTTTCTACTTTAGATAATTTTTTTATTGGTGATCTACTGTAGCCAAGTAAATCATAAATCTTAACCTGTTTTTGAATGCAAGTAAAACTAAGTATATGATTTTTTCTAAAACATTTCAGTAACATGCAAGCTACAAATGTTTATACACTAAACGGTACATCCGCTGAAAGAGTCGACATTTATAAATAAACTGGATTTTGGCTTGATGAAAATGTATCCTTTAAAAAAAACATATCACAGAATTATGTAACAGTTTAAAATCTACATTATCGTTTTATTACAGAAACAAATACTGTATCCCAATGAGTTACAGAAAAGAAACTTCAGCCTCTGCTTTGAAACCATTGGATCCACTATTTCACTCAGCCCTCCGTTTTATTACAGATGGTGGATTTGTAACTCATCACTGTTACTCTGTGAAAAAGTGGGTTGGCCATCACTGTCTGTTAGAAGAGAACAGCACTGTATGAAGTTTATCTATAAGGGACGACTTCAAAAACTCTCAGAATACCTCAACTGTTTGTTAATCACTGATACATGAAAATTTAACACCGGATCACATGACTGCATAAGGTTAAAGACGAGCTGCACCGAAACCGAGACGGGAAAGAGGCTTTTAACTGTTTTGCCTCACAAAAATGGAATACGCTCCAAGGTAAAGTAAAACTGGACAAGTTGGTGACACAGCTGCAATTTAATAATCTGATAACAAAGTTTTATACACACACCTGCATGTGTTTTTGATGTTTTATATGGACTTTTTTTCAGTTTGCATTGTATTTTAAACAGGGCGCCCATGAAAAAGAGAACCCAAGTGCTCTCAATAGGTCCCCTGTATCAATAAAGATAAATAAATAAAAATAAATAAGTAATTTCTTTCAAGATTCAAGAAATCCAAGAAATAATAATAACACTTTTTTTGTTGGTTGAGTTTAAAGATGCACTGCGGTACTTTTCTGGTGGTGGATACCAAGTTACAGGTCAAATCTGGGGGTAGTCGACCCAGCGCCCAGTAAGAATATTTGTTTTTCAAGTTTAATGCAATACTGTGGAGCATTTCAAGAAAAGCACCAAGATTTCCATGGAATAATAATAATAAAAATAAATAAATCAATACAAAATAAAACATAATAAAACATAATAATAATAATAATAATGATAATAATAATAATAATGTGTCATACTTGTATATTGCTTTTTGGATATAAAAAAATACACTATAATTTGTTTTCAATGATTTTACTGCCATTTCCTCGCTTACATTTATCCATTGTTCTAAAATCTAATGCAGTGACACAAGCGCATATATTCTTTAGAAACAAATACAGGGAGCCATATATCAAATAGAATAGAACACTCCTATTGTGAGCTCTTTATATGCATCCACATGCCACAAAACCTGAGCAAACAGACACAGCAATCTCCAGTTTAACCACATAGAAGCCCAGGTGGCTGGCTTATTATTGCTGTGTGACTGGAGTAACGCATTTAGCTCCAAATGAGACTTTTTCTGTGCATTAAAATAGCAGATGGTGGGATCTGGCTTCCTCCAAGTTTCCAACACGGTCCCTATAGTTGCATTTGAGTACATCTATTGTTAAAGTAATGGCCCTTAAGTGGTGAGTGATTGGTATTGACCGAAGATGAGACGCACGCAACCGGCAAAGTCAGTCTTCAAAATCCAAAAGATGCAATAAAGTGAGAGTGGATTTGAAAGTGGTACATGCAGTGGTGGGTTATAGAAATAGACCAATATATAGGGATGATATTTGGATGTTTTAGTGTATATTTATTAAATTTTATTTTAACACTTTAATACCAGGGACAGCTGCACAAACGTGACAACACAGCTCTCTTATAGACATGTGGTTAAAAAAAAAGGCTTGGGGTGAGTTTGAAGTCAATTTGATAATTTGGGGAAAATAATCAAATCGGCCCAAAAATATCGGCAGAGCTTATCGGCCATTGGTTGCTCTATTTTCTAAACAATCAGTATCACAATCAGACATGAAAAAAAAAACAAAAAAACATATTGCTCCATATTTAGTGGGTTGTGCAAAATACTGGCGCGCAAAGGTGGGTAGAGTAGATAAAAATAGTACTCAGAGTATAGTTACTTCTAAATAATACTACTCAAGTACAAAGTAGCAGTCCAACAATTATTCAGACAAGAGTTAAAATGTATTTTGGGAAATTACAACTCAAGTAATGATCTGAACGTAATGCCTGATTTATAATTACAAGTTAATGTGATTTGAAAGACAAAACAATAAATAATGCCCAAAAAATCAGGTGTTTTCAAAAGATAGACCACAAAAATTAAATAAAAATAAATAAATAACATTTTACATTTTTTATGTATGTATTTATTTATTTGTATTTATATTTATTTATTTACTTTTTTATTTTATTTATTTTTATTTTATTTTCTTATTTAATTTTTGTGGTCCATGTGAGGAAACAATACTCTGACTTGCCTTAAAGCACACAGGAGTCATTTTGTGCAATATTGTCAACATAAAGCTTTTATCACTTGTAGATGTACAGTGGGAAGAGTAAATGCAGTAGTAAGTACTCAAGTAAATGTAACCAAGTACTACCAACCTCTGCTGACCAGTAAAGAGTATTCCCAGCTAGAATTTTTTTTTTTTTTTTTTGGCCCAGCATGCACGCTATTTACAAAAGAGAAGCCACACAAAAGGCTGATTTACATTTTGCAGCGCGATGCAAATTCCTTGTTAGTAAGTACCTTTACAATTTCAAATCAAAATGATGCTGACTTGGGCGTTCGGGCTGCACGCCAAAAGCTTCGGTGATAAGCATTTTTATTGTACTGTTGTGTCACCAATTTATTTCTTATTTTCGCTCCTTTTCAGCACCGTCTCGTAGCGTCTGGCTTTACGACACATATACAGCGCATCCATGCAATTCACCCGAGATGGTACAAAAGATGATCGTTACATCATGCAGTGGTTTGTGAAGGGCAATTTGGAAACCTTGACAATAGAAAATGTCCAAACAGAAGCGATAGGGCGAAGTTTGTTTGAATGAAAGGGCAAGGTTGATATTGACTTACAGTGCGTACATTTACAGCAGAGGTGGCAAGAAACAAACTCTTAAATAACAAATTAGATGAAATTAGATGAAAACTCTCTACGTATCAGCTTTTACATAAGAACTATAAAGTGGAAGATTACAATTAGGCCTGATAAGTGTCATGATAATAGTTCAATATATGTAACAATATTTTTTGGGGTTAATGTTTATCATGTGTACTTTTTGCTTTACTTTACTACATTACTGGGAAATTTGTGGTTATTTTTTTTGTTTTATGATAAGATTTAAGCCATGAAAGGTTGAATTAATAATGTCTATGACTCATTACAGATACAAACTAAGTATTAAAGTGTTTCATTCTGCTGTTTATTTATTCCAGGTCATGATTTTTAAATATTGTACATTTAGAAACATATTTAAAATCTGATCTTGGGTTGTTGTGTCAGTGGCATAAATCAGTTTCAATATTATCTTGTATTGTCTATATTTACTTCAACAATATATCGAACTTCAAACCAAACTCTGGTATCGTGACAGGCGTAATTACAATACTACATATAGGGGAATGTAATTGAGTGTTTTAAACTATAGGTGAAGCATGATACTAAGGACAAAAGTGTATTTCTCAATGCTAGAAAATAATTTAAATGATTGTTGCATGACTTTCTTTCCTGGAGATTCAAAATAATTTGTTTTTGTCTAAGATAATTGCTGTATATATTTTCTACAAGGTTTAGGTATACTTAATTAAATTCCTTCTGTGCATTTGATTTATCCATCAATACTGTAAAAGGAACCTCTTACAACATTGCAAATTAGCCTTGGCTGTTCATATTTGTCGCCATCAAATAAACAAACGAAAACAAAAACACATAAATAAATACTACCGTTTTTATGTGTTCAGATCCACACAGAAAGAATACACTTCCCAAGTGATTACACATTAGATTATCTTAAACAGCACCAGAGCATCACACATTACTGTCACAAAACAGAGACTCGAGTCCCTGTACTAACCTGAGGCGGAGGAAGTCCCCCTGCTCCCGGCGGACAGTCCGGTAACATAATGGAGCGTTTAGGAGTGCTACACTGACACGCGGGGGACGGATTAGCCATGCTCCAGTTGCCGTTGAGGAAGATATCAGCGACCGACTGATCCACAGATGGGGTGAGCCAATCCGAAGAGCCCGGTGAACATGGCAGTTTTCTGGGGGGAAAACAATAGGTTGCATTCACATGGCATCACAGTGGTCTACAATCCCTATAGTTTCAAATTGAGATGGGAGACAGGTCAGAATAGCCGGGTTTCAGATGGCATCACGACAGGGGGGCTGGACGCTAAAAGGAATGCAAAAAGGAAAATGCTGATTTTTGCTGTTATAGAGCGAGTTCTTGGTTCTAGTCACTAATAGAAATGGTCCGGTTCAACGTTTGTGATTGTACTTTTAGATATTTGCTATGAAACTACAATGCAAACAATAAGGGAATCTGGGAGTATGACATAATCACACTGTAGAATCAGAAATCCTATGGTGGAATTGGCTTGTTTGACTGTAAGATTGAAGATTTGTTCACGTGGTTTATGGTTAATATCTGTATAAAAATTGTTATATAAATTAACAAAAAACAACAGGATAAACTATTTATGAGGTACAAAATCAATATTAACACTAAGACAACAGACACAACAGACACAAGGAGGTGGCGTGGGGTAGGAGTGGAGGATGAAGCATTTACTTTTATACACTTTATATTCAGACACTCATTATACATATCTAATCATGTAAATGGGATTGATAAACATTATTAATATTATAAACTTATATATGCGCATCAACATCCACATTGGGAGCCTTTTTTATCATTATTATTAACATTTTACTATATTAAAGCATAATTTTGTATATTTCATTTCATATTCCATTCTTTTATGCTTTTAAATTCTATCATTTTTAATTGGGACTTTGCCATTATTCAATCCCAAAGACGTAATTCTTGTCAGTTGAAAGTACTTCAAACCATCAGATTAATACTGCATTGTTAGTGGACAAAATCATGAACAAGTAATGATTTTATGGGGCGATAGTAGCTCTGTTGGTAGAGCGTTTGTCCACTGCGGTCCGAATCCCAACACATTCACCTCGCCTCCTAGTGTCTGCATACACCGGTGTATAAGTGTGTGTGTGTGTGAATGTGTGAGTGGCTCCTTGATCTAAAGCGCTTTGAGTGTCTTTAACGTGGAAAAGCGCTACATAAAAACGCGACACACTTCTATTTTGCAGTTACACAAGCCTTTGCCCACCGTCTGAGATTATGCATCATCAAATTCTGCAACGTGAACCCAACCTATTAGCCCACTGAGTATTTGAAAAGGTAAACATGAGCTACCTCAATTCAAAGAGAAGCAGTCTTTCAATTAGCGCTCGGAGTTTTTCATTGCAATCATCACACACAAATAGATATTCATTATTCATCCTGTTCTGATTAGGAGACACCTTGAAAAGCTTATTATGTATTGATTAAACTTGTTCCCAGAAAAGGCTTGTTAAAATCACGCAGAGCAAAGGTGTAGAGTGAGAGAAGGGCTTCACACTGCGCTTGGACTCATTCTTGAATTAAAGATGTATATTGCGGTACTATACCAAGTAGTTATATGTTGAATAAGAAGTTTAATGGAAAGTTTGAACAGTTATTGGTGAATTTCTATTTCTAGAATGTAATGATTTCGCAGAGGGGGGTAAAGAGGTAGTTTCCTTTATTGATTACACTGTACTTTGCCATGAAATATCCAATAACTAAATCCATAAATTGATTCCATTTCCATTAGTGACAAAAATTGCATTCAAAGGGCCTATATTATTCTATTTTCTGATGTTATAATGTCGTTTCCTTATCACAAACATACCTGGAGTTGTGTTTTGTGTCATTCACTCACGTTTAACACACAAATCCTACACGTTAACGCTGTGTTCTAGCTAACTGAAAACACTCTGTTCCACCTTGTGATGTCATCATGTGGTAATACAGGAAGTGCTCAACTGCGTTTTTAAACTCCACGCACTTTCACTAGAATCATTTGGATAATTTCAGTTCTGGAATCACCTAACTCCAGTGATCGAAAGGTAAAAGGGAGGTGTTAACTTGAAAACTACCACTTCATGACATCACAAGGTAGAACAGAGCATTTTGAGCTTTGGAGACGTAGGCAGACTGATAATAAAGGGTTACTCAAACATGTGTGAATGAAACAAAACACAACTCCAGGTGTGTTTTTGATGAGGAAACAACATTATAACATGAGATAAAGTGCACAAGAGTCAATTTTGTGTAATATATGATCTTTAAACAATATGCATTTTAGCAGCCCCCCATCTGTATTAAATATTATTGGCCTATAAAATGGTGTGATGTCATATAAAACCCAGCAATTTCATTTGTAGATTAAATTCAAAAGAGACGTGCAGCAAAAATTGTCCTGTCTTCTATCACAAAGTAACTATGGGTAACAAGTTTGCCACTTCACTGGTCAAATTATTTTGTTAGACTATTTAACTAAATCTACTAAAGGTGCACTTTGTGACCTTATTGGTGGAAGGTCCATCACCTGCTTGTCTCCATAAAGATGATATTTCTTTGCCTGGAATGTTCCACAGTATTGTATTAAACAAGCAGGCAACCAGGGGAAATTACAGGTCAGAATACATGTTTTTCTATGATATTTTTGAGCAATAAAAATGCCTGTAATCAAAAAGTAAGATAGATAAGTTTATCCTGGAATGTTCTACTGTAAGGCATTGAATTTGTCAAAGAGACAATCACCAGCAAAATGACATAGTGCACCTTTAAACTCCAGTATTACTAGTGCAATAAATACAATTCATGCTGGAAGTCACATGTTAATATTATCAAAGGTGTTAGATACATCAATACATTTTTGTAGTATACTTAGAAGATGCAATAACAGAAAGTAGCTCTTTTTGCATTTAAATACTTACGGTATTGGGTCTCCATACATACAGCGGGTACCAAACCCAGGGTTATTCACCAAAGCATCCGCCACTCGAGAAACCTCTGCATTATCCGGCCCGTCGTTGCTGTAAAATTCGTAAAGGTTACACAAGTGAAAATTTAATACAGAGAGAGAAAATTGTCAAAGAACTGCAAGGCAAAAATAAAAGGAACAGCTTGTGGTCGGGTTAGAGTGAAACATTGATTGGTTCAAGGAGAGTTTGACTGCCGGGTCACGCCACTCAACAAACTCAACCTACTGAAAACAACTTTGGCAACACAAAGAGGAAGACACAATTCACAGACTGACACACGGATCATTTGAACAAGTGTTTGTACATGGAGCACATGGCTATAAAAAACAAGGAAATAAGTAAATAGTATAGTAAACAGTAAACTTGAAGCCAAAATTGCAATGTAACAATGCAAAGCTGCACAATGTAGCTTTTCTGGTGTCTCCATGGACATGTTATTGTAGCATTGCATAGCCGCATTGTTACACAGTACGGCATCTTGTAATTATTCATTTTTAAGGCAAAAAACATCTACTTTTACATCTCCACAGATATGATTTGTAACCTAGTGGCGCTACCCGTTTGCTGATTTGGAGATAGATACGCTTAATGTCATACTGTGGAACATTACAAGCAAAACATCA
This sequence comes from Periophthalmus magnuspinnatus, assembly GCF_009829125.3. NCBI lineage: Eukaryota > Metazoa > Chordata > Actinopteri > Gobiiformes > Gobiidae > Periophthalmus > Periophthalmus magnuspinnatus. The sequence continues at coordinate 21,377,611 of NC_047143.1, forward strand.
ATATGGAGATAAGCAGTTAGCTGATGCACCACCAGAAAAGTTACAAAGTGGACCTTTAAATGTTAGCATTAGAAACTGAACAGCAAATGTATAGAAATTCTTTAACAATGTGACTTCTTATTTTGGGGAAATTGTGATTACCTTTTAGTCAAACAATCAACAAAAAGTATAGAATAATAGTACTTTCCCCCACACCAGCTCTATTTTATTTGACCAAAAAGTTAAGAAGACAGTTAGACAGATCTGCAGTATTCTAATGTGAAACCACTGTAGAGTTGTTATGCGTTTGGCACTATCTGAGCGCAGTGTCCACCAAGGCCTGAGTCAGGTTTAAACAATCTCCCCATTCTAATTTGACTCTCATTACAGCCCACGCAGCTCTGCCCTTTATCTTACGGCTACGGAGGGACTTAAAACAGAGCGCGGACGTGGCACGGAGCCAACACTTTGGAGTCATTCACCGTTCAATGTCTGTTTGAGAGGCGCCGCCATGAAGGTCAGCTGGTCATTTCCACGGCGACCACTGAGCGCAATTCAAGTGGCGCGATAGTAAAAATGGATTATGTGCACCCATCTGTTTTGCAATTAACAATGGCTGGGCTAGCACCTTATTCAAGATAATAAAACTATCGGATGGCCCCGAAGTGTAGACGGGCGCATATACTCTGAAGAAGTGGAACTAATGAATAGTTATCACAGTGCAAGATAGTTAAAAAAGCAAGAGACGGCGTGGTATCAACTATGAAGTACGGTAAGCACAAACACCACATAAAACCAGTCTAAAAGCGGACTTTAAAATTACATTAATAAAATCTAATACTCCCATTTGTGCTGGTTGCATAATTTTAGGTGGTGAAAGTCATCAAGTCTTCCAAATGGCATGTATCGTTATCAGACGTTCAGGCTTGAAAATATAATAAGGGTTTATGATGTGTGCGTTAAAGCTTCGCCTCTAAAGAGCAGAAGTTACAGAGGCTGTCGCTGAGTAAAACGACTATAGCAAAGTCACTCAAGAGAAAAGCCAGTGCAGTAATTGGCCCTTGGGAGCGTCAAGAAGAGATCTGAAAAAGGGTTCTCGAAAGTCAGCTGTTTTATTTATTTAAAAAAACAACAAAGTAAAAGCAAAGTTTAAAGGTGGTGATGCATTACTGGGGTACTATTGGCATGTTTGTATGGCAAATCCAGAATGATATCTCTCTGGATTTTTTATGCACTGTGTCTCAAGCCTGGTCCAAAATAATCACATTCATTTTTCTCAGTGACACATGTAAAACAAAGGAGCTCATTGGTCACCTATTATTTCCAAACAAAATCATTATTCTCTCATCTCAGATTAACAGAGTTTAGTGCTTCGCTCAGTGATTCTCTAGAAATCTGCAGTGTTTTGCAGGTGATATTTTTGTCCTTTGTTTTATCCTCATAAGCAGCCATATTTGTTTTGATACGGAAGGACCATGCATGTCCCTGTCAATCACACGCATCTGAAAACGAGGTGATTCACCAGTGACCGGACTCACGTCCAAGTGTGTATTCTGGATCTCGGAAAAATAGGCAGTATAAGCAGCAGTTGGGATTTCAGCACCATGGACAGAGCCAGTTCGTGAGTAGGGTTGGCTATTTATAAAGAGCAAAAATCTCCAAATTATTCTTAAATTCTTTCATTTTTATTTATTTTTTTTTGACAAGTAGAGAGGCCTATTTCCATTGACATTACATCTTAAGCTGGAGCAGGTAGTTTTGGACAGTTTTCCTACATTTTTATTGATCAAAAACTTCTATTCAGTTGTATTTATTCTTTTTAAAATAATATAAGACGTTTAATTAGCGGCATTTAACATAAAAAATAGTGCAATTTCAATCTTTGCTGGTATCAACGGCATATCAATAGATACTTTAAAACTAGTATTTGATTCTGTTTCTACTTCTCGCAAGCCAAATCTGCAGACGAAGGAGGGACCGGGCACATACTGATGACCTCAGCAAGCCAAAGATTAGCTATAATGTTACTGCCGTCTAATTTTCTGAGCTGGTACATACCGCGTTATGTTTTCTGCCTAGTTATTCATTCACTTTCGCTGTTGATGCTGATGCTGGGATTCTTGTAGCTGTCGGCGCTTACCTGTAAAATGTGTATTGAGGGACGCCGTACATCCACGGCTGCAGCTCCAGACTTGGGTACTCTCTGAACGGAGGCATGATGAGGGAGAAGATCAGAGACAGGCAGACGAAGATAGCAGGCAAAACAATCTAGAAAAAAAAGGTTGCAGTTAGATCATTACAGTATTTGTGACTTTTTTAGAATACACTGTGGATAAAAATAGGAGTTATCCATGGAGCCATTACGATCATATTATATTATTATATCATTGTCAAGAAAGTTATGTTTTTGCCAATATATCAAAAAATGGGTCTTGAATACACTTTAAAGAAGAACTACTGTGTCTGCTATACATGCCCATCAATTCTTATGGTATAATTTCCCCATTTTAGGTTGCAATATTCATGTACAATTATTTAACACAAGAAACAAGTCCGCTGGCTTCTGCATTAGAAAACTTTGGTGTGCAACGGGAGCTGACCTTGGCGTAAACATCATTACAGCAAAGAGCCGCGGCGCTGTCGACCCCTCCTATGGCATAACTGCAGATCACAAGCTTTTCCACCTTCAAAGCACTCAAAGCACTTTACATCGAGGAACTTATTCACACACACATTCATACGCCGGTGTACGCGGACATTGTGGGCGAGGTGGGTTAAGTGTCTTGCCCAAAAACACGACAATTCATTCATCCGTGGGAGGTAGAACCGCATCGCCAACCTGAAGGTCAGTAGATCGGTCAACTAATGATGTTTACTTCAAGAGGCAACCTTTTGATCAGTGGACAAACGCTCTGCCAACTGAGCTACTGTCGCTTCTTAAAAATGTCCCCTGCAAAGATTAAAATGTCTCTTTTATTGAAAAACCTTGTTGTACCTGTACATTAGACCTCCACAAACATATTCTGTATAAGTTTATCAGTATATTTCAGTTGTTTACAAGGCGCACTCTGAACAAAATCCTTCTTTTTCAAAATCAGATCTAATCAAATGCAAATCAAATCAGAATTGCATTACCTTTTGAACAAAAAACATTCAATTTCTTTCCAAAATTTTGCAGTTCTATTTCTCCCTGAACTCTAAAAAGTACTGCGATATATTTTGGACTATAACCTTCAACCGTCAACCATTGCCAACCGTCCAATAACAAAACACTTCATTATGTAAGTTATCTTGTTGCGTATGTGCTCAAGCATGGCAGCGGACTACATTTCATCTTCTATCACTCACTGTGCCGTCATTACAAAAGAGACTGATGCAATCAACACAACATACACACATTAATACGTGCTCCACTGGCTTGTTTAGGCCTCTCTTTGTGCGTTATGTGCTTGATTAAACATTTCCCACAATGCCGTCATCATTGTGGGACTCAATGTAATTACTCCCTTGTCCTCCTTTGTGCTATATTTAATACAGAAATACCAACCTAGCCTGACTCTGTTACCAAGCAATTCCCATTCATTGTTAGGGTATCTTTTTTGTTTAATCATTGGTAGGCTCTGGGAGGTTTGCGTACTTGATTAATTGCGTAGCGTGCAATTTCCGAGGACAATTGAAGAAGCTTGGATTGAAAAAAAAAAAAGAAAAATGCTACAGTAATGCACTCAAAAGGAAAGATAAAGTGTTGCAGAGGGATTGAATAGGTAAAAAGAACAATCCATTCTGTGTTTCCCCTGTGTTTCTCGCTCTCTCGTGGTAACTGCAGGTGACAGCTGCTACTTCTCCTATCGGAAGAGGGGAAAAAAGACAAGAGGCAGAAGTCGTTACAAAGCCAAAGTGCTCCCGTGAACAATGCGTGCGTTTATTACTTTCACCACTTCGAAGGGGATTAAGAGGAATAGGAAAGGATTATATGCAGAACAACTAAAGTAATTAAGATGTTTTATTCCGAGCGAAATTCAAACGCCTCATCAGCGTGTTAAACATGTTTCCACAACAAACATTTATAAACATTTATATTGGTTTGATTTTAGTCGGTAATGGCACTTTACATATTTTACAGAGATAAATTTGACAAGTGTTCTCACTAAAAGTCAATAAAAATGAATTTGATCTGTACTGGATTCATAACGGTTTCGAAACACATGTTTTGCTTTGACAAAAGTGATAGAATTTCCAACTAGAGAAGTATAGAAAGTAGTAGCGGCGTTCTTCTTTGTCTTCATGGAGAATGGAGATGTTAAATACAGATCTGACCTATAACTTTATGCCATACTGTGAAACATTCAAAGCAAAACATGATTTGAATTGCGTGTATTATCCCACACCTATAAACCGCTACATTCGTTCATCTCAAAATTCTAAAACCATTTCTTTTCATTCTGACATTGCCAAAGTCCCGCCAGTCTCCAACTTCTCTTCCCATAAATCACTTCTTTTGTGTCCCCTGCCATAATCATATTTACATTCGCCCTAACCGCCCCGTATTGGCGTAGATCATCCCGGAACAATCATATCTCCTGACAACGGGAGGTGTTGACACGACGACGGTGAAAAACCTTGGGCCAAAATGAATAAAGAGGAAGAGGGAGAGGAACAGTAGCCCCCTTGTCCTTGCACTGGCTCCGTCCTCCCCGCGTCCTGTTAAAGAGGGACGTCCACCAGAGACAGTGACTAATGGAGACGGGCCCACGGCAAATTACAAGAGGGCGACGCACTCCGAGGTGAGGGCATTATTCCGCACATGCATTATTTCACTGTCTTAAGTTGAAACTAAGTCATTATGTTTTGGATTTGTATTCGTTTTTACGTAGTTTGTTGTGAGAGATATTGGAAAAAAAATGATTAAAAAAATGCAATTGTTGTGTGACAGTAGCTCAGTTGGTAGAGTATTTGTCCACTGATACGAAGGTTGGCGGTTCAAATCCTCCTCTCGACATAAACATCATTGGTTGTGCAGCAAGTCCCAGCTCACACAGATGAATGCTGTTGTTGTGTCCTTGGGCAAGACACTTAACCCACTTCACCCCCAGTATCTGAGTACACTGGTATATACTGTAAATGTGAGTTAATGAATGGAAAATGTTGCTATTTACCACAAAAGTGTTGTCATGGTACTAAAATATACATGTTTGATTTCTAGGAATAGGCTTGATACTGGATACTATTTTCCATACCACAAAATAATCTTAAAAGTACTTCTTTTTTAGGCAATAGATCCTTTTCAACACAATCTAATATTACTTTCTTTATGTTACCATGTCTTACACTAGTTCTGATATAATTCAAGATCATGGTAAAACTACAAGACCCAGGACACGCTGGAGGGACTATGTTTTTCTCGGCTGGCCTGGGAACGCCTTGGGGTCCCACCGGAGGAGCTGGAGGACGTGTCTGGGGTGAGGGAAGTCTGGGAGTCCCTGCTTAGACTGCTGACCCGGATAAGCGGAAGAAAATGGATGGATGGATGAGTAAAAATATTCAGAGAAGGTCAAATACTGTCCTGATAATGCCACGTTTTTGTGACGATACTGGTTTTAGCACGAATTATTACCAGATTTTTTTTAAATTAAAAACAACCCTTGTCTGAAATTACTATATCGAGTGTATTGTCTATAATATTAACTATTTAAAAAGGCTACAAAAACAGACAGAACAAAGAAAATAAGAAACTTTTTTTTTTTTTTTTCAGATGAGGGGATATGGTGATATTTCTACACTATTATTATCATCATTATTATATTATTGTATGTATTTTGCAGCCAATTCATGTTTTATGCAAAACAAAATTGTGGAAAAGTTGTTCTTAATATCAAAAATGGCAACGGAGATGTGAACATGACACATAAATGTAAATGTATTTATTAATTTGAGGATATTTAGTGTAAATGTTTGGACTCACTGTCTACAAAACTTAGCATTTAGCATCGATGAAATTAGAATGTGCAATCTTGCCATTTCCAAAACAATAAAATAACTAACTTCACAGTTTTTTTTTTCCTATTTGTGAAAAAAGAACAGTGAAGACAGTGTTTATTAAAAGCCTTATCTAATGCTCCCACGCAGACATCACAAATTCATTGCATGTGTCATAATTAAACGTGACATTTACCTAAAAATCTATTTCATTTACAGAGATTGTTGCTGAACTTTTGGGAAGAAATTGCTAGCTACACGAATTACTTCCACCATATTCAGTTATAATTATGTATTGATTTAGATTTTTAGGATTATATTGGCAAAAAACTAAATAATAAAGGTGTAATTTGAATAGCAGCGTGTCGTCCTTGTAAAGCTTGGATTATACGTTCAGATTCAACTTTACTGTCATTGTGTCTGTACAAGTACAGTGCCACGAAACGCAGTTTTAGCATCTCGCCAGTGCGCAATCAAGCAAGTACTAGATAAAAATTTGCATATAACTGAATATTATGTAACAGAGGTTGGCATAACGTGAGCTTATTGCTGTTCGAATTGTGAAATGAGACGCACGAAGAGGAAACATAGACAGCAGCTGCAGACAGTACAAATCCAAACTATTCTCATTTTCGTGTGTGGTAAAAAAAAACATTTCGAGATGTTGACATGGAATTTTGGATAGGATAAACGACGAAATTTGGCCACGCGGACCCTCTCGGACCTCGCGTCAAGCATAAATCAAGCTTAACTGCTGCACGATCACGTCTAATACAAAGATAATGAAGAGACGTGATTAGCATTCGGCTAAAGTGAAGGGAAAGCTAATCCTAGGTGTCATATTGTGATGCTAGTGTCAATCACACAAACCAGGTGACAGGATTTAACAGCATCACAGAGCTACATGTGTCTAAGAAAGGTAAAGTTGTGAATTTGATTTATAATGAAAGGTAGGGAGACTGCTTTTGTTGCGAAATGATCGTGTTAATTGCCTTTACAGTTACAAAAACGCACCCTATGTGGTCGAACTCACGGTGAATAACTATAAAGATGTATAGATTCTGTTAACAAAAATATATATTCATTTAAAAGTCAGCTGAAAGAAGGCTACAATTTCCTTACTACACTTTTGATTGATTTGATTAGGCCTTATAATTATGAATAATTACGTTTGGTTGAGAAATAGATAAACATTTATAGTGTGGTAACTTTTACAGTAGGGGGTTTGCAGCCTGCTGGTCTCTATGGACAAGTTACTGCTTTAGCTGGAATTTTCCACAGTATGGCATTATACTTGCACCTTAAATATATTCAGGTGTTTTTATATTGCTAAAATAATATCTTGTATTTATTTATTTTATTTAACTGCTCAATGCGCATAATAATAATAATAATAATAATAATACAATAACAATAAATTATATTAATGATAATAATAAAAAATACTATTAATATCAATATCGATATCAATAATAATAATAATAATAATAATAATAATAATAATAATAATAATAATACATCAGAATTATATACAGATTTTTGGACACTCAGAGACGCTTTACAAACAGTACAAGACGACAAAAGAAAGGACGGAAATCATGGGAGGAATGCCATATTGAACAGGTGAGATTTTAGTAGTGATTTGAAGTGTTGCAGTGAGTCTGAGCTCCTGATGAGTTGAGGGAGTGAGTTCCAGAGGACGGGGGCTGTGGTGGTGAAATCTCAGTCCCCTAAGGTTAAATAAAGTTATCCTGACAGATTAAAAAACATCAATTCTTACTACGGTTGTCCTAAGTATCGAAAATCATACTAATCGATACTAAAACTGGTTACAGAGTGCAGTGTTTCTCACAAAAAAAAATAAATTTTTTTAAAACTTTCCTTTTACAACAACTGCACTATATCGACCTGGCCCAAGATGGATGGCGTGACTTGTTCCCCGCAGGTCTCAAATTAGCTTACTCGATCATACGTGTCATTAATTGATTTGGAAAGCCAACGTGCATTTGGTACAATAGTACAGTGATCTCCGGTGTGTAGCCTAAGCCCCCGGATCCATCAGAGTGACAGACAGGGACCATTACCTGCGCGATGAGTCCCTTGCGGCTCCTGCGGGCGTGGTGGAAGCGCTTGATGAACAGCGCCGAGAACTGCCTCCTGATCAGTCTCCACCCGCCAATCACCACGGAGCCCCGCCCACCGTGGCCGTTCTGCCTCCGGAGGTCTGCGGCGAGCATTAAGAGAAGCGGATCTATCATTTATACATGTGTTTGAGACAGATAATAGCTGCTCATAAGTAATAGCAATGGTGAATGTGTCAGCTAATGTAATTTCACCCCTCCCTGTGTTGGACCATATAGAATGTGCACGCTTTAAAGATGTCAAATAAGAGTGAATGCTATCTAGACGTACACACTCAGTAAGGAAACTAAGCTATGTCAGTGTACTAGTATATAGAAGAGCACTGTATTCATGAAAAAATATATATTCAACTCATAATGACAAGATATTATGAGTACGTTTCTCATAATTAGTTCTATTTACGAGATAATATAACATTGTTGATCAGGTTGCTGCGTTCAGTACGTGGGACAGCGTGCACAGTGATGGAGTAGTCTGATTTACTGCACTTTTATCATCTCATTGGATTAAAGCACAGGGAAATACAGGCTATTCTTCAAGAAGATGGCTAAAACATGAGCTTGTCAACTCTGCAAAGACGCCTTAGGGTGCACTAACACTCGCCCAATTGAAGCGTGCCAGACACAGACACAGTGGTGCGCTCCAAACTGAGGAAATGTGTCTGGTAGCTGCGTGTTTGAGCAGCAAGGTACCTGACTGATAAAGTGATATTATCTCGGAATTATGAGGGGGGGGACATGATTACGAAAAAAAATTTGCTAAAAACTGATCCTGTACTTATGAGAAACTATGGTATAATTGGAAGATACATTTTTCCTTAATACAATGCTCTTCCCTGCTAGTATGCCTCATAAAAGGGAATATCCTTTTTTTTTGTTTGTATTTTTTTAAGACAATTCAAATACAAAATCAGGATTGACCAATTTTTCCCATTTCTACATCTGCAGCTGCAGTCTTGGTTTGGTCCTGAGTCAATCTATTTCTAATGTAGACTTGGTTTGGTCCTGTTCTACTCCTGGTATCGTTCAGATTTAGTTCTGCGTAGTTTAGTCCAAATTTTGGTGTGTGCAAGTATAAATGCAGCTAAAAGTACCCACATTTTAGAGTGATGGTGCTGTCAGTGGCAGTAGCAGTTGTGAATATATCCAAGTAAATGTAATGGTTACACTTTTGTCACGCTGTTAATTGCATCTGTTTGAATAACTCTTAACTTGGTGCGTTTGACTTTTCTCATGAAAGCTAGATAAAGTTTTTATGGTTTCTAAAAATGCAAAAATAAAGCACTGAGCAGAACTGAGACTATATTTCTTATGTATTTTGGTGTTTCATACTTTCGAAAAATAGCAGAAGTTTTGCAGAAGAATTATGAAACTTCAAAAACAAACAACACAAAACTATAATTAATTACTATTACTAATTACTAATATTTTTATTTATTTATTTATTTTGACCTCAAACGGTACGCTTGGTATCAATGTATTATTTACGTTTACCTACCTTCAACTTTACTGGAAAACTTTTCTTTCAGATCTGACAAAACATAGACCACTATAAGTCAACACATCTCATAGAAAATACATGAAGCTATAGGTCAATACAAACTGTGTCGGACTTGCCTTTTATTCCATTCTGGGTTACGCTGTGTATACTGGCCACGCTGTTCCGTTTGAGTTCACGAAAGCTCTTCTTACGGTCTTGTTCCAGCGGCTCTTTGGTTGCTATGGGAATTACAAATAAGATATGTTGTTTTGGCCTGACCCATTTTGAGGTTATAAATAACACTAAGGATAGTTCCCCTCCCCGTGAAGCCATATTATTCCTTGTAAAAGCACAAAGCCAGGTGTTTAGAAATGTGAACAATAGCGTTTGGTGGTAAAACTCAAAACGTTATTTACAACAGAGGGGGCATAAAAAATATATAGAGGAGAGCGATTCATCCACTCAGGGTCAATCAATAAGAAACAACAAAAAGGGGCTGAAAGAGTGAGAATATACGATGTGCTTGTACAAGGAGTTAAAGAAAACACTTAAATCACTAAACAGACTTTGACAGAACACAATTAGCAGTAATGTTTTTGAATATCTCTGTCTGTCTCTTATTGCCAAACATAGAAATACAGGGTTTGATTTGTATCCAGTTTTAATTCGTAATAAACCCAAATATAAAAATTAATAAAAATAAATAAATACATAAATAAAATAAATTAATTAATTTAATTCAAATCAAAATTAAAATCTTTAAAACTATCCTTTTCATTACAGAACAACCTAGCGACAAACCCTGGACTGCCATTGTAAAATAGAAGTGCTGCTTGTAATAATTCCATATATGTTGTTTTTTTTGGGGGTTTTTAAGCGTTAAAGGTACATTGTGCAACTTTCCTGGTGGAGGGTCTTCAACCTGTTTGACATGTTACCCTGGTCTTCCATTGTAAAATAGAAGTGCTGCTTGTAATAATTCCAATAATCCCATGTTTGTTTGTTTGTTTGTTTGTTTTTTTATTATTGTTATTATTGTTATTATTATTATTATTATTATTATTATTATTATTATTATTATTATTATTATTTTGTTATTATTATTAATTTATTTATTTTTTTAAGTAGCATTAAAGATACACTGTGCAACTTTCCTGGTACAGTATCTGCAACCTGTTTGAGATGTTACTGCTATGTCTGAAATCTTTACACAGTATCTGTTTTCGGTTATCTGTATGGAGACAAGCAGGTGAGGCCAGAGGCCAGAGGAAGTTACAGGTCAGATCTGGAGAGAGGCGAGGACCCTGATAATAAGACATGCATGCATGGTTTCAGGCTTGTCTAGCCATAAAACGTATGTCACAGTATTTGTATTTAATGCCATAGACCATTCCAGACAAAAACAACAATATGGAGCAAGTGGTGGACCACCCACCTTAAAAGTTACATAGTGTAGCTTTAATAATATGTCTTTGTATAGCTTATTTTGCTTTTGAACTTATTTCAACAACAAAAAATGTGTTAAATACTATAGTGTTAAATATATTTCTCTGCGTCTCCACCTCCATTATGTGTCCTTGATTCCTATCAGTTCAATTCAATTTTATTTATCTAGCACTTTTAAAAATAACTTCAAGTGCTTCACATAAAAAAAGAGGAAAAAATATATAGATAACATATACAGATAATACAAAACATAGGAAAAGTACAATAAAACACCAAGATATCCTGTCTAGCTACTGTTAAATGCCAGGAAGAAGACTGGTAAACAATATAGTTATCTAATAAATGTAGTAATAACATGTATATGAGTGCAATGCTCTCAGGTCAGTCCTATCAGGCACCATTTTAAATTTCTTACGAAACAGGAGCATGCAATATTGTGTAACTCACTCGGTTCTTGTGCATCCACTCCGGTATCCTCGGCTACTTTGAGAAAAATCTGTAAAAATCAACAAACCGCGTATGAGTGAAAGCGCGTAGGCACATTCCCAACATCATTATATCGCTCTGCTTACAAGCCACTAAATATTGCAAAATGTTGACTTCTATTTGACTTTTCCCTTTGCCTGGTCAGAATTTTGGCGTATTTAAGAATAATTTCAGTAAAAATTGCCCATTGAGATGCTAACCTTTGCTTCAGCATCTGCCAACTGGCCCCTCTGAAAGTGTTTCCATCCCAGGTTTATTTATTAAATTAAGGCCATATGTCAAAATATCATACCCATCTGACCTTTTGTTTTTAACTGTTGTTAATATGAGCTGGGAAGTTTTCAAAATATTTCTAAAAAAAAATCTTCTTTGAGGACTTGGGCAGCAATTCAGATTTGTACAACTAGCATGATGAAGTTTACCTAAAGTGGATGTACCTGATTTTTTCGGACCATGCAGAGCGGGTTAATATAAACAATTTAAGACCAAAATGAGTCTGACAGCAGCAGTTACAGAGAGAGGGGTGACAGTTTTTCAACGTTAAATGAACTGGAGTGAGTAATGGTGCCAGAAGCACACCCATGATCACTTCTTACTTGGAACGCGGCAGCTAGCATGTTAGCTATGTCCATTTATACATACAGTCTATGGTCTAGCCCCTGTACAGATATATTCTAAAAACAGCTCTCAGGGTCAAAATGACACCCCTATGTGATACCTGCGTTAAATTAAATTAAAAAGTGCTTCATTGTCCGCAAACTAGGAAGTGCCCCGTTAGCATGCTTGTTGTTGTTAGTGTTATCAGCACTGCAAAACTCCGGTCTCGTCTCTGAATGTTGGAAAAAGAGCTTCTAAATATTTTAAAATGTGTCAAGAAAGAGAGAAATAGAGACTGCTGCAAGCTAGTTCAATTTTTCAAAGTAAAAAATCAGGTACATCGCCTGAAACTGGACGGTGTTTTTGCCAGTGTTGCTTTTCTGATGGAAATTTTTAAATGGTATAAGGTGAAAGGTCTACACTGGTGTGGAAACTCTAAAAATGTACTTTAGCAGAGAAAAGGGCTGTACAATATGGACAAAAGTAAAGATTCTTTCAAACTTTGGGCAATTATCATTTTTATCTTTTTATTGTTGACCTGAGGTGTCACTATATTCCACTGCTTTATAATAACTTCATTCTGGCAATAGGAAAGTTGAAAATAAACCTTCATTTCATGACTTTTCACATTATCGATTAAATGAAAACACAAATACATTGATTTCATTTGATCAACTGCCTAGCCCAGTCATGCCCAAATTGTGGCCTGGGGACAAAATGCGGCCCTCAAACCAATTTTTCTTGGCCCTGAAGCTTCCAGGTGAATTGGCCCATATTACCTTGAACAGTACATTTACTGTACATTTCTGAAAATCTACTTTAACAAGCCCATATCAAATATTGAATGTGTCCCATTGAGGATGTAAGCATGAATAAAGGTCTAGTGGTTCAGTTTAACGTGTAATAATAACGCAGATTTGAAGTATTCACTGTACTGGCGACCAGTCTATGGTCCTCAATCGGCCCTCGGCTTCGTCTATGTTTTTATATGTGGCCCTTAATGAGAAAAGTTTGGACACTCCTGGCCTAGCCCATATGTATTTGACTACTTGGTGTACGTCTAAATGCTAATATTCGTAGGGTGCGTTCACATACTACAACAAAACTGGGACTAAATCTGGACAAGACTAAACCAAAACTAGACCAGGATCAAACCAGGTCTACATCAAGACTAAACCAGAGTCAAACCAGGAGCCAAATCAAATCATGACCCATATATTTCTATCCACAGGTTTGTTTCATCAATTTAATAAAAATAACGATTTAAATAACCCAAATTTAAACTCTGACTTAACACGTTGCTGCTATTTACAAAACCCCATATTACACATAATTACATCTTCTTATTTCAATTATCAAACTGCTGGAGTTCAAAAGAGACTGGAGCGCGGTCTCGTCTGGAGTTTGACATTCAGAGGGAATTACTCACTTTGCCCGAGGCCTGGCAGTGTCTGATTCATGTCTGCCTTACAAGAGCCACATTAGCCTGCAGTCACTAAGCCTTAGACTACAGCACTGGTCTGCATGACAAACACAGCTATGACTCAGAGCTACTGCACAAATAACACTGTAGCCATAATGAGAAATACAGTGTAAGGCTTGTGTATTGCAACTGTTGAGCATCACTACATTTTATAACACAGCGGTATTTAAAGAGCCCGTGTTATGCAATTTTCTGAGCTATGTTATAATGTCGTTTCATCACAACACAACTCCAGGTATGTTTTTGATGAGGGAACGACATTATAACATGGGTGGGGTACTGACAACTAACAGAACATACAGTATTTAGATCTCCGCGTTACCTTTTATTGTTTTGAAAATGCTAAATTTGCCGAGAACAACATAATCCCGACTCGCTTCGCTCTCCCCTTCCCACTTCAGAGTGTTATCACAACATAATCAGCGTGGATCCCGCTAATGAAACTACTGCACATCGCATCAGGTTTGTCAAGTTGCTGTGTATAATTTATTATCATGCTTTTTGTGTTGCTTTTTTATGGAGAATTGTCATGAAGGAGCATGGGTGAGATCTCTATATTACTCAAACATGCACGGATGACATCGAAAACCTCTTCAGGCGTGTTTTTGATTAAGGAACAAAGTTCCTTAATCAATTCAAACATTATTTTAGGTCAGTAACTAGAACAAAGTTCCTTAATCAAAAAAGGCTCAAAAAAGTCAATTTTGCATAATATCCCCTTTTTAACAGAGGCAGGTAAAATAAATATTGTTAAAATGCAGATTTGTGCTGTATCTTGGGGTCCATTCAACAAAAACAGGAGAGTGAAATAGCCTTACTTCCCTCTAGAAATTCTACATAGATTAGCTCAATAAATACAATAAATACACTGCATAAATACCATGTAAACATTAATAAAATCTGGCTCTTTCCGTCCATCTGTGAGTATGAAATCATCACACTGAAAAACACAAATAATAGCTTCGTACGTGCAGTGTCAGGATTAGTATGTAAAACTGGAGCGGTAGAAAATATTCTAATTAAAGTATTGCAGGTTAGTTGAAGTAAATTTCAAAAAAAAGTTGTCTGCATACTTTACAACATAACAAGCACCAAACATATGATGCAAGCAGCTGAAATGAAAAAGCTCTGCAATGTAATAAAATTGTATAATGTGTACAGGTTTACCTAACTGCAAGTGAATAGTTACTGACCTAAAATAATGTTTGAATGATTTAATTCTGTGTCTAGAGCTGAAGGAAGTGTCTAGGGTGAGGGGGGGATGTCTGGGGAGTCACTGCGTAGACTGGTGCCCCCGTGACCCGGCCCTCGATTAAGCGGAAGAAAATGGATGGATGGATGATTTAATTCAGTCCAGTGACTAAATATCTATAATCAGAAGTGATAGTTTAGTTTTGACTTCAGGTTAAACTTTACTTTTTACTTGTTTGTTAGTAATAGAAGTATTAATTAACTCATGAACAACAAAAACAACTTCATAACAAATCCACATCTAATGATATAAGTCTGTGCATTGTGGGGATACGTCTGGGTGCATTGGTATCGATACAAACATAGACCCGTAAAACACAAGTACTATATTAACTTATCGTTTCATTTATGATATTTTTTGAGGAGTTACATTTTCATTTTAGTTGTGGGGAAAAGTAGCACAATAAGACTGGAGCAGCACAGAGAAATGACTATGACTCATTACCAACACTAACCACTAAAGTGATTCACTGTGCTGTTTTATTATTGCAGCTCATTTTTTAACAATCCTGCACATTTAGACTGGTTTTCGATGGACTTTGGGTTTTCTGCTTTACAGTTAATGGGGTAAAGTAGTTTCGGTACTGCTTTATAATAACTACACTTTAATTAAGCGTAATAAAACATGAACAAAGACAGATTAAGAATGATTCACTCTTAGTAACTACTTAATTCAAGTTTAGGAGCTGGAATACAGAAGCCTGAATCATTACTATTTGTTCATTATGAATTAAGTCTTTGTTCATGCTTTACTAATGTCACAATCCCTGTCTGTCCTGCCTCTTTTTGTTCTTTCTCCCCTCCCTTCTGTTTCTGAGTCTGGAGCTGGGGAGGAGATCTTGGCTCCTCCCGTGCACACCTGGTGCTAATCTACAATCAGCTGCACCTGGGGAGGATAAGAGGAGCCAGGACCTGACACTCAGCGCCAGAACTTCCACGTATCTCTGTGGTACTCCCTGCTTGGCTCAGTTAATGTTTTTTCGCTTTTTGACTTTGCTAAACTAGATACTTTTGCTCCTCACCAGATCCCGCCTCCGATCCTGCTCTTCTCTACCGGTACTGTTCGTCTCATCTCAGACTCTGCTACTCTCGCTCTGTCCTTGGACCACGGCAAACACCCCGCTCCCGACTCACCAACTGATCTACCGCCATTTTTGCACTTTGCACTTCTGTAAATAAACACTGTTAAACCTTTCCTCGAGTTCTGTCTTTTTGGTACCTCTTGTCAGACGTTACGACAATTAAGATGAATTCAAGTGCTACAGTAGTTTAAAAATTAATACAATTTCTGTAACCATTCATCGCACATCAAATTTTCTTATCATTGCAGGCCTATACAGACTAAACTGTGCTCAGGTCTCTGCACTGGCTTCACGTGGATCAGAGAATAGACTTTAAAGCAGCTCTGTTTGTGAACAAGTCTCTCCAAGGCCACAAAGTATCTCTGACATGTTATTGCTATATGAACCATCTTGGACTCAAGAGGACTTCAGGGACCGGCCTCCTGCTGGTGCCCAAAGTTAGGGATAAACATGGGGCGTTTTCAGTTTTATGCAACTAAAACCTGTAAATCTTCTTTAATATGTGAGAGTGAGACAGGGCTCTACTTATGTTTAAATTCAGACTCTCAACGGTTTTGTTTAGCTGTTTTCCTGCACTATTTTCTTTTAATGTTCATTTTGTGGTGATTATTTAGGTTTTAATTTGCTTGTATTATGATGTTAATGTATTTTTGGACATGTTTTTGTTCAAATTGTGCTATACCCTTGCCTTTCCTTTCCTTGTCATTACAAACGATTTCTCAGACTCCACATTTCCAGCTAAACTGTGTCTAAACTGCGTGAACTATGACCTTTCCATGTCCCTGTATATGTGCGCACTCGAGCTAATCTCTGGCAGGCCTGCGGTTGCCACGTTCAGCCCACCTCCTCCAGCGTCGTGTCCGAGATGCCGTAGCTGGTGAGCCCGAGGTCAGCCAGAGCAGAGTCCAGTTCCCCAAAGAGCAGGGCAAAGGTGCCATCTCGGGCGCCGGCGTAGGGCAGAATGTATGTGATCTCCTGACCGATGCTCTCTAAGAAGACAGCCTCTGGGACGTGGCGCCGCACCAGCTGACTTACTGCTGTCAAGTCTGCCAAGTAAACAAGAACACAATTATACACTCAGAGGCTTCAGGACAGGAAAAAACTGGCAAAATGTGTCCTTTATCTTTATGAATGAAATCATTTTGGATGTGTACATATTTACTTGACACCATGATGTACTTGGGTTGAACAGGCATTAGCAAAATAGAAAACAGATCCATTATTTGGAATGACTACATAATATTGTTTATCATAATCACATGATGATGTCTGCAGGATCGGAAAATTGTGTCAAATGCATTTTCTTGATTGAACACATATTGTACCGTAATAGATGGGGTAACAAATGGATGGATTCATTATGTCAGGGCACGTTAAAGTGGGACTAAACACCATAACCACATTTTAAATAGAGCTGCTACATTTGGACAGTACCTCGAGGACTAAAGAAAAGAGCGAGGGGGATGAGATTGTCTGGAGGTATAACAAACGATGTGATTGGGCTAACGGGTATGCACGCTTCAAACTCCGCCCCTGCAGCCAGATGTTTGTAATCAGAAACACCTGGCTGTAATTAGGGCAGTCTGTTGTAATGTCACCAACTACTGGGAACTGCAGAGGCCACTGAAGGCTGCACAAATGAAGGTTTTAGACGTTTTTGAACAGAAAGCTGTACATTTACCAGGTTTGCAGTTGCAAAAAATGACTAAACTACACAGTTTTGTAGCGAAAAAGATGGTTTAGTGTTTAATTTCAGTTCAAGTGCATTTGAACAAAGCAAACCTTCTATTTACCTTCAATTTTTATTTTTATTTACAAACCTTTTGAGGCTGAAGATTTCAAAGCTTTCATTTGCACTATACTCTGGAATCACAGGGGAACTCTCTTGTGAACTTGCTGATAGGGCAGTCAAAACATCTGTGGCGAGATACTTATCTATAACTAGTATCAAAACTAAATACTCAATTGAACAAGTATCGATTCAGAAAAATATAAAAGTAAAAATCATATAAATGGGATTGAAAACTATGTTATTTTTATAAACAAACAAACAAAAACTCTGTACTCTCTAACTCTCTAATACACATGTCTCAAACTCAAGGCTCGCGAGCCAAATGTGGCCCGCCATGTCATTTTATGTGGCCCACAACAATGTAAATGAAAAACGTATGACTGTCTTAAACTGTCAGTTTATCAGGAGATAGCAAGTTATACAGCCATATTTTTTTTTCATCTATGGAAATACATATGCAATATTTGTAAACTGAATAATTAATAAATAAAAAACGTTTATGAACAAGTACAAAAAAAAAGTAGTTACATTTATTTTACATTACATCTCGTTAATATTTTTGAAATGTTTTTAATTGGGCATGTATTTCTTTGAGTTTTCGTGCTACCCGACTCACCAGCTAACCAAAACAAACCCAGGAAAAGCACAATTGTTTTCACACACGAATAATGATGCAACAATTGAATAAGCCGCATTCCCTGTTCACTTTGTCTGCTGCATGTATACAGACTCAGCCACTGCAATCAACACATACCTGTCTGACCTTTACCCAGAAGATCCAATCAGGAGACATAATTCTTTGGTCTCATCTAGTCCGAATCCCGCCCTTACTGTGCATCAATCTGGACAGTGTTGCAGGACTCAACACATCCAATATTGATCCCCAGCCTCTCATACATAATTACTTGGCTTTGCATTGCCGTAACAACCAGCAGCTCGCTTGTGGGGATCTACAAAGAAGTAAAATGGGATGGCGCCACACATCGGGTTGAATTATTTGCTAACAAAGAGGGATGCGGTGTTGCTTGTGAAGATTTGATTACGTCTGCTGTTTAATCAATATTACATGCTAAAAATTAAAAGTGATTTTGATCTGAACTTTGATACAAACAAATATAAAAAATGAAATGATGAAATATGTAAGGGGCGTGATTCATATTCAAACGTGATCCAATTTCTTATCTGGGAAATTTGATTTGCTGATGAGTGCTATTCTTCAGAACTTAAAAGGAAGCGAATTTTAGCTTCTTGGAAAAACGGTCCTGTGTGGGTAGACAGAGCAACAATAGTAAACTACACTACAGTATTTCCAGATCAGACATGACAAGGGAGTAGCAGAAATTAGACAAAACGTGTTTGAAAAGGCACTGATCCTTTCATTATGACATGGAACCCAAGAAGAATAGCAATAGCTTGAATGTGCTAATGGGGTAATGCCAATGAACATAGCTGTATTTTATGTGTGTATGCATTTTTAAAAACATTCATGTAAACAGGAGTGGCTATGTTTCCAGGTTACCAAAGATGAATGTCGTGTTCACATGTATTCTTCTAACACTAATGACACAAAATTGAGAAAGTGCAAGTCAACAAGCTGTTTTTTTTAAGCGGCACTATGTCACTTTTCTAGTGGAATGTCTGTCATCTGATTATTTTCCATGGAGATCAATTTTTACTACAGCCAGAATGTTCCACAGAAAGGCATTAAACGTCCATCTCCAAGCAGGTGATGTTACCAAACCAAGTTAATGGTCAGATCTGTGAGAGGCGACTCCGCTCACAGAAAGAAGGCAAAATACTTTTGAGAAATAAAAACGTGTAACTGAAAAAATGCATATGAGACAAGTTTAATGCCACTTTGCAGATAATTCTATATCCACACGAAGCAGATGGTAGATGCCCAAACACTAGAAAAGTTCCATAGTGCACCTGTTGTAACTGTCTAAAAGGTGAGCATGACTCCCAAATCAAATGTTAATCAAATCAAGAATTAATTGTTTCAAATTCTCAATGGTTAGGATTGTTGCTTTTTAATTGTTCTACTTTGAGCCCTGTTACAGTAAAAGTATGTGGTTTGGGGCAAAGTTTAGATTTAGACGAATAAAATCAACTTCTTTGTGTGTTTAGTTGTTTTTATGTTACAATTTTCGGATGTTTTAATAATCCAATCCACTTTACTTCGAAAGCACATTTTAGAAGCAAAGATGATTTCCAAAATGCTGCACATAGTGAAATAAAACCAACAAAAAAAAATTGTGATAAGTTCTCACCCAGCCCTACTTGTATGTAAAGTGTTTTATATCGCTATTTTTGTTTGTTTATAACTTATTCCTCGTACCTGGAGGATCAGCCCTGCTCCAGCTCTGGCTGCCAATGCCGTCATCTGGACTGCTGCTTCTCAGAGGACACTTCTTCTCCTGTTTAATCACAATAGGATTAGAAATGCTTTTCCACTTACCATGATGAACAGTGCCTCCTTGACAACTCCTGTGTCGCATTAATCAAATAATGGAAGCCGTCCAAAGGATTTGATGTAATTGCCTTAAATAAAGCCGTATGCACGCGATGACAGATAATGCGGTTAACCTGACGCTACAATCTGCTCAAAGTCTTTCTCCTGTCTAGACAATAAAGCAGGCCATAAATAATTAAGATGGGATGAAAGTGAGGACTCATTTTTATGGTTACATGAAGTTTAATGGAAGAGAAATAAAATGTTGAAACTGCGGTCTGGTCAATTACAAAGGGATAACAGTTTGGGTGCCCGTCCAGCCTCCCTAAAAGAAGGTGTTTATTTATACCTCTGAAATAAATGGCCCCTCTCACCTCAAAGAGCCAGCAGACTAATGGTAATTGCACTGGCCCTGCTGGCATTAGTGCTTCTTGTTCATTTGCTCCTATTGATTAAAACGAAGTGCGTGTGAACCCAAGTGAGAATCCCCCCTCTCCCCTGCCACAATTAGTACCATCCAAGGCCTAGGAGTCTGCCAATTCTCATGCTGGGAGGGACTAAACATGGATCATTACAGGGAGGGTGAACAATGGTAGAAAAGTTCAAGTGTTCTGTGGTGAACTAGATATGGAAAATGCAACTGTGGTGGGTTGATAATTCTATTTGCTAAAAAATGTGAAGAAAAAAAAAGAAGTTAATTTTGAACTGTTTCCACTGATCCGATGTTATTCCTCACATACCTAATGCATTCCGAGCATCCTAATTATTCAACATTTTTCAGTGACTACAGGAGAGCTTTGCCATCACAGTAAAGCAACAAGCAACAGTAAAGCAACTAGCATACTAACATGCTCTTCCTGATTAGCAGGGGAATATTTTTATGTCAAGCTGCTTATAAAATATATTTGTACTGCAAGACAAGAATTTATCAAATACATGGGAAACAATTGGCACAGTGCCTTAAAGGACACATGTTATGGCTTATTTGTATTCATTTTGGCCTTGGAACATGCTCTTTAGTACTTTTACTTTGGCATGTTTTAGAATAAGTATAAGTTGAAACAGTAGTAGGAGGCTGACAGTAGCTCAGTTGGTTCGTTGACTGTGTGTGTGATTGAAAACCAGGTATGTTTTTCATGAGGAAACAATGTTACAAGTGGGAAAAAGCTCAAGAAAGTCCATTCTGTATAATAATCCTTGAAAATTATGCATTGGAACTACAGTCATTTTCAATTGAAAGTTATCAAGACGGAGCGAGGAGTCCGATGGGGGTCCTAATCAGCAATGGCTTGATTAGGAGAATACCACACACATGCACTTAAACGCTATCTGCTCTGGCTTTGTGCATTATTAAAGAAAGGCAATGAAGGCCTATCTCCACTGACAGAAACAAGAGGGTTTCACAGTGACAGCTAAATGCTCCAATTGACAGTAATGTGTATCCTGTAAATCATTAATGTGCAAAAATGGATCCCCCCCAGTGCGCTGCAGTACTAGTAATTACTATCAGTACTAGTACTTTCATGTAAAATTGCTTAAATTCTAGGCTAGCTCTGTCAGGGAGCTGTAGTAAATAATTACTCCTTTGAAACAGTACTGCAGATATTTTACAGTTCAGTTACATGAGGTCTTAATGTGTAATGTTTTTGTTATATGTTTAGTAAAGATTGTTAGAAAACTGTTTCATGTAATAAAGTAAACCTTGTCTTGGCCTAGTACAGATACATTATAAAAGCAGGTCTTAGGGTCAATGCTGGTGCACTGTTAGCATGCTAGTTTGCATTACTGTGATGGAAAACTCTGCTTTGGCCTTTGAAAGTTGTGAAATGCTCTTATAAACTCACTGTGATGAATAAAAGGGATGTTGTGATATTGGACCATTGTAAACTGTTTAAATGAACTTGTTTAGTTTTTCACATTTATAAAACAGTTGAAATCAGGTACAGCCCCTTTAAGCCTATAGGACGTATTTTAGCTATGAGGTCCCTTACTCAAAACTCCCAAAGTGTCATAGAGCACCCTGGAGTGGGAATTTAACCACCAACTTCCATATAAGTAAATTAAAACTGCGTCTCCACCCTATTTGTTTTGTACCTCTGTATTCTGAATCATGCCTGTCCTCTGGGTGGTCATCTTTTCAGCTTCCTCTCGGACCAGGGTGAGGTAGTAGCCGCTCCCAAACTGTTTCTTGAGGAAGAGCGAAGAGCCGCAGCAACGCATCTTTCCATGGGAGATGATTGCAATGCGATCCCCCAAGATGTCTGCCTCGTCCATGTGGTGTGTGGACAATATAATGGTGCGACCTGGAAGGGAAAAAAAAAAAATCCCTAACCCATGTTCATCAAAAAAACAAACCCAAAAAACAAGGCATTGTTAATGTTGCAGTGGTAAAGATCAGGTATTCAGATCTAGACCTTATATTTGAGCTACAATTTCTTAAAGTAGATGCAAAATCTAATTTTCTAAACATTGAACCATGTTATAGTTGTATTTGGAGGGATTCGTGCATGTTTGAGCAATCTTTAATCTCCTATTTTCAAGGTGCCATATTGCCGGTCAATTCCCCATATGCCCACTGCTCTGTACTTACTTCGTTCTCCAGTTTTATTTTCCTAATCGGTGATATGTGCAGGATTCAGCAGTGCAACATTTTTTAAATGTATTTATTTTTTAATCAGCTGTTTGATTGCGTGATCTGCAACTATGCATTGGAGGTGCCAACCCTTTGTTGTGATGAGGTTTACGGCGATGTCAGCTCGCATTGGGCACCGCAGTTTTCTAACGCGGAAGTCAGCGACCTTGTTTCTTTTATTAAATCGTTTTAGATGAATATTGTGATTTAAAATGTGCAAATTATAACATAATGATCCAAGGGTGTCATAGATTATAACTATATAGCAAACACAAGCACAATAGGTCTTCTTTAAAACAATTAACCAATAATTCCCTTTACTGCCCCTTGTGGCTGGATGTAATTTTTATCCTATCTTGCAATAGAATAAAAAAAAATCTTTACTGCCATGGCCAACTAGTAATGTGCTTTGGCAATATGGTGCAACATAAAACAATAGTAACAAAAGTGACACCATGTTTTGTACCCATACTAAGATACCACACAACAAAATGATGTCAATAAAATAAGTCAATAAAAATACATGTACAAAGGCTGAGGTTTGATTTGTCTAACAACAGAAGCTGCCGCACTATCAAAGTATACAAAATGTGCCTGACTATGTCCTTCTTGCTGACTTTGCTGGCTGTTTTTAACTTTGTAATCCTCATGGCAACAAAGCAACTGCAGTGGATCGTGTGGGTGGGAATCTGGGACAAAATTAAAACCATGATCAAGGCCAAACTCGGAGCTTCGACTTTCCAATGTTCCTTATGAGACCGTCTTCTCAGCTTTTTTTAAAACACTACTGGTGCTTTGATTCGAGAGGCGTCAAATTGAACACGGTTGTGGAGGTGGCTCGAAAACAAAGCGTATTGGCTAGGTTATTCACAGGTGCCTAATCCTTTCATAGCGTGTTGAATCAGATAACACCTATTAATTAACACATACCACAGAAATCAAATGGAGAATAAAATAGAAATGGGATGTGTGGTGGAGTTGTAGCGCGGTCAAGTCCCCGGAGGGTGTGTGAAAAAGGCATCGGAAAATGAAAAAATGAAGGTGGGAATTTCGTGCGACACAAGTACAATATTTGGCGCTTTAGAAATCTGGGGTGCAAATGGAAAGACCTGTTTACAAGTCTGAAAAATAGTGGCAGCTTAGAACTATTACAGTGATAATAGGGCTAAAGCGACAATGGATGGATGGAACAACAACAACACTACTACTACTTTCAAGATACTCAAAGTGCTTTCCAATAATAGACTGTATATATCCGGATTGGCTCTTTGGTTGCTATGATACTCGCAGTTCCAAATATGGAACTCGGCTCCAAACTTGCCTCTAAAACTGCCAGCCTCGATGAGTTTCATTTGACTGCAGTCGTAGTAGTTGTAGTTTAGTTTGTTTATTCAGACACACACAGAAAAATAAATAAAACATTGTCACAGTCACATACATAGAATTTTCCAAGTCCAACGCAATGGGTAATGTTACACTCCCTTAGTCCACTTCTTTACACAGTCTATGTTTACAATGCATTATTCAATCACTTCACACTTGATGGTGGTAAACTACCAAGCCGTAGCTGCCCTGAGGTACACTGACAGAAGCGAGGCTGCTAATCTGCACCATCGGCCCCTCCCAACACCATCAAAATTATGAACACACGGCATTCATACACAGGCAAGGTGGGTAAAGTGTTTCGGCCAAAGAGACAACAACACCATGCACAGATCCGAGCAGTGGTTAGAACACAACCTTTGAATTAAAACACAAAAATTTCTGTTTAAAAAGGAAAATGCTTTCTTGTTTTTCTTGTACTATAAAGTCTTCCATCACAGTTTCAGGCAAATGATTCCTTCCTAATAAGAGAGATTTTGTAAGGACCTTTTCTTTCAAAATATATAATTATTTGTAGTAATTAGCCACAAAGCTAAACCAAAACAAATAAGTTACTCCTCTTCTGACCCCTTGTGGTTGGACTTTCTGCAGTCAGATATTAGATTTGACGTGAATTAACAAAATCCATGGATATTCCGCTTAATGAAATGCAAAAGTACCAGTACATACTGGTAAACTGTATGTCATTTTAACCATGCAAAAAAGATGGATACTACTTGGATACTTGGATAATATCTTAAAGGTCCTATATTACGTAAAATGGACTATTGTCTACTGCATTTTTGGCCAAATAACATAATTTGCTCATCTGAAATAAACCTGCTTACAATTTACTCAATAACTTGACCAACTTGGAACAATTACTCTAAGGAAAAAGATTAAAACAAGATACCGTTAGCATTGGATGGCGCTTTTAGTCATTTGTGCTCTTCCTCTTGTATGTGCAGCAAAAGGTTGCTGCTAGGACTGGCTTTTCCACACTGAGGTAGTTAAATGTAGTATCCTCACCGGTCACATTAGAACAGGTAAGGACGTGCTCGGAGGTCATTAAACTGCAGTCCGACTCGGCCCATTTTGCTTGGCTCACAATTTCTGCTAAATCCTTGCAGGTAAGTGCTGCTGCCTCATGCTACACCAAGCAAGTCTCCAGACCAGCGAAGAGGTGAGTGAAAGTAGAACTAAATGCTAAATCAACTTTTTTGCTACTAAACTGTGCATGGTGTTTTTAAAAAAAGACCTATCGTGCTTGTGTCTGCTGTATAGCTTTAATCTGTGACGCTCGAGGATCATTATGTTATAAGTTGGTTGGACATTTTAAATTACAATATTGATCTAAATCAGCTTAATAAAAGAAACAAATCCGCTAACTTCCAGGTCGGAAAACTGAGTGAGAAGTACAGAGCAGTGAGCGTATGCTGGTGGCAGTGAAAATGAAAGTTAAAAGGCAAAATGACGTGAAAAATAAATGAAAAATAAGCGATTAAGCTATTAAAAATTGCTCAAACATGCACAAATCACTCTAAATCCAACCTCAGAGGGGAACGAATGTGATAGGAATGTGAGGAATAACTTTGGGCTGCATCAAACTACTGGAAATGAACTAGTTTTGTTTGTAAGACAGTGAGACAGTGCCTTTAATAACATCATCCACTGCTCTTATCATGTCTGGAGAAGGTACCATTTTTGTTGGTACTACGGAAGTGCAAAAATAAGCTCATGATTTTCTTAGAGAGTTGTTGTGGTTTACAAGGGGGAGAAATTCTAATCAAAACACAGTGAATCAGGGCTGAGTCGGGGGTAGAATACATTTATTTGGACCGCAGATGGCCCACAAAGGTATTCTGATTTATAGCGAGTTGCAGTGCATTACAGCTCTAAGTGATATATCAAATAAGTGCGGCGCGTTGGGGTAAATTGGTTGTACTTTGAGGGCTGGAAAATCTGGTTTCTGTTATCCAGCTTCCTGCCTTGTAAATCTACCTGAAAGAAATGGATTTCACAGCGGTTGATTAAGTCAGAAGAAATTGTAGATTTACAGACGTAAAAATTTGCTTTGAAGAAATTGTGTTAACTGCTGCTTAAATAGATTAGATCAATATTTCCAAAATGATATCTTAGAACAAAACGCTCATTGCTTTGAAGAGATAAAAGTTATAATAATTTGCAGTGAAATAAACTTGAAAGAATGATTTGGAAGGCATCAAAACAAGGAAACAAAACAAATGAGATTTTATAATGAAAAGCAGAAATATCCCATAACAAAAATATGCTCCATTGTGGTATACTCTTCACAACTAATAATCAACATTATTTTCCAATGCTTTCAAAGTACAAAAGACTGAAATGTTAAAAGTAGAAGTCATTGACTAGTGAGCTTTGACTCATGTTATAATACCTCCTCAAAAACATATCTGGAGTTGTGTTTTGTTTCATTTACACATATTTGAGTACCCCTGTATTACTAGTCTGTCTACATCTCCAAATTTAATGAAACGCTACTTCCTTTTACCCATTGTTCAGGAGAGATTGGCAAGTCCACATGCAAACGAGTCTAGTGAAGGTGTATGGAGTTAAAAAACGCAGTGTAGCACTTCCTGTATTACCCCATGACATCACAAAGCAGAACTGAGTGTTTTCAGTTTGAGAGAAGAACTTCGCTTAAATATGCAGGGCTTATGTGTTAAATAAATTTGAAAGAAA
Organism: Periophthalmus magnuspinnatus; assembly: GCF_009829125.3. NCBI lineage: Eukaryota > Metazoa > Chordata > Actinopteri > Gobiiformes > Gobiidae > Periophthalmus > Periophthalmus magnuspinnatus. The sequence continues at coordinate 21,404,491 of NC_047143.1, forward strand.
TAAAACATGACTCCAGGTATGTTTTTGATGAGAAAACAACATTATAATATATCAGAAAACAGCCTTATATGGGCCCTTTCATTTGTAATATCTTAACCAATGAATTATATATGATACCTAAAGACAACAACTTTAACTCAATAATTTATGCAAGGGACAGTTTCAATTCACTCTGTTAGTAATGACTGAAACAGCAGCATCGGATGTACTTTGTGGTATACAGAAGCTAAAAGGGTCTGTTGATATGTAGTTTACAGCCACTTGAAGTAGCAGTTTTATATTATTCAGACTCTTAACTACTAATTAAATCCTGATCGCAAACTTGGGGAATGTTTTTACTTCCCGGGATTATTGTGCTATTGGAACCAGATGCCAGACATGAGCTCTGACCACGCATGGTAAAAAAAAATAAGTTTATGTATGACTAATGTGTGTTGTCGGGCGGTGGAAGGAATACTTTGAGGATCTCCTCAATCCCACTGTCACGTCTTCCGAGGAGGAAGCAGAAACTGGGGACCCAGATGCGGACTCGTCCATCACCCTGGCTGAAGTCACTGAGGTGGTTGGCAAGCTCCTCGGTGGCAAGGCTCCGGGGGTGGACAAGATCCGTCCTGAGTACCTCAAGTCTCTGGATGTTGTGGGACTGTCTTGGCTGACACATCTCTGCAACATCGCGTGGCGGTCGGGGACAATACCTGTGGAATGGCAGACCGGGGTGGTGGTCCCTCTGTATAAGAAGGGGGACCGGAGGGTGTGTTCCAATTACAGGGGAATCACACTCCTCAGCCTTCCCGGTAAGGTCTATTCCAGGGTACTGGAGAGGAGAATCCGACCGATAGTCGAACCTCGGATCCAGGAGGAGCAGTGTGGTTTTCGTCCTGGTCGTGGAACACTGGACCAGCTCTATACTCTTCATCGGGTCCTCGAGGGCTCATGGGAGTATGCCCAACCAGTCCACATGTGTTTTGTGGATCTGGAGAAGGCATTCGACCGTGTCCCTCGTGGTGCCCTTTGGGGGGTGCTCTGGGAGTATGGGGTCCGGGGCTCTTTGCTAAGGGCTGTCCGGTCCCTGTATGACCGGAGCAGGAGCTGTGTTCGCATTGCCGGCAGTAAGTCAGACCTGTTCCCGGTGCATGTTGGACTCCGCCAGGGCTGCCCTTTGTCACCGATTCTGTTCATTATATTTATGGACAGAATTTCTAGGCGCAGCCAGGGGCCGGAGGGGGCCTGGTTTGGGAACCACAGGATTTCATCTCTGCTGTTTGCGGATGATGTTGTCCTGATGGCTTCTTCGAGCCAGGACCTGCAGCAGGCACTGGGGCGGTTTGCAGCCGAGTGTGAAGTGGCTGGGATGAGAATCAGCTCCTCCAAATCCGAGGCCATGGTTCTCGACCGGAAAAAGGTGGTTTGCTCTCTCCGGGTGGGTGGTGAGTCTCTGCCCCAAGTGGAGGAGTTCAAGTATCTCGGGGTCTTGTTCACGAGTGAGGGAAGGATGGAGCGGGAGATTGACAGGCGGATCGGTGCAGCGTCTGCAGTGATGCGGTCGCTGTATCGGTCCGTTGTGGTAAAGAAGGAGCTGAGCCGGAAGGCGAAGCTCTCTATTTACCGGTCAATCTACGTTCCTACCCTCACCTATGGTCATGAGCTCTGGGTAATGACCGAAAGGACAAGATCGCGGATACAAGCGGCTGAAATGGGCTTCCTCCGCAGAGTGGCCGGGCGCACCCTTAGGGATAGGGTGAGGAGCTCGGTCACACGGGAGGAGCTCGGAGTAGAGCTGCTGCTCCTACACGTTGAGAGGAACCAGTTGAGGTGGCTCGGGCATCTGCTCAGGATGCCTCCTGGACGCCTCCCTAGGGAGGTGTTCTGGGCATGTCCCACCGGGAGGAGGCCCCGGGGAAGACCCAGGACACGCTGGAGGGACTATGTCTCTCGGCTGGCCTGGGAACGCCTTGGGGTCCCACCGGAGGAGCTGGAGGACGTGTCCGGGGTGAGGGAAGTCTGGGAGTCCCTGCTTAGACTGCTGCCCCCGCGACCCGGCTCCGGATAAGCGGAAGAAAATGGATGGATGGATGGATAATGTGTGATAAAATAAAAGTGTGCTCTATTATTGTTACCTCTAATAAATAATACACCGTGGTTGATTCTTGTCCGCTTCTAAAATTGGAGTGTTTTATGGTTTTGGCACTAGCTATATTAAAGACAAATACACTCTCTCCTACACTCTGAGAATGGTAATTAAATCTTTACTTGTATTCATATGTATAGTCATCTATCTCTTTGACCTAATTTTTGTGATACTATCTGTTGTTACGCATGGGTATATCTCTTGTTTGTTAGCGTACAAGACGATGTGTCCAGCAGCCTGAGGTCACTTAGACTAGATTAAGACTGGTACGATTATTTTGATGGTATAAATACACTGTTCATTTATCGGCTGAGGATGAGACGACACTATCAGGGACAAAAGCTCTTTGACAATTGTACACAATTGATTCAATAAATCTGACTTTTTGATTCAAGAGAACTTCTCTATTGAATTCATATTGTTATGGCCCTGGGTCTTAAGTTCTTTTGTTGTTTGTATTTGTCTGTGTGTTCCCAAGTCATCTTGTTTTTTCTCCTTTAAAACATGGCTGCTGGATCCCTGAGCCATGATTGGAGGACAGTCTTCAGCCTCACCCACCTTCAGCCACCTCCCACCCTATTTAAGAAGATTGGGGACACCTGCTCGGGGCTGCTGGTCTGGAGTGGCCAGTATGCCTTTGTGTGTGTGGTCTCTTTGGTTCAGTCACTACGGGGGTAGTGGCTTTGTTTTATGAGACTCTTCGATTGTCAGTACTGACTGTGTTTCTCTGTTTGTAAGATTTTGTTATTTTGTTTTTTGGTTTAAATCTTTGCAAGGAACCCTTTGTTTATATATGTTTAGTTCCTTTTTGTTTAGTTTACCCTTACTTTTCCACTTTGGTTTTCTTTTTGTTACTTCTCTTCCCCACACAAGCTGGGTTGTAACACATATATTTAAGGTTTTTACTGAAGGTGCATGGTGCAACTTTTTGACTAGAATGTTCCACAGTGATTTTAAGACTGGGGCTCCCTGGAAGAGGAGATGCTGAATGGTCACATTTTTACATAGTGTTTTTCCACTTTCAAGACACTCAAAGCGCTTTACATCAAGGAACCACTCACCCATTCACACACACATTCATACACCGGTGTATGCAGTTAAGTGTCTTGCCCAAGGACAAAAGGACCGCATTCATTTGTGGGAGCTAGAATCGCGCCGCCAACCTATGAGTAAGTAAAGCTGACTGCTCTACCAATGATGTCAGACCAAACGCTCTCTACCAACTCAGCTACTGTCAGTCAGATGGTAGAGCGGGACCTGTCTGGTAAAAAGGATACATTAGATAATTTAAAAAATATATTCACCTCTCCGTTGATCTGACCTGTAACTTGGCCTGGTATTGTTTCCTGCTTCATGGATACGAGATGTTTATTGGCATACTGCAAAATAGCCCAGGCATCACCATGGAAACAAACAGGTGGTGAACCCTCTACCAGCAAAGTTACGCATAAGATCGAAAAAGGCACCTTTACTACAACGACTAGGACTCCGCACTTACGATCATTCATCCAATATGTTCACATCAGCTTTCATCACTTCGATCAGTGCACATTCTGTTCATGTTACCTTGAGCACAACTGAACAGCAGCCAAATACATAAGTGAATCAAAACAACACCCACTTATGCTCGTCTCGCAGCCCCAACCGCCTGTGAATCCTGAAATTTAATTGCTTCTGACTAACCACAAGAAGCGTAGCCCTTCGTATAAATCCACCGGCTTTTCTTCTCTCTTGCTTAATGACAAACCTCGCTAACACTGTGGTACAAATACGCGCGGAGAAGCACAAAACACTAGTCGTTCAAGCAGCACAATGTGGGTGTTCTCATTATAAGCCAGTTATCTGCAGCTCCCAGTCGCAGTGAAAGGACTTGATTAGACGGTGAGAAGCTAATGACACAGCCAGGGCGAGGTGTCACTCAATGCACATTAAACATTTAGACTGAGAGAATGTGTTCCTAGCATGTGCGCGGCCTGCTTAAAACTAGCAGTCGCCATGGAAGTCTTTAGGGCCGTGAAGTGACAGGGGAGGTGATACAATTAAAAAAGACTGTGGGAAGGAGTTGTCTCAGCTGTTCTGTTCACGGGTAAGAGATAGACTTTCATTACACATGTTGAAAAGTATGTCTGTGCAGTTCGGTGTGAAATGGCAAGATGTAATGCCAGTAGATCCACTACTATGGTCTGATATAAATTGTCCGATATAAAAGGAGGGACAGTATCTCAGTTGGTAGAGTGTTTTGTCCACTGATCTGAAGGCTGCCCCACAGGTTGCCAGTGCGATTCCAGTTCACACAAATGAATACTGTTGTTGTATCCTGAGACAAAACCCGTAACCTGCCTTGCCCCAAGTGTCTGCATACACTGTCATATGAATATGTGTGTGAATGGGTGATGTAAAGGCTTTGAGTGCCTTGAAGGTGCAAGTTAATCAATTACTCACAACTAACCAGTTATTGAAATAATTGTCAACTACTAGTTTAGTAGTCGATTAATTGTATTCTGAGCTATATACAGACTCCAATACATGCCTCTGAGAAGTGGCGTCATGACCATAAACTGACACAGGAAATGTTAAAAATGTGTGTTTTTAATGAACAACCAATTTTAGGTAACACTTTAAAATACGGTCCGGGACTTACGGTGGTAGTTAGTAGATACTTGACTGGTAGTTACGGTGGTACTTACAGTGGTAGTTTGTGGTACTTACAGTGGTACTTATAGTGATACTTACAGTGGTACTTATAGTGGTACTTACAGTGGTAGTTTGTGGTACTTACAGCGGTACTTATAGTGGTACTTACAGTGGTACTTACAGTGGTACTTACAGTGGTACTTATAGTGGTACCAGAAGTGATACTTAGACTAATAACTACTGGTACTAGTACTGGTACTTACTGCAAAATCATATGAAGTGAATGGTATTAAAGAATATGGTGTTATTAGGCATATGAATCTTTGATTTCATTATAAGTTCATAGAAAATACACAAGACAAAACACTGTGAAAACACAAACACTTTATTATGACAAATTTCACATTAATACGACAATCAGATTTAAAAGAAATTTCCAATAATGACAATAACAAATAAATGACACGTTTTAAATGAACATGACAGTGATACATACTGTAAAATATCAATACTTTAACTGCTATTTTAAAGCGAGACATTATGGTACTTGCACTATTAATTACTGGTACTTACTGTAGTTTATACTGGTAATTACTAGTACTTTCCGTGGTACTTACTGCTGTATGTACTGGTAATTACCATAATAGTTACTATGGTAATTACCAGTACATACAGCAGTAAGTACCACGGAAAGTACTAGTAATACTATTTATACTGGTAATTACTAGTACTTTCCGTGGTACTTACTGCTGTATGTACTGGTAATTACCATAATAGTTACTATGGTAATTACCAGAACATACAGCAGTAAGTACCACGGAAAGTACTAGTAATTACCAGTATAAACTACAGTAAGTACCAGTAATTAATAGTGCAAGTACCATAATGTCTCGCTTTAAAATAGCAGTTAAAGTATTGATATTTTACAGTATGTATCACTGTCATGTTCATTTAAAACGTGTCATTTATTTGTTATTGTCATTATTGGAAATTTCTTTTAAATCTGATTGTCGTATTAATGTGAAATTTGTCATAATAAAGTGTTTGTGTTTTCACAGTGTTTTGTCTTGTGTATTTTCTATGAACTTATAATGAAATCAAAGATTCATATGCCTAATAACACCATATTCTTTAATACCATTCACTTCATATGATTTTGCAGTAAGTACCAGTACTAGTACCAGTAGTTATTAGTCTAAGTATCACTTCTGGTACCACTATAAGTACCACTGTAAGTACCACTGTAAGTACCACTGTAAGTACCACTATAAGTACCGCTGTAAGTACCACAAACTACCACTGTAAGTACCACTGTAAGTACCACTATAGGTACCACTGTAAGTACCACAAACTACCACTGTAAGTACCACCGTAACTACCAGTCAAGTATCTACTAACTACCACCGTAAGTACTGGTAAGTCCCGGACCGTATTTTAAAGTGTTACCCAATTTTATTGGGTGAAATTTATTTAAAAAATCTCATATTCACAGGTAAAATGTGAAATTTTACCTATTTTACCTATATCGATACTGGTCTTTGTATTGTAATGCCCAGTGGTGGAAGATAAGTAAAAGTAGTAAAGTGTCATGCTTAAGTGCACATTTTAGGTATCTGTACTTTTTACTCCACTACATTTTTTATTGGACTGAAAGTAATAGTATTTTTTAATTATGGTTTGAGACCTGCTGAAAAGGCTGATGTTTGAGCAAATAAAAATATAATATATATAATTGAAGTCTTATTAGATCTCAAAATCTGTGCAAAGTACTACTTTTTAATATTTAAGTACATTTTTAAACATGTACTTTAAGACCTACACCAATCCTCAATCAATCCTACACCACATAATCAGTCACTCTCACCATCATCCAGTTTTGTATCTCTGTTTTATCTGTAAATATGTGTTTTTAACTTTGTCTTGTACAGTGTCCTTGAGTGTCCTGAAAGGCGCTTTCAAATAAAATGTATTATTATTATTATTATTAAGACTTTTACTTAGGGAGATTTTTTCATGTGACACTTTTACTTTCACTTGCGTATTTTTTGCTGTGGTGTCTAACTTTTACTTAAGTAACCAAATGTATTAATTCTTCTACCACTCACTCTCATTTACAGAAGACCCACAAGGAGACAGTAGTCCAGATTACATTGCCAACAAATATCATGTCATGTTTCAATTGTAAAAAGATTATAACATTTCTGGCCACACTAAAACCATCAAAGCCTATCAGCATCATGTGGTGTCTACTGTAGTTATTTCGTACCTTCTTTATACTTAAGGAGTAGTTCCCAAATTCCTCTTCTGGCGTACGGGTCCACTCCAGCTGTCGGCTCATCCAGGATGACTATTCTGGAGCCTCCAACAAACGCTATGGCAACGGACAGCTTCCTCTGCATGCCACCTGGAAAATACCATCTGAGTGAGTGTTGGTGCTGTGGTGACAAAAAGAGAGCTGATGTAAGATAGATGCTTGTCTGGTTTTAAAATTCCACCATCTGCCCACATTTACTTAAAGGTGCAATATAAAATAACTTTTCTGGTAGGGGGGGTCTGCTACTTTCTCAATTTCTCTATTGCTTTGAATGGAATGTTCTACAGTATGGCATTAAACACAGTATGGCATTAAATTACTGAAGTTACAGATCTGAACTGTTAGCATCACCTGCTAGTCTCTATGTAGATAAGTTTAATACCATATTGTGAGACATTCTAAGCAAAGAATGGACAAGCAGATATATACCTTTGTAATGGGTAACTTTTTTGACGGAGAATGCACTTGCTTGGAATTGTCTCATTCAACACATCTGTGGTATCTCCATGGAGACAACCAGGTCCAGTTAGGCATGTGGAGAGGTAAATCGTACATGGTGACATTTTTATAGAGCGCTTTTCCACATTCAAGGCACTCAAAGCACTTTACATCAAGGAACCACTCACAAATTTACACACACATTCATACACCAGTGTACACAGACACTGGGGCGAGGTGGGTTAAGTGTCTTGCCCAAGGACACAACAACAGCATTCATCTGTGGGAGCTGGAATCAAACCGCCAACCTTCGGATAAATGGACTAACACTCTACCAACTGAGCTACTGTCGCTCAGCTAACACGTTTTTCAAGGTATTTGTTTTCAGCAATAAAACACCTGTGTAATGCCATACTGTGGAACGTCCCAGACAAACCAACCACATCTCAAAGCAGCTGACAGACCTATACCAGAAAAGTTACAAACTGCGCCTTTAACACAGTGATGATATTTTAAAGCACTTTTACTATAACAGTGCTAAAATGTGTGGCCATGTTTCTTATAGTCTGTGATCTAAAATGATTGATTGCACACGATCTTCAGAATGCATCTGATGTAGTGCTAATGTAGTGGAAATGTCAGCATAGATCAACCTTGAAAGTCATATTTCAGTGATTTTGCGCCCAAGCAGCCAATGACCGGGGACAATTTATCAACCAGGACTTGCTCACGGCCCGCAGACAATGACTTACAAGCTTCGACGCAGGTACAGGGCATGTCTCTGTGCCCAGGCGCTCAGCGAATTCTGCTCTTTAAGGCTAACTAAGTAATCTGTGTAAAAGCACTGTGAAAAGTAAACAAGAACATAATGCATTTGTTTAGGTCAAGGGTCTTCCTTCCACTTCTTTCCAAGTAGCAAAAGTAGCTCGCCAGGGGATTTATAAATTATACTCATTGTGCTGAATAAGTAAATTTGATGACTTAAATGCCTATTACCATTGTAACTGCTTCATTTTGATACTAATGAATGGATAATGGTTTATATTTTATAGCCATCTAAGTGTACCCCATCTAAGGCTTACCGTGGCTCTTATACTCAGTTTTTTTTTTTTTTTGCGACTGCTAACATTAGTAGCTCTCTGGTATTTTCAATTCGTAAAGATTGCTCACCAGAAGAAGGTTGGAGACTCCTGGTTTAGATATTGGCAACGCAGGTGCACAAACTAAGGGTGATAATTGTAACTGTTTATATTCATTTTATAAAGTTCCATTGTATTAAAGTACCATTTTTCCAGTGTTTTTGAACATAAACCAACACCAAAGTCTCATTTTGGAGGAATACTATGAAAGTTTTGGTGGGACTACTCGCTTGTCTCCATGGAGATTCAAACATTCAAACATGATATTCACATCTTGGCAAATCAATAACATCTCCAAGCAGGTGGTGGACCTCCCAACACAAAAGTTACATAGTGCCTCTTTAAACAGGACTAGACATAGGCTCGAAATACGTTGCCTTAAAGGGCTTGTACCCATTTTTTTACCACCATGTATTTGAGCAAAAAATGTCTTGCACAAGTACAGATATATCGTATAAACAGTGTGCAGTCTGCATTAAATTATAAAGTGTTTTATTGTCCGAGAATCAGGAAGTGGTTTGCATGCTAGTTGCTGTTAGCATTACCTTGATGGCAAATTTTAACTCTGGATTCTGGAAAAGCACTTAGAAAGTCATCATTGTGAATAATAGTTTACTTCTATGGGGTATTAACTGCTAACACATAACATATTTAGTCATGTTTTATTGATTTTAAAATGCTATATTCGCACTTTACCTTTTTTCCATTTTCATTTACTTGCACAAATATTTCTCCCACTACTCCGTCAGTATTCCAATAGTATCAAAACATACCAGACAGGTTCTTGGCCAGCTCCTTCCTCTTGTGCGGTAACCCAACATCATTGATCATCTGCTCCATCTCCACCTTCAACTCTTTTTTGCTGCGTCCCTTCAGACGTGCGTAAAAGTAAATGTGTTCTTCCACCGTTAGCCTGGAATGGAATGAAAAATAACATTACAGACACAATTATGAAGTCCTGACTGACAAATACTTAAGGCGATGGAGGCACAAGACATTTTTATTTGAATAATTGTTAATTGCACTGTGTTTGGCTAAATGTCGTTTATAATAGCTACAAGTTAGAAAGCTGCTACACATACAGTTTTTTGAGTATACGCTTATTTTTGTCTAATTTTTAAGCAGTTCTTTGGATATGCATGTATATGTTTATAACAATGTGAACTATTTCGTATGTAGTGTGGAGTCTAGCACAAAATATCTCCTGTATCAATAGGAAATACTACCGTAACATGATCTAAAATAAGTGACATTAATAGTTGGCACACTTGATAAAAATGCATGTTGATACGATTTTTGATTTTTGGGAACGTTTTGATCCTACAACTGCAATTTACCAGCAGCGAAGTCAAATTAAGTACAATTTTTAGGTACTTTTTACATTTACTTCACTTCATCTGAGAGCAGGTGTCTGTACTTTCTGCTCCATTACATTGTTGAACAGGACTGAAAGATAAAAGTATTTTTTTGTATGACAGTTTGAGACCTGCTGAAAAGGCTGAGCGGTATATTTTAACACATACTTTGAGCAACAATTACAAAATAAACGAATGAAAACAGAATAAAAACATCATTTCAGCTAATTTCTATAAAATTTCGGCACAAATCGTTATCAAAATCACTATATTTGAAGCTTTATTAGATCTCAAAATCTGCACAAAATACTTTTTACTCTTAAAGTATATTTTTTTGTTCCGATATTCATAATTTCACTTAAGCAAAAGAACATTGAAATTCTTCCATCATCGCCCACTTCTAGCCACACTTAAATAACACTTGCAGTTTACCTTTTTGTTCTAATTAATAATTTGAGGAAAAGATTAAACTATAAATAAAAGACAGCCTTTTAAGTGTGTGTTTTTTCCTCCTCATATTTGTCAAAGCGTTAATATTATCGGAGGACCCTGTGTTTAACCCTTCCTAATTCAGATGCCTTCACTGTCGGGGAATTAAAATTAATGGAAGTAATCTGCGGGTGCTTGTGTGTAATTATGATGTAGGACTAGTGTCGAGCTGCAGGTAATCAGTTTGGGGAGGCAGACAAATAAAGAGGACGTAGAGGTGAAATGAAATAGTTGCGAAATGGAGCTATTGTGAGCTTTTACTTTGGAGTGGGTGAGTAAATTTGAAACAAGGGGAGGTTAATGATGATGGTGTTGATGGTGAATATAAGCCAACTCCCAAACCTCATTATGGATCTTAATAAACTCAAAACTCAAAAATCTGTATCTGTATCTGTTCTCGTATCAGTAGGAATGTTCCACTGTATGGCATTAAATGTATGTATATTGTATTTTATCTTTAAGAGTGTCTGCGTACTGTAAGCAGAAATGTGAAATAATGAGATGTGAAAATTTAAAGATTCATTTTGTAACCTTTCTGGTGGGATATCCACTCATTGTCTCACTGGAGATATTCATTTTCCACAGTATGGCATTAAACTGAGCTATTTTATATTTATTTGAGTTGTTGCTCAAAATACAGTGAAAAACATACTGTTGAACATTAAAATACAGGAAAACAGTAACATTTCCATGGAGACATACAGGTTGCAGACCTTCCAACAGAATTTATTTTAATAAAAAATAAATACACAGTGCAGCTTTAAGGCAGGACTAGACAAAAGGACTCACTCGTTGAAGAGGACATTGTGTTGCGGGCACATTCCCAAATATTTACGGATTGTGTCCATGTCGGAATGGATGTCATAGCCGTTGATGAGCGCAGTGCCAGAAGTCGGAGGGAACAGTCCTGTCAAAATCGACCTTCAAAAGCAAACCAAAAAAATGACACTGGTAAGGGATTTGCAAAGTTGTTCAATTCATTTTACCAAAGTGGGTGCAGTTCTTCACAACAATGTGTTCACACTGACATGTTCTTATATACTGATTGTCACTAATCAAAAGCTCAAAAAGAGAATGTTATCATCACAGCTGTCAAACTGAACATTTCAAACTTCAGTTTAAAGCGTCAAAATAATGTTGAATGTTAATGTTGAATTCTAAATTACCTTCAACACAGTATCACTTCAAATTATGTTTGATACAATGTGATTCATGTTTTTTGCTATTTCAACTTAATGAGTTTTCAATCATAAGTTTCAATTTGAACTGTTAGTCCCACCCACTTAGTCCTTTCTGACATGCTGAACCATGACAGACTGAAGTCGTTTTCACACATTAGTGGCTCTGTGGACCGACCCCAGTGCGCAGTTGATTTAGTTCTCTTTACTTTATTTTTGAGTTGGCCTTGTTCACATACACTGTGCATCATTCACCCCATCATTCACGCAACATGAGTCAAGCAGGATTCTATCAGCTGATCAAAAAACTTATGGGTGGGGTTTTAATCCAGATCAGAATGTGACTGTTCAGTTCACACCGACCCAAGTGCACCGCTCTAGGAGCGAATGCTGTTTTACGACGGCCAAACTACAGGAAAATGACCTTAGAAGTGAAAATTGAAAAGTGAAAGTGTCCACATGGTTCTCATTTAATGATGCATCTGGACCAAAATTGTTCCCAGGCAGTTGTTTCTATATAGTAGTGTTGTCCACCAACAATCAGACCAGGACTAAAGAAGACACTTGGATGAGCGGCAAAATGTCTTCACTCTAAAACTTTTGTCCAGTTGACAGAATTAAATTTTGTGCTATAGTATTGCCTGTGTAATCCCTCAGTCGTCCAGGTCTGAGCCAATATGTCAACTGGACAAAGTTGTAGGAGTGAAGACGTTTAGCTGCTCATTCAAGCTGCTTCTTCAGTTCCGGTCAGATTACTGCTGGACACTGCCTTATATCTGTCTGAAGGGAGGAGTTAGCTACACTGAAGCAAAAAATACCTATTGTTTACAATTTCTGTTTGAAGTTTCTGAAGAAGTGCCTGGATGACCAGCGAAACGTCCAGTTGACAAATTGGATATTTTTCTTTTACTATGAAGGAATAGACTCAATAACCAATTCTACAATGAAAATAAAATACACTCTTTATTTAAGAAAAATTTGAATGAAAAACTAACAATCCTTGGTCCATCAGAGAAATTGCAAGTTTAATTAGAGAAAGAAAAGCTGCCTGGAAAACTGCACAAGGAACTAGGTCAGACTGGGATAGGGCATTTTTTTTTCGCAAAAAAAGAGATGTCTAATGTCTATCAGCAGTTAGAAAGGCAAAAACTTCTTACTTCATGTCTGCATTGATAAAGAGTCACAGAAATCCAGCAATGTTCTCAGGACCTTGTATTCATACATTACCAACCGGTATTTTATTAGATTCAACTATAGTAAACTTTAAAGAGGAAATACGCAATGGTTTTAATAGGCATTTTATCTCTGCATGTGACATTTTGGATAATAATGGTGATCCTTCTGATCTTGATTATGCTGAATTTGAACCTCTGGTACACAGCTGTCAGATTTTCTCTTTAAGACCTTTCACTTACATGAAGGTGTTAAACGCTCTCCGCTCCACAGACCCAAAAAGTCCATGGGAGCTGATGACCTTGATCCAAAACTTCTGTTACTAGCCGCCCCGTATTTAATTCAACCTCTTTTACATATATTTAATTTATCAATTCAAATGGAAGGTATACCAGAATTATGGAAAATGGCACTGGTTTTGCCTTTACATAAAGGTAGAACAACTAAAAATGTAAATCTAAATGATTTTGTCGTGCAAAAGTTTAGAAGAGTTATTTGTAAATCAAGACACAATTTATTGGAATAAATGTTCCATTTTGAAGTCTTATCAATTGTGTTTCTGAAAAGGGCATAGTACTGTCACTGCAACCACACAAGTTTTAAATGACATTTTCATAGCCCTTGATGACAAACAAGATTGTGTATCTCTGTTTATTGATTTGACTAAAGCTTTTGATTCAGTGGATCACTGAAGTCATCTTGAAGTGTCTGAAGCAGACGGGATTTGACAATGCTGCATGTAAATGATTCCTAAATTATCTTTGAAACAGAACCCAAGCAGTAGTAGTCGATGAGTTTAAATCCAATTTTCTAACTTCTAAAGGAGTAGAACTAAAGGAATGCCCCAAGGCTCAATTTTGGGCCTACTACTTTTTACAATTTGTATTAATTGCATTGATTACAGTTTAAGGTGAAGCCATATATTTTTATATGCAGATGATGCATATAAATGTATGAAATTTATCTATAAGGGACTACTTCAAAAACTGCAAGAATACCAGATCACATGACAGCACAAGGCTAAGAATTAGCTGCACTAAGAACTGAGACAGGACAGAGTGCTTTTAGCTGTTTTGTTTCACAAAAATGGAATACACTCCAAGGAAAGGCAAAACTGGATATGTTGGTGATTTAATTGCAATTTAATAAACTGATAACAAACACACACCATTTTAATGTTTTATATGGACTTGTTCACTTGCTTGTTTTCTTTGTTTTTCTGCTTGCATTGTATTATAAACAGAGCACCCATGACAAAGATGAACCCAATGAGAGTGCTCTCATTGGGTTCCCTTGAATAAATAAGATAAAGAAAGAAGAAAGAAAGACAAAATAATGCCAATTTCAACATTAAATCACAGTGATTTCTTTTAACATGTAGTCTTGTATATTGTGTAATCCCCTCAGTTAGAAAAAAAACTCCAAACTCAATTAATAACTAATACATTTAATTAATAAATTATTAAACTTATTTTTAAGTCCCACCAATTAAAGGACCCATATTATTGTCTTTTCTGATCTATGTTCTAATGTTGTTTCCACATCAAAAACATACCTGGAGTTGTGTTTTGTTTCATTTACATGTTTAACACACAAACCCTGCATATTAAGCTGTGTTCTTCTCTCAAACTAAAAACACTCTGTTCCTCCTTGTGATGCCATGTGGTTATACAGGAAGTGTGTTTTTAAACTCCATACAGCTTCACTAGAAACATCTGGACATTTTCAGCTCTAGAACTGTCGGTATTTACTGAACAAAAGATAAAAGGAGCTGTTAACTTAAAAACTACTACTACATGACATCACAAGGTGGAACAGAGCATTTTGAGCTTTGGAGATGTAGGCAGACTAATAATAAAAGGTTATTCAAACATGTGTGAATTAAACAAAACACAAATCCAGGTATGATTTTGATGAGGTAAAAACACTCTAATGTGGTTTAAAGCTCACAAGAGCAAATTTTGCATAATATAGAACCTTTAAGATCTAATTTGTCTCCAGTTCAAATGTAAAAGTATTTAGCTACACTCCACCTTTGCATATGGAGCATGGACTCCTATCTCTGCCCTCCCCATTTGTTGTGCTCCGTTATGTTTTGTTACAGTTACTCTGCGCTCCCCTCGGGCCCTTAGTCTCGCACCGCTACCTCTCCCCTGCTCGTTCTATCCAGGCCAGTGGGTTTCATTTATTTCTTGTCATCCCCTGAACCTTAAAACCTTTCTACCAACTTCCCCCTTTTTTAAACAGCAATTAGATAACTCCAGTATAGCCCCACCAGCTGACTCTATGTGATAAATGTCCTTTTTAAAGAAGTCAGTCTTTGAAAGCAATGACCTCTGAATTAATATGGACTCTGTGCAGTTGGTATTGTGTACATCTTAGATTAGTTTGTGCTGGTGAAATTACATACACTGTAAACCGAAATTGTATTCCTTATCCACCAAGACTAAAGCAGGACTAAACCTGAACTAGACTGGGACTAATCCAGGACTAATCTAGGACTAAAGAACGACTAAACCAGGACTAAACTAGGACTAAATCAGGACTAAACTAGGACTAATCCAGGACTGCAGGACTAAACGAGGACTAAACCTGGACTAAAGCAGGATTAGATCAGGGTTGACCACGACAAAATAAGGACTAAACTAAAACTAGACCAAGAACAAACCAGGACTAAACCAGAACAAGGCCAAGACTAAACCAGGACTAATCCAAGTCTAATCCAGGACTAATCTAGGACTAAAGAATGACTAAACCAGGACTAAACTTGGACTAAATCAGGACTAAACTACGACTAATCCAGGACTGCAGGACTAAACCAGGACTAAACCTGGACTAAAGCAGGGTTAGATCAGGATTGACCATGACAAAACGAGGGCTAAACTAAAACTAGGCCAAGAACAAACCAGGACTAAAACAGAACAAGGCCGAGACTAAACCAGGATTAATCCAGGACTAATCTAGGACTAAAGAACAACTCAACCAGGACTAAACTAGGACTAAAGAACGACTCAACCAGGATTAAACAGGGACTAAACTAGGACTAAATCAGGACTAAACCAGGACAAAACCAGAACTAGATCAAAATTTCAGGGGAAAAAAGCAGGATAAGACCAGGACTAAATCAGAACTAGGTCGAGACTGCAGGAAAAAAAACAGGACTAAACCCGGACTAAAGCAGAATTAGATCAGGATTGACCATGACAAAACAAGGACTAAACCAAAACTAGATCAAGAACAAACCAGGACTAAATCAGAACAAGGCCAAGACTTAACCAGGACTAATCCAGGACTAATCTAGGACTAAAGAACGACTCAACCTGGACTAAACTAGGACTAACCCAGGACAAAACCAGAACTAGACCAAAATTTCAGGGAAAAACGCAGGATAAGACCAGGACTAAATCAGAACTAGGCCGAGACTGCAGGACAAAACCAGGACTAAACCTGGACTAAAGCAGGATTAGATCAGGATTGACCATGAATATACAAGGACTAAACCAAAACTAGACCAAGAACAAACCAGGACAAAAAACTAGATCAAGAACAAACCAGGACTAAACCAGAACAAGGCTGAGACTAAAGCAGGACTTGACCGATACTGAATCATGACTATATCAGGCATAGACAAGTACTAGACCAGGAGAGGCTCGGGTAAGTGGCTCAGCATGGCGGAGGCAGATAACAGTACATACATGGTGGTGGTTTTGCCTGCTCCGTTGTGGCCGAGAAAAGACGTGATCTGATTTTCATAGAAGTCCACGCTCAGACCGTCCACAGCTAGTTTTTTTCCCGTCTTGTAGATTTTGACCAGATTCCGGACGGATACACCGGCGTTCACGTTGGGAGGTGGTTTCTCGAGGTACTCTGGGAAAAAGATAAGATTGAGTATGTTTGCGTGTAGGACATACTTAAGGACAACATTGATAGCGAAAGGTGGCAGTAGGGTGGGAGAAAGTAATAATCAGAGCATACTGTTGTTGTGTCCTTGAGCAAGAGCAATGAATAAACTGATGTATGAACTGTAGATGTATGAAGTGTATTTTTTAAGACCCAAACTGTTGCTCTAGTGCTAATAACATGCATGAATGAATCTACCAAATTTACTGCTAAAGTTACTCATTCATAAATAATTAATTATATCATAACGAAATGCAGAGATGAGAGAGACGTTAAGATACAAGCTTCTAAAGTGAGCGTTCATTCACAAGTCTTTGGTCACTAATGAGATAAATATATTTCCCAGCAGTCACCAAACATGTTCCATACCTCTTTTGTTTACTTTCATTATGCTGAAGTATCTCTATGGATGTTTTACACGCCTGGCCAGTAACATAGTTTGTTTTTTTTAGATTAAATCATGAGCCCCATTCAGTTACCACCAATTGAGCATATATTATCAAGTATATGTCAAGGGAGTTTCCAACTTCGCAATATTTTGAATAACTTTTTGTTAAGAAGTTATGCTATTACACTCAGACAGACTGTGTGCCATGCAGGTGCTTCTGTCACTTTAAAATAAGCTTGAGCATCTCCCTTGAATGTTAATTGTAAATAGTTTTCCTCTAATGGCTCCAGCTCTATTATCACCCAATGTGAAAAAGCAGGCGCTAATGTTCACTTGTGACCCATCCCAATTAGGTTGCAGATGTTTTTTTGAACCGCAAACTCCCTGTAGTCTGTTACAACAAACTAACAAATACAAGAAGGTGAGAATTGAAATAACAGCCCTCTTTACCATTGTGTTCACTGCAGTCCTTGAATGCACTGAGGTCACTGGCAGACGCGGCGTTCCCCCCGCACCAGTAAGACGAGGTGAATGGGAAGTACCACGGCTTTGGGATGCCATATTGTCCTGAAAGCAACAGAAAAAATAATGTTAATATTTTTTATAATGCCAGTCCAATGCCAGAAAAAATACTCGAAACGTTTCATGACTTTTTTTTTTTTCAGCTCTTTTTGTGCTTTTTATTGCAGTATTTGGTTATAATGAAATAAATCATAGTTATGAATAGGCTGAGTGTCCAGTGGATTGCTCACCTCTAATTTCTATGCTATTCCCACTCACTATCTTTGACTTACAGCAAGTAAAATCCCAAATATGTCTAGAACTGAAACACATTTGAATCAAATTGTACAGTAAAAATCATCAAGAAAAAGTCCAAACCTGGAAATACGTTCTCGATGTACCAGGTGAGCAGCCAGTGCAGCAGTGAGTCGACCAGCATCATCACAATAGACACGATGAAGCTATAGCGCTCCCCTTTTTCTGGACTGACGTAAATGTTGTTCCACTGAATGCCGATCCCCTGTTCTTCGTACTTAGAAATGTTCTCACATCCATATCCAAAGGCGACGCATGACAACAGACTCTGGGAATAAACACACATTTGACATTAAAGTCACTCTAGCAGATTATTTTTTCCATGTAGTTGAGCACAATTTGTTTTGCTCCAGTACAGATATAGTGTAAAAGGCGCTCTTGGGGTCAAAATGACTCTGTGTCCTGTCTGAATCTAATTACAAAGCGTTTTTATTGTCTGAGAATATGGAAGTGCAATGTTAGCATGCTAGTTGTTGTTAGCATGACCATAACAGCTCCACTCTGGCTTCTGAAAGTTGTGAAATGCACTTATAAACTAACTAATAAAAGTGAATAATTAGGATGCTCAGACTGCATTAGGTAAGTGAACAATACATTTGGACCGCTCTTTAAAACGAACAAGTTGTTTTTCACATTTTTCAGATGCTAAATCATTGATTAATTTGTTTCTTTATTGAATTATCAGGGCTGAAGTTGCTACCTTTGCCCATCTACCGACGACTGAGAGAAGCAACGTGAGTCATTTGGCTTTCATGCACCAAATATGAACCAATGTCTTCGCAAGCCTAGTATTTTTTTGATAACAACGATAAACATAAGACAAGTAATTAAGAATAATAGTGCTCTGCCCATGGAGATCTGTTGAAGGGCTTATTCGACATGAAATCACAAATGACACTAAACATCATCTGCCTGCCACTGACTATCACTCCACCGCCATGTTGGCTGCCAGCTGCTTCCTCACGCCTCATTGGCTCACACCGCTTTAAGTCAACCACAATCATTTGACGAACCTTGACAGAGAAGCCCAAGCGAATATTCTGCTGCTCTTGAGAGTTAACCAGCTAAACTTGCTACTAGATTTGCATTAAAATGTAACTATTAAATGTGTACTTCATACTTAAAATGGCTGTACTGTACTTTTTTCTCTATAGTTGAGCAAAACTTATTTTATCTCAGCACAGATATAAGCCATTTTGAAGGTAGAAATGAGATCGTGGTCTACTGTCTGGATCTGAATGCACTGTTAGCATGCTAGTTGTTGTTCGCATTATACTGATGTCTCCGGCCTCTGAAAGTATTGCTTCAACTCATCGTGGTGAATGATTACGTGGCTAGGAAAGCATAAAGTAAGTGAGGAATATATTTGGACCTCTGCAAACCATTCAAAAAGAACTCTTCGTGTCGTTCACTATTTGAAGGCAGTAAAAATCAGGTACAGCGCCTTTAAGTTGACTTTTGGCAGTGGTACTTGTACTTGTAATTGAGTACATTTTTAGCCAAGTAACCGAACTTTTACTGAAGTAGACATTTCCAGCGCTCTTTCCATCTCTGACAGTGACAGAAGAGCACAATCCAGGCCACTACTTCCTGTCTGATGTAGCGCTGCCTGGCTAATGTCAAGCAATCAGCGGAGACGAGGAGGGACATTTGGAGACAGAATGGGACAAAATGGGCACCCATCCTTGAACTCTGGATGAAAGGCTAAAAACACAACAGACTTGGGTGGATTGGGAGAAAAAGGAAAAGATGTTTGGGAGGTGCTCAAAAAACAAGCCAGTATTGAACTCAACAACATACTATCAGTGACTATTTCGACTGGGGGCGGACAAAGGAGGCTATTAAAAAGACACTGATCACAGTGCAGTCTTGACGTTTTACTCCAAGTGTGATTTCAAGTGTAATAGGCCATCTTTCTTGGTTTTGAAGCAATTATTATTCCAATCTGAAAATGTCAAATACTAAGAAAAGATATGGACAAAACCCCTTTGTACACTGTAGGTCACGTGTCACTAATTTGGCTAAAGCAATCTTTGAAAAGTTCACTCATTGAAAGGTCATTTTTTATGAATTTCAAAATTAATTTCAGAATGTAAAGGACCTGTCTCCAGCTTGAATTCAAAGTTGCAAAATGACAAATAGTCCTAATATGGTTTGTGCTAAAAGAACTTGTCAATTTGATGTAATGTGTGTTGCTATGCCATTGGCAACACAGTCGCAATTAGAAAATGTTCTTTTAAATAGGCCTGTCACAGAAACAAAATTTGAAGTGCGATACATTTTCTCACAAGAAAGAGACCATAAATGACTGAAACTAAACTATAAATGTGAAATATTACGTTATAAGTTATTTATCCAACCCTCTACAGCTCAAATCTTATAGTAGTACAGAAAAAATTACCAAAAAGTTCAAAAAATCTCCAGTCCCCCAAATATTAAACATCCCATATCACACGAAATTGACTCTTGTGAGCTTTAAACCATGTTATAATGCTGTTACCTCATCAAAAACATACCTGGAGTTGTGTTTTGCTTCATTCACACTTGTTTGAGTAACCCTTTATTATCGGTCTGTCTACATCCCTGAAGCTCAAAATGCTCTGTTCCACCTTGTGATGTCACATAGTGGTAGTTTTCAAGTTAATAGCTACCTTTTACCTTTTGTTTAGTAGAGATTGGCAATTCCTGAGCAGAAATCATCCACATGATTGATATATGATTATAGGTGTATTGAGCACTTCCTGCATTACCACATGACATCACAAGGTGGAACAGAGTGTTTCCTGTTTGATAGAAGAAGAACTCAGCCTAAATATGCAGGATTTAAGTGTTAAACCTGTGTGAATGAAACAAAACACAACTTCAGGTATGTTTTTGATGAGGAAACAACATCTGATCAGAAAATAGTGTAATATGAGCTCTTTAAATGCTCTGTACCCGCATTTTTCTCATATATTTCAGCCAAATGTGTCTTGCCCCAGTACAGGTATATTGTATAGTCGATTCTCGAGGTCAAATAAGTCTGCTGCGTTCATCTAATTAGAAAAGCATTAGCATTTTATTGTCTGATAATTAGGAAGTGTGTGTTAGCATGCTAGTCGTTGTTAACTTTACCATCACAACAAAACTCCACAATGGTCTGAGAGTTGTAAAAATGTGCTTTTGAACTCATTGCTTTGAATAATTACGATGTTCTGAATGCGTAAGATAAGTGAGGAATAACTTTCGACCATTGCAAACAGTATAAAATGAACTAGTTTTGTTTTTCACTTTTTTAAGACAGTAAAGATCAAGTACAGCGCTGCTAATTGTTCCATTTGTCATATATTGAAGGATAAGTCGATAGAGTAATTATAGTGACGGGCCTGGATTTTAGAAATGAGCCGATCTTTGGAGAATTTGTATGCTTGGGCACAATGTAGTTGGACTCTTAGCTGGGAGAAAGAGAACAAAAAGGGAAAAAATCTTTACACAAGCACATCTGATAAAGAGGAGGGATGAAGAGGATAGTGGTTTGGTCACAAGAACATTGCTCATGCTAATTAGAAGGCTGGAGGGCTATCCATCTAAGGGGAACGCCGGAATAAAACCTAAAGTGCCAAGGGAGAAGCGAGCAGTGGCACCAAAGATTAAATAAGGCCTGGCCTGCTTTAGATGTAAAATGCTTTAAACCTGCGCAGGGAAGAAAATGAGGTTTATTTTTAAGTGAACTTTCAAAGGCAAAATCGGCTCTGAAAAAGTTAGTGCTGTCAAGTCAAAATATTACTGGCACTAGAGCTGGGCATTATTAGAAAGCATGCTTAATATGGAACGGCCACAGCTGGGTTAGTAAACACTTTGCCTCCGAACAGGAAGGTTGGTGGTTCAATAGCTGCCGTTGTGTGCTAGGGCAAAACACTTAATCATCCTTTGCTCATATGAATGTGACAGTGAATGACTTTAAAGGTAAGCACTATGTCACTTTTCCGAAGGGGGGGGGGGAACTACCTTGTCACCATGGACCATTAGTTTAGAGCACATGTGTCAAACTCAAGGCCCGCAGGCCAAACGTGGCCCTCCACATCATTTTATGTGGCCCTCGACAGAGTAAAGTAACAGGCACGATGGTCTTAAAATATCAATTTTATCAGGAAATACACAGTTTCACAGCCATATTTTTACATCCAGGCAAACGCATAGGCAATATTTGTTACTTGAATAAGTAATAAAAACAGAAACAGTTGTTTTTTGTTGATGTGGCCCTCAGTGAAAATGTGTTTGACACCCCTGGTTTAGATGTAAATTGTAAATAGTCAAATTTTTATATAGCTTTTCCCCTTAAAGCGCTTTACATAAATTAACCCATTCACATACACATTCTTACACCAGTGTTCCCAGACACTCATGGCGAAGTGGGTTAAGTGTCTTGCCCAAGGACACAATGACAGCATTCATCTGTGGGACCTGCCAACCTATGATTCAGTGGGTCTTACAGCTCTACCATTGATGTTTATGTTGAGAGCGGGATAAGAACCACCAACCTTGGGATCAGTGAACAAAACACTCTGACCTTCCATCACTCCATATTCTTTATGTATTGAAAATATGCATTTTTATCGTAAGCTGGCTTGTCTCTCCATGTATCTGAGCTGTGACTTTAGGTGGAGGTGTCACCTGCTTGTCTCCATGGAGATTTAGATAAGTTGAATGTAATACTGTAGAACATTCTTGGTAAAGCAAAATCATCTCCATGGAGCATACACCAGAAGAGTTACATCGTGCATCTTTTCAATTCAAAGTATAATTTTAATTAACTGCCAAACACGCTTCAAAACATAATCAAATTTGTTTTACATATTTTGCTTATTCACAGCACTTCAGGTGAGATTGTGTTCAAAAATATATTTCTATATAGACCCCGTGTTCCAATGAAGGACACTATAGCTTTTTCTAATAATAAATGTGCGACGCAGCGCCCCAACTTCTTATCTTTTGTTTTGGAGATCAGATGACTTTACCTGACCTCATACAGTCTTGTCTTTGTTCACAAAAAAAATAAATAAAAAATGAGCTGATTGGGATTCTGGGTAAGCTGCAGTCGGACACCGAACAACAAAGATTGGAGATTTTGTGCGTCTTTGTCAGAGAACAGGACAGCTCGAGGACAAATGATAGCAGCGGCGCTCTAAAGGTCACATAGAAAGGCTGTACTGAGAGTTGAGCAATGCTACACTATTTATCTTTATCCTTTAAAGGAGACCACAAACCCCCAAAGCCCCTCGCTGCTTAGGTGTCCTTTAAGGTACACGTCTCTGCGCCACTCATATATTTCAACCCAATTAAAGGCGCTGTGCTTGATTTTTACCATTATAAAAAACGTGAAAAACTAGTTTGCAGTTACACATGTACCTTGTTGCATTCTGAGCATCCTATTCACTGCAATTAGTTTATAAGCGTGTTTCGTAACTTCCAGAGGACAGAGTTGTGCCATCACGCTGATGCTAAAAACAGGTACCATGCTAACAGTGCACTTTCTAATGATCGGGCAATAAAAGCTTTTGATATTTTGACCTCAAGAGTTGAAATTAAAATGAATAAAACACTTACCGCCAGTATCTTGGTGCGGAAGACGATCACATCTCTCCAGGTGTAGCACAGCATGTGAGGCAGGTAGAGCAGGAAGTATATGAGGCCTCCACAAGCTGCGGCTAGGTTAGCTTTGGAGAAGAAGACGCTAATCAAGAAACACTCGGTGATGGTGGCCAGGCAGAAGACCAGCAGGAACACGAAAATCACCGAGGGGTCACTGTACTGTAGCACTTTTCCATACTGTACCAGGGAGGCAAAAGATAACACATATGTTAAATGTTCTCTTGTGAACATATTAGCAAGAACAAACACGTGATTGAAACTTGATTGTAAGATGATTCAGGTGTGGTCTGCACAAAGAGATTGTCCAGACGACTCTTAAGAGGAACCCAGCTGTACTTTGGTTGGGTGAATGCTCCTTTTGCCTTTTATTTGGATTCAACAGTTTTATAATATAATATTGTATATCAAGTGTCTGTTAGCACGCTAGTTGTTGATAGCTTTACCATCACAATTAAACTCTTCAATGGTCTTTGCAAGTTGTGAAAAAGTGCTTATAAACTATATAATATTGTATTTCAAAGGCATTCAGATCTGCTTTTGCAAACTGCATAATTACAGGTCAGATCTGTGGAGAGGCGACCCTACTCACAGTAAGAATGCATGTTATTCAAGGTATTTTTCAGCATTAAAACACCTGTAATCTATGAAATTCCTTTTGAATATCTAGGCAAAGTAACTGTTCCGTGGAACTTATTATTATTTTTTTTTTTTTGGTAAACGTCCATTTTGCCTTAGATCTGGTATCTTTACACTTCTTTTAATAATATTTTGTTAGTATTTGTTCATATTTAACGAACTCTCATCTCCATTTGCACAGCCTTGCATCTGTATAATTTCAATTTCTGAGTTTAATTGAAAGTGTAGATAATTATGTAAATGCCACTTGTAGGGCTGTGAAAAATATTTTAATTATGATATCTTGATTAAAATTGTGCCAAAAAAAAAAGGATCATTATAAACTGACAATGATCTTAGCCAAATAATAGCTTGTTCAAGTGTTAGACATAATGGTAAGAGCTCTCCACACGTAGTAAAGCTGGGTCCTCCTCAAAGTGCACATGACAAGTTAGACTACTTCACTAAAACATACCAAAATAAATCTATTTTACTAATAGTATTTTAATTTTGGTGAAGTTTATCGTTGTTGTTTTTTTCCTAGTTGAGCATGGGCAGCAGACAGTAGATTTGATATAGAGGTCATTCTGTAACTGTTACCTAGCAACCATAATGTTAAAAAGGGCAAAAGTGTGTCTAAATTGCACAATAGTTATAATAAGACTAATACAAAAAATGACAACACCTAAGTTTTGTTAAATGAATGTTTAAACTGTCAGAAAAAACTACCTTGAGCATTTTTGGTATCAATGACATAGGTAGAGGAATTCCATTATAGAACTGTGCGCTACTTCCTGTATTTTTGTTCTGCCACAAAAACTATGATAAATATTATCCAAAAGTACTATCCCACCAAACCAAGTACTGAAAACCTGTCATATGCACTTTAAATCAACAGAATCATTTTGAAATCACCTTGATGATCAGAGTAAGGAGCAACGTGCTAAAAGCCAAGGGCAGAAAGCACGACACTGCCCAGCTCAGCCAATAGGTGGTGCTCTTCAGGCCCATGATTCTGACAGTTTCCTTTATCCGCGCTTCTTTCTCAGTCACAATGCTTTTAACTATCATGGCCACCGAATAAATCCAAGCAAGGGTCAAGAACATTGGGATGGAGACGCTAAGTCGTGACAAGAACCTAAGAGCAGCCAGATGGGGGAAAAAAAAGAGTTGTCAAAAAGATCTTATTGCAATTTTTGTGATTAGATTTGCGATTTATGTATGTCACATTTTAAACTAGAAGAATCTGCAAAAAGATGGAATACAAACAGACAGATTAATACAAGAATCACATCCCAGATCATGTTAGTACAGATCGAAACTACAAGGTTGATGCTTGTTTAATCAGAGTAAGACATAAGATATTACCAGCTACATATCAATCTGTCTTCAGCTCAGGTTAGGGCTTGTATAACTCTATTGGACATCCACTGCTTTTGAAAGACTATCGTAACAGAAGCTCTATAAATCTTGAACCTTATCATTCTTTGTAAGGGACTGGCCTCACAAACTTACTGCATAAATCATACAGCTATCTTAGGTACCTTAGAGGACCAGGGATTCTAGGTATACAGTTGCTGCACACTAAGCCAACTTTATCCTTACTTTTATGAAAAGCATCAAATATAAAATAAACACCCTATTCAAATTATTCAAATTAATTTAAAGAAAGACTATCAAATTGTCTATAAATGTAGAATACTTCAGTTTGTAGTGGTGTTTTAATGTTTTTATGTCTCAAAATTATCATTGGCGCTAGAGCTGAGACACAGACATCTCCCTCTCTAAACCACATGTGTCAAACTCAAGGGCCGTGGGTAAAATGTGGCCCGCCAGGTCATGTTATGTGGCCCACAACAAAGTAAATTAAAAGGTATGACTGTCTTTAAATATCAGTTTATCAAGAGATACACAGTTACACAGACATTTTTCATATCTATGTAAATCCATATGCAATATCTGTAACTTGAATAAGTAATAAATATAGAAAAAGTAATTGCATTCATTTTACATTACATTTGGTTACAATTATCTTATAGTTATTTGTAGCTTGAGAGCGACCATTTTGATGATGTGGGCCTCTGTGAAAATGAGTTTGACACACCTGCTCTGAACAAACAAGTGTCCTCCGGTGAAGATTTTTATTTTATTTGCCTGACATCCATCTGCAGCTCCCTGTCCACAGCCTCATCTATAATTATTTATAAATTTTAGCATGGCTCAGCAAAAACCTCAGAGATAAAATTGGACAGGAAATAGCGATGCTAAGAGTGATGTTGCCAGGCACTGTTTCTATTTCAGGTTAAATCCAAGTTTTATGTTTGGGGATATTTTGTAGATATTTGAAACAATACAACACTTTACTTATAGAACACTCAGCAATGACCTTCCTTCACACTGCTCAAACATAACCAGGAAACCAAGCTTGTAAATGAAGAAACCAAACTCGTAACCAAGGAAACCAGGCAGTGGCACTGGCAGTCTTCGGGCTCTTTCACACATATGACATCCCTGCATATTCCCTTCTTTCCCTGCCAGATAAAAAATGCAGGGATATCAGTTCTGGCCTTGTTCAAACATGATCCTGTTCTGGCAAAATGTCGGTAAATTCCCATGTGTGAATTGAGCTTATAACTGACCAGCAGATGATAATGAAATTTGGTGTTGCAATAATCAGGGCCAAAATAATTGCGATTAACGTTGCTGACAGTTTTAAAATGATATGGATATGAATAATTATCATTTTAATATTATGAATAGGTTTCAAAGTTACAGTAAATGGTCCTGGTCACATTTTAATATAGAGCTTTTTCCACATTCAAGGCACTTTCAAAGCACTTTCCATCCACACAGATCGTACGCAGACAGTGGGGGCAATGTGGGTTAAGTGTCTTGCCCAAAGACGCAACTACAGAATTCATCTGTGCTGAAATCGCACCGCCAGTCTGTGAGTGAGTGGATCTGACTGGTCTCCCAATGATGTTTATGTGGAGAGTGGAATTCGAACAGACAACCTTCGGATCAACAGCAACAAAAGAACATTTAAACTAGAAAAGATCATCAGGGAGAAGTAGGTTTTGGACATTCTGATGTTGTAAAGGTGATTAGCTTTGTTGGTGATTATCACGATTATAACAAATACCCCATCAACGATTATTGCCAACCCTTTTTTATTGTTCCATCCTCATGACTCACATAAAACATATTTGTCTACATCATGTTTTACTAGGTTAACTTTGCTTGATGACAGGAAAACAAAGAAATTCAGCGGATCAGTTAAACCATACAAAATTTTGCGTGATGTTGAGAAGAAGCTATTTAAAAACCGGCGAGTGTGGTGTGATAGAGATCTATGACTAATGTGGTGCACTTCATTAATTAGCAGCAGACAGCCTGATTGCACAGAGTGTCCCCGTCTTCTCCATAAGCATATGTTTTGGTTCAAGATTATTTCTACAACAGCTTTCATTTTGTTTGTCTGGGTTTAATTAAAGAGCTTATCCGTCACATGTTGATCTGCCCCCGTCTTCATTTTCTTGCGCATTCAATTTGGAAAATATGTCCTGTACACATGCAGTTGCTTGATACACGGAAAGGCAGGATTCCCAGATGAGGTCAGGGTTCGTTGTTTACGTGCTTTTATCATAGAAAGTTGGAATTTTGATTATCGCTAATAATAAAATCACTGAGGCTGCTCATTACTAGGCCTTGACAAAAGCTAACACTTGGGTAACGTTACTTCAATTATTTAAATGGTAGTGTCGGGTCTTTCTTGCACAAACCTGCTGCTCTTATTATAGGGATATCTGACAGTGAACATAAACATAGTAATGGGAAAGATGAGACTGAACGCCTAATATTTTCTAAAATTGCATAGTTGGATAATAAACATAAAGCAATTGCCAGGTTCCAGCACATCTATCCAACCTGGAATGATATTGTATGACAACCATGTGGAATTGTGCAAAATTGGGTGCAGATCCTTTAAGATATACTATACAATGCATTACTTCAGAATATGGTAATTAGATCAAATGTATTTTCAAGACACTGCGTTTTGATATCACTTTATAATAACAGTTTTAATAGTCTTAATAAAGCATGAGTGATAATGAACAGCTCTAACTGCTAACCCTAATTAAGGAGGTACCTGAAGCTATTTGTTAAGGTGTTTGTTTGGGGGGTTTTTTAACCTTTTTTACTTCTTTTTTTTTTTTTTTTACCTTTTTTAAAACCTTTTTTGTTGTTGTTTTACTTTTTCTTTTTTTTTTTTTTCTTTTTTACTTTTTTTTTACTTTTATGAGTTTAAACATTTCATGTGACGCACCTTGGGCAGCTATAGTTCTATTTAAATATGTCATATAAATAAAATTGAATTGAATTTGTTCATCTTGAATAAAATGTTTGTTCTTCCTTGATGACAGCCAATTAAGGTGTAGCAGTCATTATACAGTACAGCCATTTTGTTTCATACATGTCTTGCGTATTTAAATAATCCCAAGAACATTTCACCAAGGCTCACTGACAAAATATAATCTGTGTTTTTCTTTACACACAACCTTCATTAAACAGAACTACAGGCTGTGGGATAATAATATGCGGTGCCTCCTCCATAATGGAAGGGAAAACAAGAGTAAAGTGGCAGAGGGCTCAGGTGCACACGACAAACCCGATTGTTGTCATACCTAATCCAGACACAGCCTTATGATAATCACAATTTGATTTGCCATCATTATTAATGCGCTGAAAATGCCTGTGAAATTATCATTTAGAACAGGCCCCAGTATCTGCGCATGCACCGCTCCTCCAAGGCACTCCGCTAACTCAATTTATTGTTATTAATGTTTACAAATTGTCAATGACTTGCAAACACATTAGGCTGATGGGGAAATTGCGTTTTGCCCAGCTGTTCAAATATCACTTTTTATTTACCGCTTCTATTTTCCAATTAAACTGCAAAAATGGATTAGCGCTTTGTAAAATGATCATCCTTTATGATCGTATTGGTGTCTACAGAACACAAGTCAAAGAATGCTGTTGTGTATTTACATGGGTTGACTAATAGCTCTGATGTGGTGGTCCTTTCAGTTCAAACTGCTTTAGAGTGGGTATTATGCAAAACTGACTTTTTGAAGCTTTGAACCAGGTTATAACATGATCATCAAAAACATACCCGAAGAGTTTCTATGTTCAAACCCTCCTTATGGTTAGCAGTAGAAGCCCATGTTTCTCTTAGTACAAGCCTCAACACACAAGCTTATGTAAGATGTAAAAAATATACTACAACTTCACAAACCTGATGCGATATGGATTATTTTCATTAGTACGATGAACGCCGATTGTGTTGTGATAGTGCTCTGAAGGGGGAGTAACTTAGTGCCATATATAGCGCCGTTAGCATTTTCAAAAGACTAAAAAAATAACATGCCGCTCTAAATACTCCATACTGTAATACCATATATGTCTTTAAACTTTAAAGACTCATATGGTGAGTCAGGAAATAGTGTAATATGGAGCCTTTAAAGTTTAAAGGCTCCATATTACACTATTTCCTGATCTACGTTATAATGTTGTGTCCTCAAAAACAATCAAAAACATACCTGGAGTTCTGTTTTGTTTCATTCACTCATGTTTAACACACAAAGCATATTTAGGCTGAGTTCTTCTCTCAAACAGAAAACACTCTGTTCCACCTTGTGATGTCACGTGGAAATACAGGAAGTGCTCAACAGTGTTTTTAAACTCCATACACCTTCACTAGAATCATTTGGATAATTTCAGCTCTGGAATTGCCAAACTCTATTTAACTAAATGTAAAAAGTAGCTGTTAACTTGAAAACTATCACTTCATGACATCACAAGATGGAACAGAGCATTTTGAGCTTTGGAGATGTAAACAGACTAATAATCCAGGGTTACTCAAACAACTCCGGGTTTGTTTTTGAGGAGGTGCCGACATTGTAACACGGCTAATAGCTCAGAAGAGTTAACTTTGCGTAATATAGGACTTTTAAATGTTCATTATGAGGCTTGCAACATCAATGCATTCCCAACAATTGCAACTGATCAGGCTCATTTACCCTCATATTCCACACAACGTAATGAAAGATAGTCTACATTTGCAAAACCCATTCATTACCATTACAGCGATTCAAGCATGCATTGAGTTTCCTTTTCTACAAACACAGAAGAAGAGGTGATGCAAGCCCAGGGAAATAAAGGCCACATACGGCTTGGCATGACGTTAATTTGACTTAATTGCAGATTTGGGTTGATGCACACTTAATTAAGCACCAGAAAGATGATTTAACAAATTATGGATAATGATTAGATCCAGCGCTCTTTTTATTAGCGATGATTAACATGGAGGGAAAATACCAAAGCGCAGAAGCAAGAAGACTTTGACTTAATGACCGATGTGATTATTTGGTTGGTTGAACTTGTTTACACTAGTTTTCTTGTTTGACAAAAGATGAATTTCTAAGATTTTACATGCAATATTTTATAAGTTGTGTGTATGTTGATGATGTCAAACTCTAATGTCAGGTGGTGGGCAAGGGGCTATGTAATGTTTTTGCTAGAAATATCCAAATTTATAGTCCACAAATGTTGCAATGTATCTTTTTTTTTTTTTTAGGGATTGGGTCCACAAACCTGCAAGATTAATTTCATGGCTTAAATTCCTTTCAACTGCCACTGATCACACCTTCAGAGTGATTTTTGTTTGTTTTTTTTTTACTTTTATGTAAAGCACTTTGGTCAGCTGATATTGTTTAAACTTGAATTGAATAATGTCAACACTTTCTGAGGCTATCGTAAAAAAAAAAAATCATTTCACTTTTGTTTATTTCTATTGACAAAAGAGACGTTGAACTTGGTGTCAGTTTCTGTTTCATGCAGATAGGACCAGTAATTAAAGAGCTACTAACCGTAAACCAGGTCAAATCTGCAATCTGACAGTTACACAGCCAAATCCACCATAGAATTCTGAGGTGCAGCTCAATTTTAAACTACAGGGATTCTAGCATGTTGCGAGTACCAAACCTATTCTTGCTTTGCGTTTTGGTATTTATTTTTGGGATCTACAGACCTTAAGGATCACACTCAGAAGTGCGCAGGGGATACTCAGGAGGAGGATGTTTTCGATAAACCTGGCAACCCATAGTGCGCCATTTTGGACGCCGACGGCACGGAGGACCTCTTTAAGGCGGAGCTCTTTCTCCAAAACAAGGCTTTTGATGGTCATGCACACAGTGTAAACGAAAGCCAGCACAAGGACCATGGGGAGGATGTTGCCAATACTGGACGTGAATCTGAAGAGAAGTAATACATTAGTTGTGGAGGTCAGCAATGCAGTATGAGTAATGTAGTCACAACAGGAAACATATTTTTCAAGCAAACTTTTTATTTTTTATGTTCTATATTTACATTTGCACACACATCAAATCATATTAACTGGATTAAACCTTAAAGCAAACCTGGACTAGACCAGGACTAGAACTAGGACTAGAATCAAATATACAGTAGTAAAGCAAAACTACAACAAAATTATGATTCCACAAGTTTTATGTATCTGAAATGCTGGAAGTCCGTAGAGTTGCAAGCTAACACAAAACAAAATCATTCACTTTGACAGATTTGTAATTACCTTCTTAATCAAAGTGGCTTAGTTGATCAATCTTTTACTGGTGAACTAATATATACAATATGCAGTGGTGGAAGAAGTACTCCATTTTGTGACTTAAACAAAAGTACAGATACCGGAGCAAAAAAATACTAAAGTAAAAGTAAAAAGAATATAATAATAACCTAAGTTAAAGTATTAAAGTACCCATCTAAAAATATACAGTAAAAAGCAAACGGTTTTCGTGCAGATTTTGAGGTCTTATAATGCTTGAAATGTAATGATTTTGAAAAAGATTTGTGCAGAGTTTTGTCCAACAGAAAATATTGAATCAGTTGGGATGTTTCTTTTGCTGTTTTTATTTGTATATTTTTGTTTGCTCAAATTATTATTTCAGCAAGTATCAAGAAATAATGAAAAATACTTTTACTTTTCAGTCAAGTTCAAAAATGTAATGATAGTACAGATACCTGCTCTCAAAAGTAGTGAAGTAAAAGTAAAACGTATCCACTTTAAAATTAGTACAGATACCTAAAATTTGCACTTCAGTATAGCACTTTACTACTTTTCCTTTGTTACGTTCCACCTCTGACAATATGTTTATTTCAAATCTAGACGTATAAAGCCTGGACTACATATTTTGCATTGTGAAACATATACTGCAATAATGTAGATTAGAATCCATATTTCTCAGATATAAGTAAAAAAAACACAATTTCCTCAAACAGTTATGCAATCAAAACTAACTTACTACTACTACCCGTTTATCTGTTTGTTCAACCAAAGTCTGTATCACATATTCCGAGTGTAGAACATTATCAAGCGTTTTATACGAGACCTTCTCTTCAGCTTAATAAACCTTTTGCACGGTTGACTCAATCTGTTCAGTGTGCGCCTAATGCAGGGGGTGATGTACGATTTGATGCTGTTACAACACAATAACCCATTATTAAAGCACCTTCGTAATGCCACCAAAATGCCATGTCGATACTGACTCCCACGCCAATATTACAAAGTGCTTCCTTCGCTTTTATTAGAGGGATATCTAATAGCTTTTGACAATGTATAGATTTTGCATAGCTCTTAAGGTCTTATAAATACTGCTGATATAATGCATTGCAAGCACGAGCTGAAATTTAAACAATATTAAAGTGACAGGTTTTCGTGTCGTTTTGATCACCACTTGGTTTGGTGGGAGCGCTCTTAAGGTACATATTTATCATAGTTTTTCCATTCCAATTCCAATTAAGCGGCAGTTTGTATATATAAAAAAAAAATAGAAAAAAAGTCACTGGATAACACCGAAAATCCATTCAAAATATATAGACAATTTAAGCAAAAGGAAGACATTTTTTCTGACAGTTTAAACTGTCAGAAATAAAGGTTATGTCATTTATTTGTATTAGTCTAATCAAAACTATTGTGTAACTGCTAACATTATGGCTGCTAGGTAACAGGTATGGAATAACCTTTACATATGTCATATCTGCTACCAATGTCCAACCAGGAAATACATTTATAAACTCCACTAAAAGAATAAAACTGATTTATATACTCACAGTTACATGCACATGGAAGAAATTTCTTTTGAGCACGTCTGGTAGAATGAAATTTCTTACTGAATCCCTGCCAAGTGAGAATGGCCCTTTCCAAGCTCTTATAACAGACTAACTAGCAATTAAGAGAAGTCGAATTGTATAAAAAGTAAAGTGGGCCAAATGGTGTTTTTTTTTCCACTTTCCATTTCAGAGCAGCTCTTACACCTTTGTATAATGATGCAAAGGTGGTATTATAGGTAGCAACTTTTGTCACACATATATATTGAGCAGTAAGTGTAGAATTGCAGTATGTTCCAGTTGTATCTCCAGCTTCCTTTGAAAATGCATTCTTTTTAAGTTAACCTAGTATTAGTTATACAGTAGTTCATTGTATTCTATGTTTGCCTCCAAGTAGTTTTACAGTTATTATGAGAAGAAACAGTGACATTTGGCTTTTCCATCTTCAAAACACTCAAAGTGCTTTACATCAAGGAACCATTTACCCATTCACAAACACATTCATACACGAGGCGAGGTGGGTTAAGTGTCTTGTCCGACAGCGTTCATCTGTGGGAGCTGGACCTGCCAACCTGTGCGTCAGTGGGCCGGACCGCTCGACCAATGATGTTTATGTCAAGAGCGTGATTTGAACCTTCAACTTTCGGATCAGCGGACAAACACTCCGGCAATTGCGCTACTGTTGCCCCATTATGAAACAAAAGTAAAAGCCTTAAAGAACCTGCGTGTAGCCTCTTAACACTTAAAAAAAAAATAAACTAGAATCACAACTGAACCTGGGTTGCCAGTTACCCTGCAGATAGAGGACACATACAAGTTTTTCTCGTTTTCAGTGTGAAAGCTCAGAACCTCCAGAATTCACTCACTGAGCTGTAGAGGCTGCACTAGCACTGATTCATGATTGGCTGCAGGTTCTGGGGTTTAGGTAGTGTGGATTCAGATCAGAGAGGGGTTTTTAATGGATTTCAGCATTAAAAACAAAAAACAAAAAAACAACTTGGCCATCATGTCCTGTGTTTTTGTAATCAAGAATAAATCCCCATTATAATAGTATCATAGTATCATCAGTAAAAGCTTTATTTGTGGACACAGATAGGTCACGTGTATGCAATTCAAACTCAAAATTGTACTTTACAGTCCCTTTGCTTCACTTTTCCTTAATAAACTACCATTCCATTGGTAGGTGACAACATTTATGAGCTAAACTTAAATTACATCCTATAGCTCTTGTTTCTAAATTCTTTTCCATACTGTGATCTGAATAATCTCACCTATGAACTGACAAACTCATCTTGACATTCTCACTTCTAGTTATTACCGGGGAGACTCTTAGTTCTTGGGTTACACTCGGACTCGTAGCGGAGACAGTGACTTAACACACTTTCTAAGACGGCCACTATAAAGCCACCGAGTCCAGACCAGATTACATCAATAGAAATGCTCGGAAATAGAGACAATGTTTTCTCTTTGTCATTGAAAACAACTGTGAGTAAACTCCAGTCCACGCCACCAGATGCTGTTGAATAATACATGCTTTCATCGATTGGAGAGGTGCTTAAGTAATAGGACTCCAGACAGGGCTTCGGTTACCACGGTGAAGTGACCTAAATTTAGGGAAGACTGATTCCCGGGTAAATGGAGAGAGCGCCGTGTCCCATGAGGTTACCGTGGCGATATTAAAAGAAGCTCCAGGAGTCATCTAGAGCAAATACATCACTGAGGTTGGAAATGAGCTATTCATTTAAAGCCATATATCTCAAGGTGGAATAATTCAGGGGGAGTACAACTGTTTGCTTAAGGAAATATGGAACCAGATGTGCGATTTTATGAGCCAATGATGTTAAGTTCCTCTGGTTGACCTTTTTGAGAGCTCGGAATGTATGCTGAATGAAAACCAGAAAACAATATACGGTAAGTAAAGGAGATGCTGTGCCGAAGTATTCAATTTGATGCTCCTAGTTTGAGAATTTACATACTTTTTTGTAAGCTTTGATAGTGGAATAACTGAATAGAGATTCAAGTTCAAGTTAAATAGTTTTTTTATTATTTTTTATGGTATTTTAAATTGAACCACACTACTGTCACTGGTTAAAGGAAAAAATAATAACTTTGTCTAATTCCTAATACAGCATGTGGTATGTTTTACAAGTAAAGTAAATCAAAAACTCACTACTCCTAAAATGAATTACTTTTATTTAACAGATTGTAAAAGTTCAAAGTTATGAATCATCTCTTTGTTTGACGCAGCAAGACCTGCCTCGACTTCTGGCTGTGCTAATACAAATTGTACAAAGCTTTAAAGTGCATGACAGGTAAGGTCTATCATTTCACTAAATCACACAGTTATATTTAAGATTTTACAGAAAATTTGACCTAGTTGTATTTATTTTTTTTGTTTACGTGTGAAATGCATAGAGGTAATAATAAATGTTAACTAGCAAGCGTGATGTTAACAAGGACCAAAAAACGTTCTGAATTGCACAATATAAATGGTTAGACTAATGCAAATAAATGGCAACATGGAGGTTTAAATTGAAAGTTAAATGCTTTGATATCATGTAACTTGTCCCTAGATTTTAGATGGAACGTTGTGTATTGATGCCATAATGTTATTCTGTTTTAAACATCATTGCACCTTCCTGCATTTCTTAACTTTTTTCCCACAAACAACTTAAATGATGGCAAAAAATTACGTTTTTTTTAAATATATATATATATATATATATATATATATATATATATATATATATATATATATATATATATATATATATATATATATATATATATATATATATATATATATACACACATATATATATATATATATACACACACACATATATATATATATATATATATATATATATATATATATATATATATATATATATATATATATATATATATATATTGCGTTTCCACCTTCAATGCACTCAAACGGCTTTACATCAAGGAACTACTCACCCATTCACACATTCATACACCGGGTGGGGACAAGGTGGGTTAAATGTCTTGCCCGAGGACACAACAACAAAATTCCTCTGTGCGGGCTGGAATCGTACCACTAAACTGTTGGTCAGTGAATGTGACCGCTCAACCAATGATGAACCACCAACCTTCATATCAAAGGATTAACACTCTAGCACCTAGATTTGTGTTAAATGAAGGTTTAAAATGTGAGAAAAAAGCCTCGATAGCATGTAAACTGAAATTAAGTGGATCAAATGTTGTCTGTTGATGACATAGCATCTCTTTTAGAATTCAGTGCAACCTGTATTTTTTTTACTTTTCTTTACTCAGTGGATCTGACCCCTCAACTAATGACATTTATGTCGATAGTGAGATTCGAATCGCCAGCCTTCGAATCAGTAGACAAACACTCTACACCAAATGAGCTACTGTCAAAACTACTGCCGCCCCATGTATAATGATGTATAATGATGACAAATCTCTACCACAGGCACTATCCCACCAAACAAAGAAATGATTAGAAAAAGATGAAAAGCTGTCATATGCTCTTTAAAAGGCCAACAGCGAGCAGCAGCAGTGATAGTGGAGTTTTATGTTTGGGGATGGATCATGTCTGAAATGGTCTAACATCTGCTGCTGGGCTTCGGTCCGGTGCTCCACAGTGGCAGCTCTTGTAAAGTGTCACCCAGGACACAACAAATGAAAAAATACCACCATTAATGTAGTGCTATTACCACGCACTCAGCCCAAGCACTAATGAGCGTGTTTATCGGCCTCGCGCTTTGGTGCAACGCTGCCTGTGAATAATCAAACAGTAGTGGTAAAAAAAGATTAAACATGAAACTGGTTTGAATGTAGGGCTGCGACGGTCCATTGATTAATCATAATTAGTCCACTATAAAAAAGTTGTGATATTTTGATAACTGAAATTGTTATCTGAAGACGACACATACAAAAAGACATTTTAATAACACTTAAGTAACTTTATTCACAAATATCCTCTACTTAAAAGCCTTTGGTCACCATATTTCAACATTTATTTGGTTGATAACGTATTTAAAAAGTCTCATACTGCAGTAAAAATAAACGTTTGACTAGTCGATTACCAAAATAATCGTTACAGCCCTATTTGAATACACAGTAAAACATATAAAAGACTGCCCGTCCCCTCTTTTGGTATTTCCGCAGAGCCATTTAGGCCATTTTGATTAACGACTGACGAGATCTTATTTGACACCAGTCTCTTCCTTATTTTGAGTCTATTATTACCATTCATGTTTTAGCTCTTTGTTATTATATTATATTGTGACGTGTGAGCTACTGTGTCCAAATAATTTCCCTTGTGGCTCAATAAAGTCTAAGTCTAAGGACCCTGTCCCTCATCCCACTTGAGTAGAGAGAATATCTCACCTTTTCACTAGTCCCACATGAACAGTATGCAATAGTGATATTTACACAGAAACAGGATTACATTCATTTCCATTTAGGGGTCCCATCTTTCTAGGTTGTAACGTGATGTGTTCTATTGCTATCGTAAACTTTCTAAGTGTGTTTTAAGGCATGAACATTTAAAATCATAGGGTTTTATAGCGGTCCTTATGAGACTAAATCGATGTCCGTCCCACCATGTCCCACTGCATTGGGGTGGTTAATACATAGACAGGTCATATCAATGTTTTTGAATTGTAATAGGAGATTCAGGTATAGATATAACGATATAACATAGGGGACTATTGTCGGCACAGGGTCTAAAGGAGGAAGTGGAGAAAGTTCTGTGTTTAGAAAGATGAATGTTTGTCAGTGCTAGCGCTAGTGCAAATTTTGGGGCATAACTATTAAAACAACAGCCCAAACTGAAGTATGGGCTATAAAATAATTGAGTAGTCTTTATTTTAATTACCAACAGTCCCTGTACCACAGAACTCACTAGGCCAGGGGTGTCAAACTCATTTTCACTGAGAGCCACATGAGCAAAATGGCTGCTATCAAGGGCCAGATGTGACTGTGAGGCAGTAAAAATGTAACTAAATGTATGTGTCATGTAAAATAAATGTAACTACTTTTTAACTCGTTAAATAACTCTCTGTATTTATTACTTAGTCAAGTTGCAAATATTACCTGTCTGTAACTGCATATCCCCTGATAAACAGACATTTTTAAAAGTGTATTGGGGCACACCTGCTCAGACCTTCAGCTCAGCTTCAAAAAGCCTTTTAATTATTGGACAATTTGTTATTTTTCTTGAAGACTAACGTGTGCATACTTAGCTCCATGTTTGGTGTCAGAATACAGGTTTTTCTCCTTGAACTAACACGCACTTGTATTCACCTTCACCTTTCTTGAAACTGCTGACAATTTTCCTGAAGATTTTGGGATCATTTGCAAATATTTCTCAGTTCCACTTCTCATTAGTTTATGGTTGATGCACACATTAAAGCAGCACAACCTTATTTTAAAATGACAGTCATGCCTTTCAATTGTCGCATTTGGCCCCCGGGCCTTAATTTTAACACATGTCACACACTCTTATCCCATTAAACTGACTCTCTCCACACAGTTGTTACAGATTAGATACAATTTGCCATCTCTCTCATGTCTATGTAATTTACAGTTTAAAAACATGGTCAGATCTCCACCCGGGCCCATGTGAAAACCCTATAGATGCAGAGCCCCAGGATTCGAACTTGAGATTGGGGAGCGTGAGGTGGCACGAGGGCAGCAGATAAAGGGAGGCGTTTACGCGATATCAGGTCCGGAAGGGGTCAAACTTTATCCAGCAGCGTCATCACAATAGGAAAGCACACTCACATAGGGATTTAATACAGTCCGCTTATCTGGGGTTCAAAATGCCAACAGGTCAGAGGAGGGAGGGGAAGTTCACTGATGGAACAGACAGGGAATACACAGAGGAAATGAAGAAAAATATAAATTATTTTGGGGTTATTAGTTTGGGAGTATGGTGTTATAGGGTTGTAATCGACTAAAGGAATCTTGGACGACTTGAAACTAAACAATCTCTATGGTCCAACAAGATACTGTGCATTGATAGGACAAGAAAAGGTACAGTACAGCGTGTTCTATTGTAGTCTAAAACTCTGCTGTTTTGACTAAGTTTATATCCAGGGTGTTTGTGTACTACTTTGGGAAACATTGCAGTAAATATAACTAAAAATAATAATAATAATAATTTAAAAAAAAAACATACTTACAGTGGGGCAAAAAAGTATTTAGTCAGCCACTAATTGTGCAAGTTCTCCCACTTAAAAAGATGAGAGGCCTGTAATTTTCATCATAGGTACACTTCAACTATGAGAGAGAATGGAGGGAAAGAATCGAGGAAGTCACATTGTAGAACTTTTAATGAATTAATTGGTAAATTCCTCGAAAATAAGTATTTGGTCACCTACAAACAAGCAAGATTTCTGGCTTTCATTGACCTGTAACTTCTTCTTTAAGAGGCTCCTCTGTACTCCACTCATTACCTGTATTAATGGCACCTGTTTGAACTCGTTATCAGTATAAAAGACACCTTTCCACAACCTCAAACAGCTAGACTGCAAACTCCACTATGGCCAAGACCAAAGAGCTCTCAAAGGACACCACAAACAAAATTGTAGACCTGCACCAGGCTGGAAAGACTGAATCTGCAATATGTAAGCAGCTTGGTGTGAAGAAATCAACTGTGGGAGCAATTATTAAAAAATGGAAGACATGCAAGACCACTGATAATCTCCCTCAATCTGGGGCTTCAGGCAAGATCTCACCCGGTGGGGTCAAAATGATCACAAGAACGGTGAGCAAAAATCCCAGAACCACACGAGGGACCTAGTGAATGACCTGCAGAGAGCTGGGAACAAAGTAACAAAGGCTATCATCAGTAGCACACTATGCTGCTAGGGACTCAAATCCTGCAGGGCCGGACGTCTCCCCCTGCTTAAGCCAGTACATGTCCAGGCCCATCTGAAGTTTGCTAGAGAGCATTTGGATGATCCAGATGAGAATTGGGAGAATGTCATATGGTCAGATGAAACCAAAATAGAACTTTTAGGTAAAAACTCAGCTTGTTGTGTTTAGAGAAGAAGGAATGCTGAGTTGCATACAAAGAACACCATACCTACTATGAAGCATAGGGGTGGAAACATCATGCTTTGGGGCTGTTTTTCTGCAAAGGGATCAGGACGACTGATCTGTATAAAGGAAAGAATGAATGAGGTCATGTATCGTGAGATTGTGAGTAAAACCCCCCTTCCATCAGCAAGGACATTGAAGGTGAAACGTGGCTTTCTTTCAGTATGACAATGATCCCAAACACACCACCCGGGCAACAAAGGAGTGGCTTCGTAAGAAGCATTTCAAGGTCCTGGAGTGGCCTAGCCATTCTCCAGAACTCAACCCCATAGAAAGTCTTTGAAGGGAGTTGAAAGGCCAAACTACCAGCAACAGTGTGTGAAAACCTTGTGGAGACTTACAGAAAACGTTTGACCTCTATCATTGCAACAAAGTATTGAGATTAACTTTTGTTATTGACCAAACACTTATTTCCCACCATAATTTGCAAATACACTGTCAATCAAACCTGTTGCTAATGCTAGCGGGAGCGACCTCAGGCAACAAAGGAGCTTGATTTGTCTGTTATTGGTGTTAGTAGGTAGTAGTGAAATAAAAATACCAGGGTCATGCAGAGCGGGTTAATATGAAGATTTTAAAATGACAAGCCTGAAAACAGCAGTTACAGAGAGAGGGGGCACAGTTTTTCAACACAAAGTGAATTGGAGCCAGAGTTGATGGAGCTCAAAGCACGTCCATGCTAATTTCCTATTTAGAATACGGCGGCTAGCAGATTAGCTATGTCCACTGGAATATATATATATATATATATATATATATATATATATATATATATATATATATATATATATATATATATATATATATATATATTATAAAAACTGCTTTTTTTATTTTTATAGATTAACATTTTCAAAGATATTTTCCAAATAAGATCACATTTGGTAAATGCGCTTTTCTACCTTCAAGGAACCACTCACCCATTCACACACACATTCACACACCAGTGCATGCAGACACTGAGGGCAAGGTGGGTTAAGTGTCTTGCTCAAGGACACAACGACAGCATTCATCTGTGTGAGTTAGAATCGCACTGCCAACCTATGGATCAGTGGATCTGACCGCTCAACCAATGATGTTTATGTCGAGAGCGGGATTTGAACCACCAACCTTCGGATCAGTGGACAAACACTCTAGTAGATTTGGACAATACCACAGCACTGACATTTAAAACACATGTCTAAACATTTGGTGGGTTTTGTTGTTTTGTTTTTTTACCTGCCCTTATAACCCTGAAATTGGTTTGAAGTCTCCTCTGTGTCTTGGTGCCATTAAAAAAAGCAATTATATGTGAAATGTGGCCACCAACCCAGCCTCTCTATCAGTATAAATAAGCCTGCATTGATTTCCTATACTAGAATATGTTTTTTAATTCTTCATCGTGCTCCTGAATGGCCCTGGCGCCTGAGGTTTTCCATAAATGGCATTTTAAACAGAGATTTCCACTAAGCTGCGAAAGACTCAGCAAAGACGTGTTCATCTGAATGCACAATGTTCTCTCCATCCTTTTGGCCGCAAAGATCAAAATAATTACCATCAAGGTTCTTTCCCATCATGCGTCTGTGTGTTCTAGCGTGTCTCTGCCCCTTTGTGTGATTTCCCCATGCAGCTCAATAATGTATGAATGAAATAGCAGTTTTGAAGTGTTAATAATTCACAGGAATGCCCAAATGAATAGGCTGGCAAAGAGCAAAATGGTGAGGGTATTGCAATGCTTGATGGCCTACATTTATCGTGAGTAATTATTAATCTTTTGTTTTAGGACAATCGAAGGGAAGCAATGGAGTCCCAATTTGAAATACGTAATTACACGTGAGTATAACAAACAATGGATAATATTGAAAGTGTTGTTTTGGTGATATGCAAAATTAGAATTTCATAAGCATACTAAAAATGGTTTTCTATTTTCAAACAAGGGTAAATAACGTGAGAGCTTTGCGGTTTTGGGTTTATTTCCTCAATTAATATATTTGCCAATGCACTGTAGTAAAATCTGGATGTAAAATATCTTGGGACTGCAGTAAGTGGAAAATGTCCCCATGATATCAATAATTTTATGGATATAACCCACACACTCATTCACACGATTGCACTAGTTGAGCGGTCAGTGGATCTGACCGCTCAACCGACGATGTTCATGTCGAGAGCGGGATTCAAACCACCACCTTTCGATCAATGGACAAACACTCTACCGACTTAGCTACTTACACCCATTCATTCATTTTATTTTGAAGTAATATTTATTGTAGACGTATGCATTACATTTCCGAGAATCCAATAGACGTATTTTTATTTGTAGGTAAATTGCTTATTGGCTAAAAAATCTTGGTATTGCGTAAAACATCAATCCAATTAGAACTTGAAGTGATCCCTGTGCCGAATAGGCCCAGCTAAGTGCACCCTCTTTGGTAGTTTAATGCTTGTAAAACACAGGACTGAAGCCAGGTGAACTAATGCAACGGCAAAAAAGTAAAAAGAAGTAAAAACGCATTTAATCTTAGATCCACAATGTGAATACAAATCAAGGACATTTTATGGTGAGCCAATAAAAACGCTATTTGATTAAAAGTAAATCAAACCAAAAAGCACTTAAAATATCTTCTGCCATAAACCCATAGCTCAAAAGGACATGTTTTACTGTTATTATTTGAAGTAATGGAAATGTGTTACGTTTTATATCTTAATGCTGCACTATGTAACTTCTCTAAAGCTTTTTTTTGGCTAGAATGTTCCACAGTATGGCATTAAACATATCTACTACATGCAGGTGCGCTTTTTTTTCTAGTAACATTGAAAAACTGGCTCGTCTCACTACAGATCTAATCCATAAATTGGCGTAGAAGTCTCCATGGGGATAGATAAATGTAATCCTGTGGAATATTCTAAACGATAAAATCTCCATGGAGACAAGCAGATGGCGGACCTTCCAGTGGAAAAAGTGCCCGTTAAATAAGCTAGGACACTAAAATACATTAGGCTAGCTGGCCACACCCATTTCTTACAGTAAATTAGGTTTGACAAACGTTTTTTGTTTTTTTTTAAATGTCAAATTCTCTTTTATGTCAACTCTTTGAAATAATCAAGTCTAGAAAATGATGCAAAGCGAAAAAATTGTGTTGCATCTTGATGTTCCATTATGCTATTAATATGACGCCTAGATAAGATGTTTTTCATGGTCATTCAAATGATCTGTAAGGCTGCCCTAGATACAAACTGACAAACCTTTGATCAGAACAGGACTTTGTAGTGTTCAAAGCATGTCTATCTTAATCTCATGTTGGCTGTCACTGCGTTGAACAATTCTTCGTATCTCTTTTCTTGTAATATTTCGTGTCTTGTAAATGCCTGTATTGTATCGCTGGTCTTAAATCTCCCGGGTAATCACGTTCCCCCTTTCTCTGTCTCTCCCTCAATGCCATTTCAGCTGTGCTTCTTTATTACTGGAGACGGTA
The DNA here is from genome assembly GCF_009829125.3 of Periophthalmus magnuspinnatus. NCBI lineage: Eukaryota > Metazoa > Chordata > Actinopteri > Gobiiformes > Gobiidae > Periophthalmus > Periophthalmus magnuspinnatus. The sequence continues at coordinate 21,448,422 of NC_047143.1, forward strand.
ATGTTGTGGAAGTAGGCTAGATCTATGGTGCACTGGAAGCCTTGTCTCTAGAAGATTCATGGAAATACGCTGTCATTTGTGTCCCTGAGGTTTGTCGATCTAACATGATAGGAGCAGATGTAACGCAGGTGGAGTGCAGCCATCAATCGCGCTACACGATCGGGCTCGGGTTAGTTCTGAGAGAGAAAGAAAGACAAGAAAGCAGGCAGCTCCTTGTGGTGGTGCCTTTAATAATTCAGGATCCATCAGCTATTCAAGAATTTCCTGTGGTTTGACTATAATCGATAGTGTCTTCTTTGGTTTTCCCTCACCGACCTGTTGTCTATGATTAAATGCATCCTCCAGGAAGTTACATGTTTATTATTGACTTTTGCCATTGGGTTTCAGAGCAAACTCCGCCTCCTGAATGTTACTATTAGTCATATTAATAGAGGTCAACAAAGGGCAGTGTAAATGATGAATGGGTACACCTGGCCTGAAGTTTGAAGACCTTTGGACAAACACACTACCAACTGAACTACAGAATTAAAAAAGTATGCAGAAAGAATTACAGGGTTTAGCGTTAGGAGTTAGGGCACCAATGAGGTAGTTACTAAGCCTGAATTAATGCTATTTATTTATATAATTAATCTTTATTTACACAGGGAGAGCCCAATGAGAGTATTCAGACTTTCTTTTTCATTGGCACCCTGTTAAAATACAGAACAATACAAACAAAAAGAAACAAAACAAATGACTACATAGGTCCATTTAAAACATTAAAAACAGGAGCGGATGTGATTATAAATGTTTATCACCAGATTATTAAAATGCATTAGTGTCACCAATGTATCCAGTCTTGCATGTTTTTGAAATGTATTCCATTTTTGGGAAGCGGAATAACCAAAAGTTGTTGGGGTTTTTTTCCATTTCAGTTCAAGTGCAGCCAGTTTTTATAGAGACAATCATGAGATGTTGTATTAAAAGTTCTCATATCAAAGTTCAACAAACAAGTGAGATATTCAGGCCGTCTATCAAGTAGTCCCTTATAAATATACAGTGTTCTTTTCTGACAGATTAAGATGGCCAACCTACTTTTCATAGAGTGTATAGTGATGGGTTTTTATTTCCACGTGGTTGTAGAAGCATAACTGTTATATTTTTAAAAGGAAAAGTATCATCAGTAGTAGCCCTTATTAGTAGCAGTAGTAGTACCTCCTACAATATATGCAACATTTGGTTCATCTGTAGTCTGTTTATCGCTATTCACAAGTTAATGGAGAGTTGTTTCAGATGCCTGCCTCTACCTGCCCAAATGATAATCGGCCTTAGATCACTCCTCCGTTGCCTCCATCCCGACCTATGGACCCGTATCCTCCCCTTCATTCACCTGGCTGGATGACCCCTCATCTGGCTGTATGACCCTTACTCTATTATGAATGGTCCACCCAGTGGCTCTATAGACTTGAACTCTGCAAATGGATGCATATCAGTCCTGGGTATATCTGCAGCCTGACAATTTTCAGACTTTACTGAAGCCCCACTGTGTACCAATTTAGCCATAAAACATGGACTTCCAATGTTCTTCCTTTGGCTATAATATTCCACAGCATGGCATAAAACTCATCTGTTTCCAAGGAGAATGTTCCAAAGTATGATTTTCTATTTCAATGGAATCATGGAGATGTGCCACCTTCAGAAAGTTACACGATGTTGCTTTAATTTGTACACATATGCATATTGTTGGGTTTCAGATGACATGATATTATAATAATGATGGGGGACAGCTAAAATGAATATTAAAATGCAAACTTATATTTTAATACAGTGAGTTCTTGGGTTTACTCAATAACTGAAAATACCAGATTCAACATTTATGAATTTAAGTAACTCGTGGGTTAAAGCGTGTTGTGTTGTTATGCATGGCTACAATTTCCTGGTCCTTACACTTCATCCCACTGCAGTTTTTTGTCAGCTGTGAATTATATGCAGTACTCACTCATCCAGCACATAGCAGGGGTAGGGCATCTGCTGCGCGTACACCCCGAGCGTCTGGTTCGTGGCCGTGTGCAGCCGGATAATGCTGTGGTCCATCATGTCCTGCAGGTAGGAGAAGCCGCCCCATATATAGCGCAGGTCGTTAAAGGCGCTGTCCCGAGCCCCAGGAGACCATGACCTTATTAAAAGTAGACACAACGGGACAGGTCTTAGCAAATGCCAGGTTAAAAAAATTAAATAAAATACAAACTCACTGGTCAAAAAATACTGGCAGGATAACACAGCAATTTTTTAAGGTCATATTTTCACATGGTTAAGTTTAAATGACAATAAAAAGATGGGTTTCTTTGAATAGAGAGCTGAGGGTATTAAAAGCCAATAGCTGTAGAAATTATTATGGATTTATCTGTAAAATGGGCACACTTTATTCTGCTTTGATGACGAAGCTGTGAAATAAAGGTGCGCTATATAACTTTTCAGAGATGTGATTGCGTTGCCTGAAATGTATTAAGCTTTTATCGCATGGCATTTATTTACTGTGAGAGTGATTGCCTTTCCACAGATTTGACCTGTAACTAGGCCTAGCAGCACCAACTCCTTGTTTCCATGGAAATAAATACGTTAAATGCCATACTGTACCAGCAAAGCAATAATATCTCCAAAGCTATGTATCTATTTTTCAAAAAAGACTGTCGTTTTGGTAGATATTCAACAACATTTGAAGAGCGTTTCTTACCTGGACATTATCTTATCGCTTCTCTTCACCTCACCAATGTCCATCCTGAGTTTATACTTCATGTACACAGGCAGCTCAGAGGAGTTTGTGCTGATGGTTTCAAACACAATCCCAGCCCAATATGTCCCATTATCTAGAAGGTCTAACGCTCTGCTGACCATTTGTCCTTCTGTTGGCACCGCTTCAAACTTATTCAGGTTCAGACACTGTTGAGCACATAACAAGACGACGAGAAAATAGTGAACAACTTAAAGTATTAGGAAAACAGAGGTGTTCTCCAAGGGAACAGATGTCTCGCAATGTTACGCCTGAAAGAAGTTGCCTGACCAGCCAGTCGCTTCTACATTCTGTTTGAATACAGAAGGGTCTGGAATCGGACCGTAGAGCATGAAAAACCTTGGGACTGTCCGACCACAGCTGATAAGTTGTAGCCTGTATCTCTGAAATGCGGCAGACATCTCCTCTCCGATAGGATTTTGGAGGGGGAGACACAATCTATAACTTTTCCCTGAGATAAATAACAGCTTTGTACCTCACTTGTTCATTCTACATAAATCTGCGCTGTTGTAGTAGTTGTAGTTGTAGCTGTTTTGACAAATCACAGACCATGTGTTTCTCTGATTTCTCTGGTTAATCCGCCTGTCAGTCACACCTAACTCAAATCAGGGGGACAACAAACGGTTCCAGACCCACTCGTCTTTGTAAAGTTTCGTCAAAGCGTGTGGTTTTGGCTGGCCAGGTAATAAATGAAGTAGTTTAGGAGTATAAAGAAAAGTCCAACGATCACCTCATTGGAATCACAACCGAAAGTCAAGTTTCAGATCAACATTACAATAAAAAAAAAGTTTAAATATTGTTTCTTGCAGTATTTTCATTGTTTTATGTCTTTCCAAGAAACCTGATGTGAGCTTTGCCAAATCTCATCAATTACCGTGAAAGAAAAAATATCCAAAACATCATAAAACCATTCCCGTTTTCAATTGACCCAGTAACAGTCTAACAAACCATCCAGCAATGACCAATGAACCAACCAGCTAACCCGAACAACATTAGCACTAACCAAAACCAGCTCTAGAGAACATGTAATAATGACATGACACGCTGGCAAATGGCTGTTCGGCAAATAGCATCCCTCCACAGCGTACTAGCCCGCTGCCACTGTAGTTCAAAATGGTGTAGTGCTGCCAGAGGGTGGAAAATGTTTTGGTTCCTGGCAAAGGCACGCTGAAATGAGACCACACCACCCCTCTCCATTGTAGCCCCCTGCCCAGCATTCATGAGGCGCTAATGAGCTTGGCGTCCCGGGAGCCAGTCACTCCTGACAGCTGTCCGCACATCTCACTGCTGCAACAGTTTTGTCATTCCCAAATTCACAAGTCGTTATTGTGGATCTGGGATTTGTTTGTGGCAGATTGGTGAGGGTGTAATGGCAGACCAATGGGGAGATAAGGTATAAGTTTAGTTTTGATGATGTTTTTGTCTAACCTGATAAAGGACTAGTTTATAGATGTAAAAAAAAAAAAAATAAAATAAAAGTAATTTACCTAAGTGTTGTTTATTTTTGAGTCATCTCATTCTCTGTTTTAAGATGTGCTACGTAGCTTATTTTGGTAGGGTCCACCACCTCCTAATCTCCAGATGCGCTGCCTGGACAAAAAAAAGCCGCCACCAAAAAAAAGGTCACACACTCTAATATTTCGTTGGACCGTCTTTAGCTTTGATTACAGCATGAATTCGGTGTGACATTGTTTCAATAAGCTTCTGCAATGTCATAGGATTTATTTCCATACTGTTTTGCATAAATTTTTCTCCAGGATCTTGCACTGATGATGGTAGAGTCTGACGCTGCACAAAGCCTTCTCCAGCACATCCCAAAGATTCTCAATGGGGTTAAGGTCTGGACTCTGTGGTGGACAATCCATGTGTGAAAATGATGTCTCATGCTCCTGAACCACTCTGTCACAATTTGAGCCCGATGAATCCTGGCATCATCATCTTGGAATATACCCGTGGCATCAGGGAAGAAAAAATCCATTGATGGAATAACCTGGTCATTCAGTATATTCAGGTGTCAGCTGACCTCATTCTTTGAGCACAGACTGTTGCTGAACCTAGACCTGACCAACTGCAGGAGGCTTGTACTTATTTTCTTAGTTAAATCCAGGTGGGGAGGTTTTTTGTCTTTGTTTTTTTTGGCCAGACAGTGTGTTATTGCTTTGCTTTGAATGTTCCATAGTAAGGCATTACACATATCTATTTCCATGAAGAAAGCAGCACATTACAGGTCAGATCTGTGGAGAGCAGGGACTTTTCCATATCGCTTAAAATGAACTTATCCACGGGTTTTAAAAGTAAGCAAAAATGATTTAATTTATTTAGAGATTACTTTTAGGTGTGTGTCTGCTGAGGTTTAACAGCAAAGCTTTGTACATAGGTGTATGCGCTGAGAGACCAACAAGAATATTTTTAAAAATGAGAAAGACAGAGCAAAAAAGGAACATGTGTGGGAGGGGTCTTGGGTCCCTCCTCCAGGAGCTTTTGGTAAAAATAAATGTAATTTCCTGTAATCTGGGGTGTTTTAGGTGAAGAAATCCAATTTTTTAGCAGTCTGCTACAGAATAATGGGATGTAGGCCCATTGTTGCAGGCTATTTCTGTTCAAGATTCAAAACATGCAATTGTTTATTAGACTATAACAACTGGCCTATTTTTATGCCATACTTGTCATTAACTTCCATTTTAGAAAAAACACGTGCGCAGCTACAATTTGAACAGCAGCCTCACACTGGGCTGTGGACAAACGCTCCAGAGAACAGTCACGGTCCAGTCTAAAACTTTTGTCCACACACCTAGACTTAAGTGTTATGTCGCTTTCATGAGAATTCAACTGATCTTTACCGAGAAATGTGCCACTCATCAACACGATGTACTCACGCTATTGAATTTACAGACATATTACTGCATCATTGTTCTGCTCATAAAATTGTGAATAAGAGGCAGATTGTACGTAAATCTAAGCTTGTGTAGAGCATCTTTATGGACTTTAAACTTTTCCTACCGTCACTATGTGGTGTTAAGGTTAAGACACGTGGAGTCTGAAGCTACAACAGGCAGACGCACACGAGCGAGAGGCGGGAGAAAGGAGAGAAATGTGACATTCTTTTATTGAGAGTTTAAAACATTTTACACATCTGCTGTCTTCATGGGGCAAATATTAAACCTAAAAAAAAATGTGTTGCTCACAAAGGCACTTAAGTCAAAAGTCAACCTTCACCTGGGCCCTATCTGTGCACGTCCCTGGTGGCAGTAAGAAATAAAACAGTATTTTCTTGTTTGGATAATTGCTGTGTTTGCTAACTTGTTACTATCTGAAAACCTTTGTTTCACTTATATTTGAGATGGTTTCACTTTTCCTCATAAAATACGTTCAATTGTAAATGTAATACACCACGATTTTCTCAAAATATTAGTTTCTTTATCTGAGGGAAATGGTCTGGCAGGGTATAATATATCGAGCATTCTAAAAAGTACCAGGTTGGACTTGACCTAATTTGTTGGTATTTTCTGAGCAGCAGCAGTGGCACAGTCATGGTTGCATCATGCTGTGTGGGCTAGTGAGTGATAGCACAGGGGTGTCGTTATTGTAGAATCTCATTATAAACATGCTGCTTCTGCCCAGACATGAGTTTGTGTCAGAGTTTATGTAACCTTAACCAGAATGAAATGGATGTGCCCCTGTCTACGAGAAGGGTCAAAAGACTGTCAGGCATCAACAGAAACAGGATGGACATGTGTTTGACAAGGACAAGAACTTTTGAAAACCAAGAAGTCTGCCCCCTTCAGTCAACGCAACTGACGCAACATCCTCCTCAGCACAAAACTACATCCTTAACTTTTAAGGTGGACTGGACCAGTGCAAAACAATGCAAATTCATAGAGCAGTTCTGGGAGGGAGACACTTTTGGACATGGAATAAGGTTGTTTCATGCAACCAAAAGGCTAGTCAGGGTGCACTGACTATTTCTTATGTTAAATAGTAATAGTTAAAAGCTATTTTATTAGCTGTTACCAATAAAAACATATATTGAATCAAAAATCTAAATCAATCAATATTAGGCTCAGCAGTAGAGGAAAATTAGCACTAGAATTAATTAGAAGAATCAGTGTACATGTCTGATCACTACTGCAACTACAATTGATTCTACTCATAACATACGTGGAAAATATGTGCTGGCAATTCTCAAGTTACTACATCATTTGGTCAGGATGGTGCACTCTTCTCTGACTTGTCAACTGTACAGTCTCAACAGAAGAAACTCTCCACTTCCCTAGAGAGAACATTGCAAAAATCCTCGGACATGCAGCCATGTTCATTCTCGCCTTTTAAAGCTTTCACTGACCACACAGACAAACCATCTCACCTGTGTATGGAAGTGTACAGTTTTTCACACATTTGATGGAGCGCTATTGAGAAAAAATATGGCAGATAGGTTCAAACATGTCAGGTGTTCCCACTTCACAAGGTTGTTGACACTTATATTATACTATGAGAGACAAGTTTTCTTCATTTTTTGCTGTATTATGCCATATTTTCGTGATCCCTGTTTGCTGTCCTCCCGTGCTGTGTTTCCACCTCCTTCACCTGCCTGTCTCCGGAGCTGGGCGGAGTCCTGCTCCTCCTGCGCGCACCTGCAGCCCATCTACGCAATCAACACCACCTGCTGTGGATAAGAGGAGTGAGGACCAGACGCTCGGGTCCGGAACGTCCGCGTGTCACACGTGAATACTACTGCCTGGCCTTGTATCTTGGTATTTTTGTGAACCTTTGACTTATTGGAATTTTTGCTCTTCCCCAGACCTCCGCCCGAGTACCAGCTCCGGAACCCCCGCTCCTGCACCTGCACGTCTACCCTGGTATGGTCTCACGTTGTCCTCGTCTAGCTCTCGTGTCTCTTCCTGGTCACGCACCCGAACCCACGCTCCCCAGCACCTCTGGATCCACGAACTATGTAAACCTGTTGCTCTATCCTGTGAAGCATCTTCGTTCCCTGGCCTTGTGGATTTATGAACTTTGACTTTGCACATTTTCTGAATAAAACTTTGTTAAACCTTCATGAGTCGCGCACTTTTGGTCCCTCCGTCTTGCTGGTTATGACACATATATTTACTACAAAATCAAGATAAAGAAAATACTGTTGTAACTTTTGCCATGGATTCCAATTCCAGGCATATATCCAGTTTTTTCTTGGCAACAATTGGAAGGAAGAATAAGGGAGAAAAAATAGCATTTTGAAGAGCATTTTGGTTGTCACTATCTGCTCAGTTTTGCTTTATTACTAAACATTCAACATAGAATCAACCTTATGTGAAATCAAAACAAAAAGTTCATAGCCCATGTTCTAGAGCAGTGGTTCTTAACCTTGTTGGAGGTACTGAACCCCACCAGTTTCATATGCACATTCACCGAACCTTTCTTCATTGAAAAATAAACTATTATTTTTTTCAAATTCAAGACATATGTATGTTTTACTGGTGCACAAAATGAACCGTGCATTAACATCACTGTGTTCAAAGAATAAAACCAGTACAATGCATGAACTCACAACAAATTACATACATACCTTTTTACAAAGACATGACCTTTTTAATACTACCACACTGAAATCATTTTTATTTATGTATTCCAATAATGAAGTTGTTGTATTTATGCTATTTATTATTTTTAACATTTTAACACACACCCATCACCTAATTTCCATCAGGCTACAATAATAATGAATATTTACTGCAAATCAGTGTGACTTCTGCTGTTGCCTTTGAGAGACCAGTTCAGAAATGCAGGGCTTCACCTTGGCCACTCTCATGTCATTTTCACAACAAAGTCTGTTCCTTTTCTTCGTTTTTATGTTGTTTTATGTTTTTATGCAGTTCGAATGGCTCATTTAAGTCGGACGGGTACTTCGATAGGCACATCAAAGGGTGCATTTGTCGAATTGGGACACGGCCGGCATCTGGAGACGCTCGCAGTCCGTGAATCATATGAGTCGGGTGCGTGTCTTGACCTCCGTCGAACTCCTAAGACTGACTCACCGAACCCCTAGGGTTCGATCGAACCCAGGTTAAGAACCACTGTTCTAGAGACTTGCTTACACACTATAATATGAACTAATTATGACAATTCCACAGACATTTCATTATCACAATTACAATTTGCTCAATAATATCTCATTCTCATACTCATTGAGGTGCACTTGTTTTCAGTAAGAATGCTACACATGCTTATTTTAAGATATCCTGTTACTTCTGTGACAAGAGGTTTTGCAATTCATCTTTTCAGTGGCGTACTCTACCTTCTGGTAACAGTTAACGGTCTACAGATTTTTTACACACTGCCTTGTACGGGCAGTGTGTAAAATTAGTTTGAGTCCTTATAGGACCAGCCTTCTATAGATAGTACGATAGTACCTTTCTCAGGGTATAAGTACAAAGAAGTACAGGGAAGCTCCTTTTTGTAATGTAATGCATGTGCCTGCTGTCTGTACCTTCCTCTTCTGATTTCTGATATCAGAAGAGGAAGGTACCTATTCTCTACACATCTCTCTCTCTCTCTCTCATATATATATATATATATATATATATATATATATATATATATATATATATATATATATATATATATATATATAAAGCGTAATAAAAATATGTCTTACCCCAAGAAATTTTGAGATGAGTTTGAAGATTTGTGTAAAACTTTGGTACAGGTCCCTCCAGTCATACTGTGGCATGTTGGGGGGGCGATCCTTTGGGGGCCCATTGTACAGGAAGTTGGCCAGTAACTCTGCAGTCCACCCGGTTCCACTGAGACGCTGGTCCAGAATTGCAGCAAAAACAGGATTCTCCAACAATCTCTAATTTAGATTAAAACCAATGTTACAATACTATAAATAATAGACAGAAAAATTACATTTCTAGGATGTATCTGCCCAACACTGCTGGAAAGGATTAGACTGGACTATACTGAAATGGACAGTACTATCACATTGTCTTGAGCAGGGGTGTTCATTACGTCGATCGCGATCTACAAGTCGATCGCATTTTGGGTAGATCACGTCCCGTCATCCATCCAGTCACATGACTAATATACAGGACAACCAGTCAGATTACACCTGACTCTAGGTCACATCATGGGCGCTGCACACGCATAAACAAGCGCTAGTCAGCTTAACCCTATAACGTCGGATCCTATCGTCACCGATAGAGCGGGTTGAGGACTTTCCAGCAGCGTAACTCCACGCCCAGTCGTGCTCTCATGTAAATTCACGGCGTCTCAAAGCGGAGACATGGGGCTATCTAAATATTTTACCGTCATTACGGTAATCTGCCTCTGTTGTCCCTAGAAGGTGATGAATGAGAGCGTGGGCGCTGCGGGGATTTTCCCAGTCATTTATTCGATGCGTAAAAGAAAAAATACGGATGGATGTGTAAAATAGAAGTAGTTGTGTGAAAAAATGAAGTAAATTCTGATACTTCGTTTAACATGATTTTTATGGCTATAAAAAAAAGACAAAACCGTAATCAACATGTTAAGCTCTGTAAGTCTGAGCACCCCTGGTCTTAAGTGTTCATGTCTCCGGGTCCGGGACCTGCACTAATGGTAAATACATTTCTCCTGTGTAATATATTTTAGGGTTATCAAATAAACCTATGATTGTTATAACTATTATGAAATTAAATTATATAAAAAGAAAGGTAACTATTTTGTGTTGAAAATCTAAATTATTACATGTGATTTTAAAATTTATAGCATCATGACAGCACAAATGTATTTTATATAGCTATTGGTCTGGGTCCATTGGAGCTGTTTACATTTTGACCACTGTAGCATTAATGTCTTTATTTCCTCAGAGTCTTTATTTCTAAATAAACACCATACATGTGCAAGATATTATAATTTCTTTACAGAGAAACCCAAGACAGAAAGCTATCTTAAAAACTAGAGCCTTAGCCTTTCATTTGATGCTGTTACAATCAAGTACAGGCCCCATAATGTGAGGTTGGAGGATCAAACTGCAATTGCACTAATCATATGATAAATAATTGAAGGCGGCGAGCGTGATGTGAGGGCAAAGACGACCTCCCTGCCGCCGCAACAATAAATGAATACACAGAAACCGGTTTGGCTGCGAGAAAAAAAAAAAAAAAAACATGCTTGCAAGATCAGTGCGCATTAGCTTTTGCATAATAAGCTAGTCTTCCTCCTACTTGTTGGTTAAATGTGTTGCCCTCCATTTAGTAGCCACAACTATTCCCATTACTCCCACCTTGTATTTGCATAGTTGCCTTCAGCAGAGAAATTAACGCCCAAGTAATGGTAGGGCATTGTAGCGGTAATAATGGTGCGATTACATAAGCTAAAATTAACCGTGATAATATAACTGTCACGTACATTTGAATCAAGACAAACGCGAGGATTGTTTACTTGATTATATGTTCTGGTTGGGATGCTAACGTCACAATGTAGAGAGGGATTGGCAGAGGTCTGAGATCTTGGTTGAATAACAAGTATCGGAATTCATATTTATGGGCAATGCTAGTGAGAATAAATCTGCGGAATATCAATCAATGTTTCTTTTATTTGCATGTGATGAGACTTTGTAATATTTCTGTAGATAATAACAGAGAAGTTAGACAAAAACAATGGCGGCTTACAGGAAAAATATAACAAAAACAAAACGCAGGACTGAGAAATTGAGCAGATTTCTACAGAATCAACAAGTGAACCAATAAACTCTGTAAATGATGTTATGTAAATATGTTTTATACTTGGTTTCCATATAACTTGAGTACTTTTTCTGTTTCAAAGCTAAATCGTAATGTAGAAATAAAGATACTGCTAGATGTAACGATTCCCCAATAGTAAATGCCCTTCATCCAGCGTCTTCTCATCCTCTGTTCCATCTCTGATCTGCTCGTTGTTGTGATGGTAATTGGTCCATCAACGTAAAACGCGTCTGCGACCTTGTACGACCTCTGGAGATGACGGACCGCTGGGAGCATGGGCGCGGGGGGGCTGGGACGTAAAGGGTGAGGAGAGAAGAGAGAGAGGAGAAAGAAGAGGCCGAGGCAGGGAAAATGAAGACAAAGGAGGACTGCCGGCCCATTTGTGTAAAGGTTAGGGCTAGGGTAATGAATACTCGGGCTGTACGGAGAGCCCGGTGTCTGCTCCCCTCCAGCTGCTGCCTATAAGCTCATTTGGAGTGACACTGGAGTGATGTCGGTGTCAAGGAAATACAGCGAAAGGCAGAGAGGAGCTCGCAAAGTGTCCATGTCCTCTACTTGTGCAGATAATCCGTTCTGCCGCCGTCGAAATTATCCTGCACTTATCCATAATTACCTCCCCCTGCTGTTTACGCATATAATAGCAAGTGCCACAAATTAATATACATAATGTGTGCAGTACATCCCGGCGCAGATTCCACAGTGTGCGCGCAAGGTCACTAACAGCAATAGCTATGTAAATGTATGTAGGTCTATGTACCGTAAATGACAACGTAATAATGAGGGAATAAGCATTAGGCCTATCCTGCAATGATAAAAAAGAAGAAAAAAAAGAAAAAAAACAAATGTAAACTCCTGAAGGCCCCTCACGTGTGTGAATATTTCTGCCTTAAGTTTTGGTCATCGTGTTGTTTACATTTTACTTCCTGTATAGAAGTCATTGTGAGAGCTTTATTTGTTATGTATAAGCTGATTATTTATTGGTATTGTTGACCGTGATACCTGAGCCAATGAAGTCTAAGTAGCTACATGTAAGAAAAGTGAATTTTAATGTAATACTTGACCAAAAAAAGGGTTATTTCTTTCAGTTTAACGGTCATACCTACTTGGGAATGTTCGATCTCATCTGATCTCAGAAGCTAATCAAGCTGGAGGAAAGAGGAGCAAACTCCGTCTTTGTTTATTACCTTAATTGTTTTGTTTGTTTGTTTGTTTGTGTGTTTGTTTTTTGTGGCATGCATATAAATTCATGCAATTTTTCTAGAAGGTCTGCCAGTTGCTTGTTTACAAAGAGATCGTAGTGCGTGTTTGTTCACTGATCACAAGGTTGGCGGGTCGAATCTCGCTCTTGACATAAACATCAGTGGTAGGGCAGGCAGATCCATTGACCCACAGGTTGGCGGTGTGATTCCAGACCCCACAGATGAATGCTGTCATTGTGTCCTTGAGCAAGACACTTAACCCAGCTCGCCCCTAGTGTCTGTGTACACTGTTGTATGGATGTGTGTGTGAATGAGTGAGTGGTTCATTGATGTACAGAGCTTTGAGCGCCTTAACAGTGGAAAAGAGGCTATATATAAATGTATAGTACCATATAAAAATGTAATGTACCTGGAATGTTCCAAAGTATGGCATTAAAGTTATCAGTTTTGATGGACTCAAGCAGGTGTTCCCTCTGTGAACGCTACTTACAGTTCAAGAATTCATGTTTTTCATTGTATATTTTAGCAATAAATACATCAGTAATTGAATAAGGCCAAGCTAAATAAGTTACATGCCAAACTGTGAGACATTCCAGGCATAGCAATATCTCCATGGAGACAAGCAGGTGGCAAACTCCCCACTAGAAATGTTATGTAGTGTACCATTAATGAAAAATAAATTAGGGGAAACACTGCGTTGCAGATTAGTTGCTAGAAACTTACCCGAATTGCATTGACTTGAGGGCTATTTTGAAGAAAGTCGTAAACACGTGGTCCAACTTCTTCCCATAAATCCGTGAGTTCTTTTAACATGGCCAAAGCGTTAAATGTGCCGTTTGCCTAAAGATCAGATAATTTGAACATGAGTGCAATTTAAAGCAAAAGAAGTACAGCGTAATTTAGTTGGGCTACACATATTGCAAGTTCTAAAAGCAGCATTTGTTGATCTTTACATCTGTCCAAACTCACTTCTTGCACTATGAGTCGAGCAGCAGGCGAATCGGGTGTGAAGAGGACTTTTCCCTGCACCAGAGGCTTAAAGGTGCTCCAAATGTAGCGCAGCTGTGGCGTTCCCTCCAGGATCTCAACTAGGGTCTCACAAAATGCATCTGGGAAAGAGGAGAGGTATTACGCACTTGGAAGCACAATATTAACAACAAATAATATTTTTAAAGTCAAAGTTTAACGTCTGTTGAATTCTGTACATGGTTTAGATAAATTCCAACATTGAGGCTCAGTGTAAAAAGCATTTACTCCTGAGAAGAGTGCCAGTTTCAGTGCAATTGGAGCAATCATATCTTTGTTAGAGGCTACATTCACATGGTCAGAAAAATGTGATAACTGGAGCAATTAGATAACAGATTGGCCGCTCGTCTCCATGGAGATTGTATTGCCTCGTCTGAAATGCTCAAAAGTGTGACATCAAATCTCACAAAAAATGCTTCTTTTGTTTATTGTATGCTGGGTTACCCCTCCACAGCTGCGACTTGTAACCTGGTATTCATGAAGTCAAGAAGGTGACACGCCCCCAACCAGAAAAGCTACATAGTGCACCTTTAAATAAGACCCTTAAAGAAACAGAAACTTATCTGCATCCTTTGTGTGCGAGGTAAACATTTTCAAATCAAATACAGCTTTTACTGATAAAAATTCTAATGTTGATTTATTCTATTCTACAAAAAACATGATGTCCCATTTATTTAGGTTGTAAAATTGGTTCTCAAGAGGAATATCCAATTAAAAAGCAGAAAGAGCCTCACACGAGTCTCTTATTTCGGGTGCCAGTTTTAGTGCTGAAATCCAGTTGGTTTAAACCTAAAAGGCCTCTCTCTCATCTGAATCCTCACTACCTAAAACCCAGCACCTGCAGGTATCATTAATCAGTCCTGATGCAGCCTGGTGGCAAAAAGAAAACTTGTTAAGGCACTGGAATCGCAGGTTCAGTAGTGATTGTAGTACCTATTTAAGAAACAATAAGTGCAGTCTACATATAGCTCCACATACAGCGTTTTACATTTTGTCATTAATCTTTATACTGCCTCTGCTTTTCACTGCATTTTCATTGTTATGTGAAAAAGTGTTAAAACAGAAAGAAATCTAATAAATAACATTAGATCTACAACAACTCCTGAAAATATTCCAGCTTATAATCAGATATTTGGCGTGCGTGTAACTAGACTATGTAGCCAGTGTAAAACCGGGGCAATGCCTTGGCAAAGGGTTGGGGCAAAGTCATTAATTAGCATATGGCCCACCTCACAAGACACTGTCAAACTAGAGGGGAAAAAAACAAAAAAAAAGTGTGTTCATGACTTAGTGGTGCAGAAAACCCATGCAGTGGCGCTTGGAACATTATTAATTTAACATAACTGCCAAAGCGAATAAAGTCGGGTTGGGAGAGCACAGAACAGGTCAAATGAGGATTTCCATAGAGCTGCCACTGGAGTCTGAAGGAGGTATTTGATTTTGCAGGGAGCTCAACCTATTTAATAATATACCATGCTCTCAGAGTTTTCCGTCATTTGGCAAACAATACCTTCCCTTTCTCCATCTGGTGCCAACAGCTCCTATCTGTCATTACATCAAATATCGTTTTTTTTACTCTTGTTGTTCATTTTGCCGAGCGACCATTTTCCCACCATCAGGGAGATTTTAGAGGCCATTTTCGGTGCAATTAAATGTTAGCCTTTCTGCCGGCTGGTCGTCTTTCTCAGGTGCTCCTGGGAGGTCTGTGTGCAGCGAGCTAATGGTTAGCCTTTATTCGGAGCAAGACCAGCTGTTCCCTCCAGCTCGACGCACAAGATACGGGCAGAGAAAAGCACTTCTGCAGACACCATTTTGCATGCTAAATGATCCAGTGTTTTAATATATTATAATGGTCAAAGGTTAATGCAATAAATGCATTTTTGGTGCCACTTTATGCTAACAGTGATTTTAAAAGCCTTAGTAAAGCATGAACAAAGACTTAATTCATAATGAACAAATTAGCATAACTTCTAACCAGTTAATTCAAGTTCCTGTATCCAATTTTATATTTTTTCATGTGTTTGAGCAAAATTTCCCTTGCCCCATAACAGATATATTGTAAAAGTAGTCAAAATATGTCTGCTGCGTGCTGTCAGTATCTAATTATAAAAGCAGGAAGAGCCGATTAGCATGCTAGATGATGTTAGTAAACTCCACTCCACTTATCAACTCATTGCAGTGAATAATTAGGATGTTTGTAATGCATAAAGTAAGTGGGGAATAACTTAAGACCATGGCAGTCCATCTAAAAAGAATTAGTTTTGCTTTTCACGTTTACTAAGCCTGAATCAGTCTGTGTTGATTATAAATGAAATCCTTGTTTATGCTTTATTATAATTAACCAACTGAAGTCCAGCTATTATAAAGTTGTGCCGTATTTGTGTAACGCTTCTATGTCAAGAAAAGTCATCATCAAATCACGCTAATAATACTGTTTTTCACTTTGAGTCAAACAGCACCTAGCTTCTCTAATTGACATTTCTAATTACCATGTCCTCGCTCCATCTCCATCCGTGGATTTTTTTAATTACTTGTTGCTTAAGTGCATTAATTTGACAGATTATCTTTTAATAAATAAAGTGTTAAGTTGCAAAACTACCTTCCAGACAACCTGTTTTCAACTTTCAGTACATAGAAGTATTTTTATATGACCGGATGTACCCTACTCATACGTGATCTACTGACCACTGGAAAAATGTGCGGACTGAATGAGTTTCCACAAAAAGCGCTATTTAAATTTTATGTATTATTATTACCTAAATAAGTCTGAGAAACATTTTAAACCGGTATAACAAACCGTGTGATTGGTCTAGCCAGGTGTTTGTAATCACAAACACCTGGCTGTAATCAGGGCAGGCTTGTGTGATGTCACCAACTACTTAAATTTAGATCTAGGTGTTTTTTAACCAGAAAGCTGCAAATTTACCTAGTTTGCACTAAGTTTCCTAAAAGAAAAATAAGTAGGAAAAGTAGACAATGCTATTAAAACACCATGTACACAAAAAAGTGGATTTAGAACAGATAGTATATATTTTGAACGGGGAAGAGTCCTCAAAATGTTGCATAGAACAGGAAGCCGAAACCCATAAATAGGTCTACTAAAGCCGCGTTTGCTATGCTAAATATTCCTTCTTTACGTCATTCAAAGACACACTGGTGAGTCATAAGACAAAACAACTGATTCTGTGCTTGAGGCCGGATTCAGCTGCAGTCAAATAATTGCTCGGAGCCTCCAGTCTGCCCCTCAACTTACCTGGCAAATTTAATCAATTTGAGTCGCACCCGGGAGACCACCTCATCCCGGCTGCTGCCAGACAACACCGCAGATGCTAAGACGACCAATCAACAGCACTTTCCTGACATAATAAAAGATACTATAGCTGACAAGCAGATGTACATGCAAGAAGTAGGTTACATCTATGTTATATCTATATCTAAATACATACATGGGCCTTTCAAGTAGTTTCTCCATATCTGCAAAACAAGTATTCAGTCATTTCAAATCGTCAATGATCAGCTTGGGGTTTTATAACTGAAGAGGGCCACAGCCAATTCTGTCAGTAAGAAAAAAAAACATGTGGTTTGGTGCAGAGTTCAGACTTTGGAGGAAAACATTTGAAAACTTTTTGCATTAAATAGAAATTATTAAAGGGACGGTACAAGATGAGACACGAAAATTAGTTCTCAAGATGAGTCATTTTCATATATATTTAATCATTTGTACAGCTCATTTCACAATTATGAGCTTGTTTCACATTATGATAGATGTGTTTGAGTGCATAATGCTGATATTCTCAATTGACTTACCTGGTGCAATATTGAGAAAATAAATACATTTTTGAAAACGTATTAATGAATTTTATTTTGTATTTTTGCTATAACTGTGCCACTTGTTTACAGAATTACACAGCATCTCAAGAAATGTGACTCACCAGCTCTTAACCTTTTTTTGTCCGAACCAAACAAAATGCACAACAAAACCCCTCCCAGCCCTATCTAGTCAAAAATACACGAAGAAGAATCGCCCATGAGTACATCAAGTCTCCACTCAACACCGAACAAGAGACGTTGCGCTTAAATTTCCAATCCAAGGAAATAAAAAAAGACTAATTATTCAAAGAGACACATAAGGCAAATACTCGAAGGAAGAGGGGGGAGAGCGCGGTGACGATTAGTAAATGTTATGAGCAATATCGAGGGAGAGGTGCACCCGGCAAATAGGCCCATATAAATGAGAAGGACGACTGTTTTGACAACATAATAGGAAAAGCAGTGGGAGCAAATCTTAGGAACTGCAGTTAGATAAAAGTGCTCATAAAATAGTATGGTGCATAGTTTTGTTTTACTGTGCCAGAGGAACAGTTGGATGACTCCGTGAAATGCTCCGGAAGTTTCCTGGGATTAATTGGAGAGGAGGGACACTTCCAAAACCTTTTACAAAACTCTGTCTCTATTATGGCCACTTAACTATCCCTTTGAGTGCTTTCCCACTTACAAAGGACTTGTAATTGGCCATTAAACAGACATGCTGCATTTTCAACATTTATTTAACCGTACATACACCAACACAATGAGATGCCACAGCGTATCCAAAACAGCTATTAGCATGCTAACTGACGTGTTAGTGCGTATTTTGCATAGATGATAAAATGTTTTGGCTAATTCGAGCTGGCGTGAGCATGCAATTTCACTTCACAGTACAGGCTTACTTCCTGGGAATAGAAGAGCCTTATTAAAATGTAATTTTGTGCAGTTTTCTCTGAAGAACAGATAGTTAATGAAATAGGACGGCATAGGATTTAATGAGAACAACACTATAAGAACCCCACATAAGAAATTCTTGAGTAGTACAGTACAACATACTGCAACTGAATCTAAAACACTGTTGTCGCTATTATCAAATTGCAAAGGATGTAACTATTTAGATAACAGAATGCCCTCAGCGAAGAACAAAATATCCTGTCAAACATTACAAACATGCTCTGAAATTCATGGCATTTCTGGATTAGTTTATCAGTTCACATTTCAGTCTTCAGAATCCTACTTTTTTAAACATATAACACAAATAATCCTAATACATTTTAGGAAAAAATACAATTAAATATGTTTCCAAGATCTTGCAGAACAGCCACTCTATTCTATGTAATTCTATCAAATAATGTGTCCCAAAGATCACTTTTACAAGCTACAGAAGCTACAAACATCTGCAGACTAAAAACTAAAACAAAAAGTAGCTTATTCCCACGTGGGAATATCCTTTTTTACTCAACTCTAAAAATAAATTCCAGGGAAAATGATTAAAAGTTCTTTAGACCTGGAGGGAACAGGCTCATGTATCAACATCAGAGGCACAGTCTGGGCTCGTTCTTAACTATTCAGGTGGGTGATAATAATCCATTACCCTCCAGGGGGCGCCATAATCGGAAGCCAGATCAAGTGCGAAAATTGTAATTGTGTCCTGACATGATTATCTTTAGACAGTTCCTTGTGAATAGTGGCTCAGGAAGCTTCATGTGATAAGCCTTAAAGGGGCGGTACCCATTTTTTATTATTTTTTTTCCCATGTATTGGAGGAAAATGTGTCTTGCCCCCTGAGATATAGTGTATAAGCAACTCCCGGGGTCAAAACATATCCACTGTGTACTGTCTGCATCTAATTATATAGCTTTTTATTGTCCGAGTACTAGGAAGTGTGCAGTTACCATGCTAATTGTTGTTGTTTTTCACATTCTTTAAAAGGTAGTAAATAACAGGTACAGCACCTTTAATCAATAAACACAAGCCTAGACTGAACAGTTCATGCACTTTATTCAAGAATGTTATCTGCCTAGAATCCCAGTAAGGAAGCAGATGCATTCATATCAGGAACACACACCCAATCTTGGTTAAAAACTGAACAAAAATACTAACTTTCACAATTTACAATGTATAAAGTTCACATGACTCCCTGAGCCCCACACTCATCACTGTGGGAGCTGTTACTTAAAACAGCCGAGATGCTTTTAGATTGAATAAAATGCCTCTGTGCACTGCGCCGAGATATTTTAACTTTGACTGGTTACGCTAAGTCATTACAATACTGATGAATGCGCCGATGAGAGCTGATGTCACACTTCTTCACAAAATAGTTCGTATCAGTTCAACCAAAGTTATTTAATGGCATCATTTTAAGTTGGGGGAAGGAGCCATGTGTAATTTGCAAAAATCATGGCCATTTTATCACTGTATTATACCATAAAGAGAGAGATTTGATTGTGTGGGACTAGAGATTATTAATACTGATATATTAGTTGGCCGATATTTTGCATATCAGCTATTGACCTTAAATCTCCAACATAGGCTGATACTTAGCTTTGGTTGAACTCTTTAGTGGAGTATACACTTCTGTCTATAAATGTAACTACTGCTCGCTTATCAGTCTGCAGTGAGCCAGGGCTGTTGTCAAAGCCACAGAAATATTTCAGTTTATAAAAGTTTTAGTTTAAATATTCAATAATTTAGGGGAAATGTTCAAAATCTGACCTACCCATGGGTCTAGATTCATGATAAATTAGTACAAATTCCCTAACAATGAACAATTTAAAACTAAATATTACATTTTTTGAAAAGTACTCAAAATGTTGCATATAAACGATTATTAAAATGCATTAGTGGCACCAATGTATTCAGTTGTGTATGTCCTTGAACTGTATTAGATTTATGAGAAACAAAACAACTGAAAGCTTTTTACTCCATTTCACTTCTAGTACTGAGACAATCATGAGATCTTGTGTTAAAAGTTCCCATATCAAAGTTCAACAAACAAGTGAAAGATATTCAGGCAGACGATCAAGTACTCCCTTATAAATACATTTTATTCTGTGTTGTTCTCTTCTGACAGATAGTGGAAGCCAACCTACTTCTTCATAGTGTGTAAAGTGATGGGTTTTAAATTCATCACCTGTTATGAAACGAAGGGCTGAATGAAAGTTTATTTAAAGGTTCCAAAGTAGAGGCTGAAGTCTGCATCTGCATCTCCATAATTTAGTACAGAAAGAAAGGCTGCTTGAGCAATTTCTTTTCTGTAACTCAACGTGATACAAGATTTGTTTCTATAATAACATGATAACTTAGATTTTAAACTGTTACATAATCAAGCCAAAATGTCAAGGTAAAACCCAAGATATCCATAGGTGGGGACTCTTTCAATCATTAGTGTGTAAAGAGTTATAGATCGTACATATCTTAAATGTTTTTAGAGGAAAAAAAATCATATACTTGCTTCCAATGATCATTTATGATTTTTGAGAGAATTTTGGATTTCATTAAAATCTTTCTGTGCCCAGAGGAGCACTTGCATACAAAACAGAATTATCTGCAAATAAATGTATGAGTCTTTCTCTTAAACTGCAACCACTCGAATCAATAAATATAGTAAAAAGTAGCGGGCCTAAAATTTTGCCTTGGGGCATTGCATTGCTTGTAAGTTTGGAAGCAATTACATGTAGCAGTGTCAAATCCAAAATGCTTCAGACGCTTCGAGAGGATTTTATGATCTACTGAATCAAAAGCTTTAGTTAAGTCAATACACAGAGAAAAGCAATCTTGTTTGTCATCAAGGGCTGTGAAAATGTCATTTAAAACTTGTGTGGTTGCAGTGACAGTACTATGCCCTTTTCAGAAATCAGACTGATAAGACTTCAAAATGGAGCATTTATTTAAATAAATTGTAACTTGATTTGAAACAAACGTTTTTGGGTTTTTTTACTTTTGCAAGACAAGGCCATTTAGATATTGGCTGGGAATTATCAAAATATGTAACAGAAGCTTATTTAAATATGTATATGTGGTTGTTAGTAAAGGACAATATGATGATTTTACCAAATATTGTCACCATATTGCCAAGCTCTATTTCTGTGTATACCATACTTCAAAATATGTTGGCTATATGGCTTAAGTATAGTCTTACCTGAACCATTGTTTCCTGTGCTATTGCTTAGAATGGAGAAGAGATCCGACCCCGCCCTCACATCGCTGAATCGTGAGCTGGCGGTCCCATTGGTGGAGTTAAAGTTGGGCTGTTTTCCACACAAAAGCATCCCGCTACTACCAAACATGTCCTGTCGGAAATCCAACGACTCAGCAGCTCTGACACTGGGAGAATTCTGAAACTCTGTAAACTAAATACAGAAATGAGTACGTAAGTATGTTAATAAACTGCAAACATAACTCACAATAAAGTGCAAGAAGTTACTGTTGTTACGTACAGCCTCCAGTATCGGTAAAGCATTTTCTGTGGTGCGTTTAAACAGTCTATCTGTGGCCAGTGGATCCAGACTTGGGACTGATTGTGCCTGCAAAAAAACACAATTTAGACCCATTTTTGTTTCAACTTTACTACCTAAACGTCTTGTATGGATGGTAAAGTAGACACAAATTAAACTTGAATTACTGCAGAATAACCAGAAGTCTGTAAAAGGGTAGATTTAAATGAAAAATAAGTGTGCAGTGTAAGCTCTGGAAAGTGATATATTTTACAATCCATTTACTTTTTGTGTGATACTTGAACCTCAACCACAACATTACTTTATAACACAGTTAGAGTAGAAAAATCCTACTGTGAGATCTGACCTGCAACTTGGTCTGGTGGACATAGATAAGATTAATGTCATACTGTGGAACATTCACTGTTTAGCAATACCATCTGGCAGACCCTCCACAAGACAAGTTACACAGTGCACCTTTAAAGCATCAGACACATTGATTGAAATGTATACCTTTGTGAAATGGTTTAAAAAGAGAACTTAGGTTTATATCAACCCCAAACATCCCCTGTCCAAGATAAAAAATAAACTCTTAAACCCTGACTCCTCCTCTTGTCTGTTATCAAAACCATTCTGCGACCATCAAGCCTTAAGTGTGAAGATTTGACGTTCTTTCCCATCCATTGCTTGAGGCACAGGGGAATTTTTATTTTATTTTTTTCTCCGTAGCGTATCTTGTCTGCGCCATTTCTTCTCCTGTGTTTGAAAATGCCTGTGGGCTTAAATTGTTCAAATGCTCTCCTCTACGAACTTCCTGCCTTATCACTTATTTATTGGATTTTCTGTCCCATATATTTTCTCTCAAAGATAAACTCAAAGGAAAGTGCGGAGGCTTTCATCATCCCCAAAAGGGACTGGGAGATTTTCAAAGAAATTTGAGAAAACATTGGTTCTAATAAATAATTTGTAGCATTGTAGTAAAATAAATGTATGGTAAACAACATAAAATTATTTTTTGATCAAAACGATCAGAATGTATATGTAAAAATATTAAACAGTCACACTTATCCAGGGGTGTCAAACTCAATTTGGTTCATGTCAAATTTGCATAGATAAACAAAATATGTCTGTGTAACTGCATAATTTCTGATAAACTGACATTTTAACATGACATACATTTAAATTTACCTTGTCGTGGGCCACATAAAATGACATGGCGGGCCGCATTTGACCCTGGACCTTGAGTTTGACACGTGCACTTATCTGTTTCTTTTACAGTGGAGACAAAAATAGTGTTTAACTTTAATCTAGGGGTAATAATAGACTCAGACTTGAACTTTACCAGCCACAACAAATGAATAACATCTGCAGCTTTTTACGATTGCGAAAATTGCAAACATTACGAACATTGCAAAAATGTAAGATATACTGTCAAAACCAGACTTGGAGAGACTTATCCATGCATTTGTCTCCAGTAGGTTAGACTACTGTAACGACCTGCTCACTGGCCTCTCCAAACGAGCCTTAACACAGCTGCAGTACATCCAGAACACTGCTGCTAGGGGTCCTGACAAGAACCAGGAAGTATGAGTACGAGTCCTGTGCTCTGGCTCCTGTGGCTCAGAGAATAGACTTTAAAGGAACAAGTCTCTCCATGGATCAGCACCAAACTACATCTCGGACATGCTAGTACCATATGAACCATCTCGCACTCTGAGGACTTCAGGGACCGGCCTCCTGCTGGTGCCCAGAGTCACGACTAAACATGGAGAATCATCATTTCAGTGATTTATATGTATTGTGATTTTAATGTCTTTCTTATTGTGTAAAGCACTTTGAATTACTCTGTGTACACATTGTGCTATAAATGCATTGAGAGAGAGATTAGCAGTACTGTGTCTACCTCCAGTACTTCATTAACGTGAGGAAAATGTTTCATATTACTGTATAATTAGTGTAATACTCATGCAGTAAATTACATTGTGCAGTCACCTTTACATTTTCATATATAATTTCTCCATTGGTAGGATGTAGCAATAATAATTTATATGGAAGCTTTAAAGACACTCAGAGTGCTTCGAATTGCATTATTTATTCACGCTCCTTAGTCAGTACTGGGAAGGGACATAACAGAGCCACAGCTGCCCTGGAGTAGACTGACGGAAGTGAGGCTGTTAATCTCTGCATATTAGAGAGTTATAGAGTTCTTCTCTCAAAGGAGTAATAATGTCTACAGTAGTAACAGTAGTGATTAAAGTGGGACTAGTTTGTGTATCTTTACTGCAATTTGAGTGTAATATTTTTTCTAAAGTAAAAGTAGACGACTTTAACAGATGCAGGATCTATTAATTGATAAAAAGATTGATCATTTATTCATACAGTTTAATTAAAAGGTGTATAGTGGTGATATTTCTGCAGCCTTTCTCCTCAGCTCACTGCATTTGTTTTTCTAGAGTCTGAGGCAAACCGAAAACATGCTCTGATTTAATGGTGACAAGCTGCGGAGAATTCAAAAGCAGACTGGCAACGGCGCACCTTTTTCGCCCAAACATTTCATCTAAGTTTCAAAGTGTCCGACATATTTTGAGATGAGCTTGTTGTTACCTCGGATACCACTTTTCTTGGATTCAGGTTTCGCAGCAGTGCTAGTTGTGCGTTGATCAGTTGCTGCGGAGACAGGGAGCAGCTGACGTTTCGAAAGGCTTCTCTCTCGTCCGGGCGGCTAAATTGGATGTAGTCATCTAGACCAGTCCCGTCACACAAGACACGCTTCAGATTGTTAGAAGTTTGGATGTCCATTTTCTAAGGAATATAGAGGGTTGGCAAACAAAAAGGTACAGGCGAGTGAATTAGAGGGTTCGGTTATAGTATCAAAAAATGCTCTTCAAATACTAGGCCCCAGTAACACAGAGAGGGTAAAAATGATTGAAAATAATAATAATAATAATAATAAAGACAATAATAATAACAACAACAACAACAACAACAATAATAATAATAATAATAATAATAATAATAATAATAATAATAATAATAAATAATAATAATAATAATAATGCAGGTCACGGCAAAAAACAGTCAATAATGAAAGCCCTTGTCATTTTGTACTTGATGTTTAGCTCTAGATATTATATTTATATTAGTGGTACTTGGGTAATAGAACTATACGATGTACAATAATACACTATTTATTTTTGGTGAGTGATTTTCCGTTTAATTTGACCTCTGTGCTTCAACATTGGCACATCTCCCCATCCATTGGTCAGGTTTGTCATGCTCTGACAGGTGAGTGACAGGTGACTTTGTCCAATCATAGGTGCGCTATGTAACTTTTCTGAAGGAGAATCCACCTAATAATAACCTGCTCGTCTCTATGGAGATGGTTTGGCTATATCTAGAATGTTTCTCATTATGGTATAGCACAATTTGTACACAAAGTAATTCAAAGTGCTTTACAGAATAAGAAAGAGCAGTAGCAGTAGCAATAAATAAAATTTAAAAAAAATGCAATTTAATAAATGAAAGATAGGTAAGCATGATGCCACTGTGGAACATCCGAGACAAAGCAATAAAATCACCATAGAGACATGCATAACTCCCAATAGTTACATATTACACCGTGGGATGGCTTTAGTTATCTCCTGGTGAATAGGAGGATACTTAGAATGAAGCATCATCAAATGCGAATTGTGATCTATGCTCCAAGAAAATGGTGACACCCCCTTTACTTTCCACTGATGTTTACAAATACACATTACAGAGACATCATAATTATGTACACTGGGATTTACAAATGGGAACATTACTCTAACGTGTAGGCGACATAGGCACAGGGGCTGGTGTTTTTGTCAAGGGACAATGGGGCTGTTCATAATGAAGTCCACAGAGCCAACATTTGAATAGTACTAAGAAGCAGGTTCTATAAGTACCACAGGGAATGTGTCAAGTGTTATTCTCTACACTACAATACTAGGAATGTGAAATTCATATTTTAATCAAGATTTTAAATTGGCAATGATCAGTCTTTAATCCGGTCGACAGCCACTCCTCTGCCAGTAACAGCGTGCAGTTTGGAGCAGAGTTCAGAATAATTTTGGGATATTATATGGCAGTTTTTCAAATTTGGCATTATTGTTTATGTTTGGGAAAGTAAAAGTGAAAGCCATTTTTGCTTGGTATAATATTTTTATCCTGAATCAGTGCTGCTGACCTGAAAAATACTGGGCACACATAGTAGAGATAACCTTTAGCCAATGGTTTCAGTGCATTTTTACTATTCAAAATCTGTATATTTTGGGGATATATTGCCAAGCCCCAATACCAGGCCATAACATTCATGATTGACAGTTAATTTCACTCAAGTCAATGTATTATAAAGCCAACTGCGGTTCAGTCACACCATACTTAACATGCTATCACTGATTTGCTACACAAGTAAGTGCAAGTTGTTAGCCTATCGGGGCACATACCACTGGGACAAAGGCGCAGTGAAGGGAGCTGAATGAAGTCATTTGTATGCATTATATGGTGTCAGCAGATTTGTGAAAAGCTACTCACTGGATTGATCCTTGCGTTCAGCAGGCTTTGGATGACTTCTGGTGGAACAGACAGATCGTCTCTTAGGTATGTGGAAAAAGTCTCGTTCTCTCGCAGGATTGTATGCAGGATCACTGGCTGAGCTGAAGACAAGAACAATACAATTTAACTTCTCAGAACAAAGGCAACAACAACTGTGGGGCAAAGTCTATGGAAGAACTGCAGTGACTATTTTTTTCTTAAAGCGTTTGTGGTTGTCGTTGCCATTCCCTGTGTCAATAGAAATGGTTTTGCTTTGCCTGGAATGTTCCACAGTATGGCATTATTTGGGTATTCATTTTGCATTTATTCAATTTGTATTGCTAAAAAATTACTTGGAAAAACTTGCAGTAAGAGTTATGGTGAGCGGGCTTGCCTCACCATAGGTCTGTCATGTAACTTGGGTTGATGGAAGATATTTAATAGCATACGGAATGTTCCGGGAGGCAAAATTATCTCCATGGAGACAAGCAGGTGGCAGACCAGACCACCAAAAAGTTCCATAGTGTATTTTTTGGTTTTAATTCATCATAATTCATTGTTTAAATTCAATTCATTGAGATCATTGAACAAAGTTGCTGGGAAGGGAATGTCAATATATTTATTTTCAGGTTCCCAAGAATAATTAGAAACTTGAACTAGGCAACTTGCTAACCTTAGTCCTAAGAACAAGGTGCACATAGCACACAGGGTCGCCACACCACAGTTTGAGAAGCACTATATGTATACACTCAAAGCGCTTAACATTAAGGAATCCCCCAGTCAGTGGATCTGGTCGCTCAACCAATGATGTTTATGTCTGGAGCGGGATCGAACGGCCAAGCGTCGAATCAGTGGACAAACACTCAACCAACTGAGCTACTTTTACCATTAAATCCTAAACTGTTGATTAACTGTTGCTAAAACATGCTAGATACAGCCATTAGCTCTCGAGTGGAGAAGAGCTGAGAATAAGCCAATTGACTTCTCATTGCCT
The DNA here is from genome assembly GCF_009829125.3 of Periophthalmus magnuspinnatus. Lineage (NCBI taxonomy): Eukaryota > Metazoa > Chordata > Actinopteri > Gobiiformes > Gobiidae > Periophthalmus > Periophthalmus magnuspinnatus. The sequence continues at coordinate 21,475,934 of NC_047143.1, forward strand.
CCTCCGTCTGACAGAACAATGGCTTCTTATAAGAGGTCCATCTTCAAGTGTATTCATGCACTGTGGCTCCTCTCCGATCCAGTGCCGCGATAGAGACATTGTTTAATTAGATTAGTCGTTTGCAGATGTAATAAATGGAAATCAGTTCATTATTCGAACGAGGAAGTAGAAGTGGCTCTCGACTAAGTTATTCAAAGGGGAAATTGAATAGCATGCATTGTCTAGAATTAATTATTATTATCCGTCTTGGTATTGGTTTGCACACCTTCTGATCCAAACATGTGTTGTTATTACAGCTCTATTGAAGGTTGCGTTGTCGGATCATAGGTTCTTCCTCTTTCTAATTGAAGTGACCACCCTAGTCTTTTAATCAAGCTTTGGTGAAAACAAAAGAGGGCACAACAATCGCTTCTGCCATTCTAGTCTCCTGGTAGCTCTCTATCCCCTATTCACTGCAATGACCTTTAGTCTTCCAGCCACAGACAGAGATTCCCATTAATTATGCTTAGGTTTTGATCTTTGATGGATTTAATCTTGTATATTACTCGCCAACGACCCCGAATATGCAAATCAACTCCGAGGCAACTGTCCAACAGCGCCCGCCGACCAACCACCAACCCGGCCCCTCCCCTTTGTGCTACTTTGCAAATTAAACTCCATATGAAAATCTGAATATCATCAGATTAAATTAGGCTAATGCAAAACAGCAGCTTATCAAGACAAACTATCTGTCAGTCCGAACGGCGAATTGCACCATAAATAATTCCTACGGCATTGTTTTGGAGAAATAAAAGGGGAATAACAAATCGTCAGACTTGTCATCGACGTGAAGGGGATACTTTTGTTGATGGAGAGCACTTAACGAAGATGTAGCAAAGGGGGACATTACAATAGTGCGGCGTTTACAATAACAATTATTGCCGAAGCATGACTCAGCTGCGATATGACAAGTAAGAAAACTCTTTGACCCCGTTTCCTTTATGAGGTCGTTGTCCTTTTGCTTTATGTTTATCATTTTACGACAGTATTCCAAAAGAAGTACCAGTTACATCTCGAAACATTTAAAGCAACACCGTGCAGCTTTCTGGAGATGGCTTATCTACTGGATAATTCCTTGGAAATAGGAAGTAAAGACAACACTTCTGAACATGGAGATAGATATGTTTTTGTCATACTGTGGAATTTTATAGCTAAAGGAACAACATTTCCATAGAAACAAGTCATGTAAGAGTCAGATTTGAGCAGATTTTTTTCTTTTTTCAGTGTAACAAACATGTTTTTATTTTAGTTACTTTAGGGTAAAAAAAAGTTACGTGGTGAGACTTTGCTATCCAACTTTGACATCACGTTGGCTAGTTGTCTTAAATAAGCGGTACAACTTTACGCTAAAGCTACACATTTCAGGGTTGGCTGAAAGAAAGACCATCACACATTCCTCCTGTGATGAACATAAGAACTTAAGTTTGATTTAGTTGTTGGTTGATCATGGTTTAGTCTTTAGGTAGACTTGGTTTGTTTCTGTTCTGGTTTATTCACAGTCCAGCCCAAGTTTAGTTTCAGGTATGGGATGTGTAAATGCAGTGTAAAAGCCTGGAAAAACCTTGGCATACGCAACAGGATCAGAATCACATGTAATTCAAACATTAAAAACAAAAATGTCAACCTTGTGACATTGAACAGTGTGATACCTTAAAATCCAGGACATAAGAGCTGTCAGATTTATGTAAATTAGGGATTGAACCAGAGGCATGTTTATTCTAGCCGCGTGCGCTTTCACCTCTCGCCTCACATCAAAAGTGATACTAATGTTTGGGCTTTTCTGGGTAGTTAAAGGTTAAGCTAAGTGAAATGCAACTTTTATGCAGTTTATGTTTTAGATTTAAAGGCGCTGTACCTGATTCTTGAGTCTTAAAAAGTGAAAAGTTAATTTACCTTATACAGTAGATGTATTTTTACCTCAAGAGCTGCTTAAACAATATATCTTTACTACGGCAAGACACATTTTGCTCAAAAATCGGGTACAGGACTCTTTTGAATATGTTTTTAATCCCGAATGAGTATGGCTAGACTGGACCGTACTGGACAGTCTTTATGCAATTATTAATGATAATTGAATAAAGTCGCACCATTGTTAGAAGTTTGAAGCAGTAGAGAATTCCACTGGACCATGTCATCAGCCAGAACCTTCACTTTACTCAGAACGGACCTGTTCACCAAAAGATGCTGCAGCTCAATCAGGACACCAGCGATACTGAAACAAACACAAATACCATTCCATTTTCAATTTACTCAATCTGCAGTACATTTTTACACAAGAACTAAGACTCACATGGAATTATTGAAGTTGTTGACCTGTCCCGGAGCCTCCCCTGGTGTTGGGGAGTTTACGCAGGGATTTTCAATGTTACATACGATCCCCTGTATCCATGGCAACACTCCAGCTGATGGCATAGGCTTATTTGGGTAGTGACCTGAAAGGAAAACAAAAAAAATAAATTATCAGTATGTTATATGCGCCAGCATTTATAATTATTCTATTGCGTTACTTACATTGGTCTTTGTGAATTGGCTCGGTAGTGGAGCGTACCCACACTAGTATGACGAAGAGGAAGAGTGGCCATACAATTTCAATTACAAGTCGCAACTAGGAAAAAAAAATTATTAAAACACAAATTTTAAATATTCATTCTTCTTTTACACAGGAACCAAAATGCTTACTCCAAACTCAAGAGGTCAAATGGGTAATATACATACCGTATCAATAAATTACACGGACAATGGATTGATACTTTGAAGCTGGGGTACCGGACTTTAAATGTGTAAATTGTGTATACTGTAAAAGCAACAATTTAAGTGCAGCAGTCTCATTTTGTCACAATCTGCTGCTAATAATAACATATTTGTATTTCTTATTAACCTGAAAATAAGTGCAGAAAGCCGCGCTCTGATTGGCTGCTCTCCATAGATCTGACCTGTAACTTGACATTGTGACACCTGCTTGTGTATCACCCTACTGGGAAACATTCTAGTCAAAACAATACCTTCTCCATAGAGACAAGGAGGTGTTATACAATGTGGGGAAGCAGGCCTGATGTGGTCAAAGTAGGAGGCAAATTCAGAAAAGTCCCATTTGACAATATTTATTTGAAGCACCATGGTAAACTGTGGACAATAAAATAATACATCCATCCATCCATCCATTTTCTTCCGCTTATCCGGAGCCGGGTCGCGGGGGCAGCAGTCTAAGCAGGGACTCCCAGACTTCCCTCACCCCGGAAATACATATTTAAAATAATACATATTTACTACTACAAAAAAAAAAAAAACTGTGCTCAACATAACAAAGCAAAACAAATTAAGAAACTAAGGAGAAAACATATGTGTACCTGGCTATGCTGATGTCTCCCTGACATCTGATTGGCCCTGCTTATATACCCCCTACACAGGAAGCACCTCCCCCCGGTATACGCCATATTCTTACACGTACTGTGGGTATAACATTAGCTGTATCTCTTGCTCAAATAGCTCTCTGGGCCCAAGTCCCTTAACTAAAAAAGTGTTTAAAATTTAACTATAAACACTTAAAACAGGGCTGTCAAACACATTTTCCCCCGAGGGCCACATCAGCAAAATGGTTTCCATCAAACGGCCAGATGTAATGTAAAATAAATACAACTACTTGCAACTTGTTAATTAACTGTTTCTGAAAGTATTGCTTTTGCATTTCCATAGATGTAAAAAAAAAAAAAAAAAAAAATGGCTGTGTAACTGTATCTCCTGACATTTTAAGACAGTCATACCTTTTAATTTACCTTGTTGCGGGCCACATAAAATGATGTGGTGGGCCGCATTTGGCCCACAGGCCTTGAGTTTGACTCATGTGACTTAAAACATTGAAACAAAATACATAAGACATTGACCCAATAGAAACAAACAAACTTAAACCAGTTCTCCCCTCCACATGGTCCAGCCCACGACCACACTCAAGCCTATAAACATGGCCGACATAGGACACGCCCCTTCTTTGTCTGGACCATGTGGAGATTCAGGTAAGTGGATGAATGTATTGAACTAAATTGACTAAATATAACCAAATCAAATCTTTAAAGTAACAAGTGGTTGTCACATACAACCATCAGAAAAGTTACACTGAACACCTTTAAAGATATATATGTGAGAGTTTTGTGCTTTACTTATGAAAACCCAAAATATATTCTTTTTTGTGTTACGTGCTAGAAAAATCTGATGAATTGAATGGGACACTTTGGAAATGTAATTGACTAATTAGTGTTAGGTTTTGTTTATACTTTGAAACACGTTCAGAACATCTCAGAGGATTGGTACTATTGGAATACAGTTACGTGGAGTTCAAAACCTCGCAGTTCCCAGTACAAAAGAGCCGGTTCCTCTGAGTGTTACCGATGTGACTTGCACCTTGCTTTAGTGGCAGAGCTAGTATAATACCAGCTTGCAGCCTTGGTCCCATGCGACACAGCATGCTTCTTTTTATTTGAACCCCAAGGAATAGAGTGCACATAGATTTGAATGGGTGCCCTCAAAGCTTTATTTGGTTGCTAGGTTATTTCTCCCATTTCCCTGCTGCTGGCCTTGAGTGATATTCTAGCTTTTTTTGTTGTTGTTGCAAGTCGCAAATTCTTGTTTTCATGTCATTTTTTCACAAATTCTTAGGAAGGGATGCCACAATATCAAATTTTAGTGCTACTACGATTATCATGAGAAGAAATCACAACATTTATTGGAATTTTTGGCAACATGTCCAAAAAGCCGTGAGATTGTTAAATCGCTTTCATTCCCACGGTCTAACGGAGCACCATTCCTCTATACCAGGGGTGTCAAACATATTTTCACCAAGGGCCACATTAGCAAACTGGCTGCCATCAAAGGGCCAGAGGTAAAATAAACGTAGCTGCTTTTTAAACTTGTTAATTAACTGTTTCTGTATTTATTACTTATTCAAGTTACAAATATTGCATATGCGTTTGCAAAGATGTAAAAATATGACTGTGTAACTGCGTATCTCCTGATAAAATGACATTTAAAGACCATCATACCTTTTAATTTACCCTGTTGAGGGCCACATAAAATGATGTGGAGGGCAAGTAAATGTGACATAAACAGCCAAATTAAAGGTGCACTATGTACATTTTCTGGTGGAGGGGTAAATACTTAGCTTGTCTCTATTGTAGATGTTGGTACAATGAGGTTCAGTTGGTCTTCTGATATATTAAAAAAAAAAAATTAAAATAAAATATGTAGATATTTCCACGTTATGGTATTAAACTAATCTAAACTAAACAATCAGGCCAAGTTACAAGTCAGATCTGTGGAGAAGTGACCTTGTTTATAGTAAGAATGCACAGTTTTCCAATCATTTGAGCATTAAAAACACTGCAATAAAATAAAAACAAGACACTAGATCAATTTAATCCCAAACATTGGAACATTAAAGGCAGATCAAAAAAATCCAAATGGAGTCAAACAACTGGCAGACCCCCTAACAGAAAAGTTACATAGTGCAGCTTTAAAAAGGGCTTTACATTTAGGTTTAGATTGGAATTACTCATTTTCACTTTTGAAATTGTCATGGTTATTCTTACGGTTAATCGAAAGTCCTATCCTTAGGTTTATCAAACTAAAATAACATCCAAGACCCAAGGTATAAGATGTGACATTAAAAGAAAGGGCATCCAAACAAATTTAATTAAGCTCATTTTGCTTGTTTGGGAGTAGGGTTTTCTTAAAGGATGACTTTTAATGAGTTATTACAATGCAAGGACTGGTCTTTGCTTGACTTTTTGTACAGCCTCAAAGCCCTGGTGACTAACCTCAACTAACCTTGCCTGCTGTTATGAATACTTGTTCAAACTCATGTCTTGAACGGAGCGACCAATTAACATGCTGCAAATGAATCGCAAACCTTTGGCTAGTTTTACACAATAAAGACAAAACAGTGTAAATGCTTCTTTAAAGCTGCAGGATGTTGGTGCTTTTGTAATGTGATAAATATGGAAAAAATAGGTTGTGGGTTTTTTTTTTTTTGTCCTTTTACCTTGACAATTTTGGGGTTTTACAGAAGAAAATGCCAATCACTTACTAATCTATGTTATATTCTTGGCCTGTCAGGTTTCGTAGTGCTAGTCTAGATCTGTGCTGCAGAATTTGATCGTTTAAAATCAAGAAAACCGACTATGGCACCCTGCTGAAAACGATGTATTTAGTCAGTGAGGTGTAAATTTCCAAAATCATACAACATATTTCAAAGAACCTATACAGGAATTTGAATAATTTTTGAAACTTCTCCAGTGCATTTGTCAAAGAGAATGCGGTTCCACAGAGAGCTGGAATTATCATAATGTATTCCGATGAAAAGGAATGAGAAGAGGAAGGCACACATGAGGAAGACTAGCTCAGTGTGTCTCCCTCCTCCCCTGGCATTTGCCATCGGACAGAGGCGTCTTTGTGAACAGATAATCTCCTCCTGTGGAATTATGGGAAATACTGGACCATAAAATCTGCTTCATGCCTGTTATAAAATGTTAAAATGCTTGGTGAAGCATTGGTGTAATTGGTCATTAACCTCCATGAGCCCTCCGCAACTACAATTGTCCTTGTCCAACTCTCGCTGCTTTAGTTTAATGACAATATTTCAGATTGGGATATAAGTAACATGCTGAGTGCCCTATTCACACATCATGTTCTGGAAATATGTGCATGTCTTTGGGAAAAATGTGAATACATGTTATATTATGTTATTTTTACAGTGCATATGTCAAATGGGTATTAACAGACACTGTATAAATTATCTATAAAGCGTTTTATTGAAAGGTGCACGATGCATTTTTTTTTTTTTCCCCCCGACTGGAGGGTCTGCTACTTGCTTATATCTATGGAGCTGTTACTGCTTTGCCTAGAATGTTCCACAGTTTCATAGTAAACTTTTCTATCTCCATAAAAACTAACGGGCAAATGTACAGGTTAGATTTGTGTAGAGGTGACCCCACTCACAGTAAAAATGCTTCTAAATGTAAGAATAAATACAACTAACTAAAACTAAATGTGATACTGCGGAGTATTCCAGGCAAAGCAAGTACATCTCCATGGAAACAAGCAAGTGGCATACCCTTCACCAGAAAAGTGAAATAGTGCACCTTCAAAGTAATGCTATTGCAAAGTGACTGACCACAGATGATTTCTACCAATCAATCAATCAATCGATCAGGCTTTATCTCAGACTAGAGGGTACATATAACACATTAAAAAACAGACAAATATAACAATAATAATATTCTATAGTCTATATAAGGAGTCCCTCCAGTGCCTCCAGAGTTCAGAGGTGTACCTGACACTGCTCTGCTCAGGCATTATTAAAACGTTTATAATTACATTTTGTGAGCCCTCAAGGCGCTTCATAAACTTGTACACAAAGTTCCTCATAACGGTATTCAATGTAGGGACATTATTCTGCACAAACAGCAAACTGGCACTGGGCCATCAAGGGACTTCCAGTAAAATACAAAGTGCATCATGATATGCAACCTGCAGCTTCTTGAGTTTACTCTTACTGTAACTGCACCACAGGACGGCAGTATAGAGAATTGTGCAGTAAGATTTCAACAGAGTTATTTTTGCTACAATTTGCAGTACTGCCTCTGAATGTCATCATCATTATAAAAGGAAAATAAAGCTGCAAGCAGTCCTCGCCCGTGTTGGGCAGGAATTTTTGAAAAATTTGTGTCACTCTGTAGGGGGCACTAGCATGACCAGTTCCATTCTTTCACAGGTTTCGAATGGATTTGAATTTAAGGAAAATTTGTCTTCGTATGTGCAAATTTTGTGCATTGTAAATTTATATATTTTTATCAAATTTTGCAGCTGTGCCACACAAAGACTGTAAGACATGTACAAAATATGTGACAACTTCTGATGCTCTAATTGCTCTAGATCATTTTCACCAAATTTCAGACTATTCCGAGAAACCCCAAGGAGAAATTTGTAAAAGTATTATGCATTAAAAACCTGAGAATTTGTCACATTTGGTGATTTTACCATTGAAATAACATGGGAAGTTTCTGTCATCACCACGCAGTAAAAATATGGCATGGGCCATGGGTGACTGGATAAGTTGGCAGCTCTGACAATTATAGACCTATAGCTCTGGCCAGCATAGTGTAAAAAAATATTGAATGAATTCTGCTGGACAGGATCTCACAACTTATTAAATCCACAGACAATCAGTTTGAGGTTAAGGCTTTGCTCGGCACAGACATGTGTGTATATGCTCTATAAGAGAATATTGATTGTACTCCTTGAAGTACAGGAGACAGAATTAATCCTTTTTTTTTCATGTTTTTTAGATGGGTCCAAAGCATTCCACAGGGTGAATCACTGCTTATCTATGAAGCTGATTCAGAAAGGTGTACCCAAATATACTGTGCATATTTGAATCTTTCTGTCCCATTTAGAGTCATCAATGTGGTCAGACAGGGAGGAATCTTGTCCCCAGTTTTATTCAATTTGTATCCAGATGAACTGTCAACAAAGCTCAAAGCATGTAAAACTGGCTGTGTGGCTGGAAATCTTGTCCTGAATCATTTAATGCAGAAGACTTGGTTGTTTTTGGTCCGAGCACCGCTGGTCTACAGCAGCTACTCCACATCTGTTCAGCTTATGGTGTGGAGCATATTAAGTATAACGCAACTAAGAGTAGGACCATGATCTGTAGGACCAAAGAGGATAAGCACATGAGATATCCAAGTTTTTGCATGTCTAATGTTGTGTTGAGGGTTACAACAAAAATTAAATATCTTTGGCTTATCATCACTCTGGACATGGCAGATGATGATGATGATAGCGCAGGATGTTGTTGCTCAAGCTAATACTCTTATGTTCAAGTTTGGTTCATGTTCTGATGATGTAAAGTTGATGTTGTTTAAATCATATCGTACACCACTATACACTGCCCACCTCTGGACTTATTATAAAAAAGCCAGTCTCCAAAGGCTGTAGGTGGATTATAGTGACAGTTTACTGGTGCTCCTGAGGCCATGATGGACTAGTGCGACTGAGATGTTTGTCACTGCACGAGTCAACACTTTGCAAACTGTACTAAGAACTTTAATGTACAGTTTTATTTGCAGACTGAATAAGTCAGAAAATTAAATAATACTGTCACTCATAAACATCAGATTCAGAGCAATCCACTATCAGTCCAAGATGTGGAGACACTGGTGTGGTTGTGTTTACTGTTTGTATTGTCATTGTCCTTGATTGTTTTAAAAATGGTCTATGAGTCCAGAATAAAGATGAATTTAATTTACTTTTTTGATCAGGATGTCAAAATTAAATTTTGTGCTAAATTTTATTATTTCCAATTTTTTGAAAATTGGAAATTCCCAGAAATTAGAGAAGCACAAGTTTGAATTTTGAGCACATTTTTGTGAGTTTGGCCTAAATGTAAGATGAAAACTTATTGACTGTATGTTTAAGTTAAAAAGTCAGCCTGTAAGAAAATTTGACTTCTGCAACAGTAACAAGGTTTTGCATCTTCAGTATGACGAGTTTTTCTATAATGTTGCAAAGTTCAAATAATAACAGAAAAAAGTTATTCCAAGAGATTAGATGTTTTCTTTCCTCAGAGCTAGTGTATTTCTTTCCTTTGGCAACACAAAACTGATCTTTAGTCCTCCTGACCTCTGCACAAAAACAAGTGGTTGTGTTTGAGCCCTGTCATCTCTGAATGAAGAACACAGTGTGGATTCACAATAGCTCCCAAAGTGCCATAGACTCAGTGGAAAAGTGCTGCCAGCACTGGGTGTGACTATTATCCAGTCATGTGACCTCACTCACAGCAAGTGAAACCTCCAGTAACATCATGGGAGGCTCATGTCTTTTTGGGCAAATATGGGCAATATTGAACACTGAAGGCCAGGTTAAGGCTTTGGGGACTTGATTTGCACACCGCAGAAGGAGGTATTTAAATTGGTATAATTCGTCTGTAGCTTGCACAAACCCTTTGGTACTTTGCTAATATCCACATGCATTTTATTTCAAGTGTCTATGGCTTTAGAATGGATTTTTTCAGATGGCGAAGCAGGGGTAGGTCAAGACCAAATTCAAGTTTCAAAGGGATACAAAAGTGTCATCATTTAACATGCCTCAAATGAGGGTGCAAATATTATTAAATGAGGTTATAATTTAACATTTTGCACCCCTGTAGACTATGGCCTGCAGCGACGTGAAACTGGGGTGGATCACCCAAGCGGAGCCAATCAGAGCACGGCTTTGTGCTCTAATGTCTTATTAGCTGCAGACAGCTCACAGCAGTCTCATTTTATCACAGATGCTGCTTTTATAATATACTCTTTGGGGGAAAACATAAAATGTACTCATTTACAAAAAAAAAGTTGAGTACCCCAGCTTTAAGTAATGTCAATGTGGCAGAAAATGCAGTATTTGTCCTTCAGAGTAAACATTTACATTGGTTCCCATCTGCTCTTATTAGGCCTGAAAACAGGCTTTGTTAGACGTAAAACCCTGGCTACATGACATAAGCCACACAGGAGACAGATCTGCAGAAATTGGAGGTGACATTTGGAATTGGTCTGCATTAGGCTCAGATCGGTCCCTTTGTCTAGTGGGAGTCTTCGCGGCAGCTTACATCTATAGACAGGCATTTTCGGAGTATATCCCTACCTCTCCCTCCCATGAATAACTTAAGTTGCCCTTGATAATGCCACACAGGGACATAGCCTCATTCTGCAGGTCCAATTTGCCCTTTAGACGTTGCTGACTGGCTGTTGGTGGCGTACCTTCTGTCTCTTCCGTAGAGTGAAGTTCTTCCACAGGAGCAGAGTGAGTTGCGTCGAGAGACCCATTATGGCTGATCCCCAGCAATATCCTGCCAAAGCGTAGCTATGGCAACCCGGCCCACTTAATAACAAAGCCTGGAGGGAATAAAGAAAGGCAGAGTTTGGTTTTAATACAAAGGAGCCATGCATCTTGAAGGGGAGTGCCACTAATCATTCACTTCCTAACCCGGCCTTGGGGCTAGCACCTGTTCTGAAGAATTATTCTCACCTCGCCTCATAGCTCAGCAGGGAAAGGCAGTACAGTCACCACTTTATATTTTAATATTGTAACTATGAGAATGGTTAGGTGGTCTGAAATGTACAAGGTTACACATTTTTAAAAATCCAATATATTTTGTGGAGCATATAGAAAAATAGCATCTTTTTACATCATTTATAATATCAAAGATCGTTTACAAAGAGTATTATTATAAAGTGATATTTCTATAATTTTCTGATATTTAAACCTGAACTAACACATTTAAAGATGCCTTTTAACATGTTTTTTGTTAAATTGGTAAAGTATTGTATGTATAGTTACACAAAAAACAGATTAATTTTGGCCCGCCTGTAGGTGAAGGCACATTACTGATCAAAATATTAGGTTTAAGTTATTTTAAATGTGCCAAAAACTTCACTCTTTCCCTCTTTGTTGTGATGCCGTTTATGGCAACGTCAGCTCTCATTGGGCACCATTTTTTTTAACCCAAAAGTCAGCAGATTCGTTCCTTTCATCAAGTTGTTTTAGATGAATATTGTGATTTAAAATGTACAAATTATAACACAACGATCAATGGGAGTCATGGATTATAATTACATAGCAGGCACACGCACAATAGGTCTTCTTTAACAAACCAGAATATAATAAAGGCATAATTATAGACAAGAGACTTAAATAATTGCTCCCTTTATTTAAGCAACACCGACAATATACAATGCTTTGACAAATCATGTTAAAAATCATGCAAGAACAAACAGACGTAGTACAGAAATGAATACAATCTGTTTAATTTGAGTCAAATGAAAGATCCTCAAACTGGAGTGGGAATACTTATTTTAACTTACTCCAGATACACATGTTTATGTTTATTTCTAGTCAATTTAGAATCCTCATTTTTCCCGTGCAATATAACAACGCATCTTTCATTCCACCCAGTCAGCCATCACTGCATTTAAACCCCATCAGACCAAGAGCCATATTTTTATGAATCAGTTTCCGAGTAAAATAAATGACAAGCGTGTTACTTTTGGCACTAAAATTTTTACAGGCGCTTTTACCAGGCACCGAGCAGAGATTACAGCTCTCCTAAACAAATACATTCACCCTGACATTTTTACACCTCGTCTGCATCAAATCTGACCTTTAGTAAAGACTCCACAGCGCCGCTCAGACGACAAGACACATTCACGTCATACAGATCACTTCTAATAACAGAGAACATACTTTGAACTACGTGGTGCCGAGTGTGTACCGAGTATTTCAAAGTGGTGTCGATATAATTATAGTAAAAATGGTAACGGCTCAGTTTAGATTTGGTTCTGACCTAATATGGATTAAAAAAGGTACTTCGCCTAACAGTTTTTTAAGGCATAGTATTTTTACTCCTATTTGAGTAATATATTATAAAGTATAACACCACTCAGGTCCTCCATTACACAAAAGTGACTCTGGTGACCTTTACATCATGTTAGAATGTTGTGACCTCCTCAAAAACATGCCTGGTGTTATGTTTTGTTTGATTCTCACTTGTTTGAGTAACCTTTTATTATTAGTCTGTCTACATCTCCACAGCTCAAAATGCTCTGTTCCACCTTGTGATGTCATGTAGTCATAGTATTCAAGTTAACAGCCATAGTACCTCTTGCCTTTTGTTTAGTGCAGAATGTAAAATCCAAGGCTGAAATTATCCAAGTGATTCTACTGAAGGTATATAGAGCACTTCCTGTATTACAGCATGACATCACAAGGTGAAACACAGAGTTTTCAGCTTGACAAAAAGTGGTTTGCGTGTTAAATATGTGTGAATGAAACAAAACACAACTCCAGCTAAGTTTTTGATGATGAAACATTATACCATAGATCAGAAAGTAGAGTAATACAGGCCCTTTAAATATTTTGAACATTTGTGTTTTTTCGCACTCAGGGATGATTTGGATTTCTAATTTTTGCAGTCTATCCTTTGATAAATGTTTTCCTTCAAACAACATTAACCTCAATTATAAATCAGATCAGTTGCATCTAGACAATTTATGTTACGACAGTTGTTTGCTCAATTGTTTTACTGTCACTTGAGTAATTTCATGGACCACTACTTTACATCTCTACATGAGTAATATTATTTTGAAGTAACAGTATTATTTTTGCCTGTTCTAACTACTCTACACTAGGAACAGCCATAGAGTGTACACATAAAAACAAATATCTAACTGCGTCCCTAATAGGAAGAGAGCATGGTGCACTTCCGGCTCCATCAACTCTGGCTCCAATTCACCATCTATTTCTTTTTCTTTCTTTCTTTTTATATTTATTTCATTCATTAAAACAAAACAAATCAATGCAGCATATCTGCATACAGTATTTCAGCTTTTGTACAATTATAATAGATGAATGAAAAGGCACAGAAAGAAGCAAAAGCTTATAATATCTGCCCCTTATCAACTCTAACTCTTATTCCTTCCAGTGTATTGCAGGTGTATTGAAAAACTGTCACTGATCTCTCTGTAACTGCCGTTTCCAAGCGGGTCATTTTTGGTCTGAAAGTGTTCGTATTAACTTGCTCTATATAATCCTGTTATTTTTATTTCGCGATTGTGTTCGTAAATCAAGATCAGGCGCCTTCTTTTCCCGAGGCTGCCCCTGCTGATACTCGCGGTCAGTATTAAAGTCAATTCAATTCAAATATGGAACAAGCAAATATAATACATCAAATTACCAAAATGCACAATACATAGCAGTTTTTCATCGGTTACATGAGCTACATTCAAATTGTTGATTATATTTTAAGTTCATTTCAGACTACTCTAAACCACTTGGTCATTGTGCCAGCTGTATTTAAACCATTTTGTACAGTGAAGTGCTCTCTGGTCCGCTGAGGCCTCAGATGGGACTGCGTACAGAGGTGGGGCAGGTACAGATGCACTTTTTCGCCCGAGGGGGTAGGGCCTGACAAATGTGCCACTTTTTAGCACTCCATTTCCTCTCTCTAGGATCCATCTGTACTCTGCATTTTACATTATTTACAGAGCGTTCAAGGATGTTTTGTTTACTGCAGTGGGTAGAATTCAACATTCGACGTCTACATTTCATTCTGAACTTGTTATATAGAACTAGACGATTTTTGGATTTCTGGAAACAAGACTTTTATAGACATATTTACCACATTAGGCAACAGTAGCTCAGTTGGTAGAGTGTGTGTCCGCTATTCGAATGTTAGCGGTTTAAATGCACATCATTGGTTGCGCGGTTACATCCACTGGCCCACAGGTTGGCGGTGCGATTCCAGCTCCCACAGATGAATGCTGTCATTGTGTCGTTGGGCAAGACACTTAAACCACCTCCTCCCCAATGTCTGCATACACTGGTGTATGAACGTGTGTGTGAATGGGTGATAAAGCGCTTCCTAAAGGTGGAAAAGCGCTATATAAAAATGTGACAATTTACCATTATTATAATCAAGATAATGCCCCAAAAACGTATGTTTATTTAGAAAAATATTTTTGTCCATTTAACTTATTCATAAGTGAAGAGTTGTATGATTTTCTTAATAATAAAAAATAAATAAAATTCCATTAATAAAAAGGCCCTGTACCAGACTCCATGTACGCCGTATATTTCAGCTAAATCTGTCTTACCCCAGTCTGCATCTAATTAATTATAGAGCATTTTCCTAGAAGCAGGAAGTGAAAGGTTACCATGCTAGTTGCTGTCAGCTTTACCGTGACCGTTACCTCCGCTCTCGTCTCTGAAAGTTGTGAAAAGCACTTATGAACTTGCGATGAATAATTAGAATGCGCAGAATGCATAAGGTAAGTATGGGATTCACTTTGGAACTGTAAACACTTTAAAATGACCTCGTCAGTTTTTCATGTTTTTAAGACGGGTTGGTACAGCAAAAATAAACTTTTTGGATGAGAGGCTAAATGGCATTCATGAGTTCATCAGTCCACATAGCTGTTTTCACCTTAAAGGACCCATATTACATCATTTTCTGATCTGTTATAATGTTGTTTCCTCCATTCTAACAAGGCTTAAACTGCACAAGAGTCAATTTTGCATCATATAGGACCTTTAAAAGCAGATTCCTATTTACAATTTTGTTGATACATTCTATCTGTTATATTGCTGAAAACCTCAACATCACACCTTAGCTTCATGTTGTCGTAACATTCCAGTTTATAGTAATAAAGTGGCCCAGCTCCTCACATTGGTGCCCTATACACGCGCTAACACTAGACTCCATCTTGTATAATTGAGTATGTGCTGCATTTGTAAACACAGCTTTCAACCCTGTTCTTTTGTTGGGCACCGGAGAGGGACGGCTCCGAAACACCTCCACTCTCCAATCACATCAAGCATGAAGGGTAAACAACATCTCTACTGCAACTCCCCAAACTGCGCCCCCTTAGGCATCTCTCATACTCATTAGAAATTAGTTACAATTGTTTTGAATCGCTAATCAGTTGTAAATATTCTATTTGAGAAAACAGGATTGTATTTTGTCTTAGTCAGGAGTGATTTTGACTTTGATGTTTGTATGACTTTGATGTTCATGTGTTCTAATAAATAAAAAAAAAAGGATAATAAAATATACCTACATATAAATTTGACACAGAACAAAACTGGGATTAAATTGGGACTAAACCTGGAACTGTTTCTGGACTAGACCAGGACTAAACCAGGACTAACAAACCAAGTCATCAGGACTAAACAGTGCTCAAACCAGAGTCAACCACGTAAAGTGCATTATGTAACTTTCACCATCTGCATGTCTCCATTGCTTTGTCTAAAACAGAGGCGTCAAACTCATTTTCTCCGAGGGCCACTTCAACAAAATGGTTGCTCTCAAAGGGCCAGATTTAATTGTAAGACAGTATAAATGTAACTAAATGTAACCAAATGTAATGTAAAATAAACGCAACTACTTTTCAATCTTGTTAATTAACCATTTCTATATTTATTACTTATTCAAGTTACAAATATTTCATATGGATTTGCATAAATATGAAACCATGTCTGTGTAACTGTGAATCTCCTGATAGACTCATATTTTAAGACAGTTATACCTTTTAATTTACCTTGTCACAGGCCACATAAAATGATGTGGCGGGCACATTTGGCCCACAGGCCTTGAGTTTGACACATGTGGTCTAAATTGTTCCAAGGTATGGGATTGAACTTGCCTGCAATTGAATAAATAGCAAGATAGATGCTTTTTTTTATTGCTTAAAAATACCCTGACAAACATGTCTTACTGTAAGCAGGATCTCCTCTATATAAATTTGATTTTAAACTCGACCTCGAAAGTGCCACCTGTCTGTCTCCATGGCGATAGATAAGTTTAAAGCACACCTATTATGCAAAATCGACTTTTTAGAGCCATGTTATAGTTGTTTTTCCCCCTCTCATTTCCCCTCTTAAAGTTGTTTTTGGGGTGATTTGTGGATGTTTGAGCAATCTGTAATGTAATCTCTTATTTCCAAGACGCCATATTGCCAATCAATCCCCGTTTCGTCCTGATTTCATTCTCCAATTTTATCGGTGATATGCAAAGGATTCAGCAGCATATCCATAGGAGGTAGGACGTTTACGGCGACGTCAGCTCCCGTCGGGCACTGCAGTTTTTTTTACACTGACGTTGTTTCTTTTATTAAGTCGTTAAATTGCAAAATGTGCAAATTATAACGAAATGATCCACGGGTGTCATATATTATAGCTATAGAGCAGACACAAGCACAATAGGTCTACTTTAATACCATACAGTGAAACTTTCTACGGCCAAGCAATAACATCTCTACGGAGACGACTGGCAAACCCTCCATCAGTAAAGTTCCATAGCGCACCTTTAAACAAAACATAAAAATCCATAAAGGCGCAAATTGTAAATGTATATTTTAACAAGACCGTATGCTGTAGTCTGTTTATGTGGGTGAGAATGCAGCAAAGGACTGTTTTGCAATTCCACATCTAAAGAAGAAGATAAGAAGTAACAGCAGCGGCTCTGATTAGGATTCGCGTTCAAGTTGGAGGGTATGAAAAAGTAGAATGAACGCGGTCCTCTGGAGAGAGAGCAAATCAGCGAGAAGAACGTTTCCACATCATCTTCATCTACGACCGCGAGGAACAAATTATTCAAGTAACTTCTTTTACTAAAGTGAGTGTATAGTGTGATGCTAAAACTGTGGTTGTGTGATCAAAAGTACTGTATAAAGTCAATGCACTGCACGTCTGAGCACTGATGTTCAACAATCTTGCAAAAAACGTGAATCGATTGTTACAGTTTTAGGCCAAATTAAATGTAAGTCCCCAAATAAAAGACGTAAAGGTGTACTCCATCCATCCATCCATTTTCTTCCGCTTATCCGGGGCCGGGTCGCGGGGGCAGCAGTCTAAGCAGGGACTCCCAGACTTCCCTCACCCCGGACACGTCCTCCAGCTCCTCCGGTGGGACCCCAAGGCGTTCCCAGGCCAGCCGAGAGACATAGTCCCTCCAGCGTGTCCTGGGTCTTCCCCGGGGCCTCCTCCCGGTGGGACATGCCCAGAACACCTCCCTAGGGAGGCGTCCAGGAGGCATCCTGAGCAGATGCCCGAGCCACCTCAGCTGGTTCCTCTCAACGTGTAGGAGCAGCGGCTCTACTCCGAGCTCCTCCCGTGTGACCGAGCTCCTCACCCTATCCCTAAGGGTGCGCCCGGCCACTCTGCGGAGGAAGCCCATTTCAGCCGCTTGTATCCGCGATCTTGTCCTTTCGGTCATTACCCAAAGCTCATGACCATAGGTGAGGGTAGGAACGTAGATTGACCGGTAAATCGAGAGCTTCGCCTTCCGGCTCAGCTCCTTCTTTACCACAACGGACCGATACAGCGACCGCATCACTGCAGACGCTGCACCGATCCGCCTGTCAATCTCACGCTCCATCCTTCCCTCACTCGTGAACAAGACCCCGAGATACTTGAACTCCTCCACTTGGGGCAGAGACTCACCACCCACCCGGAGAGAGCAAACCACCTTTTTCCGGTCGAGAACCATGGCCTCGGATTTGGAGGAGCTGATTCTCATCCCAGCCGCTTCACACTCGGCTGCAAACCGCCCCAGTGCCTGCTGCAGGTCCTGGCCTGAAGAAGCCATCAGGACAACATCATCTGCAAACAGCAGAGATGAAATCCTGTGGTTCCCAAACCAGGCCCCCTCCGGCCCCTGGCTGCGCCTAGAAATTCTGTCCATAAATATAATGAACAGAACCGGTGACAAAGGGCAGCCCTGGCGGAGTCCAACATGCACTGGGAACAGGTCTGACTTACTGCCGGCAATGCGAACACAGCTCCTGCTCCGGTCATACAGGGACCGGACAGCCCTTAGCAAAGAGCCCCGGACCCCATACTCCCAGAGCACCCCCCAAAGGACACCACGAGGGACACGGTCGAATGCCTTCTCCAGATCCACAAAACACATGTGGACTGGTTGGGCATACTCCCATGAGCCCTCGAGGACCCGATGGAGAGTATAGAGCTGGTCCAGTGTTCCACGACCAGGACGAAAACCACACTGCTCCTCCTGAATCCGAGGTTCGACTATCGGTCGGATTCTCCTCTCCAGTACCCTGGAATAGACCTTACCGGGAAGGCTGAGGAGTGTGATTCCCCTGTGATTGGAACACACCCTCCGGTCCCCCTTCTTATACAGAGGGACCACCACCCCGGTCTGCCATTCCACAGGTACTGTCCCCGACCGCCACGCGATGTTGCAGAGACGTGTCAGCCAAGACAGTCCCACAACATCCAGAGACTTGAGGTACTCAGGACGGATCTCATCCACCCCCGGAGCCTTGCCACCGAGGAGCTTGCCAACCACCTCAGTGACTTCAGCCAGGGTGATGGACGAGTCCGCCTCTGGGTCCCCAGTTTCTGCTTCCTCCTCGGAAGACGTGACAGTGGGATTGAGGAGATCCTCAAAGTATTCCTTCCACCGCCCGACAACATCCCCAGTCGAGGTCAGCAGCTCTCCACCCGCACTGTAAACAGTGTTGGTGAAGCACTGCTTTCCCCTCCTGAGGCGTCGGACGGTTTGCCAGAATCTCTTTGAGGCCGTCCGATAGTCCTCCTCCATGGCCTCCCCGAACTCCTCCCAACCCCGAGTTTTTGCCTCTGTGACCGCCCGAGCCGCGGCACGCTTGGCCTGCCGGTACTCATCAGCTGCCTCAGGAGTCCCACGAGCCAACAAGGCTCGATAGGACTCCTTCTTCAGCTTGACGGCATCCCTTACTTCCGGTGTCCACCACCGGGTTCGGGGATTGCCGCCGCGACAAGCACCACAGACCTTACGACCACAGCTACGAGCAGCCGCATCAACAATAGAGGTGGAGAACATGGCCCACTCGGAGTCCATGTCTCCAACCTCCCCCGGGATCAGGGAGAAGCTCTCCCGGAGGTGGGAGTTGAAGACTCCCCTGACGGAGGGCTCCGCCAGACGTTCCCAGCAGACCCTCACAATACGCTTGGGCCTGCCAGGTCTGTCCGGCTTCCTCCTCCGCCAGCGGATCCAACTCACCACCAGGTGGTGATCAGTTGACAGCTCAGCCCCTCTCTTCACCCGAGTGTCCAAGACACGCGGTCGGAGGTCAGATGACACGACAACAAAGTCGATCATCGACCTCCGACCTAGAGTGTCCTGGTGCCACGTGCACCGATGGACACCCTTGTGCTCGAACATGGTGTTTGTTATGGACAAGCTGTGGCTAGCACAGAAGTCCAATAACAAAACACCGCTCGGGTTCAGATCGGGGAGGCCGTTCCTCCCAATCACGCCCCTCCAAGTGTCACTGTCGTTACCCACATGGGCGTTGAAGTCCCCCAGGAGAACAACGGAGTCCCCGGTTGGTGCACTGTCTAGTACCCCTCCCAGGGACTCCAAGAAGGCCGGGTACTCTGCACTGCTGTTTGGCCCGTAGGCCGACACAACAGTGAGAGACCTGTCCCCGACCCGAAGGCGCAGGGACGCGACCCTCTCGTTCACCGGAGTGAACCCCAACACGCAGCGGCTGAGCTGTGGGGCAATGAGCAAGCCCACACCAGCTCGCCGCCGCTCCCCGCGGGCAACGCCAGAGAAATGGAGAGTCCAACCCCTCTCAAGAAGATGGGTTCCAGAGCCCAAGCTGTGTGTGGAGGTGAGGCCGACTATATCTAGCCGGTAACGCTCAACCTCCCGCACAAGCTCAGGCTCCTTCCCCCCCAGCGAGGTGACATTCCATGTCCCCAGAGCTAGTCTCCATGTCCGGAGATCCGGTCGTCGAGGTCCCCGCCTTCGACTGCTACCCGGTAAAGGTGTACTATGGAACTTTTATAGTAGAGTGTTACTTCCCTGTGCTTCTGTATTACATTAAACCAAACTTAAATGGACGTTCTCAAGGTTTTTTCTGCAACAAAAACACATGTAATTGAATAAATGCAGAGTAAATACATTTAATCTCGTAATGTGGACAGTTCCAGGCAACTAATAATATCTTAATTAAAAAAGACATATTATACTTGTGTCTGCTATATAATTATAATATACGATGCTCGTAGATCATTACGGTATAATTTGCACTTTTAAAATAACAATATTGATCTAAAACGACTTAATAAAAGAAACAAATCTGCTGACTTCCACATAAGAAAACTGCAGTGCCCTATGGGAGCTGACGTCGCTGTAAATGTCATCACAACAAAGAGCCGTGGAGCTGTCACACATCTGATGGATAGCTCCAGATCACACTAGTGAGTAGGGGATATATATATATTTTTTTTTCATTTGTATCAACATGACGACACGATGCTCCTGTATCCTACACGTATTACAGGTTAAGAAAATACAGTTTGAGAGGGACGTAAGTACAGAGCAGTGGATATATGTTGGTAACAGTGAAAACGGGAAATGATTGGCAACATGGCGTCTTGAAAATAAGCGATTAAAGATTGCTCAAATCGCTCCAAATACAACTTCGGGTGAGTAAATGGTGAGGAGAAACAACTATAGCATGGTTAAAAGTTCTAAAAAGTCAATTTTTGTATATAGGTATGTGTTTTCACTGTATTTTTTAGCAACAAAAGCACATGTAAATGAATGAATGCAAGTGAAATACATTTAAAGTCATAATGTGGAAAATTCCAGGCAAAGAATATCTTTATTAAAATGAGCAGGTGGCAAACTTCCATTGAGCATCGTTAATTTTACTCAATAAGTAGTAGGTCTTGTGGACAGGACTAACCCCAGTAATTCCACTTAAGTTCCCCTAGTTTTTCCTTGATTTTTCTTTTGGATAAAAGAGTTATCATCAGCTTTTTTTGGCATCATTAATTTCACAGAAAGCCCCAAGAAACTAGTAGCAACAGTGTGTGGAGAGGGAAAGAAAGGGGGAAACTATTGAAAGGACAGAAGTGCTGATGCATGGCTGGCATTTGGGGACTGGGAACAAAACAGTGTATTATTTCAAGCCCGCGGATGATGGAAAGAGATATTCGTCTTACAGTATGGAAGCGGAGGAGAGCAGTGAGAAACCTGCCACCCGCGTTACAAAGGGCTGCTGTATTTGTCTGAAGGGTATAATGCTCCCAGTGCTGCAGCTTTCAATTTGTCTTTTTCCTGTCGGCCCCTCGTCACAAGCCCCTCACCGCGGCAACAGTGGCCCAGCACCCGCTCTACCAACAATATTTATGTTGAGAGCGTGATTCAAACCAGTGGATCTTATACGCTACCAACTGAGCCACTGTCGTCCTTCAACCACACACTGTAAAACTATCTATAGGAGTTAAAGGTCAATTATGTAACTTTTTCACCTGCTTGTCTCCATGGAGATGTCATTGCATTGCCTGGTATGGTCCACAGTATGGCAGCCTTTTCTTTTTTCATTCTATTGTAGTATCTATTGTGTAGTTATGTTTGTGTTGTATGCATCTGTAAAAATGTAATTTCTCCCAAGAGAGACAAAGTTATCCTTGAACCTACAAAATATATAAATAAATAAAAATAAATAAATAAATAAAAATAAATGAATAATAATAATAATACTACATAAATGAATAATAAATAAATAAATGAATAAAAATAATAATAATAATTATTATTATTATTACTATTATTATTATTATTATTTATTTATTTATTATTATTTATTTATTTTTATTATTACTTTTTTTTTGTTTTCAATTTAAAAAACTGTCCAGATTTCTACCAGTTTGGCTTCATACAAAACCTATCCATCCATCTAGCAATCATTTCTTCATGGAGACCAGGTCAGATCCGTGGAGAGCCAAGCCCACTCACACTCGTATTTTAAATTGCCATAAAAAAAACTAAAAAAAACAACACTTGTAATATATGCCAAACTGAGAAATACTCCAGGCAAAGCAACACCATCTTCATGGAAAGAAGCAGGTAACTAATCAAAACTATTACTCTAAAGGGAGATCATCAAAAACGTACTACAAACAACTACTACAAACTAAATTATTCCCAACAAGCTAAAATACCATCTATCATCTCCACTCTGCTGGTGATGGAACACAGAGCAAACAGTGTTTTGACTTGCAAATATTGAAAAGGTTGGGATTGGTATATCTTTTTGTTATTGACAGTTTGGGAATATTTTGATCCTTGGCAACTCAAAAATGCTCTTAAAAATACTGTATATATTGTCACAGTTTATGTATTTTACTGTCAAGTCCTCAGAATGAAAAAGTAATCATTTTAAAGTAAGTTTTGAGGACAGCAGTGTTTTGGGTTTTTTTGTTTTTGTTTTTTTTTACAGTCACTGGGTCGTTTAATGTCCTATCTTTAGAACTCAACTGTATAATATTATTGGGCTGTAAAAATAATGTACATTTCAGGTCATATTTTCGGTGGTTAAAAGGCCAATGCACTTGTAAACTTGTCTTACACAATTGCATTTTACAGTTTTATGATTAAACCTAATGTTTTGAAATAGCTGAAATAACAAATTATGAGACACCCAGAAATAAGATAATATCAAAAACTAAAAACACTGTGTTTTTTCCCCATTATTATTATTATTATTTTTTTTATTTTATTTTTTTATTTTTTTTAATTTAAAGCCAGACAGACAAACCCATGACAGATTTTTAAATACGCTACTGTAGGTCCAAAACACATTAATAACAAAAAATATTGATTGAAATAACAAGACACAAAGACATAATGGGGCAGTTTGTAGACAAAAAATAATAGTAAATAAAATAAACTATGAATGTGTGTGCGTGTTTGTAGCTAAAGCCTGTTGAAGTTGACGAGAAAAGAGAAAGAGCGGGTAAAAAGGGGGACTTGTATATTTATAACTTGTTGATAATGTTTTGAAAAGTTATACTGCACTGTGCTATGTCGTCTTTAAGCTAAAAAAAAGTCAAATTTTTTGTTTTTGAACTTATTAAAACTTGAAGCTACTGTTTTATTCATTCTGCAGCTATGTTTCTATTCGCACAAACCATTTCAGCTGAATACTGTTTTGCGATTATGACCGTTTGTATTTATACATTTTTTTCTGCCTTGGAGCTTAATGTATTCATTTCATCCATCATTCTTTCTGAAAAACGATGCATGGTCTGGTGTGCGTGTTACACTTGTGAGAGTGGCAGGGTCGCGGACCTATAATTACTTATTTGGAAAAGAAATGATGTCATGCTTGAGTTGCCGGGCGATGTGTGGATTTTATGCAGGCACACGCAGTTGTTAGTGTAGCCGACACTTGACGCACTGATGTTAGCTTCGGGGATAGCAAATTACTGAATTTAGACACAGTGGCTCAAGAAATAGTTTCATCACACTTGCTTGGTTATATAAATACTCGGAGTGCACTACACAAATATGGTTTGTTATAGCTGTGTTAGCTTGTTAGGTTTTTTTGTGTATTAGATAACATATGTAGATGAATATTCAACGCTGGGTATATCACAGCATTATATCTAAAACGTCTTAATAACAGAAACGCTTCCATTGACCTTCTGTTCAAAATGGCAGAACCGCCTCTTCATAGTGGCATTTCACTGTAAGCAGCGCATTTTTATTTGTTTTTATTGTTGCAAAAGGGCTATGGGGTAAATGCATAGAAGTGTGCGGAGATAACAGACATTTTCGGTGTGCTTGAGCTTCAAACGCAATCGCAAACTCAATCGAAATTACTGCTGGACACTGCCTTATATTTATCTGAAGGCAGGAGCTAATTACACTGAAACTCAAAATTGGTTACAGTTTCTGTCTGTAAGCTAGGTCTATTGTGTGCACTGTGCCTGAGTCCTACTTAGCATAGTCTTTCAGGGCCCCAATGAGTGATTTCACACCTATTAGCTTCTTGGCCAACCCTATTGTTTTCTTTCTTTTGTTTTGGTCTGATGATGGAGTTATAGATAGGGCATAGATGATGTCTGAAACCTCCATTTTCTTTGAACAGAAAGAGGGTCCTCAGACATCATCTATGCATCTATAACTCCATGGATAAGCAGCGAAACATCTTCACTCCTACAACGTTTTGTCCAGTTGAGAGATTTTATATTTATCTTTTGCTATGCTCTTGATGAGGTCTCTTTTAAATATGTCCATTTTAAATTTGAAATGGGAATTGTCAAGAAACAGACAATGTATCAATGTACAATCCTTACTCGGCTGCAGATTTACTCCTCTTTTTATCTACATCCAAAATCAGTGAGGAGGTAATAGTCTGATTTTTCTCTGTTACCAGTTACGCTATTAGTACGTTTGACTGCAGAGGCACCCAGCACTAAACACAAGAGCCCAAGCTTCACAAAGTGGATGGTTTAAATGGTTCAAAAACAGCTTCAGTTTTAATTTGGGGTAATTTTAATTTTAGTCAGTCAAGGGAAAATCAGACAGAATTAGTAAAATAGACACACAAGTTTAAGGTTATTGTTAAGACTCTTTTTTAGAGCTCCAGAAATTGGTGGGGATATGCAGTAGTAGGCCTGTTACGATAATCACTATATCGACTTATCGTTCAGTATATCAAAGTTGGAACAATATTTTGGGGTCAATATTTATCATGTGTACATTTTCTTTGCATTATTGGGAAATTTTAGGTATTTTTTTTGCTATATAAGATTTAAGCCATAAAAATGTTGAATTAATAATTTCAATGACTTATTACAGATGCAAACTAAGTACTAAAGTGTTTCATTTTGCCATTTATTTATTGCAGCTCTTACTTTTTATTTGTTTATTTATTTATTTTTTGTAGTATTTTTTATTTTTATATTTTTTAATTTTTTATAGTATTTTATTTTATTTTTTCATACTGTAAGATGAATATTTATTTATTTATTTTATTTTATTTATTTTTTTTTACAATATTGTAGATTTAGAACAGTTTTTGTGGTTTAAATCTGTTCTTGGATTTTTCTGTCAGTGGCATAAATTACTTTCAGTATTACCATTTATCATCTATATTTACTTGTAATGCATATTTCCTTGCAATGTATCGAACTTAAACATGTGTTATGTGTCATGACAGGCCTTATGTATAGACCCTTCTATTGCATTTTTATATCGGAGAGTTAGCCTTAGCTTGCAAACATTGTAAACTATGTAAAACCTGACGACCACTTAACCACAAAAGCTACATCTGAGCGTCGATAGATGAACATAACAGCATGCAGTGTTAAGTGTAGTTTGCTGATGACGCGTTTACAGCCAAAATTAGCCTAAATTCTAACAACTGCATTAAAAAAACGCTGAACAGTATAGCACCAAATGTGGGCCACAACAGTTTAACAGTGACATTTTCGATTCCTTTCATAAACCACCCCAAATCTGCACATCTAGCAAGATTCTGAGCTTCCCATTATGAGATCATCTTTAGATATAAATCACAAATATAAACCATTTCTGTCCTAGATTTTCCATGTAAATTTCCAATCGCTACACTTTTTATTTCATCAAATTGTGTGATATTTTTGTTACACAGCAATACAATTATCCAGCAAAATTAGTGAAGGGCACAGTGGAGTATAATATAAAAAATCTAACTTCTGCTCAAATTATCTTCAATCAGCGCTCTTCAAAGGCCTTTTTAAATTGTTCTGTCTTTTTCAACTTCCCCGTCTAATCACAAACAGCCGCGTATTCACCGAGCTATCACCTAGTATTAAATCAGTCATCCCAGGTAATTAGATTTAGAAAAATAATACTTAAGCTGCTGGGCTACCGCAGGCGTCCTGTCAATCACTTTTAGCAGCTAATTCTCCCTTCATTAAAAACAAATGAATTATCAAATGAATATGATTAATAAAAAGTGATAGGATGAACGCTAACACTTTATCAAGCATTACCAGGTGTCATTCAAAATATAACATTATCAGAGTACACAATACATGTGGCATACAGGCTGATGGGAGAGTTTCATTGCGTTTATAAAAGCTTCACTTTGGTAAATCATTAGCGGAGACTTAGCGTTTCCAAGCAGAGGTCAAAGTTCAGGGTGCCCTTGACTCATCAGAAACACAAGAATATATGCAACTATGAATAAGCATTTTTTATGTACAGAAGGTGGTAGTGGAAGCTTTGTTGTAAATTTTAAATGTTTCGTTGAATCTGAATATTAGTTAATATTAACATTAATGAATTAATTAATTAATATTAACATTACTGAATTATTAGCCACACATGTTTTTCTTTTTTCACACCTAAAATAATTTATATTAAAAGTGAATAGATTCTGAGGAAATAGTAAAAGCACATTTTTATTTCTTTATTTTTATTTTATTTTTTACTTTTCTTTTTGGATAGTGGAAGAGAAATAAACATTTTTACTTCTTCTTATTATTATTATTGCAGTAGCTTAGTTGTTTTCTTATTTCTTATTCTTTTATTTTTTTTCTTTTTTCTTTTATTATTTATTTGTCTATTACTAGACAAATTTTGTCTACTTTGACAATGTTTAAATCCAGGCTCAAAACAGTTCTGTTTGACTGTGCATATGACTGAAAGGTTTATATTCTGCACTCTTCTGTTTTAATGTTAATTGTTGTGATGATTATTTGTGATTATTTAAGTTTTGATTTGTGTGATTTTAATGTCTTTCCTATTCTGTAAAGCTCTTTGAATTACTTTGTGTACGAATTGCACTGTACATATAAATTTCCCTTGCCTTGCCTAATTATTTATAAAGGGACAGCACATTTACATTTAAAAAATGTATATATGCGAGGATTATAGCCAACGTGGCTGATTTCCATCTTCAGTCCCTCGACAGATTGATGTCAAACAGGACAGTGACAATCACACAAAAGAAAATGTAACACACCAGCAAAATCACTATACACACAAAACACTCACTATACACACAACACACTCACTGTATACATAACACACTCACAGTACAAACAACACACTCGCAATACACACAACACACTTCCTCACATATTTGACCCGGGCATAACCGCTGTTAATTTTAAAGCTTTTCAAAATGCTGTCTGTGAGCAGACGTGTGTTCCACAAGTGACATAATAACTTTAAAATGTAAACCTGCACTAGACTCAATTTTGAACCTTCACCCACTAACTTGAAATAATTAACAGCATTTCCCATTACCTAAGAGCGACTAGGACATCCTAACCGGGAGCAGGAGTTAGCGTCTGGAAGTAATCGCACACCACAATAACAACATCAGCAGAAAGAGCACATCACACACGCACACACATCTTGTCTATGAGATTAAACTATCAAAAACGACCTACCTGTTAGCTGTCAGCACATCTTTACTGCAGATTTACCTGTCCCCTGCCTCTGTTACACCTGTCCCTGTCCGCCGCTTCTGCCTTTTACCTGGAGTCATAAAACATGTAAATAGCCCCAGATGAGCCTATGGTAGCGACTGTAGCTACAGCAATAGGCCGGCCGGGAGCACGAGAGGTGTAACTTACACAATGTGGAAGACAGCGGGCACATGTCCCAGTCACCTGACCTGGGTGAGAGCATTGACCTACAACGTACTGGTTTGGTTTTGCATTTGTTTGGACTGTGTAGACATGTATTAAGGTTAATGTGGGAAACTAATTTGCAAAGGAGGCCTATAACACCAGAGACACCTTTTTATAATACAACTTGTGGAAAGTACTAAATGCAATATTGTATAACAAATATCTTAAAATGTTTTGTTATTACTTGCATTTTTTTTGTGTTTTTTTTTGTTTTTGTTTTTAGTTTGCTAGTAGTAGTAGTAGTAGTAGTAGTAGTAAAAGTAGTAGTAGTAGTCTAGAAGTAGTAGTATAGGAAGTATTTCTAACTACACCATCCTTTTCCCCAAACAAAATAAAAACAAAGACAAAAGTATTACATAACAAGACATTTGGAGTGATAATCCAGTCCTTATAGTTCTTATATTTTTACTTCAAAAGCTGCCTATAATACACTCCGGATTATTTACTTAGATTTAAATGATCCCTAAATGTTTTGTAGTGATTTGCACAGTAGCTAGCTCACTGCGTCTCAAACATCGATGTGTAATAAGAACTGTGTAAGACATCCCCCTTCTGTCCCAGGGCGAGATCAACGAAAGGCCGCTCCATAGGTACTGTAGCTCCCAGGAGTTTGGGTCCAGAAAGGATTCACTCATAGAGCACAATGTATTTTTTAGGAATTCAAACAATCCGTGTTCGGCTGACAGGGCATCAGCAACTCTCACAACACTTGGATTTTGTATTTTAAATCCTCAAAGTGCCTAAAATTTAGCTTTGTAAGATTTAGCCCACGTCAGCCGCCATCATGCTGATTGGTCAGAACTGATCACATGGTAAAGGTCTCTGACATCACATGGTAGGGGGCGCTAACATGTATTGAGGATGAAATGTGGAGAAAATAATTGTTGGGGTCATGCGCCAATGAGCACAGGCCATTGAAAACAATACAACGCCATCTAAGAATCATTAAGAGTATTAGTATTAAAATCGGAAAAATATAAAATAAAAATAAAAAATAAATAAATACAATTAAATAAATAAATAAACTTCAAAATAAAAAAAAATAAAAAAGATTACCCTATTATTATTATTCAATGTAGTTCAGTTTGCAGTGCTGTTTTAAAATTTATTAAGCCTCGAAATTAGCATTAGCGTTCTCACTGAGACACAAACATCTCTCTTTCTAGGACCAGAAGAGTCCTCTAGTGAAGTATTCATTTTATCTGAGTACTTTTTAACATGTCCGTGACACTCACACACAGCTCCTGGTCCACTGCCTGATCTTGAAACATTTATTACTTTTATCGTGACTCTGTAAAAACCACATAAAGATAACACTGGACAGGAAGTAGTGACGCTAACAGAGAGGAGCTGTGCACAGAGCCAGTTGTTTAAAAAGAAACAATTAACTGCAGCAACTGGATATGAATTACTAATATAGCTTAATAGCAACACATGGTAAACTTTGATTACAATGGAGTTTAAATAAAAAAAGTAAAATAAAATAAAAGCTTGAAAGAAATGTATGCAAGGTTTTTATTTGTCTTGGCTTCAGTTGTTGATGATGCTGTTGTTTATCAAGTATCACGGGGGGCTAAGCTAAGTGCATTCACTGTGGAGTTTTTATAGCAACTATATAATTTGGTAACAAGGGGGTACGAGTTTATTATGTCAGGTGATAAAGAATAATACCATAGGTGCACTGGGGAGGTGTAATTATTGAGATGAGAAAGCCGTTTCCAGGAGGGGAGGAGGCAGAGCAAACACCAGGATGGTAGGATTTGTATGTCAGTCGGTTCAGGATGGTAACATACTGACATGATAACATAACATAAAATACTGACTTTGAGTATAGCAAGTTTCAGTTATTGGAGGAATACTTTGAAAATGGATTTAGATACAGAATACTGAATACTTGCATTACATGACCCAATCAGAGTACTTGGCAAACTTTTCACATTAAGTTTACATTAAAAAAAACACACACCATAGGAATAGAACAGCTTTGTGTTTGTTGCATCGTGTTACGCATTTTTTTAAATTTATTTATTTATTTATTTATGTATTTATTTATTTATTTATTTGAGGAGGAAAATTCAAACATGCACGATTTCTGTATATCTTTCTCACTAATGCCTTGCAGCTCAAATACCACAATGTACTTCTTTGATTTGAATTAAGTAAATGTTTTCTGAATACCGCCAGATAAAAAAGTAACTACCAGAATACAGTTACTCAAAATGAGGTTTCTGAATATGTCTTCTTGGTACATGTATTTAGTTACTTCCCAACACTGGCATGTTTACGGAATTTTGCTTTTCTTAACTGCATTTTGCCTGGTAAATGTGTTTTGCAGTAGGTGCCAACTCAAAATCCTGATTCCGATGAACCAAATAATGATGCTGGGGTGATTTTATTTATTTACAGGGACATAGGGAGATTTTTATGAGCTGTAAAACCATGTTATAACAGCACTCCCTCTAGGACTGTCATGATAATTACGATATCAACTTATTGTTCAATAAATGATAGCTGGAACAATCATTTTGGGGTCAGTATTTATTATGTGCACCTTTTCTTTGTACTAATGGGAAATGTTTGGTGATATTTTTTGCAATATGATGATTTGAAGTGTAGAAGGTTGAATTATGATGTAATATGACTCATTTTGCAAACTAGCTACTTAAGTTTTGCATTCAGCTATTTATTTATTACAGCATTTTTTTTTTTTACAATATTGCACATTTAGAATACTTTAAGGTTTGGTTTCAGTATTATCGTTTATCGTCTATATTTCCTTCAGCAAATACATCGCACTCCAGAATGTGTTATGACAGGCCTCGTTCCATCTCCACTCATGCATGTTGGAGTAATCTGATATTCCCCTTTGACCTACCCCCACCCACTGCTCTGTACTCATTTTCAAGTATAACAAATAGTCATATATGGAGGATTAAAAACAACTAAATGAGAATCCACTGCTTGCTATGGTGAAATGCCACAGCGAAGAGGCAGGTTTTCTCAGCTCTGACAGAAAGTCAATAAACCTGTTTCTATATTTAAGCCGAATCGATATCGAGGTATGAACGAAATGTGAAATAATGATCCATGTTATAGTTTAACATTAAATACCACAGAAAAGATATAACCTCTATGGCACAAACCGAGGATTGATGCAAGGACTAAAACGATTAAACATGTGCTTGTCCACAGTGGAGGTGCCATAGTCTGTCATTGGCGCTGATCTAAAATGAGTGAATACAAGTCTGAACCATAGACTTTATACTTTATAGAAGTGGACTGATTTCGTGTGATGTAACCCCTAATCTCCAGCCAAATGAAACCAATCAAGGTTAGCAGTTACAGCGACCAATTTGGAGACAAGACTCATATTTAGGTCAAGAATCTGCCAGAATATGTCACCTGCTGGTTAATCATTGATACTAGAACATTTAATATCAGATCACAAAACAACATAAGGCTAAGGACGAGTTGTACCAAGACTGAGATGGTAAAAAAAAAACAAAAAAAAAAAACTTTTGGCTGTTTGCTTTATGAAAATACAATACACTTCAAGGAAAAGTAAAATGGGATACATTGGTGACACAATTGCAATTTAATAATCTGGGAATGAACATTTATACTCACACTTGCACCTGTTCTGCATGTTTTGTATGGACTTATATACTTGCCCGTTTTGTTTGTTTTTTGTTTGTATTGTATTTTAAACAGAGCACCCATGAAAAAGAGCACCCAAGTGCTCTCAATGGGTTCCTCGGTATTGTTGCGGCTGTGGGTTTTAAGTTCCTTTTGCTGTTTTTATTTGTCTGTTATGGTTTGTCTGTGTGCTCCCGAGTCTTCTTTTTTTCCACATTCCACCTTCAGCCGCCTCCCACCCTACTTAAGAAGATTGGGGACACCTGCTCAGGGCTGCTGGCTTTTTGTTGTGAGACACTTCGTTGTCAGTACTGACTCTGTTTGTTTGTAAGATTTTGTTACCTATCGTGAAGTTTGTTTTGTAGTTAACTTTATCTTTTTTGTTTTGTGTAAACCTTTGCAAGGAACCATTTGTTTATATATGTTTAGTCCCTTTTTGTTTAGTTTAACATTATTTTCCATTAAATTACTTCTTATTTTACAATTTTTCCATCTTGATTTTCTTTTTGTTACTTCCGTCCCCTTCCTGAGCTGGGTCGTAGCAAGTATAAATAAAGACAAACAAACCAAAGAGCCAAGAGCAAAGTTAGGCATTTTCCGAACTTATTCTTATATTATTACTATTAGTATTATTTACTGCAATAAGTTTATAAGCACTTTTTACAACCAGAGGAAACCCAAAATCTGGTTAAATCAGCCGACCGGACACGTCACATGGTCACTCTGAGGAAGAACGCTAGTGAGCAGCAACTAAACTGTCAGGTATGAAAACAAACTAAACCGTGATCTGGAAAAAGAATTTATTAAAATAAAATAACTTTTAAGGAATGTTTGTCATGGCAATGCTAACAACAACTAGCATGCTGACAGTGTACTTCCATAAGAGCTGCTTTTACAATATACAAGTACTGGGGCAGAACTAATTTATCCCAACCACATGGACAGGAATTGGGCACTGTCACTAGTACCATCCAGTTAAAAAAAAGAAGTTTTAATGAGTTGAAAATACCAAACTTGGTGTCACTAGCACTGTCCCCCTGATGGGTCACTGTGGCGTGTTCAGGTTTGGGTTCATGCTCATAATTAGTTACACACCCTTACATTCACGGAGCGCAGGTGAGACCTCGGCTGGCCAAAAGTAATTGCATGGACTAATGAAGTGGTGCCACTCCGAGGTGCCAACACGCTAGACTACACCTGCTGTTCCCTGGTCAGTGGAGCCTGCATTAGCCTGGCTGTGCTAATGAAAAACAAGGGGCTTTTTTGCGTTTGCTGCAGCACTTTCTAATTTGTTTTGAGCATTCCTTAAGGAACAAGTGATAATGGGAACACAGCCCTAACCTGAGGAAAAATAAAAGCTTCAAAGTCCATGAAATGAGCAGCTCTTGTGCGAAATGTGAGGGTAAAAAAATATGGCAACAACATCTAGCAATGCACACAGACATCAGTTTTTGAGTAGTTCAATCCTGGGTTTGTTGAGTAATGGCTTTTCTAGCATAATTAAATAACTGGTATCATTCAAACCAGACTGGAAAGAGTGTATTGCATTATCTGTACTTCACAATATGCCCGAAGGAATTTAAGTTTTTTACACATCTTAAAAGTTGGACTGAAATAAAGAAAGGATTGGGAGAGATTAGGAGCTAAAAATATGGGATCACTCATCTACAACTCGTCAATCAGTCACTGCTCTCAAATTTGTTAACTCAGATCAATTTGGAAACCTTTTGTAATCTTTGCAACATGTCTAACCTATCATCTCTCACTCTCAGACTATAATCCAGGTCCAAAAAGTAAAGATACAATTTAGTATAGCTTCTAAGGATCGACGATACGGACTTGCAATAGCACTTCAAGTTAATCGATTAACTGCAGCAAATTGTTATCTCTACAAAGACCCAAAACACATCGTGTACTGAGAGGCTTTGTGACTCAAACGAAGCCAGAATAGCAAAATGACACAGGGAAACAGCACATCTGTAAACATAATCCATCAGAATGCCCTCGAGCGGCTACACTTTGGCTCCATCTGTGTCAAGTTGAGTAAAAATCTCATATTCGCAGACCTTTCACGATCTAAACAACTAATCGATTCATCAAAAAAGATTATCAGGGGAAGATTATTAGTTGCTGCCCTAGATTACAATGCAGCATGAAACAGACGTCTGCAATCAATATTAAACCGTATTTGCTGATTTAACAAAAGGCAATATGAATAATGTCCTTTGACAGCTCTTAGCAATAGCATCGCCTACACTGTCATCTAGAACACACTCTCCTCCAGAAAGAGTTCATTTCTATATTGAAAGCATGATTTTTTTTTTTGCTTCATTACTTTACTCTTAAACCTTGTGTTGAATACTGTGTGTTACAACATTGAAGTGAACTTGTTTCTCTGTAAGAATGCGAAACATGCTTATTGTAAGAATGGACACTGGCACTGGAATCTGCTACTTTTACAACATGATATGGGTATTCATCTTTCAGTTGACAATACATCTTTTCGGTGACTGCAAGCATCTGTTAGCAACGTATTTTACCTCTCTGTGAACAGTTAACGGTATATCCATTTATGACCTTGTATGGACAGTATGTAAATTTTGTTTAAGTTCTTATAGGACCAGCCTTCTATGGATAGTACCTTTCTTGGGGTATAAATACTGGATGGCTCCTTTGTACGGACACACAAGCGTACACAGAACACACACACACACTCACACACACACCCCAACTTCATTCATCTCATGAGATAAACTTCTTTCAACTCTATATCTAGTCTGAAATCTCTTCCTTCACGATTACATATATGAAAAAAATTACATGATGAAAAACTTGGAATGTATTTTTCACACGTTTACATTTGATTTAACGATGGAAGAAGTTTCAAAGTGACATCTCTAAATGTATCTGTGTTAATCTCTCAGTCGTCCAGGTCTGATGCATAGCAAAAGAAAAGTATAAAATCTGTCAACTGGATAAAATGCTGTAGGAGTGAGGAGTGTAGGAGTCAAAATCAGTCACTAGGGGCTTGGATGATTATGCTAAGTAGTGCACACTTAGGGTAGCACTGTAGACTGGGGCTACAAACAGAAACTGTAAACAATATGTGTTTTAGTTTCAGTTTATTGAGCTCCTTCCTTCAGATAGATATAGGGCAGTGTCCATCAGTAATCTGACCAGAACTGAAGAAGCGGGTTGGACGAGCAGCGAAACCTCTTCACTCCTACAACATTTTGTCCAAACAGATTTATATCTTCCTTTTGCTATCTCTAAATGTACATTTTTCCCTATTCACCTGCAGTGTCACTCCAAATGCATCACTCAAACAAGCCTTCATTTGTATGCACGGACACCAGATAATTTCTAAATCGGATTGTATAAAATATTAAGGACTAAAAATGTCAGAGGTATCTTACAGTGAGTTGTGGGAGACAGTCTGCTCCTCTCTTCTCTTCACTTGCTCACAGCCGTCAGATCTGTCTCAACATGGCGGACAGCTGACACACTCTAGACAAGGACAAACAACCCAGGGCGCGTTCAGGCCGGGCCATTCGGAGCTCCATCTCCGGCTTAGCGGGAGGAGACTTGTCCTGCGGAGACACAGAAAAGTTGCAGAAAAATAAATAACAGGCTTTCCTCAACAGATGCTGAGGCTTATTCCTGACTGCCGGGCATGGCTACAATTGTGTTTGTTTAGACTACAGCCAGTATACTGCCCACACGCACGGAGCCCAGGAAGCACCAGGCGATCGCTGTGTAATAGTTTCTGACATGGGCGCTGTACTGTATGGACTGTGGGGTAAAAACAGGGAGGGAGAGAAGGGAAAAACACTGCAGGAAGAAGTAGCGAAGAATGTTTTGTAATGATCTGATATTTTGTGTCTTGTTACTGTTCATGTGTTGCTTTTGGTTGCTACGCTGACGAGTTTATGTAAAAATCTCATTCATCAGTCACTAGTCAGTTTGGAGAGTTGAGACTAATGTTGTTTTGCTCTCGTTTTGGCGTGGGTTACGGCCTACGGTAGCCCTTGTGTTCAGCGAATAAACAACGAGAAGTAATTTGGCGTGTTTCCTTACAGTATGCACGCCAGATATATTTGACAAATTGTTGAGATAGAAATTGATGTTTGTGTTAATTAGACAAAGAATAAGATCTTTGCAGTTAATTGTTCACCTGGAAATACTAAAGTTGCAATGTCATTATTGTGTGGGAAAAAAATGGCCAAACAACAGTGAGACCCCAGGTTCTGTCCTCCAGTAAGTGACCAGCTTTATGAACTCAAACTTTCTAAATGAGTCTTAAATCGTGATTAATATGACATAAACAAACATAATTAGGTTTACTTTTTGGAGAACAGATTGCAATAAAACCACTTCTTTTGACTTCTTCAATTCTCAAGGATATTATTTTTCAGATCTTATGATTATAATGTGACCTGAATAACCACAAATATTGACTTGACTGAAAAATGTTGGCTACCCTGGAAATGTCAAATCAAACTGGTACATGAAATTCTCCAAATTGATTTTACAGTGGAGTAGAGTTGGGTGTTTAAAAGATGAGGGCGCCTGACCTGCATGTGCATCAATAACAGAAAGATTAGTTATCACAAAGTCAAATAAGGCTGTTAGGCAACCTCACGAAAGCACCACACAAGTTACCACGAGTATTGCGTATCTATTTTTGTTAATCAGCAATTAGCAGTACAATTACAGGGTTATTGAAGTGTGGGACTAGCCATAGAACAATATTGAAATTTTGAGTTAGAATCGTCAATTGCAATTATTTCAACCATTATAAATGATATCATTATACAAATTATGTTATGGATATTAATAATTAGAATGGTAACATTTTGAACATATGTTTAAGCAACTATTGTACTTATTTGTGGGAAAAAAAAACAAACAAAAAAACAGTGATCTACAAGAGAACATCATGCACAATTAGCTCATTTTTGTTGAGTTAGCATCAGCTAGCATGCCAATTGTGCACTCCCTTATTCTCAGACAATAAAACTTTGCAGATAGTACACATCTGTCTTATTGTGATCTCAAGAGCTGCTTAGACAATATATCTGTACTGGGACAAGATAGATTTTACTCAAATTTGTGGGGAAAAAAAAAACTGGGTACAGGTCCTTCGAGTGCGACTCTTTGTTAATGGGGACAGAACATGATCAATGAGTTAACAGGTTTCCACAGCCCACACCACAACCAGGTGTAACTCCTGCTGCCACTTTGGCCCCAACAAACAAGACAGGAGGACTGCCAACCGAGCCCGCCGCCAGCCTCCATCCACCAGCACAGTGATGAGACCAAGCACCAAATTACTGCTGCGACATTGCAAACCGAGGCAGCATAATATGAGAAATAATGTGATGTATATGATAGTGCTGTTCAGTACTGTGATAACGATATAAGGCTGGATTCACACTTGTTCTGGTTTGGTTTTGGATTAGTCTTGATGTACCTTTGGCTTGGTCCGGTTCTAGTCCAGCCAGGTGTAGTCCCAGTGTGGTAATTCTATTGATGCTGTGTGTGAACGTTGACCTACATATGACTAACATGCAGAATATGTAAATTTATGTCATTTACGATGCCTACAATAAAAACAAGGTTACATGTAGGACAAAAATAAAATAAAATCATGCCTCAAATGTGACTTTTTTACATTTAAATTTTCAAAAACACTTTGGCATAACCTGCAATATTTATTTACTCATATTGCAATATACATTTTTTGCGATATACTGTATGGTGCAACTCACTGAAGACCCATTCTCTTTTATTATAGAACACATTATAGGCAGCGTCTTTGAAAACAGTTGCCGTTTGTGAATAGTTGTTACCAATTAAGAGGCATTTCTTTAAAAAGGTAGAAAAATACCATCATCAAAGATAAAAGGCATTTCTCTGAAGAAGTAATTTTCATGTTCAAAGCTAGGAGTCAGGAGGTCCGCTGACAGATATTTGTTTCAGTCCATCAAAAATGTCTTTTTAAACTTTGAAACGCTGAATACTGATGCACAAATATCTGTAGAATACACTGTGTTGGTGCAGTGCAAATGGATATGGACACGCAATATGAAATTAGATGTATTTGATGTATTTTGAATGCATTTTGAATGGCAGCCCGTCCGTGCACCTCAATGCTGCGGTAATTGAAACAGATCACATGACTTCAAACACAATCTAAAATGCATTAAAGGGTCTGTAGCGAATTTGTTTTCATGTATATGAGTAAAATTTGTCTCACCTCAGTACAGATGTATTGTATAAGCAACTCTCCAAAATATGTCTGTTGT
This sequence comes from Periophthalmus magnuspinnatus, assembly GCF_009829125.3. Classification (NCBI taxonomy): domain Eukaryota; kingdom Metazoa; phylum Chordata; class Actinopteri; order Gobiiformes; family Gobiidae; genus Periophthalmus; species Periophthalmus magnuspinnatus. The sequence continues at coordinate 21,513,940 of NC_047143.1, forward strand.
GTGCTGTCTGCATCTAATTGGCTCTGTGCACAATATCGCCCGGCAACCTCACTGTTAGCATCACTACTTCCTGTCCGATTTTATCCCTATGACGTTTTTTTGTTTTTTGTTTTTTTTGCCGAGTTACGCTCAAATTTATAAATATTTAAAGATAAGGCAGGGGACAGGGAACTGTAGGTGGATACCAGTGACAGCATGTTAAAAACTACACAAATAAAACAAATACTTCACCAGAGGGAACTTATGTGTTGAAGAAGAGGGATGTCTGTGTCTCAGTGCTTATGCTAATGCTAATTTTGAGGCCTAATAAATATTAAAAGTATTCTACATATTATATATATATATATATATATATATATATATATATATATATATATATATAATATATATATATATATATATATATATATATATATATATATACACACACACACACACACATATAATTCAATTCTTTATTTTAATCAATTAGAATTTTAATAGGTTGTTTATTTTAGGTTTTCCGATTTTAATAAAAGTGACTTTGAGACGCAATGAGCTAGCTAGCGTGTTGCCGTGCACAGAGCCTATTATGAAGCACTTTATTGTCTGATAATTAGGACGTACACTGTTAGCATCCTACTTGATGCTAGCATTGCATTACTGTGACAACAAAACTCCACTCTGGCCAAAAGTTGATCAAAAACTCTTCTAAACTCATCAAGGTGAATATTTAGGACGCTCGCATTGCATAAGATAAGTGAGGAACAACTGTAAACTGTTTAAAATGAACCAACTCTGTTTTTTTACATTTTTAAGACAGTAAAAATCAGGTAGACTGCATTTTAAGTATCACAGTAGGAATGAATATAATCAATGTAATTATTTCTGAGGAAAAAAAAATAGATGAAGAGTGTAATTTTTTTAAAGATCAAGCGCTTTTGTATCCGCTTCACCCGGACAATAAAAAGCCCAATTTTTACATGGTGAAGGCCGCCATTTTAGGTCACCGAATGGACACGCGCTCCATTATTGCAAATATCAATAATAGCAGACACTTTGAAGAGCATGTCGGGGTAATAGAATTTTAGTCATCTATAGATGACATGTCTCAAATGGACCAATTCACGTTTTCTTTTCTTCTCAAGTTTGTATTCATTCATTGTGCACCGGGCCTGGTTCAATATCTAATCAAATGGGACTAAAAACAGATAAAATTGGAGGTTCAGTCTGCAATGGAGAAGGGTTTGATGGCTTTTCCCTCAGAAATATTCACAAAGGACAACTATTGTAAAGTGTTGCAGATGTTCGTGAGTGACTAAATGCTTTTTTAAGACTAAAATCGATACGGGGCTTATTGGTAACATTGAAATTGACATTGTTTATCATACTGCAAAGCTCTCAAAGTGAATTAGGGGTATCATTTGGTGACTGGCGTTCGATGGCAGGCCTTTATGACTCCGCGTCAGATGCAGAGGCAGGGCGCTAATGGGAGGTCTTGTTACCCCAGTCAGCGAGCCTCTTATTCAGACGCAAATAGAAGAGTATTAATGTCAATTAGAGCAGCAGTCAAAACATCAGGAAAACAAAGGCATGGTGCTCGGGGGTTCTCTCTAATGGCGCTTACCCTTGTGTTGTCATTGTGTTAACTGGAAACCATTACCATATATATATAAAGCGGAAAATGCAGCATGAAATTAGAACAGACAAATTATTAAAACATGTCAGGCGTTGCTATGGTAATGGTTGCTAACTATACAGATGCTGACATATGTTCACTCTTGTACATATACTACATCAAACGAGAAGTGGAACGCAACAGAGTACAAGTAAAGTAGTGTACTTAAAAAGAATGTTTGGGTTTCTCTACTCAAGTCAATTTTACAGTGGATACTTACTTTTACTTTACTACATTTGAATGGTAATTGGTCACTTTTTTATATAGCGCATTTCCACCTTCAAGGCACTCAAAGCGCTTTACATCGAAGAACCACTCACCCATTCACACACACATTCATTCAACAGTGTACACAGACACTGGGAGCAAGGTGGGTTAAGTGTCTTGCCCAAGGACACAATGACAGCATTAATCTGTGGGAGCTGGAATCACACCGCCAACCTGTGAACTGGACTGAAAAGTAAAAAGTATTTTTCATATGATTTCAGCGGCAATTTTTACCATGTTTGTGGTAACATCCTGACTAAAGTTTTCGAGTTCAACCTTCGGCTTTGAGCAAATAAAAATAAACATACAAAAAAATTCATGGGAAAAGTTAAGAAATTGATTCATGTTGAAAGTGTTGGCCAAAATATGTATCATTCTGAAAAACAGATTTAACAACAAAAACATTTAACACTTTGACAAATTAACAACACTTTTTACTTTTTACTAAGTACATTTTTAAACAGGTACTTAAATACTTTCATTCAAGTACTTTCATGTAAGTAGATTTTTTCATGTAATACTTTGACTTGAGTAACTCTTTACCTCTGTATCTGTATTTTTACTTGAAAAACAAAACTGAGTACTTCACCACTGATCAAAACCCGGATTAGGCTAAATGTGATGAAATTATGCTTATATTTTATCATCTAACAAACTGTATTCTTGAAGATTGCGTCGAGAACAGAGTTTTCTTGACACTAACTAAACTAAACTAAACCTGGACTAAACAACTTACCTCAGTTACCCATTAGTATAGAACGGCTCGGGAAAAGGATAGAACATTGTGACGATTATTTGACAAACAAGATGAGAAATTCAACTTTTGTTAAATCCAGTTGAGAGAAAAACACAGACAAATACATGTCCAAAATACTAAAGGTACACAGTGTAGCTTTTCTGGTGCAATGTTCGCAATCTTCTTGTCTTCATGGAGATATCATTGCTTTTCCTGGAATGTTCCACAGTATCGTATTACACATATCCATATCAACAAAGGCAAGCAGGTCAAGTTGCACTCAAAAAGAATGCACGATTTTTAAGGTATTTTTTGACAAATTTAAATACTTAAAATAGGTTAATCCAGGAAAAGCAATAATATTTCCATGGAGATAAGCAGGTGGCAGACCCCTCCCATCTGAAAAGTTACACAGTGCACCTTTAACACCAATGTACCACATGTTGCGAAGCCTTTTTTAACTCGTTTTTGAAAAGTGCTGTGAAAGTGCCATATTTATAGAAAAGACAGAGGTAATATACATTTATCAAAGTGAGTGATGTTTACCCATTGCATCAACAACTGACCTGTGTTCCTTTTCCAAAGTGCACAGCAGCTTGTTTGGATGCGATTCATACTTAATTTGCATCACCTCTTCCACCTACAATAAAGACATGTTTTTGGCATTTATAAATTACAGTCATTATATCCTACTCCTTGTTCAACACAAAAGCATCAAGTAACGTCATGAACTAAAGTGGATCCGATGAAGAAAACAAGTACTGTTCATATTCTAGTACATGTATATACCTTACAGAGAAGATATTGAACAGTGAGCCAGTTTTTGTAGGCTGCGTATAAACCAGATATTAGCCATAAAACAGGTCCAAACCCCTGAACTGTTAAAAGAGCAAATACTATGTGTGATGTGAGGGTGATGATGTCATTAAGTTAAATGAGGGGACAAGAGCAGGTTGTCCTGATTAATAACTAGTACGACATGAAATATCCAAAAGGTAAAGTCAGAAATGTTGAATCTGACAACTTCTATTAGTCTATTTATTGATAATTATTTTAGCTGCCCTCATCTGTATTAAATATTATTGGCCTGAACAATGTGGAGCACTTCCTGTATTAACACATTACATCACAAGGTGGAACAGAGTGTTTTCTGTTTGCAAGAAGAACTCGGCCTAAACTATGCGGGGATTGTGTGTTAAATGTGTGAATGAAACAAAACACAACCACTTGAATGTTTTACTGAGGAAACAACATTATAACAGATCAGAAAATAGCATGATATGGGCCCTTTAGATATGATGGTGTTATGTGAACTAAACCCATTAGATGTCTTTTTAACGTACAGTTTCACACACTTCCACTCATCTAAATAAATCCTCCTCATTCAATGTAAAAACATGAGCCTAAATCAAACCCAAGCTCTTAACATGTCGAATTGTGATCAAAGCAGGAGCTAAATGAGCTCTAATGAAAGTCATTTTGGACAAACTAATGGTCCTGGTTTATGAGGGCAGTAAAATTCTCTCCCAAACACAACCATGATTGCAATCCATTTTTGAAAATTAAAAGACATTAAAAGGCTGGCACAAAAAACCAATAGGAAGATGCTTTGAAATACAAGAGAGAACACGATGAAGTGAAACATTTCAGAAAAAAAACGGTTGAAATTAATAAACAACAAGATAATCTTTAGTTTGTTTTTTAAAATTGCCAGTTCAAACTAAGATCCGAATTTTAGATGAGCAACTTGGTTCAACGTGTTAGCATTTCTAAATACCATACGCACAGTTGGATAACCCTCTCTACTAATGCCCTAGATCATAAACCAAGTCTAAAGCAGGAGTAGATACTTTTAAAACCCCAGGAGTAACTCCATCTTAGCTTAAGGACGAAATATTATGTAAAATAGATGTTTATGAGATATTCACCATGTTATAATGGTGTTTCCTCATCATTAACTTACCCAGAGTTGTATTTCAATTGATTCATGCATGTTTGAGTACCAGTAATCTTGTATTATACTGCATTGGGTACTGAGAAAGGAAAGGTTTTCACTTACCCTCTATCTCAGGGGTGACGAACAAGTTAGGTACAAAGAGCCAAAATTTTCAACCGTAACACTCAAAGAGCCACACGACGCACTGACCTGCCAAGACAGACACACACACACACACACACACACAATTACAACCATATTATTTCCCTTAAAACACTCCTCCCCTTACAAAACAACAGCAAGCATTGTACTTCTGTTCATTTCAAGATAAGTGTCCACCCTCAACACACACATCAAATGCAGCTTAGCCAGAGTTAACACAGCACCTACCCCAGAGGTCAGATACCCCCCCACAAACGCATATAAACACACACACACAGGCATCTCTTCCTCTCTCTCTTTCTCTCACTCTGTCAAACACACACATTTGCTCTTTATCTTCATCTCTGTCTCTCTCTGACACACACAACTACTGAACACACTTCAGAAACACATGTAGGGCCTGTATAATGTAAACTGAGGGAATATTTATAGTTTTTTTTTAATTATTTTAAACTATTTATCTATTATCTTGTTTTATTGCATGTACCATTATCCTTCTGTTCTTTAACTGTGCGGTGCAATACTGGAATTTCCCCACTGTGGGACTAATAAAGGCTTATCTTATCTTATCTTATTAAAATATTAACACAAGCATAAGTCAGGTGTTATTTCCAAACCACATCACAGATTTTCTTACCTTGTTGGAGTGATGGGATGATAATCTCAGAGGGATTTTTTATTATCTGGAGCCAAGGGCTGTTTTAAAAACTCTCCTTCGTTGTACGTTTTTTTAGCACGGGCAATCTTCCACGCCACTTTATAGGATGCAAGTGTCACAGTTTCTCCATGCTTGTTCAATTACTGAAACATTTGAGACTGTCTTTTTACCGGGCTTTTCAAGGTGCTCAGTTTGTGCTTGCGTAGTTCAGAACCTTTGGGGAATTCCTTGTCCATATGAGCCTGGAGAGGCTAAAATGACGCTGAAGATTTGAAGCCTTGAAATGTGATATTGTAGTATTGCAGTATTGAGTCATTTGCCATTTCGTTCAATAAAAAAGTAAGCATCTTCCCATTCTTCCAGAAATGTCCTGTGTTCATCCTCATATTTTCGTTTAGTTTTGCATTTTGCCATTTTGACTCGAGGGTAACAGTGTGCACGCGCATGAAACGTTTACTTATTTTCGCGGCATTAGACGTGACCCGCGCAGATGACCCGCGGTCACGTGTCAGACGCAGCGTAAAAAAAAGCTGATAAATCCGTTTTTATATATTGTTTATTATTTGTTTTAATAAGCCCTCGTGGATTTGAATGTGTTTTAAGAGAGAAAAAAAATAAGTGAAACATGATACAATGCAAAGAGCCGCAGTATATAGAAAATATTATAAGAGGCAAAGAGCCGATTCCTATTGGCAGAGAGCCGCATGCGGTTAGAGAGCCGCGTGTTCGCCACCCCTGCTCTATCTCCACCCATTGCTCTGTACTTATTTGCAATGAATAAAAACGGTAAAAACAGGTTTCTATGTAGACTGATTGGGTGACAGGTCAGACTATGTAGACTATAATTGGTTCACTTTTATTAATCAGTGTTTCCCATTAATACATGAGACTTCAGTGGCCCCCCCCCCATAGTCTAAAATTCACCCTATAGTCTAATTTTAGTATAATCCAGGTTGTTTTTAGACTTTCTTGCTCATTGTATTATCATAAACTTATAAAAAGAGACTACACTGTTCAAAAATGACTACTTAAAGATTAAATACAGGCAGTAAGTGACATGTATACTCCACAAATTTAAGGAGATTAAATAAATGAACTAAAAATATTTTGTGCCACAATAGTCTTAACTAAATCTATGGAACACTGCATTAGTACAACGTTTCAGTCCCTCTGCCCTTCTTTGGGTATCTGAGGAACGTCAGAGGGACCGAAGCGTTCTACTAATAAAAATGAACCAAGAATGAGACAGTGAGTCATCTTAAAAACAGTAAAAACAGCTAAATGGAATGCTGGTTACTATGGAGAAATACACCTGTGGACATAAATGACGTATTCAACCCTCTTCAGCTCATATTACATTAAAAAAAATAAAATAAATTGCAGAAATCTCCCCACTATTGCAGCAAAAATATGTGCACAATAAATACTGAGCCCCAAAATATATAGATCCAGTTTTCATATACTGAACACCAAGTTGATATAGTAACAGTGTAATAGTAGTAGTAGTAACGTAACAGACCTACTTCTGAGTTGTACAGTTTTTAACAGGAAGTCAGTAGACCCATTTCTAATATTAAGCCACTTTAGATCAATATTTCAGTTTACAATGAACAAAATATAACATAACGATCTACCTACAATACAGTTAAATACTAAATACCCGGAAAAACAGCATAATTTGTCTTCTTTAACAAAGTCTTTGGAGTTTACATGGTCAAGTATGAAGGTCTGAGAACAAGGACTCTCCCTGTTGCTAACCTTCTCTCCAGCGGAAACACAAACTCACATGTTATAAATTGATTTGATGTTACAGCCTTGAGCTCTAACTGAGAATACAGGAAATTGACTTGTATCTTTTCATGCTGTATTTGAGAATACGAGGCTGCTCCGATTCAACTCGCCGCGTGAGGGGAAACCAGTCGATAAGAGGTGGATAAACGTACACTCACACGTCCCATAGCCGCCCGCTAATATAACCGAGCGCGCCCTGTACACAAAGTGAGGGGGAGAGTATCACTATTCCCAGCAGTGTGCCTCTACTTCACTCTACGCTGCATTTTCAGAGCTCAGAGTGCACCACGGACTTCAAAGGTAAAGATAAGTCATCCCCCTGTCATGTAAATATAGGGATATCTGCAATGCACCATGGGACAACGCTGCACCAGCCGGAAAGCAGCCGGAGCTACTACAGCATCCTCTGAGGAGCAAGGTACTCATTAAATTTCAAAAAGTGGGAACAATCGGCTTTCAATACTGTCGTCAAGAAGTTTTAATGATTGAACATTTTAAAGGGCCCATACTACGCCTTTTTCTGATCTGTGTTATAATGTTTCTTCATCAAAAACATAGCGGGAGTTGTGTTTTGTTTCATTCCCACATGTTTAACACTCAACCCCTGCGTGTTTAAGCAGTGTTCTTCTCTCAAACAGAAAACACTCTGTTCCACCTTGTGATGTCATGTACTACAGGAAGTGCTCGACTGTGTTTTTAAACTTCATGCACTTTCACTAGAATCATTTGGATGATTTCAGCCTAGAACCAATGTCAATCTCAACTGAACAAAAGGTAAAACGTAGATGTCAACTTAAAATCTACCACATCATGACATCACAAGGTGGAACAGAGCATTTTGAGCTTATTCAAATGTGTGGATGAAACAAAACACAACTCCAAGCATGTTTCTGATAAGGTAACAGAATTATAACATGGCTTAAAGCTCACAAGAGTCGATTCTGTGTGATATACGACCTTCAAGTGCTTTCCCAACCTTCAGAGCTAACAGAACATGAGCATTACTTCCTGATTCACAGACGATAAAAAAACTCTATAACAGGTACAGACCTTTAAGAGAAAGAGTTTAGTTAGAAACATGTATATATCTAGAAACATCTGCTCTCAAAACAAAGTAGTACATGATACAATAAGAGTTATCACGAGAATTATTAAATTATGTATTGCCTTGTTTTGAAAGTTGTTTTTTTTGTTGTTTTTTTTATGACAGTTAAGAATGGAATGGTCTTACCTGGCGAATCCATAACGACATCTCTCTCTGTATTTTTTGTACAGATTTGATTTCAGTCTGGTTCCCACGCCCTCTGTTGTGTTTCAAACCCGGTCAAACGTGATCATCCAATGAGATTTGTGTTTTGTTTTTTGTGATAAAATTTGTTATTGTTTACAAAAGTTTAAAAAAAAGAGATTTGTTTTGTTTTTTTCAGTGACACATGTGAAACGAAGGAGCTCATTGGTCACTTATAATTTACAAATAAAACCAAATTTACCTCACCTCAGATTAACAGTTTAGTGCTTTGTTCATTGATTCTGATTATGTCTGCCATGTTTTTCAGCCTCTGTGAATGTTTTTTACCTTTATTAATTCTGATATGGACGGACCATGTGCGTCCCTGATTGGCTAATCCAGCTGTCAATCACTCTCATATGAAAACAAGGAGATTCACCGGTGACCAGACTCACATTTCAAGTACTGAAGAAGTGTGCCAGGCAAGGGATGGTCCTATATAAAAACAGTTTAATGGATCAGGTATTCCATGTGTCCAAAACTGATCCAATACTTCAATCAGCCATTTATTGAGGACAGACACACATTTTGATTATTTGTACGTAGATAATACTATAGTTAGTGATGCAGTGTTCTGGTGTACAAAATTTACTGATTTCCCCCAACAACTGGTTCACGTGAGTACACATTATTCACATGCAGTTCCACAAATAGCCTCTTAACTCCAGTATTGCGAACTTTACAAATTACCGCCATATGAGACAAATAAATAAGCCACGGCGGGCTCGTAAACAAGCAGAAAGTACAAAACAAAAGGTCAGCACAATGTATTTTTACCATCCATTAGACACTGCAGCACACTTTGGTTTGACAGGTTTCTCCCACTGTAGCGCTCGGGGTGACAAAGGATTTCTAAAAGCTTTGACCTTGGATGCACACCTCACGGCGCAGATGGCTCGGACTGATCCAAATGGCTCCGTGCTCCAAGTCTGATTGGCATTTGAAGAAACAGTCCATCGATTCAGCTGGGTTATTTCCTCTACTGTGACATGCTCTCAAGGCTGTTATCCCAGCAGGAAGACTAGCTCTGCAGGATGTCAGAGCAGAAAGCGCACGCCCCAAATGCACCATGTCACAACACTTGTCCAAAGTTAAAACACAGGCCAGAGCCGGGCCACATCGCTCGGTCACACACTGCCTTTAGGCATCATAAATCTATAGTGCAATCTACAGCCGTGGAGAACACTACCCCCGTGTGAACCGCTAACTTGCTGCTAAGGCTGTAAGATTAAAGTCATCGAATCAAAATCTCAATTTGAATGGATGCAGCCAATCGCGAACGCTTTTTTTGGAGTACCATCATTTCCTCCACAACAAACAACAAAATATTCTTTTTTATTCGGCATAAAAACTGCTAACCCTGAACTTTAGATCTGTACAAACATGCTCTGATATGAAATTCTTGTAAAGTTTGTCAGTTCATTTCTGGCTTTTGGTCAATTCTTCTAGGTTTAAAACATGAACTTTCAGAAGAATTATATTATTAAAACAAAATTGTGAATATAATCGCAATCGTAAAAATCTTTCCCTAATTGTTGGTGGTCTGATTACTACATTCATTAAATATTGTCTGTTAGCCGCAGTTTTAGAGGAGAATAACTGCATAAAGCAAAGGTCAAAACATCAGCTTTTCAGTGCGATATATAGTACTGAAGTAAATATACACGATAAATGATGATATTGCAACAAATTTATGCCAATGACACAAGAACCCTAAAGCAGATTTATACCCCAAAAACTAGTCTAAATCTATAATATTCTTTAAAAAAAACAAAAAAAAAACAAAAGCAGCAATAAATAAACAGCAGAAGGAAACGCTTTAGTACTTAGCTCATCTATAATGAGCCAAAAAAGTTATTAATTCTTATTTTTATCACATAGCCAAAAAATATACACATAATAAATAGCAACCCCTAAAAACTATTGTTCCATCTAACATATATTTGAACGAAGGTGATACAGTAACTATCGTAACAGGCGGAACAGAAAAAGGAATGGGCCATGCTAATTCATGCTATAACCTTTACGTATGCACACAATTATGAACCCAAAATGCTTGTAACCTTACTTAAGTTTTCAGTTTTGCAGGACCAAGCGAGTCAACTCCACAATATTGCGTTGTTGTTTTATGCATCAAACCATTTGACACAGTTTTATCAGAACTTCAAGCTGGGAACATCTAATCTTGCACCTGGTCTTTTTATGCTTTCAAAACAAATCAAATATCACTTTTTTATACACATTTTTATCACAATTATCTCCACTATATGACGTCTGTAGCTATTCTTTCCATTCTCAAGTTATTCTCATACAAGTTCAAGGTCATCGCAACACTCATTACAATCACATTTAATTCAACACTTGCTTATGCGCAATTTCTTCTTCTTCTACTGCTTGCCAGACAGTATTTAAATCTCCAATTGCTGTACTTGAAAAATTAAGACTTGTAGTGTGACATTGCTCTGCCCCTCATCACTCCTAATAGCTCTCTCTGTCTCTCTCTTGTCCCCCTATGTCCTCATCAAGGGTAGAGCCAACCAAAGCAGTTACCTGGGGTCCCACTTCCCAGAATGCCGTGTTGAAAGCCAGACCCAAATGAACCCGTCACCCACATCTCTCTGCACTAAAGCCGCTGGCCTGACAAAAATATTTAGCCCTGCCACTCTCCTGATATTGGATATGTCACCCTCCATTGCCTGTACTATGGACCAATGTCAAAGTCATTTTACCCGCGGTGATTTTCTCTACCATGAGCTGCACAATAGCTCTCGAAGTAGATGATGTCGTCCACGAGGGGAATATCAAGAAAGGTAAATACATGGCTGGGTCAGGGCCAAACAATGCATTGTGCTGGGAATTTGTACATGCAGTTTAAGATATGTTTATCAGAGGTGCACTTATATTTGTTGGTCAATCCACTTAAAGGTGCTCTACTGGATGTTTACGGTGTTCAAAATGTGAAAAATGCAACTAGTTTATACAACAGTTTGCAGATGTCCAAAGTTATTCCTCACTTAAAGGGCCCATACTATGCTATTTTCTGATCTATGCTATAATGCAGTTTCTTCATCAAAAACATACCTGGAGTTTTGTTTTTGTTTCATTCACACATGTTTAACACACAAACCCTGCATATTTAGGCCGAGTTCTTCTCTCAAACAGAAAACACTCTGTTCCACTTCGTGATGTCATGTAGTAATGTAACCGGTTCATATATATGTATAATTAATGTATAATTACACAAAATGCTGCTTTTGTTTGTCACAGTTTTGTCCATACCTGGTGTTTTGATTTTATGTGCAGCCTTGGTCCTCCAGCCGCTTCTTCTTTCTTTTTCTTTCTTCTTCGTGTGTCCCTCGCCTTGCTCCTGGTATAAATTCGGGGTTTGACTCCCGCCTCTTCCCTTTGCAAACCCGTATTGGGAAGAGGTCAGTCATTCATTGTAATCCCAAGTGTCCTCTTTTAATTGTCTTTATCTTTGTATACATCTGTGGTTATATTTTATTTGTATTTAGATTAATATTGATCTCCTGTGTCGTTTCGTTGTTTTTGTTTGTTCATGTGAGCAAGTGCGGGAAGATGTTGATATTCTCTATTGTCTTTTGTTGTATAGTGTGGGCTGGACCGATGTGTAGCGGCACGTGTTCATAAAGTTTTATACTTTTTATTGAACAGATTAAAGGCGATTCAAAAGTTCCCGCGGTGTCTTGTGGCTCCATAGCACCCTTACAACACAACGCAGAAGTCCACCGGTCACAGTAATACAGGAAGTGCTCCATTGTTTTAAACTCTATACACATCCACTAGAATCGTTTGGATGATTTCAGTCCTGGAATTGCTAATCTCTACTGAACTAAAGGTAAAAGGTAGTTGTTAATTTGAAAACTACAGCTTCATGACATCACAAGATTGTAAATTATAGTCATAAATTCATACTTTTTCAATCATTATATATTATCGAATTCCACCAAATGCATCAGAGCTCTTCAACGTCTGAGGCAAGACACACTAATATCAATATCAATTAATCAATATTTTGTGAACTAATTATAACTTTAGTTGCCACTCTTTTTGTGCTGTCTTCACTAATTTAGTTTTATTGTGTGGACTTTTCTTTTGAGAATATTTGTTGAATCCCTTGACTCACAGCAGTTTGTGATTTTTCTGTGATACTGGTACGATCGAATACTGTAAATGTACTTAGAGATGGTACTTAGAGATGGACAGTAAAAGTTACATCAGTTGCAATATAGAACGTTTATTACATTTGAATTCATTGTGTTCTGAAATATTGCTGTTAATTGTAATATGGTCAAAAGTAAATATTAAGAATGTAAGAGAGCTGTGCAATATCTCGGAAAATATTTGTTGGATCCCTCGACTCACAGCAGTTTGTGATTTTTCATTCTGTGATACCGAGTAAACCTCTTGAACCAGGACTGAGTCTCTGTTGTTTCTACCACAACACCCAGAACACAGCACAGAGTTATATCAAACGACGGGACCGGTTATATAAGGTACAGTACACTTTATTGATGGGTCCCATCTCTAGATCTTGAGCCAGACTTGGTCAACTCTGTGCTGCTGTGACCCCGGAGTGCCTGGAGAAAACCCATCCAGGCACAGGGAATAATGTGCAAACTCTGCACATTAAGGCTTGGGCAGTCTGGGAGTCAAACCTCGAACCTTCTTGGTGTGAGAGAGCTAGCTACTGAGAGACCTAGCATTCTAATTATTCATAATAATGAGTTTATAAGAGGGTTTCACAGCTTTCAGGCTAGATCAGAGTTTTGCTGTCACTAGGCCTGTCACAGTAATTACTATATCGACTTATTGTTCAATATATGAAAGCTGGGACCATATATTTTGGGGCTCAAAATCATATGTATAAAGGGGAACTTTTTGTTATTTTTGATGTAACATGAAAGGATTTGGGCTGTAGAGAGTCAAATAAATAACTTATATGGCTAATTATTGGTTCTTTTTGCCATGTATTTGTTGACGTTTACGATGCTGTATATTTAAACATTAGCTTATTGGGATTCTCCTGTATCCTTCTTATTGTGTTAGCGGCAAAAACGTGCTTAGATGTCACGGTGATGCTAGCATGCTAACAGCACACTTTCCAACAGCCTCATTTTTACCTTAAGATATGTGTATACAGTTTATTTGTACTGAGGAAAATGAATTTTGATGAAAAATATATTTGACCACTACTGGACATCAGCAATAGTAAAAGGCTTGGTAAACATGCATCAGAGTTTGAATGTCACTATAATGACAACAACTAAACCATTTACCATCTGGGCTGCTTTTGGTCGCAAAACACTTACATTTTGCCATTGGATTTCATTTTCTTTGCGTTATTGGTAACACAATTTTGCTGCTTTCACAAATTTCTCATAACAGAGATTGGGTCATCTTTTTGAGCCTATGTAAGATTTTTCTATGCATTGCAAAAGACATGCACGCTAAAACTGGACCAGAGCGTGACATAGTTGAGATTCGCTCGTAAGTTGAATGGGAGCAGCAAAAAATGTGAAGTAAATGAGCAGAACGTGTATGATGTTATTGCATAAAAGCGCAAAAAATGACAAATAAGTAATATATAAGCAAATGAGACTGCTTTAGATAGAAAAGATACAAGAATTCAGACGCAGAGTAGCTGTTAACTGAGTACGAGTCTGTCTATGTATGTCAAACAACACAGGAAAACAATATTAAAATCACATCTATTTTCTTTCCAATTATTTGTGTTTTTTCGGTGTACATTACAGTTTCCATAGTAATAGCCCAGTGAAAAATCTGCATCTCCTTTTAGCCAAAGTGCCAAGGATCAAAGCAGAAAGAATAGAGACAGGACAACAAGGGAATTACACCCCAAACACCATGACAATCGTTTTGATAAAACTGCTAGTGCTAGTAGCTGCTGTATGATATTTCACCCGGAGAGGGGGATTTTACATGAAGTGTCAGGGCCAACATTGACCGTGACGGGCAGACCGTTGAAGTAATCCATTACAGTGTGTAGAAAATGCTGTTCTTAAGACCTCTACAATGGGCTCTATGAGACTGGCCCCAAAGCTCGTGGGCCTTGGAGGTGGTGGCGTGACTGTGAATGATGCCGGTGATGACGGTGAAGATGAATGGGGTGCACGAAAAGCCAACTCCAGACCACAGAGGGCAGTGTGCAGAGGCTGAGCTGAACGAGTTTAAATATGTCTTCAAAGTCCACAAGTTAAAATCTCGTGTAATGAATGACTGCGTGTACCTGTGTGCTCATCTTATTGAACAGGTGCCAAACGGGAAAAAGGGAGATTGATGAATGATTAGGTATCAAAAAGTACATCCTCATGCAGAAATATCAATATTTAAAATAAAATGAGTCAAAAAATGTATGTATTTCAAAGCATTATCTAAACATACATTTAATTTGGAGAGAAGATAATAAGATAAGCTTTTATACAACATGTTAAAATTCTTTATAATAGGAATTTCAATGCACCTTGATACAAAAATCATTGGTCTCAGTATCAGAACTATATCGCTGCACTTGCTTTAATATTACTTGGTATCGGATCTAACCAAAAGTGCCAAACATTACAGAGGCAACCACTGTGCGTAACCATTCACTGTCACTTTGTGAATGTGCAATTTATACCCACCATTGCGCTCATAGACTGTATATCTAAATGGACAAAGTTAATGCACTAGTCCCCACGTTCCAAATAGGAAGTGATCATGGGCGGTCTTCCGGGTCCATCAACTCTGGCTCCATTTCAGTTTACGTTGAAAAATTGTCACTCCTCTCTCTGTAACTGCTGCAGTGAGCCTAGTCATTAAAGTGTTTGTATTAACCCGCTCTACGTGATCCTGGTGTTTTTATTTAGCTTTTTGTCCTTAAATCAAGATCAGCCGCCTTCTTTCCCCAAAGTCGCTCCAACTAGCATTAGCAACAGCTTTGATTGACAGACATGCCAAGCGCCCACTCCCTGCTAGACCAGCGGTGCAGACGGAAATGTGTGTTACCTTCAACAGCCTCACTTTAGAGTGGCTCTTTGGTTGCTATGATGCTCGTGCTTTGAATTCAAAATGGAACTCGGCTCCCAGTTTGCTCCTATAACCGCTAGCCTCGATGAGCTTCATTTACTGGAGCCGAACGCTATGGGTGACATCACACTCCCTTAGTCCACTTCTTTATTCTGTCTATAACTGCACGTAACACTTACAACAATAATAAACAATAATATTTCAGCATTATTATCCCCAAATACTTACAAGGCAATAAAGTATCTGGGTTTTTGCATACTGTATTATATTGAATTTCTGAAGCTATTTATTCATGCCAAAATGCCTTTACAAAGCTTCACCATGGAGCGCTGGTCTGTGGTAGACAAGCATTCACAGCAGATGGTTTCCCTTGGGCTTTTTGCACAGCAGCAGCTGGTTAGTAAGCTATACTTGTCCTCACACATAACCAACAAAACCAAATCCAAAAGGCACATTTTCCTTCACCACTGTTTTGCAAATCTCACTATTCACCAAGAACATCCAGCTCACCATTGTGTTCCCTGCCTTTATCTAGGATTCTCACTTAACACATTCATTTGGTCTATCTCACACTTTCTGCCACTTTTTGTGTGGTTTTATTTGATGGAATCTGCCAATTGTCAGCCCACTGAGATTAGCCTCTATAACGTGTCAATTTGAAGGAAACGGCGAGAGTGTTCAAATTGGAGAGGGCGCCACGGAGGCAGAGGAGGGCTCAGTGACAAACAAGTCTTCTGAAGCCCTGTGTCTCTGCTCCTAAAAGCTTGTGCAGAGTCAGAACTGAACCGTGCTTTTGTTCTCACAGACACAGCCATCTCACAAGAAAAGCCTTTCATTTCAGTGCGTTCTGTGTAATGGGCGATTGGAGCAGCCAGCCGCCAGTACATTGTAAAGTGCCACAGGAAGCTTAGGTGACGAAGGTTAATGAACCTACCTTTTCCATCATCCCAGAGGGAGTTTTATGGGGGAATTAATTACTTGTGACAAACACGCCAACACTTGGACGCGCTGCTACTTCTGCCAGGCGGTCTGTGAACAAAAACATTTTCGCAGTGCAGTTATATTATGCATGGACGTGTCTAATCAGTGCCCTATGCACAAACTTATGTCAGAACACAGAACCAAAACAGATCCCCAGACTCGCTGACAAAACATGACAGACCATAAAAAATGCAAAGTTCACAAGTGGCGTCTCGCTGTTTCCTCAGTAACACTGCTCTCTTTGAACCATTATGGCAGCGCTCTCTGGAGGAACAGGGCTGTGAAATGACAGACACTCTCTCTTCGGAACATGGCTCTTTGTCTGCAGTGGCCCTGCACTGGGACGATGTTTAACACACCGCAGCAAGATGCTCCAGAATGCCATTGGAGTTGTGTGCTGCCATCGTTCCCATGAGCAACGCCATGATTAAAATGTCATGTTTTAGAGTCCCCTGTTAGCGGCATATTGACCCCGTTCATCAGACACTAAATGCTGTTTCTTTTTGCCGATCGGTCTGTTTGATGAACTCAGGCGTCACGTGTAGGAGAGTGCCAGCCTCTGAACAAGGAAAGTGAGCTAATAAAGAATATGGAGTTTTAATAATTAAGATCACGCTGGCTTTTAATTGCATCCCTCGCACACAGCAGATACCAAGGAGACATGATATTGCATATAAATGAGTCATTATCGGTACGACTAAATAAATATAAAATGGGATGTTTAAAGACCAACTGATGAACAGAGAAAACTAGTGAGCACTATTAAAACGTGCATTATGCATACAAAAGAGCCCATTCAAAGTCCTTCATGCTGACCAGTGAAAAAAGTCACTTAAGTCGTGTATAATCTTCAGCTGCGAATGGTAGGAGGAATAGCGGAGAAAGCCAAGAAGGGTGAGAAATTGAAAAAGATCTCAAATTAAAAATAAGGTAATTTGTAAAGATATTAAAACACAAGTGCTTCCCACAAGTTTATATTTATTTGGATGATTTTTAGTGAATGTTGCACTTATTGCCTCTATTAAAAAAAGAATCAAAGGCCCTAAATTATGCAAAATGGACTCTTCTGAGCTTTAAACTCAGAATGTTGTTACCTCCTCAAAAACATAAGTGGAGTTGTGTTTTGTTTCATTCACATGTTTGAGCAATCCATTATTATATAGCCTATCTACATTTCCAAAGTTCAAAATGCTCTGTTCCAGCTTGTGATGTCATGCAGTGGTAGTTTTCAAGTAGACAGCTGCATTTTACCTTTAGTTTAGCAGAGATTGGCAATTCCAAGGCTGAAATGATCCAAATGATTCTAGTGAAGGTGTGCGGAGTTTAAAATACAGTGGGGCACTTCCTGTATTACCACATGACATCACAAGGTGGAACAGAGTGTTTTCAGTTTGAGAGAAGAACTCAGCCTAAATATGCAGGGTTTGTTTGTTAAAAATGTGTGAATGAAACAAAACACTACTCCAAGTATGTTTTTGATGAGGAAACAACATTATAACATAAATCAGAAAATAGTGTAATATGGGCCCTTTAAATACAATTGTTTCTGTATAAATTTTAATACAATTGGCAAAGAGTACATTTTTAATACCAATTTATTGCTTGTTTTAGAATATGGAGCAAAAAATAGACTATAGGGAGCCATGGTAGCCTCCTGTAATGGGACACAAATTGCAATTCAATGAACTTGTACTTGTTATCCTGGAACGGTTTGCTCTTATCCCTCTGCAGTGCTATCCAAAACTCACAGACAAATTACCCAGAACACCTCAGTCATGAATAATTGATGGTGCTGTACTTGAAAACTGACACCAACAGTGCACAGGAATTGTGGGAAAAGTTTAAATATGTCACCAGACTCAATGGCTTCCTGACATTCATGTAGCAGTAAATAGATAGACAGTGCGTAAAATGAATCTTATTATACCAGGATCTTATTCTGAACTTTGAAAATCATTAAATTGAAAAATGCAGTTAAGACAAAGGTCAAAACAGATCTATAAAAAGGTTAAGGTACTGTATATGTCTGCTTAATAAAAACAGTAAGCATTTCCAAGAAAGTCGACATACTTTATATCAGGGTTTTATTACTATATGACTAGTATCAAGTTTCTCAGTTATATTTTTTTTAAAGTTGAATGAAAATAGAAGTTCTGAATGTCTCTACCAACTCTCACGTTCTTCAAGCGACACTGATCAATTCAATACAGCCTACGATCCCAAAACTTCACATATTCAAATGTACTGTTTTATGAAGACAAGGTTATTCCAGGTTTGATTTCTTGACTCACCAAAAAAACACAAAATTCCATCTATCATCTTACTGTCATTTTGGCCTACTGGGACGTTTTTAATTGACATTATTTGCGTGGAAATACAAAATAAGCGGTGGCGTAGATTGCCTTTCTTATTGGAACGTGCATAATTATAGAAACACAGATGCTCGGGCTGATATGATAGAATCGGAAGGTTCAGTTAATTTAATGCGGCCCCATCATTTGTCCTGTGGGAGGTTCGTGCTAATACAAGAGCTCATCGCAGGTTTAGTTTAGATGATCACTTCAGTCATTAGCCGCTTATTGCCAGAACTGGTGCCGCATGTAAACAACAAGGTAGCTTTCTAGAGATGTCCAGATATGGGTTATTTTTGTGTGTTTTGAGCCTATTGACCTTATTCTGTCTGGCCTACTTTTGCCGTGAATGCAAGTAAACTGCACTGTCTTTGCGGTGGCAGTTCTGGTTAAGCAAGAACGATAAAGAATTTGGGAAAAGTTTTGCTAAAATCTGATATAAAGTAGTTGGATTTGTGTAAACTGTTCAATGTTCATGTGACCAACAAGTCAACACTGCCCTTCTATTTTCTTTCTCTGGGTGGCTTTAAAACAGCTTTGTGGTCACTATAGAACTTATTTACTGTCAAGATCGTCAGACCCATGCAAAAAAATACTAGAATGACAATGGTTGGCACCCATAGCACCCATAGAATAAGGTGCATACCGATATCTGATATTTGTCTTGCTGTCGTGGCCGATAACGGGTATTAGCAGATACCAATATTAAGCCCCAAAGCAAGAACCACACATTTATCTTAAAAGGCACTGTGCTTGATTTCTACAGTCTTAAAACACAAAAAAGAAATGTAGTTTATTTGAAACAGTTCGCAAAGGTCCAAAGTTATTCCTCACCTTATGGATTTTGAACATCCTAATTATTCACAGTGATGGATTTATAAGCACAATTCATGGAAATAATCACTTTCTGATTCTTGGAGGATAAAACGCTTTATAACTAGATGCAGACAGCACACAAGAATCTAATTTCCACCTTAAGAGTCACAAAAATTAGCTCTACCCCAGTATATCTGTGCTGGGGTAGAGCTAATTTTGCTCAACCCAGAAAAGAATGGGTACAGCCACTGAAATTATAGTACAGTTAACAAATTAATCTTTCACTTTTGTAAAAACAATGGAATGACACATGGGCATAGAAAGGGGAGTGCAGAAAAAAATTAATCTATATATATATCAGTCCCAAATATTGGCAAAATTTTCAATATTGGACCAATATCAATATCTGGGGAAAGCAGATAACCTAGGTGTTTGGTACAGGAGAAAGTTTTGTCACCTAGCATTCGAAGAGCAATTGTACGCTTTGTCATTTGTTGGCTCAAATTGCTCCCTGGACATAGCCATTTGGTTCAGTCAAGTATGCTGGAAAGTGTGTGTTGTCAAAAAGCTTGGGAGACTTGTCTTGGTTAGGCTCCTCATGGGAAGAGAATACCACGACTGTCCATCTGATATAAATGGACAGATAGAGCCTTTTCAGATGAACGGGGTACTGCTCCGAGAAAGCTTTGAGGTCATTACTTTAACTTAGATAGAAGAAAAAGGATTTTGACTTAAGATCATATCTCAGGAGACAATTTAAGGTCATGGCAGCTGCACAGATGCCTTGGTAACATGGAGTGAGTGGGCTTTCGGGAGGCATGGACTGAGCGACTGCACTTTGGCATTTAAAAGGAAAGTGGTCATTGGTCAGTGCGAAAAAAAAAAAAAACTAAAAAAAAAAGACACAAAAACATTGTTTGGACCAAGGTATTACAAGATATGGCTGCATGATATGAAAAAAAGATGCGATATTTGATCATTTGTTTAAAATATATTACTGCAATATTTCAATATACTTTTTGGCGCAGTAAGTTCAGTTAATTTTAAACAAAAAAATGCACATTCCATAAATTACTAAACAAAGTCGGCCAAAATAAAAGCTTGACAAGGACAAAACCAAGAGCCAAGTTTAAGGTAGGACTTAATAAGAAAAAACGCGAATGAATGAATTTTACTTTCCAAAAACAGTACACTTATGTAAAATGAAGAACTTTGTGATATATTTATTTTCTTGAGATATCGATTATTGCATCAGCCAGTTTTTCATTATCAATATTTTTGCAATATTTTGTGCAGCCCTATCCCAAGGTCAAATATGGAACAGCTCAATTGTCTATAACTATGTCTATGTCTACGTCTCTGTCTGTAGAAATAGAACTAAAGACAGTGTTGTGAAATATGCATCTGTCTTCTGAGTTTAAATTGTACATTGTGTCTCTGGACAAGTCTGAGGCACAGTCCAAAAAGTTCGGTCTAGGATTTGGGAATGCATTACAAGGAAATATGAATTACAGGAGGGGGATTGTATCTTGTGCTTATATTGGCAGTGCCTCTTCAGTGCAAGTTAAAAATACTTCAGTGTCTTTGCAGTGAACAAATCTAACCATTGGAGAGTATAATTTATTCTTTTAGCTAACAAAAGTGTAGCTGATGATGAGCCCTTGGACAAACTTCTAAATACTTCATGTGGTGCTCAGGTCCACATCAAATACAAATAGACTGAACTTACAAGATATTGGGCCGATACTTGCACTAGACCTGTCAGCTTTAAAGATACTAGGTTGATATTTTGTTTGTGCTGACCATGTGACAAAAGGGAACACCATTGGAAGCTTTATTTAAAAATGCTGTGCTGACTACACTGTTGTACTGTAGTGAACTAAGGTGCTTGTCTAAAAAAACATGTATTTATTATTTCATATCATTATATTTTTCCTCTTTATATACTGACTGTACAGGCAGTAACTTGGGTTGTAGTATTGTAGTCATTTTATATCATATATCGATATAAAATTATTTGAAAGTATTAGACTCTTGTGGTGAAGAAGGAGCTGAGTCGAAAAGGCAAAGCTCTCGATTTACTGGTCAATTTACCTTCCTACTCTCACCTATGGTCATGAGCTTTGGGTAATGACCGAAAGGACAAGATTGCGGATACAAGCAGTTTAAATGAGTTTTCTCTGCAGGGTGGCTGGGCGCTCCCTTAGAAATAGGGTGAGGAGCTCAGTCACATGGAAGGAGGTGGCTCGGTGACTCGGGAATCTATTCCGGATGCCTCCCGGGTGCCTCCTTGGGGAGGTGTTCCTGGCATATCCCATCGGAAAGAGGCCCCAGGGAAGACCCAGGACAGGCTGGAGGGACAATGTCTCTCGGCTGGCCTGGGAACGCCTCCGGATCCCTCCGGAAGAGCTGGAGGAAACGTGTGTGGAAAGGGAAGTCTGGGCATCTTTGCTTAGACTACTGCCTTTGTAACACAGCCACAGAAAAAGCAGAAGAATATTAATGTATGGTCAATCAAAGTGCTCTAAAAATATCTTTAAAAAATATGAAGCATGAAAAAGAAACATATTGGGTGATCTCAAAACATCAACTCAACACTATAAAATGAAATAGCAATAACATTCAACAAAAGATCACATGACCCTTTTAGAAAAAGTTCAGCTGAGCTCTAAGACAAACTTCTAAATATAGCATGTGGTGCTCAGACTGAGACTGTGAATGAAGATCTTTAGTTCAAGTACTTGTGCTTCACAATGGCTCACATTAACGAGAAGTACACCAGGCTTGTTTATATTGGGCCAATACTTGCACTAGAGAATCATAAGCATAATAGATGAATAATTTAGTCTATTGTTTAGTCTATTTGACAGGGACCATGTTCAAATTCATTCATAATATATGTTCTCTTTTATATTATACTTTTATTATGCAGAGTTGTGCCATTTGCAGAGTGCAGACAGTAACTGAGTTTCTGGTAATTATAGTTATTTGATATAATTATTTAAACAAAACAAAAATATCAAAATCTGCCCAACATCCCCTTATCAGCATATCTTATCTGTTGCTCTGGATTACTGAAAAATAGCCATGAACCATCATGGTTGATCTCTAACATCAAGTACTCAACACTATTGCACTTCAAATTGTATTGAAATTGTAATAACAACATTCTAAGCCATTTCCAATTTCAAAAGTCAAGCAGAAGATCACATGACCTTTCTGAACAAGACACGATGTCAAGGTACAACACAACTTTTATGAGATGCTTGCAAAAAAAAACATTCCTTCTTGGCCCTTTCTCATCAAATTCTGAAAATGTTGCCAAAATCCAACTTTTGAGTCGCACAGCTAACTTGTTAACAATCTTGGCAAACACAACCTTGTGAGTGAGGCTAACTAAGTATTTTATTCGCAAACACTGAAAGGGTTTACGTGTTTGCTACATTCCCTCTTCACAGTCTTGTTTCTTCAGTGAGTGCTTTCTTTATCAAATTTCCTTGTGCACATTTTCAACAACTGCATCTTTCCCGCAGAGCCATCATCTTGTATTCTGTCACCATCACAACAGTTTGCCAGCTTTGGGCCAAATACTTTGCATCTTCTTTCTCCAAACAAAACGTTCCTCTACGAATGACGTCCATTAAGTTTGACATTTGTACAAGCGGACCCTCCACGTGGAAATGAGCTATATTACATAGTACCTTTTTCTTTTCCCTCCATCTGTCTGACAGTTCAATTTCCTGCGTGAGGCTTTAATTTGCTGCATCCTCTCTGTACAGTATCTAGGATTCAGATCTCACAAGGTCACACAAGAAGCAGCCGTGGCACTGATATGCATCGACAATGTGATTTCTTATTTTAGCCACGTGCTGGAGCTGGCCCATGGCAGAGCAGAGCACGTTTACAGGAGGTCATTTTTTGTCTAAGCGCAGATGCAGCATATAAAAACAAGTGGTCAGCCGTACTTAAAGAAAGCACATAAGGTCAACACATAATCATCTTATTGTTAATGGAAAAATGTGTTTGTTTAAAGCAGAGGTTATCAAACAGCTTAAAACTCCAGTCTCTCTAGGAATTAATGCACATTTTGATTTACTTTTTATACACTTTCAGGAGGCTGAAGGTTAGAATGTATCCATCTCATTTTCATATAATCCATCAGAACTTCATAAGACGATCTAAAATAGCCAAATCCACAAAGCAATCCAAGCAAAATGTAACTTTACTGTGACATTTTCCATTCAATTGTTTTTTTTTGTTTTGTTTGTTTTTTGTTTTTTACAAACAAGTTGGCAAACTAGATACTGAAATAATAATAACATATATGGATTTCTTTCACATTTTGGCAGCCCACACTCCAGATGAATGCGCTTATAGGCAATCAACAGAACAATAGCATATCTTTACAGACTTGTATTGTGTGATGCCACTAAAGAAACAATAACATATGCTGTGAAGAGTATTCACAGTATAGCTTTTTAGTACATGTACTAAATGAGATACACATGTTATGTAAAAGTCGCCATGAAAGTTAAACCAACTGTCTTGCTGAAATAAAATAACTACTTCAGATTAATTTATGTACTTTAAAGCCTAAACTTATTCACACACCAGTCCTCAGAAGAGCTTTTAAAACTGTGATACCTGCATTAGATTACTGAACTGTTAATCTATGTTTGTTGTATCCGTCCCTATTCAAATAAACAATAAAATAAATACTTTTTATAGCGTGATTATGACACCAAGACAAAATCTGTGCAAAATGCTCAGTTTCATCTCCAGACAGTCTGAAGTTGTCTGTACATTTTAATAATTTGACTAGAAATTTGAAAAAGCATTTTAGATAATCAAGTGTGTCCGCATCAGTTGTACTGTTCCATATTCATTGTAAAAACTTGCTCATAATGATTTTTAATATTTGTATGGACTGTAGGAAACATACTGCATTGGACAAGGTGATATTTTATTGTATTTTACAGCTAAGGTTAATAATGAACTTAGTTAGTCTCATAATGTAATTGTATTTTAGACTGTAGATGGAAAGTAGCAGTAGCTAAATCTGGTACAAATCATCTTTTCTTTTGTAAGATTAATTAATTTGTGCATGGTCCCAGACACATAAAGAAGGAAAGAAAGAATTATATTATATTAAAAGACATTGATCTAAGGTTTCTGTTATTTCATCATGTAAACTGCTCTTGTCAGAATAACAGAGAGGATACCAATATTTGCAGCATCCATCAGTTGTAAACCCTCCATAGACATTACAGTTCTACTCAGCTGATCCCTGTGATCCGACCCTCACTCAGCCAATACAGTCTTATTAGGAGGCACAAAATGACACAGTGCATGCACAATAAAACATCATCTGCTCTCTCCGAGCTCTGCCCCCTTTGACTCTGAATCTCTTAAGCCTGTTTACTTTACATTTACTTTACATTCATGTCACCAGCTTCTTCATCTAAAGACTGAGAGCCTGAGTCAGCCTGCATACATCAGCTCCACTGCATGATGTGAGTACAAATGAGAACCGCGCTGACAACACTGTTAATGAGACCAGTCGCCGAAGCTGTACAAAATACAAGGTCGCATCTGAAATTTTCATGTCAAGATTTGGTGGTGTGCTACTCAGAATAAAAGAAGCATACTTTAGGGGTGAAAGTTGAAATTGCTATTTCAATGGACGCAATTAGCAAATCGCAAATGCTGCATTTTTTTGAAGTACCATCATTTCTTCCACAATCAGCAAAATATCCTGTCTTTTCTACATTAAAATTGTTAACCCTGTAGTTTAGCTCTGTACAAATATGTTCTGAAATGTGATTCTTCTATCAGTTTGTCAGTCTTTTGTCAATTCTCATAGACACTTTTAATTTTTTTTTTTTCTTCTCAAAACGTTCTTTCGATGCTTACATATATATTCCACATTTGCTTTTAAATATGCTTTTGGTCACTGTGGCTTTTGTATTTTTCATTTTTAAAACTTAAAGTACTACGTGTGTTTGGAATTCTAGTAATGTAATTTGCTTTAGCGCTTCTCAAAAAAGCCAATTTTGTGTGATTATTAAGCCAAATGGAAAACTTGCTGTATTAAAATAGGCTGAAATGCAAAGACAGTATGTACCTCTGAGTCGAAAAATACCATGCTTTTCAATTTGGTTGTGTTTATTGCACTGAAAAAGATGCGTCCTTATTCTGTACATGCTTCCAGCCGCACAAACCTGAGTCTTTTTTTTTTGGCCTGGAGGAGCGTCACCTCCTGCTTGTTTCCATGGAAATGTTGTTGCTTTGCTATAATCTTCCACAGGACAGTATAAAACATATATATTCCCATGGAGAATGTTCCGTAAGCTTTTAACTTTCTATTGTCAATGTGCCACATCCAGAAAGTTACAAACCGAGAGTTTAATTCTAACTGCGAAATTATTGGAAAGCTCATAATCGCCTGTGTCCAAGATTAACATGAACGTGGGAGTGGATGTTGCATTTGTAACATTTGACTTTGCGTCTTTATTCTGAGAACCATTGATTTAAATTAAGCCAATTAGCAAAGTACAAGAAAAGCCAAGCAATTAGCGACTGGAGCGCTTTGTTTCAGGCCCGGAATGAAACTTCTTAATCAGGACACCAATCCTCAGACTTCTCTGGCCGTGATGGAGGGGCCGACCATAGATTTTGAGAACGTGAAGTGATGCCAGTGTGCAGATTGGAGTCCATGCTTTGTAATGGGCGTAATAAATGAATCTATTATGGCACAGTGATGGGAGCGTGATCGTACTGTCACTGAATGTAATACTGTGGCGACTCGGAACAGCAGGAAATGTTTGTTTATACTCAGGAGTGACACAATTCAGATTTGTCATTTTACTTTATTTTAGGGTACACTTACTAACTTATTATATTTTTATTGTGCATAATCTTATTCTGTTGCTAATTAGACATTTACTAACACTCCTCTTTATATATGATGTCTATTTAAAAGTATCGCAATCTTGTTGAAATATACTCTAACTACTTTAGATTAAATTATGTACTTTTAATAGCTTGATTATGACATCAAGACAAAATCTGTACAAAATGCTCAGTTTTGACTATTTAATTCTATATTCAAATCTAAGAAATCTATTCCAAATTATTAATAATGCAGCTCCACCTCCACTGGAAAAAATACTGTCTGTTCCAAACAAACTACTTTTCCACTCAGTCCTGTGTGAACCAAAATTGCACAGTTCCAAAAAGATCCTTGGCCTTTACTCAGTCGGCCTTTTCTTTTCAAATCATCAGACAGTGGAATCAGCTCCAGACATGTAGATCTTAATAATTTTACTAGAAATTTGAAAAAGCACATTTTAGATTGTCAAGTCTGTCGAGATCAGTGCAGTTAATTTGTACTGTGCTAAATTCACTGTAAAAACCTGCATGTAATGATTTTTAATATTTGCACGGAGTGAGGGAAACAGATTGTATTGGAAATGGTGATATTTTATTTTATTTTACTGCTACTGTTAATGATGAACTGTTAGTCTTATAATGTAATGGTAATGAAATGTGTATTTTAATGTGTATTCACCCCTCCTTACGCTTATTACTTATTAGTATGATGTCCAGATGTTTCTACATTAATTATGAGCATGATGTGCTACGGGTAATAATGGTGTTGTTAAGTGTGCTCTTCAGGGCTAGTACTACAAGAAAAGTAGTTTTACCTTTTAACGCTTATTTATGTACAAAAAGGAAAGGAAAGTTAAACACACAAGGGTCACATTTTATATAGCGATACGTTTTATGTCATACTGTAACCAAAAGGAACAGCATTTACATGGAAACAAGGCAGGCCAAGTAAGAGTCAGGTCTGTGGAGATGCGAGTCCGATCACACTCAGGACGCAGCATGTCTTTCAGTGCAATAAACAGTGAAAAAGTTACATACCCTGGCTTTAACAAGTACACTGCATTTGGCTCCTCTACAGACTACATGAAACCCTGCAGTGCCCAGCCACTCCATTTAAAACATGGCCCTTTACAACTCATCACTTAAAAGTCTAACTGCGCGCTCTGATGTTAGTTAGTAGCATCCAGCCATATCCCGCCCCTGTGAGCAGTGCAGATGTGTACACATTAGTGAGAGCATCTCATCAGGAGATCCTTTTAAATAAATAGCTGCGCCACAGAGGAGGCTAATCAGCAGTATCCACAGCTCATCCACACACATTTATAGGTTGTGCTCTTGTAGCGTTTAAGTCAGAGTTGATCATGGCTGAGTGGTCAGTTTGTAGTGGTTTACAATAACTGCTGTCCGACTGAATGATATTAAAGTGTTGTGATGCTAATTGTGAAGGAGTTGTCATAAACCAAGTCATTAGGTTGAGCCTTTAGATTACGACAAATGATGTTTAACTGTGCTTTATCCTAATCGTGTGCTCTTACATGTCCTTGTAAAATCATGTGAATGCAACTAAAGCTTAAGTTATTGTTGTTTCATATAATTCCTCTGATCCATTAATCTACTGACCTTGTCTGTTTACAATCGGCTTTACTTCATCATACAACATTGAGAAAATTTAGTACAAAAATTAACAAATTACAAAACCTCAAAAAGTGCACAATTTAACTTTACTGGCAAGAGTTCAACACTTGCGTTTGTCTATGGAAATGTTATTCCTTTGCCTGGAATGTTCCACAGTATGGCATTACATGTATAAATCGTGCTTTTATTCAGTTACAGGTGTTTTAACTGTAATGAAAAGACTTGAGTACATAGATTCTTATTGTGCACAGACTCACTTCTCCATTTCTGACCGGTAACCAGGCCTGATGAAATCGCCTGCTTGATAGAAGTAGACAAGTTTAATACCATACTGTGGAACATTCCATGCAATCTGCGTAAACACAAGCAGGTATCGGACCCCCACCAGAAAAGTTAGATGTTCTTTTGCTCTCATTAAACAATTAAATTTGCAACAACAATAGTAACGTTCTCAATGACATAAGATGAAATAAAGCTGATTGTAGTTAAACAGGGTCAATAGATCAATGAATCAGAGGAATTATACGGAACAACAATAACAATGTGAACTTACATTTGGGCAACACTCCCTAAAAAACAATGCTGAATTTTGAAAGCTTTTAAAATGCCGGGGAGCCACTGAAACCCACCGTGCCGCGACACTATCGGCCACTTCCATCTACAATATGCTGATTCTATCATAATAAAGAAAATTGGCTGGATCCCCGAGGACAGGGCCCTAATAGAAAATAATTCTGCCCTTGAAACTCTCGGGGCCCGGCTTTGATTAGATGATGCTATCTTTGTTTAGACTTGAGCATCTGGGGCAGGCCCATGTGTTCATATATTTAATTAAAATACCATCACCCACGCTCACAAAGGATACTTATCTTGTGGGGCTGCTCAACCTGGATTTTTTCTCTTAATTCAAAAGATTATCTGCAGTGATTGTCCGCAGAGGTGGGACAGAAGGGGCCGTGGGTGACTCTGTATAAATATATATGGGCAGAGTACCTTGACTTGTGTCCAGACATCATCACAGTGCCATCTGGTTCTGGGCCAGGACTATTTCATCCTTATCGTTGCCTTTTGATCGTCCATCTATAGGTGTGAGAGAGCACAATTACATCATTGTTAGGCTTGTCACAACCCAGTTACAGCTGCATTTGTATCACTGCTAAATAAACCTTAGTTTGGACTATAATCAAAACCTTTGGGTAAAAAGAGACTACACAAAAAACTGCTGAGCAAAGATAACCCAGGACCCAATAAATCAGCAAAGAATCTGCAAATCTAATACAGAAATGAAATGAGCATACCATGTATTTATCTCATATACTGGAATTGCATTCAGGTGAGGTTCTGCCATTTTAAAATATGCTTCCATTGGTTTGCACAATTTACATCTACAAATACAGTTGCTTTAACACAGTTTGCTACACATATACAAATCTAAAATATATGTGTTTGGAATTGAAAAATATCCTGTTACATGCCACACTTTCAGATCTTTTTCCCCATTCAAAAGATATAATACTTTGTTTTAAATCAGAGGTATCCAAAGGTTTTTCCCTGGGGGCCGCATACTGAAACATATTTGAAGCGGAGGGCCACAGACCAAAGTCAATACAGGGAGTACAGGTTTGACAGAGACATTGTACCTTTAATAAGACTTGGAAGATTATTTTTAGGTCTGTGTCACAATGTGATGTGATGTTATTCAGGTTATAGAGGTAGAATCTCTTCAATTTGTAGTAAAAAAAAAAAAAAAAATTCCTGATCAATTGGGCGAGTTTAGGAGGAGGCATGAGGGCCAACAACAATTGGTCTGAGGGCTGCATTTGGCCCCTGGGCCGTAGTTTGGACAGCCCTGTTTTAAACTGTTAATCGCTATGGCACAGTCCTACTTTTTCATCATTCGGAAACCCAAGGATAGAGGCAACTTTCCTGGTGAATGCTGCAGGTTAGACTGATGTAATGTTTTAACTTGCACTACCTTCTCTGCGCCGTTTCCAGACAGGAAACCATGGGCTGGAGCGTGACTGAGAAGTCTGGCCTCACACAGCGGTATAGACTCCTGTAGGTGAGAAAAACAGAACAAGGCAGTAATATTATACACAATTCAGCAAAGCCATGTCCTCCAGCTAAAGTAGTCCTGATTGAGCCCTGAACAGAAGATTGGGTCAAATGCAGAGGACAAATTTACCCACTGGGACAATAAAGTGTACCATAAACTCATGTGGGTTTGCGTCTCATATAGCTTGAATGCAAAGTTCAGAAGTGGGACTAAAACCAAGACTAAACCAAAACTAAACCAGGACTAAACCAGGACTAGACCAGGACTAAACAAGTCTACATCAGGATTAAAAAGTGTGAAAATACCCTAAACCACACAGTTATGAACAATAAGTATCCCTATGACAAATTATACTTTTACTTCTTGGAGTATCATTAGATATTAATAATAATCCATGGTGTTTTTTACAGTAAATAATCTGTACAATCTGTAATGTGTCAGATGTGTTGTGTTGTCATGTGTATGCTGTCGTCTCTGGCATATTTATATTAAGGCTCTTTGCTGACAGTTTGATTTACGTGCACCATCATAATTCAAATAAGTAAATGCCAATTAGCGCTGCAGCTAACGATTATTTTGCTAATTGATTAATCCTTGATAATCCTTTTAATTAATCGATTAGTTGTTTAGATTGCAAAAAGCCCGGGAATATGAGATTTTTCCTAAACTGTGACCAAATAAAGCTGAAGTGAAGCTGATTGAGGACATCCTGGTGGAACATGCAGACGAAGCAGCGTTTTTATCAATATATTTATACATTTCGTGTGTTATTTGTATGGAATTACTGCTCTTAGTCATAAAACCTCTTCTTTCAGCTCATGACATGTTTCAAAACCCATGTTAATGATTAATCTGATTACTAAAAACAACTATTTCAATAATCGATTAGTTGTGATTATGTTGGGAAAATTTACTCTCATGTATTTTAGTGTATTATAAAGTATTGTGCCTAACTACCATTTAGGTACAACTTGTGCAAAATATTTAAGTGTTTACCTAACCTATTTGTGTGCACAAGTTTGACTATTATGTTGTTTAGCTGGAGAAAAGACCACTTTCTCTTTGAACATTAGCATTCTGATGTTGCATTGAAAGGTTACTACCATGACATCTGTATACAGTCTACGCAAGGCCAAACTACTGCTACGCTCTCACAGCTACATAACATCAGCGTAACCATGAAGGATTAATTAACAGGTGTAGTCTCTAACACTGAAACATATCTGTGTGGTATTCTCATCCGTACACGTACACATTGGTATTCCCCTGGTGGCCATTACTGCATACAGCTGGGGGTCCCTCTGCTGAGGTCTATGTACTATATTATCATCCCAATTAACTCACCAGAGATTCTTGGGAGTGTCATGTAACCTGTTTGGACTGCAGGTTTGTGCTCCTGTCTGCTCCTGCCTCTTCCTGCCTGCTCCCGTCTTCACCCGTCCGCTCCTACTTGATCCAATCTGCTCCCGTCTTCAACTGTCTGCTCCCGTCTGCTCCTCCGAGGGTGTATTAAAAGGGTACGAGGACGACTCCGGCTGATCCCCTCTGTCGTAAAAAGCAAGGCATGATGGGAAGTGTATTTATGATGGGCTGGAAGAGACAAGGGCACCTGGGAGTGAATTTAAGATAGACTGTAATGCGGCGCGGCCTTATGAAAAGATATTTACAGTTGACATAAACTAGATTTAGGAGAACGCTAAACTAGACACAACTTTGTATTACTCAAAGTAGTAGAGGAGCTTTCCTGGGTGTGACTTTGGATATTCCCTTTGTTTGTTCTTTTTAATTGCGTTAGAATGAAACGTAAATGTAGCTACAGAACCGTGGTAGAGATTTAACATAGGCTAAATGTAAAAATATCAGTGAAAATTAATGCTGTGCTGTGGAATAAACATTTTTACAGATAATACTACCGCATCATCAGATTACACACCTTTTTTGAAACAGATCTTTTTAGTTTAGCTGAAAGAAGTTTCTAGAAAGAGAAAACTGCGGTCACTCCGGCTCACACAGTTTGATTTGAAGTTTTAAAAGAACTTGCAGAAGTGACACTGGCTAATTACTGTAGCCTTCCCAAAGAGATGACACCATTTTATCTTTTAATTGGTCAGAGGGAAGCTTATTTTTATTCATAACTTCATAAAAAAAAAATACTTAAGTCTGTCAGTACAGGCTATGTCAGTGGCTTAACAATACGGTACATTTTTGAGCTACTATAGATGCCTTTGGGATTAAAACATGACTTACAACACTGACTATTACATCTAGCTCACTTTCAGTCACGTGCAAGTCTAAAATTAGCTAAAATGATCAAAGCTAGCCATCTTTTTTTTCACTATTTGTTCATTAAATCTTACCAGAGACCAATTACCTCAAAATATTTGTCATTTTCCTGCAAAATGAGCTTCAACAGCGATTATCAGCGCCTGTCTGCTGTATTACATTACATATTAAATATTTATATCAATAATTTGCACCTGCTAATGCCCCATGTAATTATCATTAGCCGCTTAGCAAATTAGCATAATTGTCGCACTCACCTTGCAAGTTTTGTCCGTGTGTTTTTAAATGGGGAACAAGGGCTTGTACTTTGTCTGGTCTTGTCCTGTTTTTTTTGTAAAAGTCTGCTGCACATGGTTAGCCACAGTTAGCTAGCATTAATTTGTCACATGTGGCAGGATTATAATTTTGATTTTCAGTATTTTAATTTTAATTAGGCCTAAAAAGAAAGAAAAACACCTGTAGTAGGTTTGTAAAATTAAAAGCAATTTTTATTCACACAGTAACAAACATTTATGCTAAACTGGTGTAGTGCATTGATATTTGAATGTGAATGTCAGAATGTTCATCATTTACCATGGTGACACAACGCACACATTAGCAAACACAGCCAAACAAGTTTATTACATTGTCTGAAACCTCAAGAAAAAAATACAAAATGGATTTAAACAACTGCTGGAGGGATTATGTTTCATGGCTGGACTGGGAATGCCTTAGAGTTCCACTGGAGGATGTGTCTGGGGTGAGGGAGGTCTGGGAGTCCCTGCTTAGACTGCTGCCTCTGCGACCTGGTCCCGGATAAGCGGAAGAAAATGGATGGATGGTTGGATTTAAACAACACATTTTCAGGAGTCTGTGATCGATACAAGTTCATGGTCCTGTTTAGGGGGAGTGACTAACTGGAAAACTGTTGGACAATGCTGGCTAGCTTGGGACTGTAATGTTATTTGAAGGAGACTTGGTTCGCAGTAAACATCAGTTCACTCGTTGTAGTTCCAGCTATGTCAGCTCTTAGTGGTCAGATTGTGTTAAAATAATGCTCAGATTAAAGTCTAACCAAACCTCAGACAGAGCATGCCTACTGTTGATTATATCAGCTGCAAAGTATCAATACTGTACTCAAGATTATTGGCAGTCCTCAATGTTTTAAAGATCAAATGACCGTGCAGTACTGTGAATCACTACAATCTGCGATATTTGGCTGTTGGGATACAGTTTTGACACCCACAGTACACAGACTTACCTTTTGATTTGAATTCATCATACTTCATGTTGGTTGCCAGACTTTTTGACAGCTTTGAGCAATGTCAACCAGCTTCTCAATCCAAATGTTGTGATGTGAGTGTACAGCATTCCAGGATCCATTAAAAGTGCAGTATGTAAGTGGAGGGCGTGCCACCTGTTCGTCTCCATAGAAATGTCAATTTTTTTTGCCTGGAATGTTCCACAATAAGGCATTAAACGTATCTATCTCGATGAAGACAACCAGGTTATACTATCGCGCTATGTTACAGGTCAAATCTCAATAAGAATGCATGTTTTTCAATGTATTTTTTATAGGTATTAATAAATTGGAGATACATTTAATGCCAAACTGTAGAGTAAATAACATCACCATGGAGATAAAAGGTATGTACTGTCTCCCTTTAATTAAAATGCGCATTTCCAGTAAAAAAAAACAAAAAAAAACAAAACAAATACCAACACATATCTGACCTAATCAAAACAATCTAATTATTACTTTGACAATGTAATTTGGAGTTATTAGCCGTCTTTTCAAATGTAGTATTTAAGTTGGCAGTTTGTATTCGCATTTTACCATCTACAAAGTACTGCTATCCACAGTCCATGAACAGTATGAGGCTCAGAATGGCAAACATTGACAGAATCCCCACATCATCTTAAATCAATGTTATCTCAACTCAAAAAGACGGCCAGGTATTTTCTTTTATGTGCAAAGGCCTGTCAAGTCGTCCCAATACACAGTGCTGCAGATGGCATTGATTCACCTTTCATTTGGAATTCTGCCAGGTGTTCCGCCATTGATTTTGCACCAGGGGGCCAGATATGAATGTGCCATTTTATTCATCACCTCTGAGTCCAGGTTCACACGAAAAAATAGCATGGGGGGTTCCTTTTGCAGTGTACTGTATCTGTATGTACGACAACTGCCTCATTAGGTAACTGGGCGTATTGCGGAGAGCTGCCACATTGGGACGGCAGTAGCTCATTCTCGGTGGTTCGAATCCCACTCTTGACTTAAACATAGCTGTAATGTCTGTGTACGCTGGTGTGATGTGAATGGGCGGGTGGTTGCTTGATGTAAAGTGCTTTGAGTGCCTTGAATGTGGAAAAGTGCTATATACATGTGTCCAATATGAAATAATAATGGTATATTAAGGTGCATTATGTAACTTTTTCCAGTAGGAGGTCTTCCATCTTCTTGTCTCTAACTAGATTAGTGATTGCTTTATCTATAATGTTACATAGTATGGCATTACAGTTATTGTTTACTCAGTGTTTTACATGTGTTTTATTGCTAAAAAGCCTTTGAAAAACATGCATTTGTACATTACTCTGGTTATATTGAATGCCTTACTGTGGAACATTTCAGGCAAAGCAACAACATCACCATGGATACAAGCAGGTGGCATATCCTCCACTAGAAAAATTACATGGTGCAACTTTATAGATGTAAATTCATAGCATAAAGAAAGAACATATGCAATTTGACCTACATTTACTTTTAATACTTTTACTACATCCGTGGTGTAGAAGCTTTTGAAAAGACACATTTTCTTATTCTGATTAAATAGTGAATGGATTCTAGTCCAGCAACTACGGCTCGTAATCAGGGTTATTCCATACAATTTCCAGCTAACCAAAGAGTTGACGCTGAATTGTTCACAAGCATTAGACCCTCCTGATTCACCTATTCACCAAATACAATTGTCTATACAAAGGAAGAAAATGCACAAATAAAATTATAGCTTCAGAAATTGCCCACTTTTGGAACTTCTTGGAAAATCTAGGTGCTTTGTTGAAGAGCAGAGGCAGTAAAACCTTTAGCAATTCGAGATTTTAATCTGAAGACTTGAGTCGATGAAATCAATTCACTTTTGTGGTGGACAGAAAATATTCTCAGGCAACCTTGCTGATTCCAGGACTCTGTGATGTCAATATTTTGTGGTACTAAACATGTCAATTGTGTTGTGTTTGAAGGCAAAGAGGACGGGAGTGTTGCTTATGCACCGTTGCGTTTTGTGCAGAGCAAGCATGTTCCTGTGCAGTCTGCAGGGTGAAGCTTGCGTAACGATTCATTAATAAGAGTGGATTTGGAGGCCGGCTGTTGTCACATCTTCAGCATATTTCAGCTTTCGTTCCACCCAAGTCATAGCTCTACAACACCAGTTTAGGAGTTGAGAAGAGGGCCATCAAACATCCAACCTGGAATAAAAATGGTTATTTATATATCAGATGGCATAAACTTTTGGAGGTACATTGTCTTGGATGAAGGAATGTCCAGCAACCATAAGCCAAGACAGTATTAAAGGTGGAGAGTCTAACAGACCTTCTTGTCTCCACTATGATGTTATTTCTTTGCCTGCAACGTAACACAGTACGGCATAAAACATATCTCTACGGAGTTAATCAGTTGACGCGACCAGAACAAGTTAGATCTGTGGAGGGGTGGCCTCACGCACAGTAAGAATTCATATTTTTCAAGGTCTCATTCTGTAACAAAAATTTGAATTTGACTAAAAGTTGAATGCTTTTCTGTAGAACATTCCAGTCAAAGCAAAAACATCTTCAATGAGACAAGCGCACTGTCTCACCAGAAAAGTTACATAATGTCATGTCACACTTTCTAAATAATAATTAAAGGGACAAGTGAAATACCTGGATTCTTTTAGATTCACCAATGTAAGTAATGGAATATTCCCTTCAGTCAAAAGTTTGGAAACACCTCCTCACTCAATGTTCAGTATTTTTCTTCTTTTTGTTTACATATGTTTGATAAGACATCAGATATATGAGGCAGGATTTATGGAAGTATGGAGCAAAGAAAAAAATAAAATATCTTTAATCTACATTTTAAAATTGTGTATATTCAAATATTCAATGTAGTGTTTGCTTTGTTGACAGTGCTGCAAACCTTTGGCCTTCTCTCAATGAGGTTCATGATGAAGTCTCCTGAAATGGTTTTCACTATCACAATTATGTCAGGGTTAAGAAATGCCAAAAGTGCAAAGTAGCATTCAAAGCAAAGACTGACATTTTTAAAATCTAAAACAGGTTTTGAGTTATTCAGAGTTTATTTTTTGTTTGCTACATCCCATATGTGTCTATTCACACTTTTGATGCCTTCAGTGAGAATCTACAGAGTAAATACTCAACTGGTAGTGTACATAGCACATCAACTGCTGGCATCGTTTTATTTATTAAACAGGACTGGCCAAAAGGAACTGTTTCATTATTAAGATACCTTCTGTCAATAACATTAGCATTTTTCCCCGGTTGCTTGGTGGTCAATTTAAAATGTATTTGGTTATGTGAGTGTATGTTTCACAGTTACTATCTAATAATAGTTGACAAACTCCCAATGAAATAAAAAGACAACATATGACTTGGCTCTATCACCCTTTTTATGAGTTTTTTTCCACAAATAAATAAGGCTTGCTAGAGAAGAAATATGAAAAACACATTGGGTTTACTCACTCCAAAATCTCTTTCTTTAATAAGTAAAACAGCCATCTTTTATACAAGTGCCTGGTGCTCACCAAAGTTCAGTTCTGATCGCGAGAAGCACAAGCGTTTTTGGAATTCCAGTAAGGATGCAGTGAACCATTTGTGATTAGCTCAGACAACTCATCTCCGCGGTAACCACTGGATCTGCTATCTACACAGTCCAAAGCAAAAAGTCAAAGTGAATGGGAACAGAAACAGACGAGAAATACACAGAAATGCCTGCACGGGTCATCGCGTTCTGTTGGGGTATTTCTGTGTTGGCCTATTTAAGACTCTTAAAAAGTGATAAAAGAAGTAACAAAAACAACTGGTACCAGGAACCCAAAGTCCAGCACAACAGAACTGCTCCTAAGCACTACATTTACAAAGACAAAGGGTTTGCTCTGAACAAAAAAGCATATTGTTATGTGCAATGCTAGTTATCTGTACAATTACATAGAAATATCTCATAATTCTCTTATTAGTTTTTTCTCCCTCTTAACAACTGTTATTACAGTAAAATCAAAGAAAAGGAAACAGTTATGCTTAAAAGCATCATGATTTCCTTCAGTTCCAAATGTGTCATCTCATTTTTTTTGTCTTTTTTCATTTGAAGGAACACTTCAGCAAACAAAATCTGCTGCAACTCACCAAAGAGGAAGAAAATCTCTGAAAAAGTCAAAACAGAAGTATAATAAAATAGTCCTTTTATATCCCGTTTGTTCTGGTAAGTCTGATACAGTTTTCAGGGCTCCAGACATCCAGTGTGGCTATCGTCTCTGTTCAGCGAGTTGAAACTCACCAGGCCTTCACTACTCCCCACACTGGAAGCAGACACAGGTCCACACATGGAGCACAGTCCCTTCTGTGGTCGCTAACAGACTGCAGTCATCTGCCTTAGTTTTTAGGACACATAGTAAAAACAAAGGCTACCACTGTCAACGACTGAGAGGACAAAGGAAACAGGGAAACAGGACTACGTGACGAGCTGTCGGTGAGCGTCTGGCCTATAGGCTGGTGACCAATTGTGATGCGTCTGGATGCCCTTCTTCGGGGGCATCCTCTTTGTTGGGGGGCACGATGAAGCCGTCGCTGCTGCCCCGGCCCAGCTGGTAATAGGAGTGCAGCTGGTGCAGGTGGTTGCGTGAGCCCAGGTTCGGCATGCTCTTGTAGTAAACGTCGTCAGAGCTGGCCTCTTGGCTCTTGGTGTCTGCAGAATCTTTACAGTGGGCGGAGTCCTGGGACACATCAGGCAGGCCGGGCAGCATGGGCATGCTGGTGTACAGGGAGTCTCTCTGGTGGCTGTGTGGAGGGGAGTTCTCGTCTTCGGTCTGTTCGTTGGTGAGCAGAGGAAAGAAGCTTTCACTGTTCTCTTGAGGGATCCTCCTCCGGGACGATGAGGAGGCTGAGGCAGAGGAGAAGGGCAGAGGAAGGGCAGGGGGCACAGGCTGGTGCAGGTGATTGTGGAGGTTGTCCACCGCTAAGGTCGGCGGAGGCCTCTGAGGCAAAAGTGGTGCGTTCGACTCCTCACGGATCAACTCCAGGCCCAAGCCTTCATCATGGTGAGGAAAAGTGGCGTGGTCATCCAAACTCAGAGCCACATTCATGCCCATTCCCATGCCCATCCCCATGCCCATTCCCAGACCCATCCCATACCCGTTGTCCTTTCCGCCGTTACTGACGTTGTTGACCAGCTTGTTCATGAGGTTGCGGTTCTGTTCGGCCGAGCGGTCGTGGGAGTTATTGAGGTATGTGGGCAGATAGTTGGAGGTGAGTTCTTTGAGGATCTTCTTTTCTAGGGTGGTCTCCTTGTGGTTATATCCCCGGTCAATGATCTGGACACAGTCGCTCATGTAGTCGGCGCTGGCGATGCTGTAACTGCCATGGTTACCATTCAGCGGTAGAGTATCCATGACACTTGTATCCCGGGCATTGTTCAGGATTCCCTCTGAAAAGACACACAGGGCAGGGGTGAGGAGATGTGGAGAGGAAACAATGAAAGATCTGAGATGCAAAGCTAAATCTTAATCACACGTTACACCCATCATCATAAACTACAGTGGTCAAATGTGCTCTAAGCTCAGCACTCAAATCACAGTGTCTGCTGCTGTACGTGGTTCATGTGCACTTTGTGAAACTGGGTGCATTATTTACATTCTATTATCTGTCATTACAAACATTCATACTTACCTAATGCACAACATTAGCTTATACTGTATATGATATCAAAGATGAACACACATGACCACCAACACAGCAAACAAGACAAACACCACCAAAAAGCACAAATGTCATAAGCAACCAGACAAAAAGAAAGTGGCCATGCAGTTCACAATATTTACAAGCCTGAAGTTTGACCTCAACCATATTGTCCCTTATGAGCATACCTATATCAAAACATTTCACTTTGCCTATGTTTTAGACAGCAATGCATCATAATTTAGCATTGATATTACTTAAGATGCCCTTCCAGAAGTGTAGAACTGAGTATTTATCAAGGGATGAGACTGCGCAATTAACACCTATATGGTTGGATTTGAGAGAGAATATACCTACAAAGAAAGGAGAAAATTAAAAGACAAAATGATTTAAAACTGTTAATCCTGTAGAGTAACAAAATCTCGCTTCAGTCATGTTATAACATCAAAGCTCATTTTGCCGATAATGTAAAGTAGCTCAGACAAGGCCAACCAGCTTGTTAGAAGTTTCATGTCTGAAGTTCGACCTCAAATCTGACAAATTCCAAATCCTTTGAATCCTTTGAAAAGCGTGTTTTCTCGATCAAAGTGAATTGTAAATCTTCAAATGTTCTATATTTACTGGTGTTACATATCTCATTTGATTGCCCTATTAAATGGTACTTATATTAAGACAGTTGTACAAGAGTGCCATTACTTCCATTATCACTTTGTCAGCAAGAGGTGAGGAGGAAAAGTAAAGCCAAAGTCAATTACATTTGATAAGCAATGTTTAGTGTGACTCCCATACTTGTCTCTCTGTACGGCTCTTTTAGGGACAGCATGAAGAAGAGGGAGAAGAAAAAACACCATAAGCATAACAGTGATAAGAAATGTTGCACATACAAATAATGCGATGAAAGATAATGACTTAGTAAAAATGCAACCCAAAAAACACTTTTCATAAATACTAAAACATACTTAACATCTCTGTATATGTAAGGTTTTACTAATATTTTACTTCCTGGTTGGATATGGACAGCACATGACATACACAGAGGTAATTTCATAACTATAAGTATGTTTAGACTAATACAAATAAACAGCAATATTTTTATTTTGTTAAATTAGGGTTTAAATTGCAAGATGTCTGTGTAATCCCTCAGTCGTTCAAGTATGATCCATAGTAAAAGAAACATTCAATTCTGCCAACTGAGCAAAAAAGGCTTGGTTTAGTATTTTTCTTTTAGAGTGAAGACATTTTGTTCATCCAAGCGGCTTCTTCAGAACAGAAGAACTGCATTTTGGATGGAATTTTTGATGTTGATGACACAGGTGAAGTATTGCGTTTTAGAACTCATTGCTTCTTCTATACTTTTGGACTTTTCTTTTGAACTTGGTTTCCACAAAATGCTACTTGTCTGATGTAAAACTATAATATTTACCACAAGTACTATCCAATCAAACCAAGTAAGAATTAGAAAAACATGAAAACCTGTCATATACACTTTAAGTCCTTCAGTCAAAGCAGTAAACTGAGCGCGCGTCACATTTGCATTTTCATCCAAGATATTTCTTTTACATCTACCGCTATAGGGATAAGTTATGGCCCCTCTGTCATGGCCTCCAACACAGCGCTCGTATTGCAAAACATAAATTACTCGCTGATCAAAGCTGTTGTGTGAGTTTTTATCTTAGTTTTTATAGCAGTTTTGCTGTTTTTATGCACTTTCAAAGTTACGCCCTGCCTGTGTGAATGAAAGAGAAAAGTAATTGGATGCAGTATACTGTGTGATCATAGTAGAAGCTATTTGTAAAAACAGTATCTGCGCACATCAGTAAAAACAGAGTTAACGCATGTAACGCAATCAATGAATTCAGGAATACAAAATAATTTAAGTAGATCAGATTGGTGCAAATTCATTGCCATTGGTGAAACTGCACAATGAAATTTAAAGTCCGCAGTATTGTTGCACCGCCATGTTGTTTCTATCTATTCCCCTGATACACAGTCTGCTAGCATAGTGTGACCAGACATCCCTATTTACCCAGGACAGCCCCAGTTTTGATCCGTTTGTCCCATGTTCCAGTGGATTTGACCAAAACCAGTGATTTGTCCCAGATTTATACAAAAAATGTCCTGGGTGTCCCTATTTTTGACCCATTTGATCCCACCGACAATAAAAATATACTGTCAAATGTCAGAAGTCAGTGAGTTAAGAATGGACCGAATGCATGACAGTGTTGTTAATTACACGATCTTTTCACAAGTTCATTATTATCAGCTACCCCAACTCGGTGTGTCCCAGTTTTTTTATTTGGAAAACTTGGTCATCATATGATAGCACAATGTTACAGAGTTTTTTCTACACATTTGGGGATTTCAATTAGACATAAGACCAATGCCCCAGTTTTTGTATTATTTTTATTTATTTATTTATATTTTTTTAATTTTATTTCATTTTTTATTTATTTTTTATTTTATTTATGTATTTATTTATTTATTTTCATATGTATTTCTTTGTTAAGTTTATTGCTTTTCTTTATGAAATAGATTATCTAACTTCATGGATAAAACGGCATTCAAAAAACACACATAGTCAAGCATATTTATGAGCGGGATGTACTCGGCCTCTATGAAACTCCCCCAAGTATTTTTCTAACCTTTTTAACTTAAACTTTTGATAATTAGCTAAACATTTATGTAACTTTATCTTGCCTCACTGGGATAGCTTTCAGAATCCAGAATACACAGTCTTGTAAAAAAAAAAGAAAGAAAAATAAAAAAACTCCACAGCATCACAAAACTGCAGGATTTTTCGGCTACATTTTTGTTGCTAACACACACACAACTAGAGCAGTGTTCTCTTATTATATAGCCCTGCTGCATGTCCCTCTAGGCTTGATTACTCCCCTATCATAAAGTTGCAGAAACCACATAAGAGGGAGCACGGGGGCATAGACAGAGGTGGGTAGAACTTTTCCGAATACTTTTCTAGCAGCATACTTTTACTCCTACTAATTTGAGTAATATTTTTATGGAAATAACAATATACTCTTCGCTGATTAAACATTTTGGTTAGTCTTTTCCGTATGAGTAAGTATATAAGTGACAAAAGCTTTATGTTGAGGATATTAAATGATTTGAACATTTGCGTTTCTGGCTTGGCTCTTTCAAATATAAAGTCGTTTTTCTCATGCTTGTGTCTGCCCTTTAAAAACAGCAAATTCTGTGCATTTCAAATCATATTCACTTTAAATGATAAATCAGCTGTTACGTCCAGACAGTTACTCGGACTTGAGTCAAATATTTGGTTTCTCTACCCACCCTCTGGACATTGACCTAAGAAAACACTGCTCTGGTTCAACACAATGTTAAAAAGAATGAAACAAAGCCAGCACACCTTGAGGGTTGTACATGCCCAGCGGGTTGTTATAGACGGCCGATTCCCCAAGCAATGTGTTATAGGGATTGTTAGTGCCATGAGGACG
Source organism: Periophthalmus magnuspinnatus (assembly GCF_009829125.3). NCBI lineage: Eukaryota > Metazoa > Chordata > Actinopteri > Gobiiformes > Gobiidae > Periophthalmus > Periophthalmus magnuspinnatus. Next base: position 21,556,892 of record NC_047143.1, read on the forward strand.
GAGCAGTGCGTTAGGTATAAGATGGTTAGCCATAGCCCCTGGTGCAGCCATAGATACAGACAGAGAGAGAGAGAGACAGAACATATACAAATATATATCAGATTGCCAATGCAGCATGATCAGTAATGTTATAAGGCCAATGCAATGGGACCAATATGCAGTGTGTTAAGAGTGTGGCTAATGTTGGCTATTCCTTAAAGGGTCTATACTACGTTATTTCATGATCTATGTTATTTATAATGGTGTTTCCTCATCACAAACATACCTAGAGTTTTGCTTTATTTCATTCGCACATGTTTGACACACAAATCCCACATATTTAGGCCACATCTCAGACTGAAAACACTCTGTTCCACCTTGTGATGTCATGCGGTAATACAGGAAGTACTGGAATTGCCCATCTCTACTAAACAAAAGGTAAAAGGTAGCTGCTTCATGACATCGCAAGGTGGAACAGAGCATTTTGAGCTTTGGAGATGTAGACAGACTAATAATAAAGGATTACAAGCATGTCTAAATGAAAGAAAACACAACTCCAGGTATGTTTTTGAGGAGATAACAACATTATAGAGTCAATTTTGCGTAATATAGGACCTTTAACTCATTACTGTGCTACTACATTTATGAACAAGTACAAACTATAGTTCTACATTTATGTCAGTTTGAAGTAAATACATTGTTAGGCCAAACATTTGTGGTAACTTTGGTTAATTATCAGCAGTTCTGTGAAGCCCTGCAAGGTGACAGTGGCAATATTTTTCTTTTTTTTATGCTTAAAAAATATCTATGTCTCAAGACCTCGGTTTATAAATAACATCACTGGAGATGAATAATTCTTGCCCCATTTAACAATTTTTTTTGTCCCCAACTTGTATGAATGCAGTAAGTTCTATTTAATTTCTAACTATTTCTATCTAATATCAGTTGTCCACAGTGAATTATATTACACAGAGATACTATATAAATACTGCAAATATTTCACTTAACAATATTTAGTCACTTGTCTACCATATTGCATCTTTAAACCACTTTAAATATATACTAACATATACATAACTTTTCTGGTAGAGGGTCCACCACCTGCTCATCTCTTTGACGATGTTACTGCTTTCTTTGCCTGGAATATTCCACAGTACGGCATTAAGCATATCTTTATTGTTTTTCAGTACTTTAAAAAAACAGGCATTCTTACTGCGGGTGAGATTTCCTCTCCATGGATCTGACCTGTAACTTGGCCTGGTGGCATCAACTGCTCGTCTCCATGGAGCGGAAAAAGTTCAATTCTTGGCAAAGCAGCCGGACCCTCTAACACAAAACTATTGTGAGATGTCTAAAGTTCACATTGGTCTGTTGTGTGCTCTCTTCATTACTGGCTTTCCTCCTCGCTCTCCTGAACACAACAGTGGCTCATTTGCTATTTATGTAATCCTCGTCAAATCTTTGGTGCAATGAGTCATCAGATTCTGTGTACTGAAATGAATCAAAGAGGCCCTTAGCTAAACCTTCAGAAAAGCACCTCTTTTAAAGTTATACTTAAAACCAAGGGAATAGATAGTACGGACATAGTTTTACATTCTGCGTCAGGAGTGGGCACTGAGTTAAATGTCTTGCCAAAGGACACAATAGAAGGTGGTAGAATGGGGTTTGAATCAACAAGCTGCTGGTTTTGGGGCAGACTTTTGACTAATCCACCAAGCTGCTGTCATTTTTTATTGTGGGTTTATTGTTTTGCTGTTACTTTTCTGATTGGAGGAGCTGCCACTTGCTTGTCTTCACTGCTTTGCCTGAAATATTCCACTGTATGGCATTAAACTGATCCATTTTGAATGATTGAACTATAGGTGTTTTCTATTGCTACAAACTCTCAGACTTTCAAGGGTATTTTGGCACATATTCTTACTGTAAACGAAACTGACCAGTAACTTGGCCTGGTGGCGTCACATACTTGTCTCCATGGAGATAGATATGTTTAATGTTATGCTTTGGAACATTCTTGGCAAAGTAGTAACATCTTTGCGGAGACAAGCAGGCAGCCATACATTTTATCCTGCAATGCATAAACAAATTACTTTCTCCTACGCACTGCAGTGTTGCTTTTAATCTGTCAAAGAGTAGACTATATTTTTACTTGACTTCTGGAAAAAAAATAATAATAATAAAAAAAAAAAAATCCCATTAAGTATTAAAAAAAAAATACATAGAAGGGATGGTTTAGAAAAAAATAAATTATATATATATATATATATATATATATATATATATATATATATATATATATATATATATATATATATATATATATAATATATATAAAATATAAAATAAATAAATAATTTAAAAAAGTATACCTTTATTTAGGATGCAGTAAATATTTTTTTGTTTTAGATTTTTTCATATTTCCTTCTGGTTTTCTTATTAATATTGTAATATGAATGTAGTTTTGTGTGCCAATACATATAAAATTACAATACGCCACCTGAAGAATAATTATTTTAACTGATCTCTCACTGTGACTGTTGTTCAGTTTCAGTTTTTACCTTTGAATTTATCATTTTAATTCCCCCGTTGTCTTTACCACCAGGGTGCCTCCTCTGTTGACTGTAAGCCCGCACCCGAATTATGGCGATCCTGACACCCGCTCGGTAAGATAGAACACCCATCCATCACTGTAACCATGCATTAGTGTAGCAGGGAGAATATTTAGAGCCACTATCAGGCTGCTGAGGACTGGGAGAATGGGGTCTACTCAACTTATCTCAGTACAGGGAGATATCAAATGCATTAGGCTAAAATGTGGATTTGCCTTTTCGAATCAAGTACTTTTTCAAAATCTATTCTCAGCTGACAAAAGGTGGAAGGTGGAGTGCCTTCCAATGCAAAAGTACCTTATTACTTTAAAGTACTTCTGATTCATAAGAATATGGAGTGCTACAATTACTACTAGTACACTCAAAAGACAGAAATGTTGACCCACTTTGAATAAATTAGCTTTTTTCCATTCAAATTTGAGATTTTAATCTTAATTATCTTACAATTTATTATTTACTTTGAATCTGCATACATTTTTTATTGGAATAATGTGACACAACATGTTTAAAGTTGTCATTTTTTCAATCTACTAAAATTTCAAAAGCCTTCTCTGCTACTAGTACACTTTGCCTCTATACCTCCAAATCTAATATTTAAACTTCACTCACAAATATCTACCTGAAATTAAAAATCTCAGAGCAATGGAGTGTAAATTATTCTACGGATTTCACACATTTTAATTAATTTACAAAATGAATTTAACGTGTTATCCTTCACCTAACGTCGTGACTTAATTCTCACTCATTAACAGGCAAATTCTATGTATCATTGAAAATAGTGTGAGCGTTTGCAGCATTCATTTCAAATTGATTTTAAGTTTATATCTACAGCTGCTCGGTGGAACGGCTTTTCATACTTCTCTTTGCTAGCATGTGCTCCAATTCACCTGCCTTCTTATATACGCTGTTGCATTAGCCAGGAGGTCAGTGTAGGGGGCAGTGCAGGCAGAGTGTATTAGTGTGTAGTGTCGTGTACCTCTGTTGAGCGAAGCCGAGCTGTTGATATCTCCAGTCATAAAGGAGGACTCCGACTGCTTTCTCACCGTGTCATTCCACATTCTGCGGATACGGCTCTGAAAAAAAACAACAAAACGAGTGAGAAATACGTTTAGAACATTTAAAGAACAAACAAAACGCTAAATAGCAGAAGAAAAATTTGATCCTGTCAACTGGGCACATCCAAGCTGCTTCTTCAGTTCTGATCAGATTACTGATGGATACTGCGTTATATATGTCTGAAGGGAGTAGCTAACTATGCTGAAACTAACGCACCTATTTATTTCTGTTTCTGTTTCTTTGCTAGGTCAACTGAACTGCACAAGTGTGAACTGTGCCTGAGTCATATTTTGTATAATCATTCAAGCCCCCAATGTTTCTCTCGCACTATTCTCTATTAGCATACTGGCTATCACTGTTGTTTTCTTTCATTTAGTTCTGAGGATGGCGTTATACATAGGAGATAAATTATGCCGAACCATTCCATTCCTGTTTAAAGATGGATTATCTTTCATTAAAAAAATTATAAATAAATAAAAATTGCCTCTTTAACTCCCCTCTCAAACTATTTATTTTCTTTGGCTAAGATCTGTACCTCACTATCTTCAAAGGGGTGGTTAGTGGTTTTCAGATGGAGATGAACAGCTGATTGGGGTCCTCAGCTGCTCTTGTGACAATGTTAGTATATTCTCTTATGGAGTGGCTATGGTCTTCACTAAATTGAATGGAGTAGACCAGGTTTCTTTGGTTGTGGCTCGGGGTTTTGTCCTTTGGGAGAACCAGTTTCTGCCTTAACATGTTTGTTGCTTTGAAATAGACTGGGATTTCATGCTGTCTGTCTCCTCTGAAGCTTTTCAGACACACCAGCTGTGTAGGGAATAGTTACACCTTTTCTCTTAGGTTCTGATTCTCTGTTGTTCTGTTTTTTAGCTCTCTTAGATCAATTGAAGGCCCATTTTGGATAACCACAAGCAGAGAGCGCTTTCTGCACGTGTTGTTCTTTCACTATTCCCTCTGTGCTTGTAGGAACCACTTGAGCTCTGTATTGTAATATTGGAATAACTCAGACGTTGTGCTGCAGTGGATGGTGTGAATCAAAAACAGCTATTGGTCAGTGTGTGTCTGGGCTTCCAGGACATTTCTAACTGGAATCGCCGGTCCTCTCTGCATCCAAGAAGGCCAATGTGTTCTCCTTGGCCTCTTCCTGTGTGAACTACATGTTCAGATCCACAGCATTAATATGTGCAGTAAACCGTTCCAGATCTTGAATTTTGATTTTAGTCCAGTTGTCTCGTAGCAATACCAGTGTGTGGGTGGAGTCCCCTGGAAACGAGGCGAATGCATTCTGTTCAGATGGTTCCATATATTAATGTACTGTCAAATAGTGTGGGCTGCTTCCGTGGGCCACTGCAAGTTCAAGTACTATGTCACATCACACTGTATTGGTCTAATTATTAAAGGTGTTTTGGATAACAAACACCTTAGTCCTCCACACCCCACCCTTCCTCCCCCTCCTTTTAGTCCTATAGACCCCAAGGCCCGCCTCCCCCTCACCAACCTCTTTACTCCTTCAGATCCTACCCTCCTTTCCCCTCGCTCTCCCATTTAGTCATCCAGATTCCACCCTCTTTCACCCTCACTCTTCCCTTTATTCCTCCAGACTTTGCCCTCCTTCCCACTCACTCTCCCCTTTAGTCCTCCAGACGCCACCACCCCTTTCTCCTCACTCTCCCCTTTAGTCCTTCAGACCCTGCCCTCTTTCCCCCTCACTCACCCCTTTAGTCCTCCAGATCCCACCCCCGTATCACTCTCCCCTTTACTCCTTCAGACCCCCCCCCCCCCCATTATTCTCCCCTGTAGTCTTTCAGACCCTGCCCACTTTACCCCTCACTGTCTCCTTTAGTCCTCTAGAACCTTCCCTCCTTCCCCCTCACTCACTCTTTTAGTCCTCCAGACCCCACTCTCTTTCCCCCTCACTCTCCCCTTTAGTCCTTCAGACCCCACTCTTTTTCCCTTCACTCTCCCTTTTGGTTGTTCAGATCCCACCCAAACCCCCTCCCCCTCACTGTCCCCTTTAGCCCTCTAGACCCTGCCCTCCTTCCCATTCACTCTCCACTTTAGTCCTCCAGATCTCAGCCCCCCTTCCCCGTCACTCTTCCCTTTAGCCCTCCTTCCCCCTCACTCCCCCCTTTAGTTCTTCAGACCCCAACCCCCCTTCCCCATCTTTCTCCCGTTTAGTCCTCCAGACCCTGCCCAGTTCGCCAGCTCTTTGAAACACGGTCATGGGTGGAGTTTTGGTGTTTACTCCCCCTTTAAAAAGATGCCTGCTTCTTGCATTAACCCTGGGATGCATTAAAGATGAGATAGTCAATATGAAGTCGTCAATCAAGCTCCCAGAAAGTGTGAGGGAGAAGAGGGCTCGATCCAAGACAGTTCATCCTGGGTAATTATACGTCCCATGCGCGGCTGCACAAGCTGTGGAGCTGCTTATTCAGGCAAAACCCACAGAGAAGGTCAACACAGCAAGAGTGCCAAAAGTCCTTCAGCTTACATCTCAAGTATTTCAATGATTTTTTAAAATATATTTTGTTGAGTTGTTACCATAAGCGAACTTAAATGACATCTAAATAGTTTGTGTTTTGGTTTTTAAGCATATGTAAGTAAGTATGGGTACATAACACCGGTTAAACTAAGCCGATTTAATCCCAATATACCAGACACGTGCTCGAAATGTAAAGACCAAAAAGGTACCCTGTTTCATTGTATGTGGGAATGTCCCGTCATATTGTCATTTTGGGGTTTTGAACATCGTTGGTAGAATTGTGGGTAAGAATGTCCTTATTAATCTTAATCCTAAAATGTGTTGAATATTTTTTCAGTAGATTTGCCTAAAAATATGGTATCTTTGCTGAATATTTGTTTTCTGGAAGCCAAACGTTGTATAGCTACATCGTGGAAATCAAAAATTACTTGTATTGCTTCTCAGTGGTTGAAAGGAATGACTTAATATAAAAAAACAAACTTGGCTGTTTAAACGATACTGTTTAACTATTTGTTATTATTTATATATTTAATTAGTTTTGGGTCTGTCCCTCTCTTCCTCATTGTCTTTTATTTATATTTTACTATTATCATTATTTTAACTACTGATTTGACACCTTTTTTGATTCATACTACCTTTATTATCATTATGTCCATGTGCATTGTTTGTTCTTTGTTCATGTTGTTAAATGGAACTGAAAAATCTTAATAAAAAAAAAAAAAAAAAAAGGTATGTAAGTATGTAAGTCGGATGCACATCTAGTAACTTTTTTTGGTGGAAGTTCACACACTTGTCAACATGGAGGAAGGTTCTAAAATGTGGTGTTAAACTTATCTTGCATTTATTTAGATGCTTTTTATTATCTTACTGTGAGCGTATTCTGTCATTTGTCTCCATAGTAAATGATAACTTTAATGCCATACTGTGCAAAATTCTATGAAAAGTAACAACATCTCAGCGCTAGATAAGTTACAATATGCATCTTTAAGTTCATACACTGCACGCATTTACTCAAGAGCAACGGGATTAAGGAGTGGGAGAGACATTCGGTTAGCTGCCAGTGATGAGAACTGGCTATATACAAATACAGACCGTCTTTAATGTGGCTAATTAGGTGTAATGCCTTTCTGGTCAGACAGGCTTGTTAAATTGTCCGTTTGAACAATAGGAGCCGTCTCTATATTCACAGCATATCAATGAGCATTCCTTACATCGCGCTTGTCATAGTAACCATACCGCTTCTATAAACGACAACCCTTTAACACCTGATGACTCACGTCTGACAATATCACAGCTCATTACATTAAGAGAACGACACCTTCGCGTACAGCACCCATCGTTGTTTGAACTGCCAACAGGTTTAAATGCACCTTTAACTTGCCTTTGGTACATTTTAAAATCTCAAGAGAATATAAAAAAAAATAGTCATCATCTACAAAGTATGTTCTCTTCTTTCTCTCGGGGTCCTCTTGTCAAAGCAGTGTTTTTTAATTAAAACGTTTTGATCTCGATGCACCATCCGGCTTGTAGTGCACGTTTTCTCAGCAGGAATATTTATAATTGACTGGTGTGAAGGGAAGAGCATTAAAAAACACATAAGATAATACGGCAAATCAGAGTGAATCATGGTACACTTTTAAGTCTATGTAGGAGGAATATATTAGCGTGTTAGCTCTTAGCGTGTTCGCACCGATCCTGCGTATTTTGGCAGAGACAGTTGAGTCATTCACGAGCATTGCAAGTATCAATAGTTTTATATTACACCGCCAAGCAAAGTATTTTAAAGGTGCACGGTAAAACGTTTTCTGGTGCCTGGAATGTTCTACAGTGTGGCATTAAAAGTACGAATATCTATGAGGAGAAACAGGTGGCGTCACCAGGACAAGTTCAGGTCAGATCTGTTGAGAGGCGAGTCCCGCTAACAGTGAGAATGCTACTTTTTAACTAATTTTTATATAGAAACACATGTAATGGACTAAGTGTTTCATGCCATGCTTTGAAACATTTCAAGTAATAACATCACTATGGAGACCCTACCCGACAGAAAAGTTACATAGTGCACTTTTACAAGTCTGATATTACACTAAATTGTTAGACTGTTGTTACCTCATCAAGAACGTACCTCGAGTTGTGTTTTGTTTCATTCACCCATGTTTGAGTAACTCTTTATTATTAGTCTGTCTACATCTCCAAAGCTCAAAATGCTCTGTTCCACCTTGTGATGTCATGAAGCGGTGGTTTTCAAATTAACATCTACCTTTTGCCTTTTGTTCAGCAGAGATTGGCAATTCCAGAGCTGAAATCATCCAAATGATTCAAGTGAAAGTGTATGTAGTTTAAAAACAGACTGGAGCACTTCCTGTATCACCACATGACATCACAAGGTAGAACAGAGCATTTTGAGCTTTGGAGATGTAGACAGACAAATAAAAAAGTGTTACTCAAACATGTGTGAATGAAACAAAACACAACTCCAGGTATGTTTTGATGAGGTAACAACAGTCTAACATAGCTTAAATCTCACAAGAGTCAATTTTGTGTAATATAGGACCTTTTAAAGTGCACTACGCAACTTTTCTTTTGGGTGGGTTGAACAGAGCGTTTTCTGTTTTTAGAGAAGACCTCAGACTAAATATGCAGGGTTTTGTGTTAAACTTGTGTGAATGAAACAAAACACAACTACAGGTATGTTTTTTTGATAAGGAAACAACATTATAACATATATCACTGGCGTAATACGTGCCCTTTAAGTCTATGTCGGAGGAACATTAAGTTTGCGTGTTAGCTTTTACAGGGGGACTTAACGCTTTTGCACAGATCCTGCATATTTTGGCAGAGACAGTCGAGTCTGCATTCGCGAGCATCAGTGGATTCCTGACCTAGCTCCAGCCAATACTTTAGTCAGCGCACTGCAGCACAATGTGTGACCGGAGCTTGCATCAGGAAAAACCAACTGCAAAGATGACTACTGAAAATGTGAACTTGAAAATGCCAACAAGCACTTCCTGATGTCAGCTACCGAACGTGGATGTGCAACTTGGGAATATTTAAAGTTGTGAGTCATATTATTGTAAACAGATGGAAATTATGGAAATGATTAAATGGATTTTTGTGCTAGGTTTGCCTCCTACCAAATGTTTAATACATAGAGCCTTTTTAATATTTTATACTGTACTTCAGTCTGAGCTGGAGAAGAAAAATTCACATAGTTTCATCAAAAAAATAGGACTGTCATTGAAACTGGCTTGCTGAAGAATGACCATAACTTTAAACACAGCTTTTAGGAGTATTACTGTTGTAGATTTGGATTTTGTTTTTGTCCGTAGAGCTACTTTAGCGGTGGAGCTTCTGCTTGTCTGTATAGCAATTTTACTGCTTTGTCACAGTATGGCAATAAGCTTTCCAATATTGTATATATTTAATAACGTGGCTTAAATTGCTCATAAGCATTGTGAGTTAGCTCGCCTCTCCACAGAACTAACCTGTAACTTGCCCTGGTCGCACCTCCTGTTGTATCCATAGACTCAAATACTACATGTACAATAGCAGCTTACCATCACCATGTGTGGAATGAATGATAAAAACACAAAACTTAATGCGAGCGTTTGGAAAGAGCAATACAAGACTAACTGTACATACTTTTTCTCAAGTGCTACATTCAATCCGCAGAAAATGTACGCTATAACGATAAAAATGGTTTCTTTACCTGTGAGCCGGAGGAGTAGCGTCCAGGGGCGCGAGAGGCCTGTCCCTTTACTGAACCAATAGAGCTCTCCACACTCTTCCCGCTGCAGCAATGAGTACGCAGGCATTTGCCGTACTCCTTACGAACCTGCACATAAACATCAGGTTACACCAAATACTTCTACAACATGCAGAGGTGGGTAGTACTCAGTTACATTTACTCAAGTACAGAATTTTACTTCCTTTAGGACTACGCTTGAGTAAAAGTTTTGGCTACTCTTCCCATTGTGAGTAATTGTACAAGTGACAAAATGAGAAAAAAACTGGCTTCAGGCACAAGTTAGTTGTTTTCTCTTTTTTTATGTTTTATCCTTTGAAAATACCAGATTCCGTGCACTATTTAATGTTTTATCCATCAAATTACATTAACTACAAATTACAAATACGCTGTTTCTTTCTTACAGTTAATCTTACTTGAGTAATTTGTTTGGTCACTGCTTTGTTCTTGCCAAATTTTATTCTGAAGTCATTTTAAAATTTTGGCTACTGTACCCACCTCTGTAGAAACATTCAAAACTAAATAAATGAAGTAAATGTACTATAATCCAGACCTTCTTTTGCAGTACACAGTGGAATATAAAGATGAACATCCCTTGAAGTGAGTTGAAGATGGTGAACAGGTACGCCATGGCAACGGTGCTTTCATTGACGTACATTAGACCGAAAGCCCAGGTAAGACCGAGGAGACACAGCAACGCGATGGCTCCGATCACCCAAGACCTGCACGACACAGAAACGGAGTTAGAAAAAGGTAATAAAACATACGAGAACATATAGGTGAGGTGGGTTAAGGTTAAGAAATACTCGGTGTAATAGCTGCTGTAGAAGGATCAACGATTGTTAGAGGTTACGGTATAGGGTTACGTGTGACAAAGACATGAACTGTGCTTTAAATGGTGGTGAGTATGTATAGAGCGTTTCATTAAAGGGCTATTTGCATTGGTTACATTGTCATTTTCTCTTGCCTTGAGGGCTACATGTGCGAAGCGAGCGAACTAAGATAAATGCCTTTCAAGGATGCACAAGAATTAACAGCAATATCGAAGTGCACTGAAAAACAACAGTTCTCTTTTACCTAGAGCCTTTTTGTGTGACGTTCAACACAAGTGGCATTCAAGGTCGGTACGAATTTTTGCTTTTGTTAAGTATACATCAACGCTTTTATATTATGCATCCAAACATGTACCTGGGTTTTTTGAATCATTATCATTCATTGTTTAGCTTTTTTCTAACAGAGAGCCAGCCACTTTCTTGTCGCCATGGAGATAGTATTGCTTTGCCAAGAATGTGCATGTGTATGGCATTAAACGTATCATTTTCTATACAGACAAGTCAAATCTGTGGAGAGGCCAGCCTCCTCACAGTAAAAACGCATTTTAAATTTATTTTTTAAACCAATACCTGTGCAAACACCTGTAATCAACTACGTAAATGCATAAATACATTTACGTGTCATGCTATACTGTGAAAAATTCCAGGGAAAGAAATATATCTTATCATATCTCCATGGACATAAGCAGATGCTGGACTCCCCATCACGAAAGTTACACAGTGCGCTTTTAGTATATAGTGATTTGACAAATGTGACTGCACCGGCGTGTAGATCATAAGATACAGATATCATTTCAAACTAATATCCCCTGTCATGTGTTGGCTGTGTATATCCAAGACTGTAGTGCTGTGTGCAAACTAAAACCGCCTGGAACACGACTGGCACTAAATCATCTTAATGATTCTGCAGCTCTTTGGATTAGGGACCTGATCGGTTCACATGGGATGGAAGAATGAATGAAAAATGGGAGTTAGGGAACAAAATGGCCGCTTTTCTAATTTGGGCTTACTTGATTTCTGGTTCATAATCCTGATAGCTGGGTGATATGACGGGAACAGAAAAGAAGCAAGCAGACATAAATCAAATAACACAAATATATATGAGGCTGTACAGAAATATAATAACATGTGTGGTGGAGAACAAAAAGGGACACGGACAAAACGCAATACATGGACAAAGATGATAAAAGTGGTCACAACAGAAAAGTAATAGTATTGTTTCTGTAAACTCATCTACTATACTAATATGACGGGTATCTTATCTGTAAAAAGGAGTGATGATAATAATATTAAAATGCAACTGTAATAAAGTATATAACATTATTTATACCACTACTCAATCCTACTCCCTGAACTCTTACTATTACTGTGATTACTTAGTACTACAAATGCTACTGTCATCTGGGCTGCTGTTTTACTAGTTTTGCTACTATCGCTACTACTACTGTTACTCCTACAAATGTTAATACTGCTACTATCTATGTTACTACTAAATACTTAAAGGTAGCAAAGTAAATATAGTAATGTAAGTAAATTTCTTAGATATCTGAACTTTACTTTTTACTTTTACTTCACTACATTTAAGAGCAGGTATCTGTACTTTCTACACCACTGGACTCAAAAGTAAAAAGTACTTTTCATATGATTTGAGATGTTATTTTGAGTTCAAATTTCGCTACACTCACTACATTTAATACTTTAAATGCAGTGAGATTTTTTTTTTTTTTTTAAATACTAACAAATAAACAACATGTTATCAAAATCTGAGTGAAATACTTTTACTTTTTACTCTGAAAGTACATTTTTTAACAGTCAACTTAATACTTTTACATAAGTAGACTTTTTTCATGTGATACTTTTACTTGAGTAACGTTTTGCCTTGTATCTGTACTTTTACTTAAATAATAAAAATAAATACTTCATCCACCATTGATAATAACTACTCACTACTTACTTATACTCACTATTACTTCTTACTATTTCTTATGTGCATCAGTTTTTTAAATCAATATCACTGCATTTAACACTTTAACAAATAAACAACATGTTATCAAAATCTGAGTGAAATACTTTTACTTTTAAAACGTCTAAAAGTACATTTTAAACAGGCACTTTAATACTTTTACTCAAATCGCTTTTTTCACGTGATACTTTTGCATTGTATCTGTACTTTTACTCAAATAACAAAATTAAATCCAGTGTTGCTACCAACTACTCACTACTTCTGCTTACTATTACTTCTTACACTTAATACTACTTCTTAATACTTACTGTTACAATACAACAATACAACCTTTACTTTTACTTCACTGGTGCAGTAATTACAACCCAGAGTATCATTACATTATAGGATTCTAAAGACTATATTCTTCATGAAATATTGGTGCTTTAACTTCCAGGATACCCACACAATTATCTCACTCTCTATCTAAAACTATCTTGTTATATAATCCTTGCAGACTCTTTGTATTTAAGCCATTTTAAATAGGCCAGGTGCGCTGAAAAATTAGTGATTTATGAATTCACCACGGCAACCATTAAACATCATTTTCCCAGGGCTGTCCTAACGACCTGCTGGGGTAGGTACTTCATCACGAGCATAGCCTGTGGAATGGGCACTCAAACAAGGAAATTAAAAAAAATAGTATTTGGGGGGTTTATAGAGATGTGAGAGGTCAGGAGGAACAAAAAGAAGAGGACGAGTACTCATATCTTCAGATGTAAAATATGAGAGAGGAGCGAGAAGCCAACAAGCCAAAGGGGAAGTACTGAGATTTGGGTTTGGGTAATGAAGAAGTACATGGGTGTTAAGCAAAAGCAAATGACATAAAATACACTTCGGAACATGAAGTGAAAACGGTACACCAATTTATTAATAATGTATTTGATCAAACTACTATTACTACCGACGACGATACTAGTGCTACTACCGCGGCTGCAGCTATTATCAAAATTACTACATTCTCGCTACATATTCTGATACTAGTACTACTGAATACCTAACTAAACAATTTGGTTCTGCATTTAAAAAGCACATTATTACTAAAATATAATTATAATGTATGAATAATCATCTTCACCAGCTCATTACCGCCCTCTGCTGTTGCTAAAAACTCACGGAATTTGTGTTTTAGGTTAAAAAAACACAATAAAAGCCTTAAATCTCTAGCAAAATCCCGCTGTATGAATAATTTGTGAGCTTCCAGACTGCTGCGCTACTATCCACGTCAAAATGTAGCCAAATGTGCCAAATATATTGGATCATATCTTTTTCTGTTGTGTTCAAACTTTGTGTAAAGTGACAGGATATAAAGCATTTGGAGTATTTTTGAAAAGAAGAAATCCAAGTCTTTATTGTGCTAATCTGCAGAGAGAGATGTCAGAAACCTGGATCCACTCAAGACGGGGGCTTCAAATTCTCACCAATTTGCAGTGAAAATGGTGTCATTTGTCGGAGTGCCTTTCATTACATTGCCACGGATCATTTATGTATGAGATTGCAAATGGTCAATTTGTTTTTGAATCTCCCTAAAACCGTTCAGCTGCTCAAAGGAAAAGGAAAAATGGAGGGCCACGGGTAGAAGTAACAAACAGGAGAACCACAGATTTTAAGGGTACATTTGGGTAGAACTGTAATGAAGTTTGTTAAAACTTCAATAAGGTTTAAAATACTTAACATTTACTTGTCACAAAAGTCTATGTCTGATATTTTATTTTATCCACTAATACTATTACTATTGCTCTTACTACTACTACTACCCAGATGATAATTAATCTGCTACTGCTACTACTACTACTACCGCCACCACCATTACTATCACTAATATCACTACTACTACTACTGCTACTACTTATGCTTATTACTACCACTACTGCCTACTACCTCTATACTATTTTATCTTATCCACTACTACTATTACTACTATCCAGATGGTAATTAATCTGCTGCTGCTGGTACTACTACTACTACTACTACTACTACTACCCAGATGGTAATTAATCTGCTACTGCTACTTCTACTACTAACCAGATGGTAATTAATCTGCTACTGCTACTGCTACTTCTACTTCTACTTCTACTTCTACTTCTACTTCTACTTCTACTTCTACTTCTACTTCTACTTCTACTTCTACTTCTACTTCTACTCCTACTCCTACTCCTACTCCTACTCCTACTCCTACTACTAATAATAATATTATTAATACCACTACTACAAATACTACCACTACTACCGCTGATGCTGCCAGTACAACTACAACTACCAGAAAGTGCTCGTATGTTGATTCGACATGTGAAAGTACTGAGCTGTCCCATGTAATAGATGTAATAGCAATAGTACAAGTCATATCCCATTATCTGCATCCTAAGCCCATTTGCAGTTTTCTCCATTATACACAGTGAGGGAAGGAAACAAACACATCAAACACAATATCAAATCCGTTCCACACTGGGCTAGTAATGTTTGGTCTTACCGATGCCACTCTACAATAACACATCCATCATAATACCGGTAGCTAGGGCAAAACAATGGGAAATGAAAAACAAAAAAACAAAAAATCATGTTAAAAGTTACACAAGATAAAAGAGACAGACAATCAAAGCAAGATAACATTCAAATGAAATGAGAACATAACATCACGACAGCACAGATGGAACTTGATGCAATCGGAAATGAAAAGGCCTATTTGAGAAAAACAAGAGACGACATACTTTTGAAATACAGCATTCGCTTGAGTAAGATTAGTGGTAAAGATAACATATAAGTACTTTTATTTACATTGTGATTGGTCAAAAGGGAGATAAAGTAGCCAAAAAAGTCCTTAGGTAAGAGTACAATTTGCAATATTACCCAAGCAGAAGTTAAAAGTAGTCCAAAAAAATTCCGCAACGCCAACTGTTTAGACCAGGGGTGCCCAAAGCGAGGTCAACGGGCCAAACTCGGACCTCCGGGGGGTCATATTTGGCCCGCGAGGAAGCTCTGAGATTTTAAGAATAAGCAATTTAAATTTAATTTTGTATTGAAAAGGCTGTCAGGAGATAGGAAGGAGGCCAATCTGGTCTATTTCCAAATAATTAAAATCAATTTAATCATACATTTATTTGCAGAAGCACATTTTTATGGCCCTCAACACACTGATGCGCATTCATTTGGTCCACAAAGGGAAAAACAAGCACCCCTAGTTTAGACACAAGTACAATTTTTGGGCATATTAGCAAAGCTCAGCCCTGTTTTAGTTATTAGGTGTTATTTTCTGGTGTACAAAGGTTAACCCCAAGAATACAATTAAAGGCATTGTACCACATTTTTAAAAACATGAAAAACTATCTAGTTCATTTAAAAATGTTTGCAGCAGTTCAAACTTATTCCTCACTTTAACACATTCTTACTAACAACTTCCAGAGGCCAGAGTAGAGTTTTGTCACGATAATGCTAACAACAACTAGCATGCTAACGAGTCTTACTTCCTGGTTCAAGGAGGATAAAACTGTTTATAATTAGATAGTTGTTTTGATCGTAAGAGCAAATTTTACAGTATGTGTGAACTGGGGAAACCTAATTTTACTTACTTTACACTATGAGGAATTTGTACAGCTGCACTGGGGTCTTTACTGTAAGATTTTGTTGCTTGTTTTTGTCCACGTTGAGTAATGGCACCACGCTGTGTCGGACGAAAAACACATGGCTTCGGTCTATTTTTCCAATCGCTGTCTAGAACAGTTTTGAAGTCAGAGGGGTCACGGGGTCAGAGCGGTGTGGGGAGACCACTGCGATAAATCATGTGACACTGTGAACTAAAACACTCAATATTTTTCTGCTGTGCAAACAAAGCGAGGTGTCTAATGTGGACGAGGCAATGGTGGACGAAGAGGAACGGTTTGGGTGTCGTTATGGCTTTTGCTAATCATGAATCTGGCACAAAAAGTAGATCATCAAAGTTTTAAGATGTGCGATGTAACTTTTCTGGAGGAAGGTCTGCTACTCGCTCGTGTGCATGTATGTTATCGCCTGGAATGCTGCACAGTATGGCATTAAATCTATGGTCACATGTTAAATGGTCACACACTCATGGAGGTTAAAGACCCAACGACTGCATTCATCTGTGGGAGCTGGAATCGCACCGCCAACCTGTGAGTCGGTGGATGTAATCGCTCTACCAATGATGTTTATGTCCAGAGCGGGATTCGAACCGGTAGCCTTCGGCTCAGTGGACAAAATTGTACACCTGTTTGTGGCAAGAACTTGGGAATAAATTGCTGTTGCCTTTCAGAACAACCGCTCAGATTTGTGATTTTTCCCTATAATGGACAACATTTCAAGGACTTTGAACAGATCGTCGAAAGCGGGATTAGAACCAACAACCTTCGGATCAGTGGATGAATTGTACACCTGTTTGTGGCAAGAACTTGAAAAAAATAGCTTTTTCTATCAGAACAACTGCTCGGAATCATGCTTTTTCCCATAATAGACAAATTTTTGACGACTTTGAACAGATCAGATCGTCATAGCAACCATCCAATTTTTTTTCTAAACAGAGTTAATAACCACATATATGTCACTTTTAGATCAGTAGCTAAATTGATTGTTCGGACTTGTTACTTTTAGATTACTGACCCATACTAATTTCACTACAGCACATTTTACATTTTACTTTCCAGTTTCCTTGCTCGTCGTGTTTTCTGAATTCTAGTGGTTCGCATTAATCAAAAAACAAACAGGATCTAATGAAATATTGAAGAAAGAGGATGCCGCTGAATATCTTAAGCTCTTGCTAGAAGTTTAGATTAACATACGATTAGCGCTGAGAGTAAGACTGCAGTGTAAAGAGGGTGAAGAGGGAGGAATAATTGTAAATTCGCATGAGGATACAAGAACTTTAAAGTTTACTTAGACGACTGATCGGGTACTAAAGCAGTTCTGTATCAGTTGTAAGACTAGAACATGTATAATATTTATGGAGAACTGTCGTGTGGGAGTATAACGTAAACTTGTGGGCTGAGCATTGGACAGAATATTACAGCTAACCGTAGTAACCATCGACTAGGGCCCAGGAGAGATCGCTAAATTAGTTAAACATGCATGGACGGTATCTAAAACCTCTTCATGCATGTTTTTAATGAGGCAACAACATTACAACATGGTAGAAAGCTCAAAAAAGTTGATTTTGCGTAATAAAACCCCTCTTAGATTCAGCAACTTCAGAGCTAAAGAAATATTTGAAAACGCCTCTTTATAAAATAGTCTACAAACGTCACACTGTTGCAAAGCGGGGCTAGTTTTATTGATAACACCCACAGTTTATTAGTCCTGCCCCAACTTCATTTGAAATGTCTTTTCACCACCAAAATCTGGCTAC
Organism: Periophthalmus magnuspinnatus; assembly: GCF_009829125.3. Taxonomy (NCBI): domain Eukaryota; kingdom Metazoa; phylum Chordata; class Actinopteri; order Gobiiformes; family Gobiidae; genus Periophthalmus; species Periophthalmus magnuspinnatus. The sequence continues at coordinate 21,574,948 of NC_047143.1, forward strand.
GATTCCTCAGATACGGTTAATCCATTTCAGTGTATTAACGGCTGCAGATTAGAGTCGCCGTGTTTATGTCCTCAAATTAGGATTCAGTTCACAGTGCACATTTTAAACACATCCAGGAGCATTAACATTTGAGAGACAGCTAAAATATGAACTGCTAAACTAATACGAGAATCAAACGCGTTTCGTTTTTGTTCACACGCAGATATAGGCTTAATCATTTTTCATACAAAGACAGGATTGGTTGGTGGTTTGCAGAGGACAGTACCTAAATAAATGCAGTTTTTGTGACTTGGTAATTGTGAAATTCAAATTGTGATTTATATAAACAGTTGTGAAATATTGCTCTCATATTCATTTATTATGGGAAGAGCAGCCATAAACTGCACTCAAAAGTACAAAGCAGTGATCCAAGAATTTGCTCAAGGGTCAAAAAGGTACTTGGAAGTACTAAGTGACTATAAGTGACTAACTGAAAAAGTAGCTACATCTGATTTATAATTTGAATAAAATGTGTTAAAAAAATTAATAAAAATGCACAAAATGTGGTATTTCCAAAGGATAGACACACCTACAAAAAAAAAAATAAATTAAAAAAAAAACATGTTCAAATCATTTCATATTGTCAACATAAACTTTTGTCACCTGTAAATTTACTCACAGTGGGTAAGAGTAATCAAAACTTTTACTCAAGTAAGGGTACTGTTACATCACTAAAAATTGTAGTCGAGTAGGAGTAAAAGTATGCAATGTTCTGAAAACTACAGTTTCTTCGAGTAAATGTAGCTGAGTACTACCCACCTCTGATATTAATATAATAATAATATAAAGAAATATAAAGAAAATGGTATATCTTTGTTGCAATCTCTTTTGATTTATTTTTTATTTTTTTAACCATTCTACCCACATTTTTGAGAATACATTTTTGTTTTGTTGTTTTCACTTTTTTTTGTTGTATTTTTTTTTATTTATTTTTTTCTAGAAATAGGCCTTTGCATGTATCATAGCTTAGAGCAGAGTTCAGACTACTTTTTGTGTTATATAGCAATGATTAAAAGTGTGTGTTGTTTATGTTCAGGAAGGCTATTTTAATCTGAAATAACACAATATTAAATCCGAACCGAAAATCAAGATTGTTCAATATGAAGGTGGAAAAAATTATTAACTTTTTTGGCACAATCTCAACAGGAAATTACACTGGATTATTTTTGAGTAAGAAACAGCGTGTTCCCAACATGTGTCTGTGCAAGTGACGTAAGCTGCACTTTGCCTTGTGCACTTAAGGAAATACAGCTGACTGTGTTGAATCTTATGGGAATTTTGTGATGGAATAACACAGTGTACAGGGCTCCGTGACCAGGTAAAAGCAAGCTCTGTCATGCGAGGCGAAGATTGTTTCTTTATACGAGTGTGAAGGGACGAGAGGGCCAGACAGCAGCCGGAGCGCCACGAGACAAACCTTATAAAATGATGTTACAAAAGAGACCAAAGCCAAAATGTTGGAAGTGGCTTTAGATTGACCCAATCCATCGCACGGGCTGTATTGATGCTTCGCAGTGACATTACGCTGGGGGTTTGGATGTATGTCTATTGCGGAATGTTCAGCAGTTACCATGGTGACACATTGCGCCCATTAGCAAACAGCCTGATGAGTTTTGGTCTGAAAACTCAAGAAAAATTAGCAAGTTAAAGAGGATTCTGCAATTAAAACTTGATCAAACTTTCACAGTTTTGAAAAAGCCAGATTTAATGAATTTTGATAATTCTGTTGACATATTATACACACATTAAAATGGATGTACTAAGCAAAATTATGCCACAAAGTGAAAATACCTTGAGAGTAACAACAACTGAAGTTATTATGATTAAAAAAAAAAAAAAAAAAGTTGCTAGAGCTAATTTAGAATCACATTTCACACATCAAATTTGTTGCTTAGACATTAAATCAGCTTGTTATCAAGAAGAAACTGGCTAAAAATCTCAAACTTGGAAAAAATCTGTGTCAAAAGTATTGAAAAATCAGATACTAATCAATACCGTAAACGATACACATTTTAACAAGTATCGATACTTCGTGATAACGCTAGAGCCTTTCCGAAACCGCTCTCAAAAACAAATGTGTTGTGAATGAAACAATACTACTCTAAGGCTCAGTGTTTTAGTGCCTCCAATGATGAATGTTCCATAGTACACAATAGCAACACTTTAAGCAGATCGATAATGGTGAAGTAAGGCTTCTTAAATGGCTGTAATGCAACCGAGGTCAGATGTAATGAAGATCGCTCATTGTTTTCAGCAGCCCGTGGTTCCATTTCCTCCTTGTTCTGGACCAAATACTATAGAAGTAGCTACACCGAGTCAAAAAAATGGCCAAAAGATGACAAATGATTGACGAAGAAGTAACAGATTTCAGTCACTTTTTGGAAAATACATCAACATAAACACAAAATAAATATGAAACAAAATACAAAAGTGAATAAGATGGATGCCATTAATGTGGAGCGTCGCCAGCTGTAAGGATTACGCCAAAAATAGTTCATAAATTACCTCCTGCATGGGCCTGGATCCAATCAGCAACTTCCAACAACACCCTTTTATGGTTCCTATTTATGGGCGCCATTTTGAGGACTTTTGACCATGCAAGATTGAAAATGTCCTGATTTCAAAAACAATGTGCATATGACTATCTTTAAAACATTTTATCCATGCAAGAGATGTGCATAATAAACTGAATTATTCATCGCTTTGGCAACAGTGGAAGGGTTTTGTCCATCTGAAACCAACAGACCCATATTTTAAAACTGAACCGGAGGGCAGGTCAAAATTCTATGGCATATTTAATTGTTTAGCCGTCATAATACAGAATGAAGATAATTCGTCTGGGTCATATTTTATTTATTTTAATTACAAAGTGGTAACACACATCCACAATCGTTATGAGCTGAAAGACTAAAATTGTTGACTTCTGTGAAAAGCAATGAATCAGACTCTAGTAATAGTTCCAGAAGGAGGGAAAGAGCAAGATTACCCAGCTGATAGCATTATACTTTGCCATGAAATATCCAAAAGTTAAATTTGCGAATGTTGAACTTCATAATTTTAATGAGACTAGACCCAAGATCCGGCTATATCGCGACAAAAAAACATTCTACCAATATAAACTTTAGCTGCCCCCATCTGTATCAAATATTATTGGCCTATAAAATGTCGTTATGTCACCTGAAACCCAGCAACAGGGTTACAGAGGCCCTCGCACGGTCCAAAGTCTGCACATCCTAGTCTGTAGTCAAGCAAACCCGCATGTAAACAAGACTAATGACTTTTAATAAATGTGCAAGAAACCTCAACTGCACCAATAGAGAATCTTATTAACAGTTGGGAAGTTTGTGGAGTGGTGTCCCCGAGGCGCTGGTATTATCGGAGAGCAAACAGGCACAGATAAACACAGCGAAATGCGCATAACTCATAAACAATATGAATATTCATCAGAGCCGCAGTGACAGGCAGTTAACAGGGGTGCGGGGCTGTGCCAGACTCGCTCCTGTCCTCCCATCTACCAATGTCTTCCACTGGTTATTCAAAGTCTAAAAGGAGTAGCTTAGACGTTTTGATGGGTTGTTATTGGATGGATGTTAATGTAATTTTTTTTATATCCCCAGCGAAAGACGTTAATACACAATAAAAATACGTAACGGCGTGTATGTGTTCTATCGAGTCCATTTGTTCATAGTCTAATTCTAATTTTGCCCAAGGATACAATGACAGTATTCATCTGTGAGAGAAGGAATCGCAACACCAACCTTCAACCGCCAACCTGTGGGTCAGTGGGTCTGATCGCTCTACCAATCAATTTATGTCAACAGTGGGATTCGAACCGGCGACCTTCGGATCAGTGGACAAAAGCTCTACCAACTGAGCTACCGTCGTCCATATGATGATTAAAATAACAATATTTAACTGGTGGTGAAGGGTCTGTTTTTGCTCATCTTCCTGGAATGTTCTAGCTTTGCCCGAAATGTTCCACCATATCTATCTCCATGGGAACAATTAGGTGTTACAGGTCAGATTTATGGAGATGCAAGTCCACTCACATGAGAGTGTAGGTTTTACAATGTACTTTAGAATAAAAAAAAAAACAAAAAAAAAAAACACCTAGAGTTGATTGAATCCAAGATAAATATGTTTAATGCCATACTGTGGGACATTCTAGGCAAAGCAAACATCTCCACGAAGATAAACGAAAAGTTGCACGGTGCAGCTTTAATATCTTGGGTGGTTGTAGCGCAGTAAAAAGTAATACAATCGACGTCTAAATGAAAGAAACATTTATCTCTTTCAAAAGTGGATTTTTTTTTCATTCTTCCAAAATTAATAAATTTAATCGTTTTTATTTTTTTAAACCTCAGAGAACATAATATTGTCCTTGTCCATTATCAATCCTTTTGCCGAAAAATACAATAGATCTGGTTTTAACAAAGCTCTCAAAGTTAACAGCATTTTTCACACCTCACTGAAACTTTTACACAATGTTTTAGTGTACGCCAAATTTACTTAAAAACACCTTTGTTGCATCGAAAATAATTTTTTAAGCCAACATTTTAATAACACAATTGCCAGGACTATTTGGGAATAGTTCAAAATTAGTTTTGAGAAATCTCATTTCTGGAATTCTGCTATCCAATCTTTTTTTTTTTTTTTCTTCTTATTGTGTTGCTGCAATTATTTGATTTTGATTACAAATACGAATATTGTCTTTTTGTTGGACAATTGCATTTTGGGTTTATTCAAATATTAGCCTACTGCGTCAAAACTTTTTTTTCTTTAATTCGTCAAAGCTATCCAAAAGCAAAGTTATTCCAAAGCAGAACTGTAAACGTATTTGTGCTATTAAAGCGGCAGGACCTCATGCCGTCTACGCAAAACAGCTTTTCCATCGGTAACATAAAGTGCGCGAGAGCCCTGCTATTTCAGTCCCGTAGTTAATGGATACTCGTGCGATCCAAGTGCTCTTACTTGATGTTGTCCAGGCAACCGGAGTCTGGTTTCAAGATGGCCGTGTGATGGAACATTTTGTAGAGAGCGATGCCCAAGAAGATCACGTTGAGCTGAGGAAAAAGAAGACACAGATGAGACTTGTATTGCTCAAATCCATTCATTTTAAATCATCACTTGGTTGGACTTGTATTCCCACTTTGCCAACCGGAGCACAAAAACCCATGATGCGTCTACGGTGATGCGCAACTCTCACTTGGAAGAAACAGCAAGACAAGCAAGCCAATGTTCCTGTGATTGTGAGCAGGTTTTAAAAGTTTGGTGAAGAAATCTGGCCAGGAAAAAATACAACTGTGCTCCTTCGGTTAGAAACAATGGGGGTAAATTTAACACCGTGTGGGAACAGCAAATGTGCCTGGTTTGGTCCAAAAGTAAGTGTGATACAAAGGTAAGAGTTAGTTTGGAGAAACTGCGATGATCTATAAAAAAGTTTGAGAACAATGATGACTCAATGTACAGTATATTAACTACAAACGAGTAAAATGTTCTGCCAAGGCACCTTTCCTGTCTGGCCCATTTTCAAACTTAGAGATTGCGATTTCCAAAGTTGTATGTTCCAAAGTTTCTGTATCTGGTGCATAATTTGTTTAAGAAAATATGAGATTTATGTTTGTTCATTATAAAGCCAAACAGCTATTAAGCTTTTTATATAAAGCCCCCCTTGTAGCGAACAGTATCACACCACACTTTGGCAAAATACTGCACTCCAGTTTAAGCCAATTTTAGTTCAATGTCCTCCAAAAAACTACATTAAGCCAAATTTTTTTGTTAAAAATACATCGGTTTAATGATTCCATGGAAATAGAAAGGTAAAACGAATCTTCAGAACATTATCCATGGCAAATTAATATATTTTATGCTATACTTTGGAAGATTATAGTCAAAGAAGCAACATTTCCATGGTAACACGCAAGAAAAGGCCCCCCTCCAGGCTATATATGAGTAAGGTTTGTGGAGACAGAGGAAGCCCGCTTAGAGTCTAACAAGTTTTCCAATGCAATAAGGCCAACCATCGCAAAAAAAACCCAAAAAACATTCAGATATCTGCGTAATCCCTCAGTCGACCATGTATGACCCAGAATTGACTTTGTCTTTTGCTACTGTGGCTTTAAGGTAACACTTTCATTATTAATACAACTCCCTTTTGCGTAGCCAGTGGTTTTAAGGTTGTTTAAGGTCAAATCTTCTAAAAATTCTCTTCAAAGCCATGAGTTGCACAGTAGAAGCATTGAGAACTACTGACTCATGAGCCTCACAGAAATGCATTGTAGATACTAAAAGTGGAGCGTGAAACTGCATTATGCATGTTCAGATTTAGCCAAATGCTGCTCGCTACTGCCACTAAAAAGACTTGTTTGAAGAGTTTTGGGGGCTCCAGTAAATAATCCTGTAATCCATAATGCAAGATCCAAGCAGTTCAAACTATTCCTAAAGCGAGATGTTTACGAGTAGCTATCTTTCTTTTTTTTTTTGGACTTTTTGTTCTTAAACTCCTTGACGCAAATCGATAAATACAAAGTTAAGCTCGTCCTAGTTGTGGAAAGTATGTCAGCGCTCATGTCCGCTTTGCATATTGCTTTGCACCAAAAAGCTAGCCAAATAAAAAAAGGAAAAAAATGGTAGCGCTGGAGCAAAATCAATCAGAATGCGGATTACTCCACGCTGCATACTGAGTGGAGTCTATCTTTTCAACCTTCCAACCCTGACCAAAAACGTTCCCGGCCAGTGACCACGACTTGGGGTGACAAACTGCCATATTTTCAACGTGGCCCTCATTCGTTTTGCAGTGCCCGGAGGTAGCATGGAAAGGTGTTAGCGATGGAGGGGAATCTCGGCGGAGCGTTTAAGCAGACGACCCGGAGGCTAATACGGGTTAATGAGCAAAAGTGAGTACGTGCTGGATACGGCGGGGGGTACTTGGGTGGGTATTTATGACATTGTGGGGACTCAAACCTGTATACACATTTATTCATAGAGGCCTGCTTTCTTTATGAGGACAAAAAATCTGGTCCTCATAATGTAAATGCTTTTTTACTACATTGACAACAAGATTTAAAAGTGAAATTTGTAACTTTTCAAGGAGGGAAGGGTAAGTGAGCAAGTATTTGTGACACTGTGAGGACTAAAATTGTATACACACTTGATTCATAGAGACCAGCCTTCTTTATGGGGACCAAAATCAGATCCTCATGACGTAAATGCTTTCTTATTATATCAACAACATGAATTAAAGGTGAAGTGTGTAACTTTTCGAGAAGGGACGGGTAAGTGGGCAAGTATTTATGACCTTGTGGGGACTAAAATTGTAAACACACTTGATTTATAGAGACCTGCCTTCTTTATGGGGACAAACAAATCGGGTCACAATGAAGTAAATAGTTTCTTATTAGATCAACACCACAATTTAAAGGTGAACTGTGTAACTTTTCAAGGAGGGACGGATACTTGAGAAAGTATTTATGGCATTGTGAGGACAAAAATTGTATACACACTTAATTCACTGAGATCAGCCTTCTTTATGGAGACCAAAATTAGATCCACATGACGTAAATGCTTTCTTATTAGATCAACAACATGAATTAAAGGTGCCCTGTGTAACTTTAAGAGAAGGGAGGGGTAAGTGGGAAAGTATTTATGACATTGTGGTGACTAAATTTGTATACACACTTGATTCACAGAGACCTGCCTTCTTTATGGGGGACAAACAATCTGGTCCTCATGACGTAAATGCTTGATTATGTAACTTTTTGAGGAGGGAGGGGGTAAATGGGCAAGTATTTATGACATTGTGGTGACTAAAATTGTATACACACTTGATTCATAGAGACCTGCCTTCCTTATGGGGACAAAAATTTGGTCCCCATGACGTAAGTCCGTTCTTATTGGATCAACAACATGATTTAATGGTGAACTACACAACCAGTCAAAAGTTTGGACACACCAGCTCATTCAATCTTTTTTTTTTTTTTTTTCTGTATGTTTACTACATTTTATATACATACTGAAGATGTCAAATATATGAGGCAAGATAAAAAAAAAAAAAAAAAGTTAATAACTCAACAAAATCTATCTTTTTATATTTATATTCAAATCCTCAATATAGCCACCCTTTCTTGACAGAGCTGCAGACCTTGGCCTTCTCTCAATGAGCTTCTTGATGAAGTCTGTTGAAATTCACAGATGTGCCGCGTCAGGGTCAAGAAATGCCAAAATTGCAACTCAGGGTTGAAAGCATAGGATGGTTATTTTACATTTTTTAAATCTAAAATAACTTTTGAGTTATTTTGAGTTTATTTTTGTTTACTGCATTCCATATGTGCCAATTTATAGTTCTGATGTCTTCAGTCAGACTCTACAATGCAAATAATAATGGAAATAAAGGAAAAATAAATGAAAAAGTGTATGTGACTTTTCAGACTTTTCAAGAAGGATGTCTGCCAGCTTTTTCATTTCCAAGCAGATGTTCCACAATATGGCATTTGACTTTTGCATTTATTCAATTACAGATGTTTTTTTTTATTAGAAACTGAACACTTGGAAAAACGTACATTATGAGCAGGGTTTCCTCTCCATAGATGTGACCAGTAACTTGACCTGATCATGTGAAATGCTCGTTTCCAGTGAGGTAGGTATGCTAAATGCTATACTGTGGAACATTCCAGGCAAAGCAATAAGATTTTCAAGGAGACGAGCAGGTTACGGAACACGCAATAAGTTAAAATATGCGATGAAATAAGTTACGATTCAGGTTTGCGTTATTATGGTTAAAAGAACTGTTTGTAGCGCTGTTATAATAAAAATCCTGGGTTGCCAGTGGCTTCACCTGCAGATTAAGGACACATACAGCTTTTTTTCTCAGTCTCAGTATATAGACGTCTTATATTGCAGCAGCAGAGGCACTGATTAATGATTGATTAGTGAGGATTCAGAACAGAGAGTGGCATTTTCTGTTTGAACCAACTGGATTTCAGCGTTGAAAATGGCAACCCATATGAGAGAGTCATGTGAGGCTCTTTCTGCTTTCTGATTAAACAAATTCAAATTAAACAAATTGAGAACCAAAACACCAAATTATAAGATAAACAACATGACCATCACATCCAGTGTTTTTGAAATTAAGAATAAATCGGGCTTACAGTTGTTACAGGTGAAAACAATATGTCAAGTTATGTCATGTTTATGAAATTTAACATTAAAATCCAACATACAGTTCCTTTAAAGAGTGAAATAACTCAATGTAAAGTCCCCCAAAACACGAACACCCAACTTATGTGTGTGTGTGTGAGTGTGTGAGTGTCCACTTACCATAATTATCAAAGTTGCCGGTCCTATAAAACTCCAGATGAAGTAGGTGTCCAACCGTAGCCAGCAACTGCAACGGGAGAGAAGAGGAAACTTAGACTCGGAGGAAATACATCAAGTACAAGGCTGTAGTGACATAGTTGGAAAAAGCACGGGTCGCCACCAGGGGCCCGGAAGAGTTATGAGCGACAGGGAGAATTTAGAGGCATAGGAGGGGAGCGTTGTGCCTCTATGACAGCAATAATAATGGAGCTCTCTAGGCTAAACTGTATAAAAACAGGAAGAGGAAATGGGTCCTTAGGCGGACACTGCTCTGATTTAAGGTATATTTGGATTGGCTGAAGGTAGGAAATTGGGATTAAGGGATTTGTGCGAACGGTGCATAGTATAACTCATATCTGACATAGTGTATTCAAGCCCACAGCTATAATAAGAGGAATCTAACCCGAAAGCTTCTTGTTCAAGAGTAAACGCTCTCTCTGAGACAATTAAAGTTGCACTATGGGACTTTTTTGGTAGCGGGTTCACCACCTGCTTTTTTTCTATAGAGTTTTATTGCTTTGTAATGTTCCACAGTATAACATTAAAAGGAACTAACTGGGATTTGTTCAACTACAGGTATATTAGAAAAGTAATGTAATGAACAATATAAATAAAATAATAATAAAAAGTAAATTTTGTTAAGTCTTAATGTGACTTACCCCCGTCAATATGTTTAAGTTTAATGCCATACTGTTGAATATTACAGAAAAGCAAGGACATCTCCATGGAGACAAGTATGTTGTGGACACTCCAACCAACAAATAGTTACATAGTGCACCTTAAAAATTACATTACATCAATAGAAAGAATAATTCTAAACATTGTAGCTACTCGAGACAAATAATAAATATTAAAATATTAAAGGGCCATATTTAGCTATTTTCTGCTCTATGTTATAATGTTGTTTCTTCATCAAAAACATACCTAGTTGTGTTTTGTTTCATTCACACATTGCACATTTAACACACAAATCCTCCATATTTAGGCTGAGTTCTTCTCTCAAAAAGAAAACACTCTGTTCCACCTTGTGATGTCATGTGGTAATCCAGGAAGTGCTCCACTGTGTTTTTAAACTCCACACACCTTTACTAGAATCAGCCCTAGAATATACAATCTATAATAAACATGTAAAAAGTAGCTGTTAACTTGAAAATTACCACTTCATGACATCACAAGGTGGAATAGAGCATTTTGAGCTTTGGAGATGTAGACAGACTAATAATAAAGGGTTACTCAAACAGGTGTGAGTGAAAAAAAACAACTCCGGGTATGTTTTTGATGAAGTAGCAGCACTCTAACATGGCTCAATGCTCCCAATAATCGATTTTGCCTAATATAGGACCTTTAATTTTAGTGGTTGAGGTCTTAAATATTGACTTCTCAAAGGAAGTTCTTACACCAGATAACTTATATTATTAATACCAGGGAGTTTTTCTTACAATCCATTTCATATTATAGAAAAGTTTAACCATTTCAACGTCTCAAAAGCATTGCATTGACCTTGAGCACACCATGCAATAAAAACTTTGAGCTTTTGTGAACTCCATTTTCTTTCTATGTTGTAATAAGTCTGTCCTTTCACCCTGTACCCAAGCAAGAGCGAAAACCAAATCACTGTGATTAGAGACAACAATAGAGGACCTCAAAACACGACACTGCTCCTTTGAAAAGGGCCCACAGAAAAATGAAACCGAACAAAAACATGATTCATGACGCGTGGCTGAATTATTAATCTGTTAATCTCCGCCGCGGCTGCAGAAGGGGCGCCTCCATTTTTGGACACTAGAAAATTACAGTCCAAGAAGCGCTGTTGTCAGTCAGAGCAATAGGACGAGGAAGAGAAGTGGTGCAAGATTAACCACGTCGTACAAGCATTTAGGACTAAGTGCATTATACGGCCCGTGGTGTAAAGACGGGTAAAACAAGGCTTTAATGGAGACGGAAAAAATTTACATTTAACTTGAGGCATTTTTCTCAGAAAAGCTTTAGGGAAACAAACGCTTGGAATATAATTATATATATATTTTTTAGTTTTAATATTGCTAAACTTAAAGGGAATAAAACTGATTCTATATTAACGTTCATGGTGGAAGCAAAACTAGTTTACATTTAAATAGGACTGAGGACGTATAAAAGGCACCACTACATTACCTCAAAGTACTACAGATACCAAAAATATGTTAGTATAAAAAATCTAATAAAGTAAAATAGGTGTCTGGTGGGTCCTGGGAGAACGCTATACACACAAATGAACAATGAAAGTACATTTTATCTTCAAATAAATTGTATTTAATGAAATGTAGGATCGCAGTTATTATTTTTTTCTGGTTTTAGATAAGAATTAATGCAGGCAGGTGTGCGCGGGAGGAGCAGAGAGCTACGCCCAGCTCCGTGTTCAGGCAGGTGAGGGAGGGGGAAGAGCACACAGGGAGACAAAACAGGAGCAGAAATACACGCATCATGACAAAATGTTGCTGTTTTGTTTCATTTTAATCATTTTTTATCTCAGAAAATCAGATTATGAGTGTGTATGTAGTAACTGCAGCCAGAGAAAGGATAAACAATGAGGCGACGGTAGCTCAGTCAGTGGTGATCAGAAGGTTGGCGGTTTGAATCCCGCACCCAGAGATGAGCGCTGTTGTCGTGTCCTCGGGCAAGACACTTAACCCACTATGCCCCTAGTGTCTGTGTGCACTTGTGTATGAATGTGTGTGTGAATGGGTGAGTGGTTTCTTGATGTAAAGCACTTTGAGTCTTAAAGGCGGAAAAGCGTTACGAAAATACGACCATTTACCATTGACCAAACTGCTTAAATCAGGCTAAAATCAATATCTGCTCGAGTTTAAGTTTGTTTGCTTTGCACTAGACGGGTATTGATTGATGAAAACCAAAATGTCCAGGTCTTATGAGATGATAAAAAAAAAAAAAAAAATACAAGAGCGACAGAGCCTATATAATCTGATCCCAATTGTCGTATTGTGTATATTTGGGTAACACATTCACATTGAGCCGCCAAATAATAAACTTGCAACCACATCTCAAAGTGTCACTCGCACATTTTCAAATCTCACACAATAGCGCGATGCAAGAGCGGGCTTGTGTAGCGAATGTGACAAATTGACTGTTCCTTTGCCGCGAGGGCCGATATCTGCGCATCGACACAACGCAAGTCGTACAAAGAAAAGAATCTAAACAAAAGCTAAAAACACGCACGGAGATCTGGCAACCCATCAAAGTACTCTAAATTATTCCGGAGCCTCTATTGTTCATGTTTTCCCTTCTTGTTGAGATCATAGAAAGATTTAAAGAGCAAGTGGGCGTCAAGCGCTACGGGCTGTCCCCAACTTTTGTCATGGTGGCTTTTGGGAGCACAGCTTTATCTCTACCCTCCTCCCGAGACACTTTCTTACACTTTAGTGGCAAAAGAAGAGAGTTATATTTGCGCCAGTCAAAACACTATCCAAGCACATGCCAACAGCTTGAGTTTGCGGAGATCCTCGCCACCCACCGCACTGGGCTGCCACATGCTGTCAAAACGGCTTAATGTGCAAAAATCACTGTAACGCAGATAGTCATTTCAGTGGACGGAGGGTGAGAATGACCAAAGCAACGCCAAAAAGGAAGGGAAAGCTAAGAATATGACGAAAAAAGAATTGAAATTTCAGACAGTCCGATGTTGGTCTTGGACAGAATACTGACAGTGACATAATAATGCATGTATTTTTACATTTATGTCAAGAAGAGTGCTGTCAAATGAATGTAAGATGTATCAATATAATCACATTATTGTGGTAATTTAAACTTTCTAATTTGCATTTTTAAACGTATTCAATTCTTCCACAAATCTAAATTATTTATATGTCTAAAAATTGGATTTCATAAAACAAAAATCAGGTTTCAGGTTAATGTACATGACCAAATAATAGCTTTAGTGGGGTTTAAAGCCCTTCATTGCAGCTTGTGGGTGTAACTGGGTCTTTCGGTGACAGATGTAAGCCATTATGTTTTGCCTGCTGTGTTCCGGTGTTCTATACTTGATTGGTGAAATATTTGGGCCCATTTACTCATTTAAGAGCTCACATGCGATCTTTATTTTCCTCACGGAGCCCACGGTGTTCAACTCCAGATCTCGGCGGCGTCTTTGTTTTGATTTTCCGCGTGGAGCAGAGCTGTACCGCGCTTCTCGTAAACACCCTCCGACCGATATGCGCTTCTCAGCATGAGGACTGATAATTATATGTCTAAATGTAACCGTGTGTAATCAGCACAGCTCCAGATCGCAGCGTGTCTCCCTTCAGGTAAAGAAAAAAAACTGTGCATTAATTCATGGATGATGCCTCAATTTGTTTTGATTAATCACATGCGTTAATGTGTTAATATTGACAGCCCAGGTTAAAAAATAATACTGTACACATCTACGGCGTCTCTGTCCATGGAAGCGGATCTTCTCCTTCGCTGTGGTTTTCCTCGAAGTGTCTCTTTTTCCTATTTGTGTTTTTATTTTCCTGGCAGAGAAGACGGGTCTAAAGACAGTGGATACCATGGGACAGTTATCCATTTGCCCATTTCCTGTGCATGATGGTGGTTTGATTTTCTAACTTTCTTGGTTGAATCAACAGTTTTGTGAAGACCTGCAAGGCAACTACTTTTGTGCTTTTGGACTCCACAAAAATAAATGTAATCAAATTGGAATATTAGGATTTTTCTTTCACTTTTACCACAATTCAAGTGGACTTAGTGTCTTAAAAAAGTCACATGCAGCTTCAGGAAGTTACCAAAAGCTTCTGTGACTGTTTGAATCCACCTGTTACTCACTCAGAACATGACAAAACCTGACCAAGAGGACGAATGATTGGAGAAAAGTGTGTTTGAGCATTTCCTTGGATTAAAAAAAAACACTGATTCCCAATATAATATCACCAAAAAAAGCAAACAGTGACAGGGATACTTCATATTACCCCCAATTCAGAAATTCATAGATTTACTTCCTGTTTGCTTAGTACCAAGTTGCCATTATTCAGGAACTGCCCTGCAACAGCTATTATGTTTTAACAGGTCTTACTTGCACATAACTAAACAATACAAGCACAGGGAATTAAATATTTGCTAATTTGTTGCATACACCAAATTGCTGTAGCAAGACCCTGCTTATGTAAATGTGATTGTGCCTGGTCCCAGACTCCACAAGGAGCCATTACAATGTTTACAATTGTTCTACACAGCGCTTATTAAAAAGGAAGTCATTGGTTTAGTGCTATAGTTATGTTCCCCGCATAAGAAAAAGAAAAGAAACTATTTTTGTACCCAAGCAACTCCATTATATGTTATATGTGTTTTATAATGGGTGGTGACTGACAAGGAAAACAATAGTGCGGGCCTTTATGCTAATAGGTGCGAGGACTCCCATTAGGGGCTTGAACGATTATGCAAAATATGACTCAGGCACAGTTCACACTTAGCTAGGTCTAATGAAGTACACTAACAAACAGAAACTGCAAACAGATCCGCGTGTTAGTTTCGATGTAGTTTCAGATAGACATAAGGCGGTGTCCTACAGCAATCTGACCAGAACTAAAGAAGCGGCTTGGATGAGCAGCGAAACGGCTTCACTCTTACACTTTTGTCCAGTTGACAGGACAGACAAAGTGCTATTCAATTCATCGGCATCCAAACTGGTTCCACATGAGGGAAGATTTGACAAACTGAGACTTAAAGTTAAAATGTAAAGTTGTGATAGATAGAAGGATGAGTTATGCCCTGCATATTTGTTATACTTTAAACCACTACTACTTCTACTACACTACATTTTTAAGTGGACTGAAAATTAAAAAGTACTTTTTGTATGATTTAAGGCACATGTGTCAAACTCAAGGCCCGTGGACCAAATGTGGCCCACCATGTCATTTTATGTGGTCCGTGACAAGGTAAATTAAATGTATGACTGTCTTAAAATATCAGTTTATCAGGAGATACACAGTTACACAGACATTGTTTCATATCTGTGCAAATCCTATGCAGTATTTGTAAGTTGAATAAGTAATAAATATAGAAACGGTTAATTAACAAGATTAAAAAGTAGCTGCATTTATTTTACATTACATTTGGTTACATTTAGTTACATTTATCTTACAGTTACATCTGGCCCTTTGAGAGCAACCATTTTGTTGATGTGGCTCTCGGTGAAAATTAGTTTGACACCCATGATTTAATGGGTTATTTTTCCCATGTTGTGGTCACATCCTGAAAATAGTTTCCGAGTTCAAGCTTCGACTTTGAGCTAACAAAAAAGAAAAAAAAAAGAAATATCATTCATTTAACACTTAAAAGTACTTCACTTTGACAAAAAATGTATTGTTAATTTGTTAAAGTACATTTTTAAATAGGATCTTAAAGACTTTTACCACATTGATTTGATTTTTTTTAACAAACCAAATATTGTGTTAAAAAATACAACCCTAATTATTCACCAAGATAAGTTTATAGGTGCGTTTCACAACTTTCCGAAGCCAGAAAGTAGTTTTGCTGTCACGCTACTGTTAACAGCAACCAGCATGCCAAAAGCACAAAAGTGTTACTAAAAAAAACAAAACATTAAAAAACACTTTATAATTAAATCCAGACAATATACAGTGGTTTCATTTTGACTTTACAATATACATCCACTAATTTTACATTTTATTACATTTTATGAAACTACATACAGCCCATAAAATGCAGCGATATGACTAATTACTATTGGCAGTACAACTACAACAAATATTTCAAGTACCTCCTACGCCTATTTGGTACATCTCCTCCCCATTCCCGCCACTCTCCCTCATTATTCAGCGGCTGCATATAATTGTCCCTGTGGTTTTAATTATTCACATGATGCCAGGGCTCAGACTGTGGCAGTGATCGGCCCATCCATCACAAAGAACTACGACCGCGCCCATCTCCCAGTGTCTACAGCCCCCAGTGTGAGCGAGACCCTGTGATAAACATCAGGACAAAGTGCTGACTCGCCTCTTCATTATCATCAGATGGCTTTCAGTGGAGCTGCAAGATATATCGCAATCAAATCGAAATTGCAATTTGAGCGGTCGCAGTTTGCAACTTCTAGACTGGAAAATTAAAAGAACTCATATTATGTATTCTTGTGGCTTTAATTTTCTCTTAAACATGCCTGCTAGGATTTCAGTATCTTCACATTCTGTCTACATTTAGAAAACAGATGCCTTATTATCAGTGGTGGAAGGTATTGAAGTACAAGTAGTAAAGTACCTAAAAGTACCGAAAAATTCAACTGAAGTAAACTGTACAGTGGCTACTTGTTACTTTTACTTCACTACATTTGAGAGCAGGTATCTGTACTTTACTAAATTTGAGAGCAGGTATCTGTACTTTACTACATTTGCGAGCAGGTATCTGTAGTGTCTACTCCACTACATTTTTGAACTGGACTGAAAAGCAAAAAGTACTTTTCTTATGATTTGAGGGGTTATTTTTCCCATCCTAAAAAAAGTGTCTGAGTTCAAGCTTTGACTTTGAGCAAACAAAAAATGCACAACTCATAAGAAAAATTAAGAAATATCATTACATTTAACACTTAGACTAAAAACTAAAAGTATTTCACACAAGTGTTGTTAATTTGTTAAAGTACATTTTTAAATAGGTACTTAAAAACTTTTATTTAAGTTGATTTTTTTCATGGGATACCTTTACTTGAATAACTTTTTACCTCTGTGTCTGTACTTTTACTTAACTAGCAAAATTACTTCTTCCACCACTGCTTATTATACATTTGCTTTATTGTTTTACTCTGTGGTGTTCTTGTTGTGACACACGTTGGTTCAATTTGTTACGGTTGTTTTAAACGTGCTACATAAATAAGACGACATGACTTGACTTGACCTCCATTTACAATGAGGCAGTGAGGCATTGAAGCTCCCTCTGCTGTCAGCAACTAGATTGAACAATGGGGAAATAAACAAATTAAGCATTAGCCAACGTGAGCGCTATGCTAATAGAGCCGTGCTTTTGCTGTGAACACAATTTGACTAACAAACAGGGCCGGTGATGGTTGATGTATTTAAAAACTGTACAGGAGAAGTCTAGATTTTCTACCTATGACGCAACAATTTGGGCAATATGAATGTGTTTAAAATGTGAACTTAAACAAAATTCTCCAAAATACAAATTGCAAATCTAATTGCAATGCTTCTCAGAAAAATTACAATTAGATATTTTTCAACTCTAACTTTCAGATTAACAAAGAGAACGGGTGGGCAAAGCTGTTAAGATGCTGCACCGCAACGGCTTTAGCAGAATCCATTGTTGTTCAATAGAAATCAGATCCGTTTCTGGTTAAATCTCTATGTTCGATTCCAAGTCTGTCTTAACACCCTGACAGTCCTCCAACAATGCAACTGCGTCCCATCGTCGTAGTATTTTAGTGCGCCGCTACAGTAATGCCCATTCTTCTGCCAGACGGAAAAAAGATATTTGTTCCAATGCAATAAAAGAAAGATTTGTAAGTTGTCACGCTGCTACTTTTTAAATACATTTCTTTCTTAAACAATGATAAAGTAAGAAATGGTTTTGTCAAGTATAAACTCCAATGCAAATGATGGAGAAGTTTAATGTAGACATAGCCGCCCTAGGACAGACTGAAAAAAAAAAGTCAATTTGACCTCCACCGTTAGGGCTCGAATTTTAATTGAGATTGAGATTCAGTATTTTCTAACTGTCGATATGCTTAGTTCTATTTAAGATAATCAAGAGGTCTTCAGCCAAACTTCTATCAGTAAAAGTATGCGTCTGGGGCAGAGTTCAGACATTGGAGGAAGATATTTGACTATACGTTTGAGTTAAACGAGGCAAGATTAATATTGAAAGGATTTTTTATTCATTTTTAATAGAACAGCATATTTTTTTGGTCATATTACTAAACCATATACACCATTATATTCGTGTTTTAGCATTTTAACTATGGAGACAAACGGCAAACACAATATTGACCATCACCTACAGCAGGGGTGTCAAACACATTATGACTGAGGGCCACATCAGCAAAATGGCTGCGGTCAAAGGGCCAGATGTAAAATAAATGTAACTACTTTTTAAACTTGTTAATTAACTGTTTCTGTATTTATTACAAATATTGCATATTCATTTGCATAGATGTCAAAAACATGGCTGTGTATCTGCGTATCTCCTGATAAAATGACATTTTAAGACCATCATACCTTTTAATTTACCCTGTCAAGGCCCACATAAAATGATGTGGAGGGCCACATTTGGCCCAGGGGCCTTGAGTTTGACAGATGTGACCTACAGGATCAAGTGGAAATAATCCCTCACCGTTTATTTACTTATTTTATTTTGTTTATCCAAGCTTTCTAGCAGAATAAATGCATTGTTATTTTGACCTCTATTGGTTGAATTTCTATGTAACCAAATCAGTGCATCTACTAAAATAATATACTTACAAAAATATACTTATAAATAAAACATTTAACACACTTACACTCGCTCAGTGCCGTAGCTCCTGTAGTCCACAGCGGCCGACACAGCCACGATGAGAGCAGGGACCCCATAGCCCACAATGTAGAAGTATCTGCGTCTGGAGTGTTCGCTTTCAAACACCTCCACCAACATAATGTAGAGCTGCACCCCCTCGAGGAACATCCACGTGAACGCAGCCAGGAAGAAGAAGTGAAGCAGGGCTGCGAAGACGGCACACGCGATCTGGAGAGGAAGAGACATCAACAGTCTTATTAGAAAAATATATAAAATCAAACCTGGACCTAAACCTGGACCTGTACTAGACCAGGACTAGAAGAAACCAAACCAAGTCTACATCAGGATTATGCTAAACCCAAACCAAACGCACCCGAAGTGTAACTACTTCAGCTGGTTCTGCAAATAAGTGCTAAACTGGTGGTTTTCAGATTCAAGAATGGGATGATTTCACACTCTCAGATTTCCCCACTGATTATATGGTTCAGGGAAGAAAAGTCTAAAATGCTTATGAAGTTTTCGTCTGGTAGTAGTAGTAGTGAATATTGAATGATCTAACATTTAAAAGAAAAATGCAGTATTTCTGGGGAAAATCTAGGCAATCTAAAAGGTATATTCACAAATGTTGAACGCGCTCATTTCTATAATTGACTAGACCCGACATCTGCATTTTAACAATATTCATTTTAGCTCCTCATCTGTATTTGATATATAAAATGCTGCAATGCTTCCTGAAAACCAAATAATACATGGTTTTACGTGGCATAAAAATAAATATTTTCGATTGTCATGGGATAAAATATACAATCTTTTAAAAAAAATGCATTTTCTACTAAATGATTTATTCATATCAAATGCATATAATACTGCATGATTTAGCTTCAGGGCACAAATGGAGCAAATGCCTCAATCTAAAACACAAAACCAAACTTTTATGCAATACAAAAGATTCCTCTGGCCATTGCAGTCCTTATAAATTTTAAACATGCACAAAAGGCCAATGTCACAGCACTCCTGACCATGAGCCATCTTTGAAAATAGTGAACATTTATGTTACACACATTATATGAACATAAAATTACGGATTCTACATTCTTCACATTCTCCATCTATGTTCCATCAGACATATTTTGTCAAGAGAAGACCGCGAGACCTTGGCTTCTCCTCTTACTGCATTTTTGTTCTTATTTATCATCAACATCATTGTGAAACAGGAAAAAAAAAGCAAAAAACCCAATATATCCACTTCAAAAGCGAGAAACAATATTTGAGACAATCGCGTACAATTCTTGCTTTTAACTCTATGGCTATATGTGAAGAAAATGCATAACTTAGCATTACAAAGAGACAACAGATCCTACATACGACTCTTGGGGATCAGACTTATAATGTTAAATACTAGAAGAGAAACTTTGACCTTGTTTAAGTGCGCATTTCCCACTATTCGCAGCAATGAGCTAGGTTTGGCTTGGCGGACTGGAGTTTTGCCTGTGGTTGCTGGCACAGGACGCCTTTAGCCAGTGCGCCCATGTGGTCTTGTTTGCTACCTGGCATGGACGAATGAGAGATATAGCAAGACAATCCAGTAGCTGTAACTTCTATGAGCAGCAGGTGCAAAGACGCAATTATTCACTTTTGGATCGGTCTTTTTTCTAAGAATAACAAGACACCGACTGCACTTACAGGCATTGATGTCATTATTGGCACAATTGAACATAACTGGCTGATTTTGCCCCCAGAATGGTTTTACTTAAATGGCTAAAAGGTTGAGTGGATGTTAATTGCAGTTGAGGAGAGTGATATTAGAGATGATGGTGATTCAGGCCAATAAAAGGTTATGAAAGGAATGGTGTAGGCCCAGGCCAGGAGCTTTGACTGTTATAGATGTGAATCCTGTTTTGGTACAGACTTTAATTATTCATTGGAGGTGATTGTATAACTTTATGAATAGTATATATCATGCAGTCAACGCTAATAATCCAGGAATTCTATACAAAGGCAAAGTACATAGTAGATATTTTTGTTATAATTCAGTGCCTGATAAATGCAATAAATCACCATTACAGCAGTCCCTCTATATATCGTGGTTTATCTCTTGTGGTCTTGTTGTTTCACGGATTTTTGGCATGCTTTTTTTTTTTTTTTTTTTACAGCATATGACTGCGCATTGTGTTCTGCGTCCTGATTGGCTAAGGGACTGTAGACCATTGTCCATCAGTCTCCTCCGTGCCGTGTCTCCTCCTACAGAATGCATTCAGCCAAGTTTACATAAATGTTGGATCGCAGTGTGACTCTAAAGTGCTGTATGTTTGCAAGTTTTCTCCCCGACAAAACCCACAATGTCGATGAAACGTTCTGCACCGACAAATTTCAGAAACGCTTTGGACTTAAAAAGCTCGGACACACCTTCTCGTTCAATGTCGTTTTTTACATTTTAGATACATATAGAAGACATCAAATATAAAAAGTATGGGATAATGTAACAAATAAAAAACCAAGTGAAATAACTCAATTTTCAATACCTCAAAATAGCCACTCTTTGCTTTGTTAACAGTGCTGCAAACCATAGTCCTTCTCTTAATGATCTTTACAAGTACTCCTCACTTTCACACATTCTTTTCATCCTAATTATTCCCCTTGACAAGTTTATAAGTGCGTTATAAGAAATAACATCGCATGGCGACAAGAAAGTGGCAGAACCCCCAACAGAAAGGTTACAGAGTGTGTAGTGTTGTGGTGTAGACAAATTCAGACGACTTAACTGTTTTGTATAAAGTTGGTTTATCTTTTTAGTTTAATTCCAGAAAACTGCATGAATCTTTGTAACACCTGCCAGATTGAGCAATTAATCGTAACTTGTCCAACATTATATTCTTCATTCTTTATACATTTGAGATACATTTACAGTATATGCAGCGCGAGCGTACACCCAAATGTACTACACACAAGTGCGGCTCCGATGTGCATCTCCATTTTCAGGTTTGTGTAGTAAGAAATATATTTAACTGTTTTAATTATGTTTTTCATCCAAGGACATTCTTTGTTCATTTGAGAGCTTCAGTTTTTTAGAATGCAGGATACAAGTCCATGGCCCCCATTTAAGAGCACATCAGAACAGATGTGCGCGTATCATTGTAGGTTTACACCAAAAGAGCAAAAAAGGTCAATGTACTCCAAATCCAAACAAAACACTTTTAAAATGATAACATCAATATTTGTCTATTACATTAAAATAGACAAATTACATTAAAAGTTCACTACTTCTGCTCGTCTCCTTTAGAATATAGAATAGAATATTACACAGAGTCGCGTTAAACTTAAGCTAGCTCCATGGAGACAAGCACATGGCATCACCTGGCAAAGTTACGTTAAGTTAGGTCAGGTCTGTGGAGAGGCGATCCCACTCTTAGTATGAATGCATGTTTTTCAGGGTATTTTTGAGCAATCAAAACACCTGTAGCGAAATAAATGCTGAACACATGATGTTAATGCAATCCGTGGAACATTTCATGGAACGTAATAATGTCGCCATGGATACAAGTGGGGGGCAAACACTCCGCCAGAAATGTTACATGGTGCATCTTTAAATGGGAGTTAGTTTAAAGGTTGAAACTTGGAGGAATGTTATTGGATTGATACTTTTATAACTTACATTTTTCACTCAGTTTATTGTCTAACCTGGCAACAAATAGCGAAGCATAAAGTTTAGATGCAGTGACTTTGACGCAGTAGGAAGCATAAAATTGTTTTGTGTATTTATAGAGCAGGAAGTTAGTATTTGAAGGGCAAAATCGATGTCTAGATAAGATAATATTTCTTGGCTTCCTTGTATTATTCTACAATTTACCATGCTATAAGTAATACATTGTCTAGTATAAGCACCTCACACACCTATTACTGTAAAGGTAATTTATTATTGAGCATGGAGAAGATATATGCACGTCTTTAAAGGTCTGTATAACGCACTATTGCCAAATTAAATGAAATGTCACCTTTGGAAGCTAATGTTTCCACTACCTATGTGTATGTTTTTTTTTACTTATCACTTACCTGTAGAATATATAATAATTAAATGATTGATTGAGTTCAAATGACTGCAATTGTTAAAGCAGATCTATTATGCAAAATCGACTTTTCAGAGTTTCTAACCATTGTTGTAGTTGTTTCTCCTTCTCATTTACCCTCTCAAAGTTGTTTTTGGAGTGATTCATGTACTTTTGAGAAATCTTTAACTACTTTTCACCAGCACACACCCACTGCTCTGTACTTACTTCGTTCTCCAATTTATGTTCTTAACCCTATACCGGCGGATGCTATCACCGCCAATAGATTTGCGGTTGCGGACTTTCCATTACTCTTTAAATATATTACTGTCATTATGGTAATCTGCTTACGTTGTCCCTCAAAGATGACCAATCAGAGCGCAGGTGCTGCACGGATTCTCCCAGTTAGTTATTTGATGTGTCAAAAGAAAAATAAGGATGGATATGTAAAATAGAGGTAGTTGAGTGAAAAAAGTCAAAAGTACATGCTGATACTTCTTTAGCATGATTTTTATGACTAAAAAAAGAAAAAAAAAAGTCTAGGAGAGCTATAATGGTCTATAAAGGGTTAATTGATACACATAGAATTCAGCAGCTTTGCGTAGCCATTTTGGTACAAATGCAAAAAAATCCATTACTGATAGTGTGATGTGCAGCTATCTATAGGAGGGGACGACACCTCAGTTTTTTTACGCGGAAGTCAGCGGATTTGTTTCTTTTATTAAGTCGTTTTAGATGAATATTGCGATTTAAAATGTGCAAATTATAACATAATGATCCACAGGTGTCATAGATTATAACTATATAGCACAATAAGTCTTCTTTAAAATAGAGTGGGAGGGGATGGTAAAATTTGATGTCATAATGCAGATATTTTGTCCTAAATTTTGGTTAGTATCCCCATAGTTACTGGGCCTATCTATATGAAACAAAACTGGCACAAAGTTTAACGTCTTCTCTGTCAGCACAAATGAGGTGATTGAAATGTAATGTAAAGTGGTGGAATTACTAAAACCCACACGCAGGTACAATTGAAGTCACTTGAAAGAACTTTAAATCCGTCTTAGCCGAGTTTTGAACCGCGAAAGTATGTTACTAAATCTATCCAACTAGTTCTTAGCTCTCACGAACCATTGGGCATATCACTTGGAACGGCTTTTTTTTAGATGATGAAAGTGAAACTGTGCGGACTGCCAAAGCTCATTCAATCATAGCGCTTACTTCCAGGTTAGTGATTGGTGGTCGATTATGTTATACTCTCAGACGAGGGGGCAAGACACAGATTTGAATACAGATTTGATACAGATTTGTAACGTGTGAGCTATTGTGTCCAAGTAAGTCTAACTTTAACTTACCGGCTGGTCACCCCGATTGATCCCCACGAGGAAGAGGGACTCTGCGATGAAGAGGCAGATGCACAGGTTCTTGTGGATGGTGTTGCGGTCGCTCTGCAGGCCGCGGAAGAAGCAGAAGGTGAAGAGGCTGATGAGCAGGCAGACCAGAGACAGCAGGATGCCCACCCAAGTGATGACGTCAAGGAGCATGTCGTGAACCGGGTCTGTGTTCTGTCAAAAGAGGAAGAGGACAATGGGTTTGAATTTAACAGAACTTACATAAAACAATACAAGATGTGCTCGAATAATATAATGAATGAAGTGAGATCTTTTCATAATTGCTTTTGTGGAAAAATAAATACCTACAATATACCATTGTGTCTGTAGGTACCTTTCATTGGTAAACTTTTGTTGTTTTGTTTCTTTTTTATTGAATGATTTGAAGCATTTTCTTTCATTTAATGGACAGTTAGTTAGGCCTGTTACAATATATGCTACATCAATTTATCCTTCAACATATAACAGATGGAGCAGTACTTTTTGGGGGTCATGAGTACTTTTTATACTAGTGGGACATATTTTCTGTACTACGATGAGATTTGAGCTGTAAAAGTTTGAATTATTAACTTATATGACTCATTATAGATACAAACCAACTACTTAAGTGTTGCATTCTGTCATATTTTTTTTAATCAATTTTGTACATTTAGAATAATTTTTGGGGATAATTTTGCTTTATGTGTTAAGCTTCGGCAACATATCACACTTCAAAATTTGTTACAGTGACAGGCCAACGTTTAGTACATATTCATACATATTTGTTCCCTTTTATTCTATTTTAATTTTATATACAATTTAATATATTTTCTATTTTTCTATGTTTTCAAGTGTAGTGCCATTTTATTTTTAACTGCTGCCGATAACATTTTTGTGTTTCTTTAGGTTTATATTATTAAAAATGAAATACATTTTAACTAGAGATTGGTTGGCCGATATATGTGGCCGATATTTGGCCCTTTTAGCGTATTGGCCTTAAATCTCCAGCACGGGCCGATATTTAGTTTTGGTCGATTTGCTGCCTAGAAAATACACACAAAGCTTGATTTTAACACAAGAGATAGCTGAACAAATTGTAATACACTGCGCTCTTAAAGGTTTGTGGTAAAAAAAAAGGGGGGCTATAGGTGAGTTTCTAGTAGATTTAAATGACATAATTTGAGGAAACTAATCAAAATCTGCACTATGTATTGCCCCTAGGTATTGGTAGAACTTATCGACCATCTTTTGCTCTGTATTCCAAACAATTGGTGCAGAATCGGCCATGAGAAAACACACATACTGGTCCATCTCTAATTTTAACAGCAACAGTGAAACAGAATGACGCCTTTACTTATTCACACAGCTGTAAATAAAAGACAAAGCCCAAAAAGCATCCCCATGACGGCTACAGATACAGTAATTTCAAACCCTGCCCAGAGGATCTTTAGTTTCCTGGAGGTACGTTCCCTAAGCCCTCCAATAAGCCACTACACAGGGAGCCACAGGTGGGCGATATGAATCATAAATTAGTCAGTGTGAATCAATCCAAAATGCCCCCCGTTGCTCCATTCTGGTCGGCCAACAAAAGGAATACAAAGTGCACAGTCCAGAAGGGGCCACAGGTGTCTAGGCCGAGCTCAACGGGAACACAATCAAAACCAACTCGCTCGATAACTTTCACTCTGGCTTTTTAGATAATTCTCTCTTTTCAGACACTAATATGGCGCTGTGCACACGTTTGGATGGCTCTCTGGACTGTTGATAAGTTTGTGGGTTTACAATGGGAAATCAACAGAGAAAATCACATCTGTGCAATTTCAAAAGCATGCGCTGACGACGGAACTCGAGAATGCAGACCTCCGCCAAAGCATTAGAAAAACCTGCAATGGTAAAGCAACTCAAAGTTCAAGGGAAAATAAAGGTCTACTGTATGCAGTGCTCGTACGTGTAGTATGTAAAGGTTTTATGATAAACTAAAGGTGATCTGGGTGCACGCAGTCATTGTAAGGTATTTTCTAGCAGTGCAGCACTACATCAAACTGGTATCTTGATTTTCTAACGTTACAGTAAATGACACGTGTCCACCAGGAGCGTGCAGACCTATGGAATACGTGGGAACTCATGAAGATGCTGTGCAGACCAGCGTGTATCTTACGAGGTCGCCGTGTGATTAGAAGAAGGACCCTCCTCACATCCACACCCAGACCTACAGCGACACACACATATACATTGAAAGACCCTATAAAAGCTGTCAACATGCACATCTCAGGGCTCTCTTCTATCCTTTCTGCAGAGTCCGTTGCTTCATTGTTCACTTCACCTGTGTGGAACTCATGAAACCCTTCTAAATTTATGTTTCAGTCTCTTGGTCCTCTTTGACGCTTACGCTAGAAACAGACATTCTTACATAATGACGTGCACTCAGATCACTATGTAACTTTTCTGATAGATGGTCAGCCACCAGCTTGTCTCCACCAAAGTGTCATGATCCCTGTCGTTTCCACCCTTTTTTGTACTTTCTCCCTTTCTGTGTCTGAGCCTGGAGCTGGGGCGGAGATCTTGGCTCCTCCCGTGCACACCTGGAGCTAATCTACAATCAGCTGCACCTGGGGAGGATAAGAGGAGCAAGGACCCGACAGTCAGCGCCAGATTGTCCGCGTATCTCTGTGGTACTCCCTGCTTGGCTCAATTCATGTTTTTGCACATTTTGACTTTGCTAAATTGGATACTTTTGCTCCTCACCAGTTCCCGCTCCCTGGACCCGCTCAGCTCTCCCGCCTCCGACCCTGCTCTTCTCTACCGGTACTGTCTGTCCCGTCTCAGACTCTGCTACTCTCGCTCTACCCCTGGACCATGGCAAAAACCCCGCTCCAGACTCACCTACTGATCTACAGTCATTCTGCACTTTGGACTTTTTGTAAATAAACACTGTTAAACCTTTCCCCGAGTTCTGTCTTTTTGGTCCCTCCTGTCAGACGTTACGACACAAAGTCTGTATAAAGCAGTAGAGGGAGTGTGACGTCACCATAGCATTCGGCACCAGTCGAATGAAGCTCATCGAGGCTAGTTGTTACAGGGTTGAATTTGGAGCTGAGTTCCATATTTGGAATTCCGAGCGCACGTATCATAGCAACCAAAAAACCAATCTGGAGCGAGGCTGTTGAAGGTACGGCCGGGGGGCATTAAAACTGTTGCCATAGCTACCAGGAGCAACCTCAGGCAAAGAAGGCGCCTGATTTGTCTGTTATTAATGTTCATATCTTGATTTTCAGACACAATAGCAAAATAAAAACAGCAGGATCATGTAGAGCGGGTTAATACGAACATTTTAAGACCAAAAATAACGAGCCTGACAGCAGTTATGGCAAGAAGGAAGATGTATGTCCATTTATATATACAGTCTAAGGTCTTCATGGAAATGTTATTGCTTTTCCTGGAGTGTTCCACAGTATAGCAACTTATCAATGTTTGAAAAAAGAAAAAAAAAAAGCTCAAATATCTTAACAAATGTCACTTGACAGATGGTACATTCTCAGCATGACACCAATCGCTTTAAGAGCCCATGTTGTCTAGATCTAACACCTCTCCCTCTATATGTAAAACAGCAATGTGTCACCATAGCTAACTTTAAAAATAATCACCAAGTCTCAACACTCCGGAGTGCGGCTTCCAGATTTCTCCTTGGAATTGTCCTCTTTTTAACATTCCGGGCATTGATTTAAAACATGTGGGAGGAGTGGAAGAATTTATCCAAGTTGCTTGAAGCTGTCAGCTGCTGGGACAATCTGGTTAGAGCATTTGGGTTTGACTGGATCACTTCAGCGCTAATGGCAATATAGCTGGAATGCTAATGAGGCACGCCGCATGAATGCTAACAAGGATTCAACTAAGAAAGGACTCATTTAAGTTCATAGACAATTAATTAGAGTGCCCAAATAACACAATTAGCATAGGAGACATAGTTGGAAGTTCAGTGTTGTTTCCAGTTCTCAAAATCGCTCACTAGCAATTCAACTTATTACAGAATATTGATTTGTATAAACTGGCTTCATTAACATATTATTATTGCATCATACCTTTGTCTATGACCATTCAAACCACCATTTATTATTGCATCATACCCTTGTCTCTGACCGGACCACCACAATTACAATAAGCTGCGTTTCTGGGTAAAGTGTCTTGCACAACTGCTGCATTACTGGTACCAGGGATTTGCATCGTCTCTGTCAGCTCTTTTATTGAGCTATATCTCGAATACAGAAGACCAAATTTATATGACAGCTTTTAAGTTTGATTTGAAAACTAAGGCCTTATTAGCATGCTAGTTGTCGTTCGCATTACTCTGCTCTTATAAACTCATCGCCGCTGTGAATAATTAAAATGCTCAGAATGCAGGTGAAGAATAACTTTGGATCACTGCAAACTGCTTAAAACGAACTAACTTTGTTTTTCTCGTCTTTAAGGCTGTAAATATCAGCACTTTTAAGTATTTACTCACTCTGAATCATTCTTAAAGGTCCTATATTTCGCAGAATTGACTCTTGCAAAGTTTAGGCCATGTTATAATGTTGTTACCTCATCGAAAACATACCTGGAGTTGTGTTTCGTTTCATTCACACATGTTTGAGTAATCTTGCGTTATTAGTCTGTCTACATCTACAAAGCTCCAAATGCTCTGTTCCACCTTGTGATGTCATGAAGCGGTAGTTTTCAGATTTCAGATTACTTTCTACCTTTCAGATTACTTTCTACCTTTAATTCAGCAGAGATTCACAATAATAGAGCTGAAATTATCCAAATGATTCTAGTGAAGATGTATGCAGTTTAAAAACACATCAAAGCACTTCCTGTATTACCACATGAGTCCTTTTTTGTATTTCGCGTTCTCTCCACTCACCCAGATCCACTCACTAGTTGATGAGCCGCACCTGGTTTGCAAGCAATCAACCGGGGGATAAAAGCCTGGAGCTGCCACCACATCGGCGACCAGTGGGGTTCTTCGCTGCAGCAATTTTTTGTTATTTTGTAATTTATTTTTTTTATCTAGTTGTTTAATTTGTATCCATTTTTGAAAATTATTTTGTAAGAATAAATGGATTTATCTTTTTTTAAATTTTATTCTACACCTGGTTTTAACATAATTTCATTACGTTCTACCACCTCTGTACAAAGTGGGACGTAACACCATATGAGTGTTTTTGGTTTGAGAGAGCCTGAAATCAGCACAATATATGCAGAATTTGGGTGTTAAACATGTGTGAATGGAACAAAACACAACTCCAGGTCCGTTTGTGACGAGGAAACAACATTATAACATTGATCAGAAAATAATACGGGCCCTTTAATGAATGTTACTTACGAATTAATTCTCCATTCATGCTTTGCTAAGGCTCATTAGGTGTAGTGTAACCTAGGTCTATAGCGACTGTACAACCACACATTTCTCCAGCAAAGGCAGACTACAAGTTCTTCGAATACAGTTGTAATATGAAGGCAGTAAATTATATGATACAGAGCTCTGGAGTTGAAATCCTTGAGAACATATTTGCTTACACTGAGAAATAACCACGCTATATCCCTCAAACAAGCACCTCTTTAAATCATTTTCCACCCGCCGTCAGCAGGATTTTCCAGGGAGAGGGGTTCTATCACAATTCACTGGAGACTTTTCTGTCTTCTCCCCTCCCCGCGCCAGACCAGTTTACCAGTTTAAGCGAGAAAACCTAAGAGAGATAAGATGAAGGCTTGCGTAGCGGTTGAAGTCCAGTTATGTTAGCACTAAGGGAACAGATGCTCATCATTATGGGGTGCAATAACAGCCGCAGAGATCCTTGCGTCTCGGGAGGACCTCCTTTGGATTCTCTTGTCTGATGAGCACAGAGATCTTATATGGGGCAGACTTCACTGTGTTAGAGTAGGAATATGCATGGGAGAAAAAAGGAAAAAGTAAGTAGAAACAGTGTCAGATTGTAAATAAAGATACAGTGCAATACAAGTAATAATGGGCGATACTGACAATTTTATAGACTTTTTTGTATTACCCCCAAACAAAAATGTGAATGGACTGTAAATTTAAAGTAGAACTAACCTTGTTTGCAGTAAAATCACCCAATAATGACTTGGGAAGAAGAGACAATGCTATTACAACACCATATACACAGTTAGGTAGCGAAAAAGTGGATTTAGAGTCAAGTTTGCAGGTTTCTAGTTACAAACGGCTATATATAAGTATGTGCTGCCTTGAGTGACGTCTGCAATTTCTACTAGACATCTCAAAAAACTGCCCTGATTACAGCCAGGTATTTCCAATTACAAATACAATACCTTGAAGTATGGGAACCTGTTAGCCCAATCAGAATGTGCCTTATATCCCCAGACCCTGCCCCTTCTACCCCATCATGTTCTTAATGCTTAAATTTGAACGTTCGGTAAAATTTGCGACACGTCCACGGGTTTGAAGCATGTACCCTCGTTCCAAAGGCTCAAATTTGCATAAATGCAAAAAATATGACTGTAACTGCATATTCCTGATAAACTGACATTTTAAAACAGTCATACATTTTAATTTACCTTGTCGCAGGCCACATAAAATGACATTGCGAGCCACATTTGGACCCCAGGCCTTGAGTTTGACACATGTGTACTAGAGGCATTTGGTGCAGTTTTGATGCCGCGGTCTGAACCCAGCATTAGTCCTCCAGGTACTGCTCAGTTTAGCTACTCTCTTTGCAGTGTGGTCGTGGCTGGAGTTTAGGTGTTTAGCGTCACTATAACCACACCATATGCTAAAAATAATGCAAATATCAATGCACGTATAAAAACAACATTTAGAAACATGTCAAAAGTAGCTTATATACAGCTTTTTCAGTGGTACTAATGCAGACAGGATGCAATGGCAGCTCATGATTCCTGCTTGGCAACGTGGCTATTTCCCATTCACTGCTTAACTCTGCTATTGATGCAGTGGGTGGCCCTATAGAAGCACGGCATTGTGGGAGTCTCCTGGGCAAGGGATCCTGGTTGCAGGATACGTACTCTATCCATCACCATCTTCCAATAGGGAGTAGAGGCGAGAAACTAGAAAAAAGCTTTGGAACCAGAGGGCTGGGAGTGCATCTACATCCAGGTGATAGATTTTACTCCGCACTGATTTCTTTGTTCTGTCGGCCTTAAAAAGCCTCTCTTTACACAAGGTTTGTCCAAGTGGGATGGCGAATGATATGATCTACACGGCTGCTGCATCTTACCCCACGCCGACGAGGCAGCGTGATAGAAATCCATGTACGGGTCTCAAACCTGCGGCCTCGTGATTTGTTCGAAAATTCACAGGCGATATAGCCAGGGCAGAGTCACACCACATTCACGTTACTTAGGCCGGGCGACTCCATTTGTCTTCCAATCTTTCTCGCTGACTACATTCTTTGATATCTTAAACACACTTTTTTTTTTTTTCATTCCAGATGGATGCCTGAGGAGATTGGCTCTGCCCCTGATCTCGAGGCTCAGGGCACAAGAAACTGCACGGTTACATTTACATCCCATTTATTTTATTTTATTTATTTACTTTATTTTCAATTTTTTTTTCATTATATATATATTTTTTGCCTTTGTTTTTAATTTATCTTACAAAATTCTCTTCTGTCATGAAATAGCACGTGGAACTCAAACGGAAAAATAAAAAAAATAAAAAAATATAAATATAAAAATAAAAATACAACATAAATAAGTATCAGCCAAGCTCTCAAATTGTTGGGCAGTGGTGATGGACCCCATTCTAAGCTTACATAGTGTCCTAGAGTCTCCATGTTTTTCACAGTTTCACTTATATTTTAAATCACACGAGTCAAGGCCTGTGGACCAAATACGGCCCGCCACGTCATGTTATGTGGTCCGTGACAATGTAAATTAAAGGTATGACTCTCTTAAAATATCAGGAGATCCATAGTTATACAGTCATTGTTTCACATCCATGCAAATTCATATGCAGTATTTGTAACTTGAACAAGTAATAAATATAGAAACGGTTAATTAACAAGATTAACAAGTAGCTGCATTTATTTTACATGACATTTGGTTATATTTAGTTACATTTATCTTACAGTTACATCTGGCCCTTTGAGAGCAACCATTTTGTTGATGTGACCCTCTGTGAAAACGAGTTTGACACGCTTGTATTAAGTGAAGCATACATATGTAAATGGAAATGTATGTGTACAGTAAAGACTTGTGTATGTAGTCTGCATGAAACGTGTGTATATGTGCATGTGCATGTGTTATAAGTGTGTGTATGCATGTGCCTTATATGTTGACCATTGTGAAAAATAAATTGAATTGAAGTCGTTCTTGTATTTCAACACGTTTCCAGCTTGAACATGGAAAATGAATCTAATTTTTCACAGCAATAAAAAGAAAACAGGAACACTTTATAATAACTACACCTTAATTAGACTTAATACACTACAAAGAATGACTAAATAAATAACAAACTGTTTATTAAAAGTAATGAGAGTGATTCAGGCTTAGTAACTACTTCATGAACTACAATAAACTCTTACTTAAGTAGTTAGGCGTTAGCAGTTATAAATGAGTATTTTAAACTCTTCTCAGACCTTTCGAATTTATTCTATCAACACTTTTCTCAAATTGTCATCTTACTAAAAAGTGTCACAAAACAGATGGGGCATGGTCCGTGTGTGAATTCTTCATTGCAACTTAAAATTACAGCGAACTTTGAAATGTATTTTTAACTAATGAAATATTAACAGTTGTTGCTCACCACCAGCAGCTGTGGAGGGAATGAGTAATGCAGTGTTAAGTGTATTTACGTGTCCATAGAGCAACGGTGGAAGAAGTACTCGATTTTGTTACTTAAGTGAAAGTACTGATACTAGAGCAAAACAATACTCAAGTAAAAGTAAAAGTATCACGTGAAAAAAAATCGACTTAAGTATTAAAGTACCTGTTTAAAAGTGTACTTAAAGAGTAAGAAGTAAAAGAATTTCACTCAGGTTCTGAGATCTAATAAAGCCTCAAATGTAGTGATGTTGATACAGATTTGTGTTGCATTTTGATCAACAAAAACAATTGAATATCTTTTTATTCTAGCAGTTTTTATTTGTTTACTTATTATATTTTTGCTTGCTCAAACTGCAAATGTGTTAAAAATAAACCTTCAGCTTTTACTGCAGGTCTCAAATAATAATAAAAAGTACTTTTACTTTTCAGCCATGTTTTAAAATGTAGTGGAGTAGAAAGTACAGATACCTGCTCTCAAATGTAATGAAGTATCCACTGTAAAATGTACTTAGGTAAAGTACAGGTACCTATTTTTATTACTTGACTACAGTACTTTACTGCTTTTACTTCGTTATGTTCCACCACTGCCACACAGTACATTAATAAAACATATAAGTACTTTTTTTTTTACATATTACTTTAGCTGTAAGATCAAATATAGGATGTTGATTAGCAATACACTCTCAACCTTACACCTCTTGAACTGCTCCTCCGGAAACATATTTAAAGTGGCACATATAAAATCATGACGCCAACCCCTCCGTACCTCAAAGCGGCGCTCTCAGCAGGAGGGCCGCACAGTCAATCCAATTAAAATGCATAAATCTCCCTTATACGCCTCCAAACAGCACCGGCCTTTGAGTCGTGAAATACAGCAGTCGTTGGAGAGGGGCAGAAGAGGGTGGTGGTCCTTACTGAAGGATCACCTATAGGATTTATGAAGTGCATGGAGATACGGGGAGCAACGGGAATGGGTATGAATCAGAGCTGCTGGCGGGTTTGAAAAGGTCCGGGGGAGAAAGCCTCGCTCGTATGAAAGGAAGACGACGTTCAGTAGCAAAAAAAATCAAATCGAAATTGCAATTTGAATCAATACTGTTAGCGAGTTTCAGAATGTCCGCGTCATGTCAACAAAATATCTGCTTATTTTGCGTAAAAACTGCTAACCCTGTCGTTTAGATCGTTCTGAAATGTGGTTCTTGCATCAGTTTGTCAGTGCTTTTGTCAATTCTCTGTTCAAAATGTGAACTTCGAACAACATCCTTTTATTAAATCCCAAACTGCAATGCTTGTCAGAAAAAAAAACATAGCAATCTGATATTTTTTTCCAAATCGTTCAACCCTACAGAACGCGCAACTAACGTCACCTTGATGGGCAGTTGCCATGGTAGTTAATATCATATACGCTCCAAACATATATAAACAGACTATTCCAGAAGCAACCTTGACTGTCCTTTCGTTTCGCGTTTTTTCTCCCTGATAATGTCAACGCGAGGCATGTTCTTCGAAGACAATGACAAACGATAGCCAAATATCACCGCCGCCAACTAGTGGGGGGATGCAGATTTACACGTACTACGAGCCTATCGGGAATAAGGGCTCTTCAAAGTACTTTAATGTATCTCTAGGGCCTGTCTCAACCACGTCCACTGACTAAATAATGGCCCAAAGACAGAAGCAACAGAAGGACTATATTTCTTGAACTTGTACTTGTCCTTTAGCCATATTTAAAACGATTTCTTTCTCAATCCAGCTGCCCTCCGGCGATCTTGGCAAATGGGGGGCTTAAATAAAGGGAAATGGCTCAATAAGGAGTCTCAGGAGGTCAAATGAGCACGGGCCATTCAGGGATGTGGAAAAATACACTTTGAACTACGACTGATGAAATAGTGGACTTAAATAGTGTGCCAGTGCGGGATGCTGGCTGCGGCAAAGAGGTCATGCTTGGAAAAGTGGTTGCCGACGAAGATTAGATTACAATTATTACTGTTTCTTGAGCAACTCTGCCATTGCATTTCTGTATGACATAACACAATGAGCGTGCCGGTGTTTACAGTAGGAGGTTTTATTAGGGATAATCGAACATTTGGGAAAAAATACAAGGAGCATAAGTCATAATAAGATGCTTTTTAGTTCTGGGGTAAATGATCTACTGTTCATTAACTTACCCTATCGTATTATAAGTTCCAAAACATATATACATTTTTTATTACATTATTTTTCAATTCTAGTCTTAAATGTGAACAATTTCACAATCACACCCAAAACGTTTCTAATCTGGACATAAATCTCAAATCGCAGCGTGAAAGGTTGTTATGCTTGTCGAGCCTTAAACGCAGTATGTGATTTTTACTATTACAAAAAACATGAAAAACAGATCATTTTAATTGGTTTGTAGCAAAGTACATTTTTTCCCTCTTTTTACTATAGATCACACCTGGACGACTGAGGGATTACGCAGACACACATTTTGAGCATCTTAATTACTCACCACATTGAGTTTATAAGCACTTTCCACAACTTTCACGGTAAAGCTAACAAACCCCAGCATGCTAACGACCCACTTCCTGCTTCACAGAGAATGAAACGCACTATAATTACATGCAGCTCGCAGACATCGGTCTCATTTTCACCCTGAGAGCAATTTCTACAATAGATCTGTACTGAGGCAAAACACATTTTACGTAATTACATGAAAAAAGTCATGTACAGCCCCTTTAACTTCATAATTATAATCTACATTAAGCTTATTTAACAATCTCTTACCCTCAGTTGAATTTGACAACATAAGGCTCTGGCACAGCTCTCAAATCAATAAACAAGGGTCAGATGATTACGCCCGAAAAGTCCATTTTTCAAACTCATGACAAGAGCCAATGCTTGCCTTTCAATAGCTGAAAGAAATGCATTTGATTTCAATACTGTCTAAGCTCACTTAATCACCAGATGCCCTGCGGTTTAGCAATGGGACATCCCGAGGTCAAATTTATCCATCTTCTTTTTAGCAAAGTCACATCAAAGTACAACCAGTCTCCATGATAGCACTATTTGTAATCATTGTAATACAAAACAGACCAATAATCTCTCAGTCACAGCTGCTGATTGCCAGTTTTAATTTGTTTATGCGGCCAACGGCAACCGCAGTCCCGAGCCCCTTTCATTTTTAGTACAGAAATTAGAAAAACAAAATCTGGAATCGGGAGACGTGTGACTTCCAACGCCCTTGTCAAACTTTCAATCGCGCCACCTGAACTGCACTCAAAAACTCGAAAAAGTACGAAAAACGCGACCCAGAGCTTTAACACATACTTGGCGATCTGTTGTAAATCAAGTATCTACAATATGCAGATCGCACGTCATTCAGAAACATAATCAAAAATAATTACTCCCATTGAGACACGTCTTTGGAGTTTTTCCTCTGTTCTGACTTGGTAACGGCACTGAATACACCAGATTTCTCTTCAAAGGTTTGGAAACAGCGGGAGTGTGTACGGGGATGTATGCGGGTAGAATCACCTTGTATCAACTCAGTAATTATCAGCATTAACAACCGGGTTTGTTTGTGGAATGCACTGAGAGGTCATAAAAGCAGTACATTCGGGTAGTAGAGAAGTTACTGTTCATACAGAGCCACAAACAGGGTTCAGATAGTTCAAAGGTCAAGCTATAAATCACTCTTAATGGATATAATATGAATGGACTCCTAATGGTTGAACATACTAATCGATACTAAAGCCTTCTACGCTTTAAAAGGATACTTTGAAATGCATTAAACAGCCCCAAATAGCACCGTTTTATTCTGAACATTTGATTTTATACTGTTATTTTTATTGTGTTTATTGTGTACAGTCAGGAAAAAGCCATTAAGCCGTGTTGACGAACTTCTGTTTTCTCTCGAAACAGACAAAATCAAGTTTTGTTCGTTCATTAAATTGGATCAAATGAAAATAACTACTCAAATCAACCAAATTAAACCTTATTCAACATCTTTTGAAATGTGAAATTATTATTATTACCATTTTTAATTTCATTCTGCAGTGGGCTGAACATTCGTGAAACCCTGGTCTAACATACAACTCGGCAACTGTGCAAAAATAATTCATTAGTACTTCAATCCGCAACAAATAAATAAAATAAAATGAAACTTTTTTTTATGAATATCATGCTTGTTTGAGCTTATAAACAATGCATAATCCACAGGACCAAATATGAGTAGGATGGCAGCTGCAGCGACTAGCACAGGCTACTTCAGCTTATGTATAATGGCCATAGACTGGATAAAGAAGTAGATTAAAGGAGTGTGACGCCACAAATAGCGTTCAGCTCCAGGCAAATAAAGCTCATCGAGGCTCGCAGTTATAGGGGCGAATTTGGAGCCGAGTTCCATATTTGGAATTCTGACAGTGAGTAGTAACCAAAGAGCCAATCTGGAGCGAGGCTGTTGAAGATAACGCCCCTTACCACCTGCACCGCTGGTATAACAACGCTGTCAATCAAACCCATTTTTAACGCTAGTGGGAGCAACCTCAGGGACAGAAGACGCCTAATTTGTCTGTTATTAATGTTCAAATCTTAATTAAGGGACAAAATAGCGAAATAAAAACCTCTGGATCATGTAGAACGAGTTAAATCGAACATTTTAAGATGAAAATGACGAGTCTGACAGCAGCAGTTACAGAGAGAGGGGAAATGTTTTTTCAATAGAAAGTGAACTGAAGCCAGAGTTGATGAAGCTTCTTTTTTGGAGCGTGGCGGCTAGCAGGTTAGCTATGTCCATTTATATATACAATCTATGATAATGGAAAATAAAGCACGATGCTAGCATGTCTGAAATGAATACATGTCACCCCTACTTTATATTTAGATGCATTTTTGTTATACTTAAAAAAAAAAATAATAATAATTATTATATTACGCAACTGTAAGCAACCACAACAAGATGGCAGCTATTATTAAAAGAGAACATGTTATCCCAGCAAGCTTCTGACAGGCTTACTGAGCTGTTGCAAAACACAGTAGGATAAAAGATTTGCTTTGTTGTGTGCCTTACTTCTCCAACAAAATAAAAAAATAAAAATAAAATCTATAACTTGCATTTTATTTGATTTTATTTTTGTACTTATTTTTTTTTTTCTCCAAATTCCACTGAGATATAAACCAGGTTTGAATAATACAATCTGTTGCAGTGAGGGTAATGAGTATTAACAATGCAGACTGGAGTGTGGAGGTATGTCTTGTTGCCATGGAGACACAAAATGGTCGATTTATATTTCTTCTTCCGTCTGACTTTTTGCCTCCATTCACTATTTTCTCATATAGAAAGAAAAGGGGCTGCCAAATGAAAAGGATTCTTCACATTCAAATAAAGGGCTTTTAATAATGTCCAATATGAAAAGACGGATTTAGAAGGAAGGCAACTGCAAATCTGTATGGAAGTAAGTAGGACTGCTGCTTCTCTTCCATAATGGTAATAGTAATAGATGCATACAAAAATATACAAAAATGCCAGAAGTATCAAAGATAAAACTATTTACTATCAATAGTAGTCCAACTTTAACTTTAAGTAAAAGTAGGGCTGGGATCACATATATGAGTTAGACCACTGTTAAACCAATTTAACAACAGCATTTTAAATATGTTAAATGCTACATTAAAAACTCAAATGTTTCTGACACTGGGGACAAGGTGGGTTAGTGTGTTGCCCAAGGACACAACAAAAGCAATCATCTGTGTGAGCTGGAATCGCACCACCAACCTGCTCTACCATTGGTGTTTACGTCGAGAGCGGGATTCGAACCAGCGACCTTCGGATCAGCGGACAAACGCTCTACCAACTGAGATACTGTCACTCATGGAGTGGTTCCATGGTTTTGTTGTTTACTTTTGATTGTTTTGGCTCATATATCTCTTTGAACAGCTGATACAATCGGAGTACACATGGTGGATTTAAATTATTATTTTTTCATACATTTGATTGAGTCATTTGAGCTCCGTGGATGGCTACTATTTAGTACTTCGAGTTACATCTAACACATAGTGACTAGCAAAGTGAATTCTATTACTACTACTACAAGTTTCGCGCACACCACTTACTATACACTCCACATGAGTAGTTTATACTGCCCCTGACTTTTAGAGGACAAAAACTCAAGCTCGATGTTAAAGAACTAGCTTGACAAAACCAAAACCCTCCTTTTCAACTGGGTGAACATTGAAACTATCAGATGTCCATTGTGAACCCAGGTCCTTTACACCATCTCAGCATGTCAGCAAGTCACACCGCCAACTCCAAGCAATAATTTACCCTACGCCAAAAAAAAATGAAAAAAGAATTCTTTCATTTTGTCAATCCAAAACGATTCAAAAATGCGACTGTTGCATGCTTTCGACAGACTGTATTGAGAATGTCCAATAGTGGAACTTAGTGGTTTTGTGGAGCGGGGCCAAGTGAGACGTGTTGGAGTGATTTTCCTCCCTCTCCTTGTATTGAGGCTATCCAGAGACAGATGCCATAGCAGATAGGGAGAAGTGGTCGGCGCAGTCAGCACTAAGCTCCTCAAACTTCTACAGAAATAATGAAGCCGTCTGTCACCATCCGAAGCACAAACTTCTCTGAGCCTTCAATAGCACGATTTGTAACATTTTCTCAGCCAATTTCTATTTTGTGTTTTTTTTT
Organism: Periophthalmus magnuspinnatus; assembly: GCF_009829125.3. Taxonomy (NCBI): domain Eukaryota; kingdom Metazoa; phylum Chordata; class Actinopteri; order Gobiiformes; family Gobiidae; genus Periophthalmus; species Periophthalmus magnuspinnatus. Next base: position 21,614,730 of record NC_047143.1, read on the forward strand.
TTCAAACAGAAATAAATCTATGATCATTACAGTGAATTCTGATAAACAGTTATAAGCTAAGAAGAAGCATGAAGTTGGTTTGGGCTTGATAAACAGTAGCTTAGCCAATTAAAGGTGTGTAGTCACAATATACATATAATATACAAAAATAAAAATAAAATAAATATATACAGTGGTCCCTCGCTATATCCTGGTTCATCTTTCGTGTTTTTTTTTTTGTGTGCAATTTTTTAAAAGTGTATGAACGTGCATTGTGTTGTGCGTCCTGATTGGCTAATGGATTGTAGACCATTATCCATCAGCCAAATTTACATAAATGTTGGATCGCTGGGTGACTCTGAAGTGCTGTATGTTTGCAAGTTTTCTGCATGTCGATGAAACGTTCTGCACCGACAAAGGCGCCTACGAAGGTTTGAACTGTGAGAGTGTTTAAACAAGAGAGAAATGTGAGAAAATGTTAATACCTGTCTGAGAAAAGTGTATAAAGTGTGTGGTGAGGGGTTTTACAGCTGCAAAACATATATAATAATTGTAAAAAATAAAGCTGACTACTTTGCAGATTTCACCTATTGCGGGTTATTTTTAGAACAATAAACAAGGGAACACTGTATAACAATTATTTAATACTCTTCCAGTCGAAACGTTGGATACACCATCTCATCTCACCATCTTTTTTTTTTTTTTTTTTTTATATATTTTAGATACAGATTCCACAAAGTAGCCACACTTTACTTTGTTGGCACCTTTTGACTGGCAGTGTAAATCTGCAAATATGCTCAATAATTTGCTTTTTCCTTTTTTTTCTTTTCTAGATTCTTGGCTGACTTATGCCAAATATCTACTTCTATTTTCAAATACTGTTCCTCCTATTGTTGACTCTTGCTGTAAACTGGGGCTGACTAAAAATAGGCCCAACGCATTGACTAATCGACTAGAAAGGAGTAGGCGTTGGCAAAAGCTCTCAAAATTATTAGGATCTCAGGGAAAACAAGTATACAGAGTACTAGCAATCAGCCAATTAATCAACTAAAGAAGTAGCACATATATGTTAACCTATATGCAAAAGCTAACACTGTGGCGTACAGGGAATACATAATGTCAATGTGATTTTCTGAATGAATTTTCTGCTCCAACAATAGTCTCTAGTACACAATAATACTAGTATAGTTCAAGTACTAGCAAAGTCAGGCGTTCACACCAGCTACTTCAGTCTCCATTGGATTTTTAAGTGTAGCCCTTTGAGGTTTGAAAATCTTCCACTGAACTATGACTCATAACTCTTTCAACCAACTTTAGACGGTTGCGTAAGGTGAGAAAGACTGACACATTTTACACGAGTTTTCGATAGCAGAAAAGACAACAAAAAGCCATACCTTAACGTCAACATGCGCCATCAGGACGGCGAAGTTGGTGAGGTGCGTGCACGAGCAGGTGGTGTGAGTCCGGTTGGTCCCCAGTAATCTGCAGTCCTGCGTAGACCAGTATCCAGTCATAGTCTTCTTCGAGTAACTCCAGAAAGAACAGTTGGGGTTGAAGTTTTCCTCCGATTGCTGCGAGGATGACAAGGAATAAACAATGAGGAACGATATTGAAGCAAATAGAACTGATGGTGCAGATAGAGCTCCCTTTATTTTTATAGATGTTACAAGTTGCGTGCATATTTTACAACATATTACAAATATATTTTTAAAGGGCCCATATTACACTCTTCTCTGATGTGTGTTATAATACCGTTTCATCACCACAAACATACCCGGAGTTGTGTTTCGTTTCATTCACACATGTTTAACGCACAAACCCTTCATGTTTTCTGTTCCACCTTGTGATGTCATCATGTGGTAATACAGGAAGTGCTCCACTGTGTTCGAAAACTCCACATACCTTCACTAGATTTGATCATTTGCATAATTTCTGACCTGGAATTGCCAATTTCTACTGAACAAAAGGTAAAAAGGTAGCTGTTAACTTGACAACTACCACTTCATGACATCACAAGGTGGAACGGAGCATTTTAAGCTTTGGAGATGTACATAGACTAATCATAAAGGGTTACGCAAACATGTGAGAATGAAACAAAACACAACACAAGTCACAACACAACTATGTTTTTGAGAAGGTAACAACATTATAACGTGGCGTAAATCTCACAAGAATTAGCTTTGCGTAATACAGGATCTTTAAGTTATAACACAGTTTATTTGATCATTTTAACAGGATAAACTCGATGACTTCCAACAGACAAACTCAAACTCAATGTCAGCAAAGTCATTACATTCTACACATGACTCCAGTTCGGTTTGCATGCTCGCAGGTGGCTTCATTTATGCAGCACTAGCCACCCCATGCTACTTTTCAAACACTTTGGTGACCTTGGTCTTTAACTTCCTCTGTTTGACAATGGCCTGCCTTAGCTTTAATGTGCTCTACCTCTGTCTCCTCCCCGCTAGTTCTCTCGCCATTTTTATTTAAGGCACCCGCACACTACGGACCCGGCGCGGTGACACATAACTGCTGATAAATAGATACATCAAACGCCATTCCTCTCGAGCCCAATTACTTTGTGGCTCGAAAAACAAAAAGGGAGGTGCTAGTTGCTATCTTCTTTTGCCTTTGTTGCTCGCATCATCCCAAGGTTAAGAGCCCACCCCTCCCTTACTATAAACAGTAAAAGAGCTCCAGTTGCTTCCGTTTCACACTTTGTGCAAGGTAATTAGTCTAATAAGATTCTTCTTCTGGAAATGTAAATTTGTTGTTGTCGCTTTGCTTGGAATGTACCTCAGTATCACATTAAACTGAATTTTCTCCAATGAGACAACGGCAGGCCAAGTTACAGGACAGATCTATGGAAAAGAGACCCCATTCACAGTGAGACTGCATGTTTTCGAAGGTATTTTTGAGAAATATGAACACATGTAATTGAACAAATGCAGGACAATGTCATAGTTTGGAACATTCCAGACAAAGCAAAAAAACGAGGAGCTAGTCGCTATCGTCTTTTTGCCTTTGTTCCTCATATCATCTCAAGGTTAAGAGCTCCCCCTTACTATAAACAGTAAAAGAGCTGCTCCGTTTCACACTTTGTGCAAGGTAATTAGTCTAATAAGGTTCATCTTCTGTGAATGTAAATTTGCAGCTGAGTGGGTTCACCCTTCACACGCCAAACGTACTGTAAAAAATGCCACGGTGAGGAGATGGGATGACCCCCGGTTCCATTAATGGCTTTAATTGGGACCATTAAGGGGCGAAGCGGGGAAGTGTAACAATAACTTTGGGACTGCGTCATCTTCGGCCGAGGGACAATGATCCAAAACCAAATGGTTAAGAAGAAGAGATTAAAAAAGGGGCTGGAAAAAAAGCTTTACAGTGAGGGGAAATTTGGGAGATTAGAAATGCTAATGGTAAAAAAAAAAAGAAAGAAAATAAGTTCAGTTTTCAAAATATCAGAAAAAATATGCAACAAAAAATATGAAGTTATCTATAATACATATATTTTTTTGTTCTTTTAAAAAATAATTTGTAATACTTTTAGTTTTAATTTGTATAATTTATTTATTTATTTTTGCCTGTATGTATGCAAGTTTAGTACATTTGAATGAGGTCTATAGCCGCATAATAAAATGCTGATACTTCCTTTAACATGATTTTTAGGGGTAAAAAAAGTTAAAAAAAAGTCTAGTCAAGCTATAATGGTATATAATGTGTTCAGTCATTAAAGGGTTAATACTATATTTAAAACCCTTTTGTATGAATTTAAACAGCGATAGTTGGGACAAAACACCTGCGATTTCCAAATCTCTTCATGGGTCTCAGCTTCCTGTTATTTGGATTTGTCGTTTTTGAGGACTTTTTCCCCATGCAAAAGACACAACATTTGATTTTAAGTTGTTAATTTCTATGGCAACTGCTCAAATTTCTCATGATCCCTCTGGATAAATAACATATGCAGATACTAGAATGCTACGTTGCCAAGTTATCCTGATGCGAACTTAAACTAAAATCAAAATGTGCCTCCTTCAGTATATTAAACAACATCCCGTAACTGCGCCGCATAAAATACCCCTTTTAAATTGTCTTGAATGGTTGTCATTTTGAGACATTTCATTTTCCTCCCTCTCTACATATTAAACCTGCATTTAATCCAAATATTATGCTCCCGGTTTGAAGGAATAATAGGCATTATGCTCCAATAAAACTCAAATTAAACGGATATATTCCTTCAGAATCCATAAACCAGCCTCGCCTGCAGCTCGTACCATGCTGGGAGCACCGAGTTCAGTTAATTAGAGTTTCTTTTAAGACCACCTCTGATTGGTTATCATTTCACCAGAGAATGGAGAGCGTTTGATTTGCTGCAGCAGGCACACCAAAATGTCAATTCCACACCCAATGTAGTTTAATTAAGACTTGTAAATATTATGATTAAAGGTGCACTATGTAACTTTTCTAGAGGAGCGTATGCCACCTGCTTGTCTCCATAGCGATGTTATTGCTTAGTACATCATTAAACATAATTTCCTCCATATAGACAATAATTCAATGTCACCAGGCCAAGTTACAAGTATTTTTGAGCTATAAAAAAACAAGTAAGAATAAATCCACGCTGGAGGGGCTATGTGTCACTTTGGGGTCCCACCGGAGGAGCTGGAGGAAGTGTCTGGGGTGGGGGAAGTCTGGCAGTCCCTGTTTAGACTGCTGCCCCCAGCCCAGATAAGCAGAAAAAAAGGATGGATGGGTAATTTAATAAATACAGGATAGTAAGTCGAATGTCATACAAAGCAATGTAATTTTCTTGGAGACAAACAGGTGCCGTACTCACCTTCAAAAAAGAAGGAAAAGCACATCTCTAATTGTACAGAACCACAAAATGGCTACTACTGGAGTCTCAACAAAATGCATTGAATACTGTAGCGGGAATATAAAACACCCACTATAAAAATGAATGAATATCTAACCAGAATCACAATTTACACTTAAGGAAAGGTGACTCACTGTAATAACTGCGCTGCCCTTGCCCCTTTGACATTTCCCAGCAGTTTAATTTTGACACTCATGAGCTACCGTCCTTTTTACCCCCTGTATATCCCTGCGAGCTCTATTTCTGTCTTTTCCTCCCAGGTCGCTTGTACTCCAGAGACCACGCGGCAATCCTCCAGTGGTTTGGCCGGCATCAATGATAATCGCTGAGGGCAACATTCACACAAGAAACAAGGAGGTGCAGAGAAGTAAATGGGGGGATAAATAAGGCCTTTTGGTGTACGTAAACAGCACGGCTAAAGGAGCATTCAGGTATAATATGTTGAGCAAATGGAACATCTGATAATAAAATGTATAGGTCATTGAGAATAGCAAAGTTTACATCAGCAAGGTTTCAAGTACCCTGAATATATGTGATACAATGTATGTATCTAGTCACGGGCAACTAAGTGTGGAACTGTGTGTAGCAACTGGATGTTAAAATATTTAGCCATCATTATTAACTGATAGCTTTCCGGATACTAAAGGCTAGAAGTACCTGACCTGAGGAAGATTAGAGGGACTGAAACGTGTAAATAAAAGTGAACCAAGAGTGAGACAGTGTGAAGGAGTTTTTCTTAACCTTTCAGAAGCAACTGTATTGGATTGCTACCAAATAAACTTTCTTACTAGGTATTCCCTGTATAAAAAACTACAACATTGGGACATCGGTAAGAACATTTTGGCTGTGCTAGGTGTACATGTACACCTGTCCGTCGCTATATTGCAGTTCATCTTTCGCGGCCTCGCTGTTTTGCGGATTCTGTGTTCTGCGTCCTGATTGGCTAAGCGACGTGCCGTGTCTCTTGTACAGTACAAAATGTGTTCAGCCAAATTTACATAAATGCAGGATCGCAGTGTGACTCTGAAGTGCTGTATGTTTGCAAGTTTTCTCCCCGACAAAACCCGCAATGTCGATGAAACGTTCTGCACCAACAAATTTCAGAAACGCTTTGGACTCAAAAGTGTTTCTGTGCACAAAAGGCACCTCTGTGGATACCTCTAGAGCAGAGGCATATGTGAATAACAAATTTAAAGCAATCGTCGAGAAAGGGGGATATAATCTACGAAGGTTTGAACTTTGAGAGTGTTTAAACAAGAGAGAAATGTGAGAAAATGTTAATGCCTATCTGAGAAAAGTGTATAATGTGTGCGGTGAGGGTGTCCCAATGTTGTAGTTTTCTATAGAGGGTGTCCCAATGTTGTAGTTTTCTATACAGGGAAGACCTAGTAAGAAAGCATCTATTTTTTTATAGTACAGTGTTGTTTATTTATCATAGTTTGAGCAAGCTTCCTTCCTCGTGTTGCTTTTATGACTAAAACTAAGTAATAATTCACTTAAATAGAGTCCAGTAAATGCATGAAGGGCTGTACCTGCAGATGTCTGATAGTGAAAATAACTGGATCCGAGAGGTACACTTTGTTGGAGTCCTTGTTGATGGCAGCTGTGATGACTGGGGAGTTCACAATGACTGAATAGTTGGTAGCCATTGCATCGTTGCCCAGCTTCATGCTAGCGTTCTCCGTCGATAAGTAGCTTCCTATGTGTTTGTACAAGACGAAGGCGATACGGATCTCACCTGCGAAACAAGCTTGTGTTAGTCAATGCTCATCAAGAATGCAATATATTCAATGGAAATCAATAGTCTGCCTTGTCACAATACTTCCACTACTGCTAACATTTGCAAAATATCATGTAGTTTTCATATTTCACTTTCCATTTGAAAATGTTTTAATAATATGATATGGTGGACAATAATTTTGCACTTTAGCAATAATGAATTAGATTATTATTCAGAACAATTTAGCTTTACATGCATAACTAAAATGCATATATTCAACATTTTTAATTACCGTTAACCATGTATCTGAAAACAAGAACGGGTCAAGAACATGTCCTTGTGACACTCCATTGCTTCCAATTACAGAAAACATAAAACAGGTCACAAAATAAGTGAAGGATATTTTCTTGCCGAACTTGCCAAACCTTTTAATCTGTTTGACTTCTTTTTTTTTTATAATTGCTTTTTGCTTTTAACCAGAACCAGTTGATGTCAAGGCTGCCAAAATACTCATAAAGCTTAAATAAACAATCATTTCAATTTCACCGGCAAATGCAGATATCAGTCCTGTGCTGCCTCCGACAAAGGGCCAGGCTTTTTCTTGTGAATAATTTCTTTTTCTCTCCACATTCACACCGCTCTAACCTCCTGCCGTCTCACTTTTGAGCACACATATAAAAGAAAGTTCCCTCCCGCCGTGACCGAGATCACTCACTCAGATGAAAAGAAAACAATCGGGGTGCTACAGTAGTGGATGACGGTGGAAATATCTGCTGCCCCTGTATAATGATCGGCCCGGGCGCGGCTGGACACGGAGTTAGTCATCCAGTGGAGAGGCACTGGGCGCAGCTGGAGTCCATTCTGATTTGCATGAGCTAGTAATAAAGTGTAAAAATGGCCTCTTGAATATAGCTATGTATTGTGTCTTAACTGCCTCGTTTACAGTTGGAGAATAGCAGACGCATATATTTCTATGGATGCCTTTGTGTTCATTGACTGAAGAAAAGATCAAAGTGCTATTTTATGCAGTTTTATACCAACCAAGGTTTTATACTGTAGGTAATGAGAAGCTATAAATATGGAAATATAGAGGGATTCACGCCTAAAAAGCACCTCTATTTTGTATTCTGTAAACTGAAAATGGTATTTCATAGTAGGTAAACATGAACAGGTATTGAATATGAATATGAGATGGTGGAAAGAATAGTGTAATTGACAGAAAATGTAAAATAAATTGTTCTATAACTAATAAAATGGAGTTTGTGATCAAATGTTCAAAAACTTGGCAAAATGTGCAAAACATTGAACAATCCTATAAGCTGCTGAGTCGCTGTTGGGTTCTGCAGTTATCACTATAGAGTATCAGAATACTTGTAAATAAGTGTAGTGAGTTCAGTAATCGGCATCTTAAAATCTCCATTAGGCCAAAAATACTATGAAGATGCAATTTCCCAAACCCAAGAGCAAAAATAAGAGATCTTTGTAAATAAAACTATCCTAAAGTTAGATTTAAAGCACAAAACAGAAGAGATCCAGTACTGAGCCTTGTGGAACTCCCCTGCAAAAATGTTCAAAAACTACCCAAGAAATATTTTGATCCAAAGGCTTCTCACCGTTTCTTCCATGTTGCTTGAGTGTGTTGGCTGAGAGATGGATAGAGTTGCCTTGTCCTCCCGTCTGTGGAAACTTCAGATCAGGCAAATTCCCATCTGTGCTCATCCGCGCAACTTCAAGTTCTGTACACACACAAGGAACACACAAACATGTTTTAATCGATATGTTTGGTTATGATACGCCGGTAAACAGAAATCTGTCTGAAAGATACACTTTGCTTTAAAAAATACAATCTTGAAGTCAAATAGAACTAAAAGTAAGTAGTAAATAGTAAATCCTGGAGATATAGATTCAGTGCCATACAATCCATATTACGCTATCTTCTGTTCTATGTTATAATATCATTTCCTTGTCAAAAACATACCTGGAGTTGTGTTTTGTTTCATTCATACATGTTTAACACAAAAAACCCTGCATATTTAGGCTGAGTTCTGTCAAACGGAAAACACTCTGTTGCACTTTGTGATGTCATATGGTAATACAGAACGTGCTCCACTGTATTTTTAAACTCTATACACTGTCACTAGAATCATTTTGATTATTTCAGCTCTGGATGTGCCAATCTCTACTGAACAAAAGGTAAAAGGTAGCTGTTAACTTGAACACTACCACTGCATTACATCACAAGGGGGAATAGAGCACTTTGAGCTTTAGAGATGAAGGCAGACTTATAATAAAAGATTATGCAAACGTGCGAATGAAACAAAACACAACTTCAGGTATAGTTTTGATGAGGTAACAATGTTCTAATGTGGCTTAAAGCTCACAGGAGTCGATTTTGTGTAATATAGGACATTTAATTGCACACTATGTATCTTTACGAGGGCAGGATCCACCACCTGCCTGTTTCTTCTTGGTGATGTTATTGCATTGGCTGAAATGTACCACAATATGGCATTAAAGTCATCTATTTCTGTGGTGATGACACCAGGCAAAGCTATGGGTCGGGTGACCTTGTTCAAAGCAAGTATGCACGTTTTTTTCAAGGTATTTTCAAGCAGTATAAACTAATAAAAAAAAAAAAAAATTAACAAAAATCCAGGCAAAGCAATGACATCTCCATGGAGACACACAGTCTGTGTACCCAAACAAGAAAAGTAGAAAAGTAAAACACTGAAATATATAAACTTCAGGGACATTCAGGATATTTCTTTTGAAGTGCATAAAGAGAATAACAAGACGGACATTGCTTTTATCATAGTTCAATAACCCAATGTTGTGCCTTAAGGAAACTTATGGTTCACAGACTCTGGTCATAAAGCAGAAGGAATATTAGCTGCAGATAGAGAAGCCTGGCAGAAATAAAGCTCATTGTATCAGAGTTATTAGGATAAGATACAATTCAGTTTAATAAAGCAGCTCTAATCTCAAGTAGCCGTGACGTGAATGGATTCGAGGCATCGCTAAATGTTAACTCCAAAAGCATTACGGAGCTTTCCACGGATTCATTGGAGGCAATAGATCGGAAAATGTCACAGTCTACAAAGAAGATGTAGACTGAAAGGGATAGAGGTTCTGTACGCTATGTGTGCACACAAAACTGCAGTGTATTTAAAGGACTAGGTTCCATTTAGGAGGTTTTTTTTGTGTTTTTTTTTTTTTTTTTTTTACTGAACTCACAAACCTGCAAAGTTTTGTCCTCTAAATGTTGTACAATGATTGTATTCAAATGTTTAAGGCCAACTACTTCTGAGGGAAAATATCAGTTTTATCCTTTTTTTTTTTTTTTTAATTGAATAAATGGAGAAAAGATTTTTACCCATAGGTTTCAGCGTGATTAGAAAATTGGCCTGTCACCATAGCGATTAACAATTCAGAGTCAAATTATATATCTTTAGAGTCTTCAAAATGGTGCCTATAATAAAAACCTAAAACCCACTATGGAAACATTTTGAAAATAGTATGTTTTGTTGTTTTTTTAACTATCCATGTAGCGACCCTGAGCCTTTGTTGCTTAGAGAGGAGTCCGGGTCCAGTACCTTGGTCTTGAATGAAATAGATGGACTCGTGTAGTGGATTTTCAGGTGGTTTAATCAAACAGAGGCTAAGCAGGGTGCACATACAGATGGTGAATTGTAGGCCTACACAAAAATAGTATGATAACGAGCAAAAACTAAGCGGTCAACGAAAAATACAGCTACCCGGCGTTTCCCCTCTCCACCTCCCAGACAGCAGGAAACCCGGTGTCTTTGAATGTACTGGCACATCACCCACGTAAACCCCGCCCCTCACGCATTACCATAGTGACCAAAAACACCCATATGACTCCTACAATCCTGTACCAACTACAATGCAATGAGCGCAATCTTCCGCCAAGTAGTGATGGGCTAATACCAAAATATTGATACAGATAAAGTATGGAAAAGTACTGATTTTCATGCTGATCACTTGAGGCATTAGAAGCGCCTTTCTTAAATAGTAACTGATTTTGGAGGTTTTTTCTTTAATCAACAAACACAAATGCACACAAGGTATTAATTAAAGAATGTAAGCGCATAGCATTAGGAAGTTTCAGCACGATATTTCAGCACGGCATCTACCACCTAACTGCTTTTTGTCAAATGGAAATTTCATCTTGACACCGCGGCATCAGGTGCGAGAAAGTGCAGCCTTCATTAAGCCCCATAAGGCATTCAGCCGATGATCTGATGTCAGCCGCGTATGACACCTCACACTCTGATAAAGGTTAGCGCCAGCGAACAGCTAATCCTGTTTTGTATCTGTTCCCATAGCTAGCCAAGCTTCCACAGCAACCTCCTTTGTTTTAGATGCTGCAGCTTCGCCATTTGCAAAAGGCCATAGGTGCTGGCGATACAATAGGCTGTTTTCGCATTGTAGAATTTGATGATGTAACTACGATAATGGGAGATTTACTGATTTGGAAAGACATATCCAAAATAGAAATCTGTTAGGGATTGGGTCGATGAAACTGCAATCTTAATCTTAGGGCTTAACGTCTTTTCAACTGTCGTGTGGATAGGCCCAGTAATTACTAACCATAAACCAGGTCAACAAATCTGCAGTCAAGACCAAACTTCAGAAATTCTCGATTTTTTTGTTGTCACGTGAACGCAGCCTATTCCTATGCAATACCCGACATACTAGCTGACGATTCCCTAGATCCACGATTCTCAATAGAGGAAGCGTTTTTCTTCTTTCTGTTTTCCCCCCACGCGGTTGTGTAAAAGAGCTTATGATGGGCTTTGGGGAATTTCTGTGATGCCGTGGTAGATGTTGGACCCAAAGGCGATACCTTCAAAGCCGGGGTTTAAATAACACGCTAATCGGCAGAAATCTTTTGGTAAGATTATCACGCCGCGAGTGGAGAGAAAGTGGAGCGTACTCGCGAGCAGACAAAGGCAAGATGGTGTGACGTGTAAACACAAACACAGACACAATGGCGGAGGAGATGTCGAGCTTCTTTGAAAGTGAAGGGTTTTATTATCGGCTAGAGGCGCGAAGTGGAATAGAAAGAGGAGTGCGCGGGATTTGTCGTCAAGTGCACTAAACAGCCATATTATTATAACCAATGGAGTTATAGTGGTCATACAATACAAATAAAACAGTGTGATGGTCCAAATTCTTCAAAAATCACCATATTTTGGACTTGTTAGAGAATTGTTCAAGCTTATAGATGGCGATAATGCAAGTTTCATCCTTGGATTCTTTCTTCATAGCGCAAATGCCAATCAAATGTCTTTAAGTGCTTTAAGTTTGATGTTTTTGTTCTCGTACTGTTATTATTATACTGACCATGAATTAGTTTTATACAGCAAACTTCCAGACTGACAGGCACATTTTAAAATCAATTCACCATTATTTCTTCACTCCTCACGCTGGGTGGTGGTAAGCTTCTTATGTAGGCAAAACTGCCGGGGGGTATATTGATAAAAGGGTGCCAATCTGCGCCTAAAGCTCCGTCGACCAATGAGTCCAATATTCATATATAGGTAAGGCGGATAAAGTGTCTTGCCTAAGGACACAACAGTACACTGGTTGAGGTGAGAAAATAATCGCATTATTGCACGTTATATTTTTGTTTAAAGAATTCTTGGTTTTCCACTTTATATAATAACTACACTTTAATTAAATGGCATGAACAAAGGCTTAATTCATAATGACAAATATTGTAGTTTATTAATAGTCACATTTTATATAGCGTTTTTCCACCTTCAAGCCACTCAAATCACTTTACCTCAAGAAAGTACTCACTGATTCGTACACACATTCATACGCCAGTTTACGTAGACCACGTGTCAAACTCAAGGCCCGTGGGCAAAATGTGGCCCGCCAAGTCATTTTATGTGGCCCACGACAAGGTAAATTAAAAGGTCTGTCTTAAAATATCAGTTTACCAGGAGATACACAGTTACATAGTCTTTTTTTCATATCTATGCAAATCCATATGCAATATTTGTAACTTGAATAGGTAATAAATATAGAAATGGTTAATTAACAAGATTAAAAAGTAGTTGCATTTATTTTACATTACATTTGGTTACATTTAGTGACGAAGTTACATCAGGCCCTTTGACAGCAACCATTTTGTTGATGTGGCCCTCGGTGAAAATGAGTTTGACACCCCTGACGTAGACACTGGGAAAGAGGTGGGTTAAATGTCTTGGCCAAGGACACAACAACAGCAGTCATTTTATTTATTTTTTTTCAGTTTGTTTTGTATTTTAAACAAGGCGCCCATGAAAAAGAAAGCCCAAGTCCTCTGATTGGGTTCACCTGTATACATAAAGATAAATAAATACATAAAAATAACATCTGTGGGAGCTGGAATCAAAACGCCAACCTCAGCGTCAGTGGATCTGACCGCTCCACCAATGATGTTTTTGTCGAGAGCAGGATTCGAACCGCCAACCTTCGGATCAGTGGATCTGACACTGATTAAGTAGTAACTTCTTAATTAAGTGGTTAGGGTAAGGAGTTAAGTTATGGTTAAAATTAAGTAGTTCCTAAAGCTGAATAATTCTTAAATAAACTATGTGTTCATTATGAATTAAGTCTTAAGGCTATTAAAAATGTAGATATCATAAAGTGTTGCCAAATTCGTTCGCTCATGACTATATTTCTAGGATAGTTGAAATGACATTTACTTTATCTGCAGGCATTTCCAATAATATTTTCACGAATTCCTAATTTTGCTGCAAGCTCCATCTGTAACGCACTCTCCACACCTACCTTCTTCCATTTCCATGCCTTTCAAATGCGAGAGATCAATCATTAGCCACTGCAGTGATTACTAGTGTTTAATGGGGCTTCTTGTCCTCATTTAACTGCCCTGCATGGCGTGAGGGATTGCAGGAGCCAACAAAAGCCAACTGGCTGCGAAAAATAAGCCACGCAAACAGGGAGATAAGACCTAGTAAACATGTCACCAGAACATAATTAACCAGGCTACCACCGCGAGCTGTAAAAAACTCACTCCGGCTCTGCTTTCTCCATCGCTCGCGTCCCTGTTTCCAAACGAGCTGCTTAATACCCAGATGAATAGTGTGCCAGATATAATAAAATCCCATTTATTAATTCTTGGCTTCCTTTTTAAATCAGCAGACCTATATTTTAGGTTGCCATAGCAGCCGAATTCACTCAGGACAGGGCAATTCATCATAACAGTATTTTTGAACATAATCGCCTTTTCCCATAGGTTTTAACAAGAGGCAAAGCAAAAGAAAGTATACTACAAATGATTAAACAATGCATTTTACCTTGAAATTACACGAGGGATTGATCGATTCAACATATGAACACAAAGTTTCATCAAAGAGTCATTTCAGTTCATTAGATACGCTAAAAAGCAGACCTAAATGTTTTTTCATAGTTTGACCTGGGGTGCGACTTATACTCAGACGCGATTTATATGTGGAATATATGTTTTTTTCTTTATTATTATGCATTTTTTGGCTGGTGCGATGTATACTCCGGTGCGGAAAATACGCTAATCTATCTGTTTATGTAACACTGGCATTAATTAAGCTTTTGGAAAGTTTCATTCAAAAAAAAAGCTGGTCAAACGCTAAAAAAATTGACACTGGGACAATTAAAGGGCCCATATTATGCTATTTTCTTATCTATATTATAATGTTGTATCCTCATCACAAACATACCTGCAGTTGTGTTTTGTTTTATTCACATTTATTCAGGCTGAGTTATTCTCTCAAACTGAAAACACTCTGTTCCACCTTGTGATGTCATGTGTTGATACAGGAAGTACATACACCTTCACTAGAAATGTGTGGATAATTTCAGCCCTGGAATTGCTAATCTTTACAAAACAAAAGGTAAAAAGTAGCTGTTAACTTAAAAACTACCGCTTAATGACATCACAAGGTGGAACAGAGCATTTTGAGCATTGGAGATGTACCCAGACTGATAATAAAGAGTTACTCAAACATGGTGTCAAAAACTGTGAATAATTGCAAAATGTAAATGTTGCTTCTCACAATATTCAGAAGACTAACATTTCCTATCATGACATGCTAATTACTGATTAAATTTGAACTGTGTAACATTTGTAGCGAATGATACGCCACCTGCTTGTCTGGAGATGTTATTGCTTTGCCTGCACATTTCACAGTATATCATAACATAACATATCTATCTCCATGGAAAGAAACAGGTGGCAGTAGTTTTTACCAATTTAAAAAAGCATAATAAAACAAATGCTGGACAGAAAAGCTTTAAGCCATACTAAGAAACATTTCAGGCACAAAATCAACATCTCCATGGTGACAAGAAGGTCAAGTTAGACAGTGCATCTTATTTGACTAAGAGCCTAATGTACAGAAATGAAGATATATTGTGCAAAATGACCCTGAAACCCTGAAAACCTACCTCTTCCGCCCTGGCATTTAACACTAGGCAACTGGGGTTTTATTGACAATAGTAGCTCAGTTGGTAGAGTGTTTGCCCATTGATGTGAAGGTTGGCGGTTCAAATCCTGCTCTTAACATAAACGTCATTAGTTGGGTGGGCAGATCCACTGACCCACAGGTTAGCGGTGTGATTCTAGCTCCCAGAGATGAATGCTGTTGTTGTGTCCTTGGGCAAAACACTCTGCGTACACCGGTGTGAATAGGTGAGTGGTTCCTTAAGCGCGTGAAAGTGGAAAAGCGCTATCAATTTTTTTTTTTTTTACTTGTTTTAACTTTTTATGTAAAGCACACTGGGCAGCTGGAGTCGATTTTAAATGTGCTACATAAATGAAATTGAATTAAATTATGTAATAGGGTAAAGTAATTTATCAGAACAATGAATTACTGCTACTCCAGTTTCTAAGCCCCATTATCTGCAGACACGGCCTGGTGCATAACTGACACCAATATCAACATGATCACTGACAGTAATCATTCATTTGGAGCTATCAGCCGTTAGCTTCCCCGTTAAACTTCACCTCCAACCGAGAATCGGCCATTAATCCACCGACCTTCACACTTGTTCCTCAGTCTGCAAGGGCCGAATCCGTCAATACCGGAGCGCCCAAATCAATACCTCCTCTGTGAACTCTGTGACCCCATAAAGCAGGCTGGCTCAAGCTGAATGAAACACTTAAAAGTATCATAAAAGCAATAGTACCAGGAATACAGCACAAGAGAAGGCCAGTGTTCATCGTTTAGAGAAGTTAATTGTCTAAATGTTATAATTGATCAGACGGTACAGATAGGCCGAGATGGTAAAGTGTACACACTGTAAGGAGCGGTTTATTCAGGCAGTATTTACAAGAGCTCTGAATTATAGAGGCCCTATTAAAATGCATTTTCAGTTGAACCAAGTTAAAATTTATTGTATAAGAATATAGTAATTTAAAATGATATTACTGAAGCAAATTATCTAAACTGAGTCAAATCAGTTTTAAACTTTAATGCATTTTTTTCCCCTACTTGAATCATTCAAGTGAAGTTGTGAATACTTTATAGTTGTGATCAATACCCAGTTTGTTTTTGTTTCATTTTGACAGTGAATGGACCGTTTCACAGATTCTCACCTAAAATAACCCTTTTTAAATTACTTCATACAGTATTATATTTTGCAATACTCCAGTCTTCTATAGGTAAATTGCAGGCAAAAAACAAAAAAACAAAAAACACTATAAATTTTACGTTTCCTTTTAGTTCATGGCCTAGCCCCAAAGTCTCACACTCTGAGGGCTTCAGGGACCGGCCTCCTTCTAGTGCCCAGAGTCAGGACTAAACACGGGGGATCAGCGTTTCAGTTTTATGAAGCTAAAACCTGGAAAAGTCTGCCTGAAGATGTGAGACAGGCCTTTACTCTGCCAATGTTTAAATCCAGGCTCAAAACAGTTCTGTGTAGCTGTGCATATGACAAAGATTTTTATTCTGCACTCCATTTTAGCATGATTATTTATGTTTTGATTTGTTGTATTGTGATTTTAATGTCTTTCTTATTCTATAAAGCACTTTGAATTACTTTGTGTACAAACTGTACTATACAAATGAACTTGCCTTGCTTTCAAATAAATGGAAGAATTACCTGCGTGGCACAGAAAGTATTTTTGCAAGTTATAATTGTTACTTTACAATTCACTCTACCCACAATCCTGTTTAGTTTTCTAACTCAAACTTAAATAAACAAAGAGACTTACCTAAAGTGCATTGTTGTCATGTAAAACTCAGACTTTTGCAACTGGAAATCAACAAACTGTACATCATCCTTTCTTTTCACTTACTGATGTTGTCCGTTGTCTCTTGCACTATGTCCGTCTTGAGCAGGTTATCGGCCAATACGAATGCCCCCTGCTCCACAGTGTCCAGCAGCGTGGTAGCCGCTTTCAGCTGGTCTCCCGTGCTCAGCTCCCTCCACGCTGCCTGGGCCGGGGGCTGCAGCAGATTGTTCACCGTCTCCACCATCGCCTAAAGACAAACAAAAAAAAAAGATCCATTTAGTCCAAAAAAGTAAGAAAAGTAAGGCTTAGATTGGGCTATTTCAAAAACGGTGGCATTGGAAATGGAATGAGATACATAATGGAGCGTATTGTTTAGGGTTTATCATGACAGATATGGAAAAGTATCGGGAAAGACAATCAAGGAGAGGTGTAGGAGGTAGAAATCACTGTATATTGGTCATTTTCAGATTGTTAAATGTAATGATCTGTCAGATGGAAGGCAAGAGATAGTTTTTCCCTATAGATTACATCGTACTTCGCCGTGAAATATCCAAAATGTAAATTCACAAATGCTCAACCTGATGATTTCTATTAGTAACTAGACCTTAAATCTCATTATATAACAACAAATTTTAGCTGCTTCCCATTTGTATTAAATATTATTGGCCAATAGAGTGTTGTGATGTTTTAAATCCGGCAATTAGGACGTCACGATGTCTCACCAAAACCAACAAACCAACTCTTAAGTACGCTAAGGTGTCATTGTCTGCTTAAAGTTTGGTAAACAAGATTTGTTGGTTTGGTTTATGGTTAATATCTCTGTAATTACTGGGTCTATCCACATCAAACAAAAACTGGCACAAAGTTCGATATTTTCTCAGCTTGTCTGCTCAAACAAACAAAAATGAACAGATTTTTTCTCACAATAGCTTCACACAATACATGGTTATTGTCTATTGGACTTAAACCCATAATATGACTGTATGTATTGTATGCGTTAATATGTAAACCACCGCCCAAAGCTAAAGTAAGTTAAAAAAAGATGTTAGCGCTCAGTAAATATCTGTAACCACTTAGCTAAAATTCTTTCCACAAGTAATTGGAATAAACAATTGACTTTTTATGCCATTGTGAGGTCGGTAAGCAAGGCAAAAAGCATTCCCGAGAAGGAGATGAAAATTTAAGAGGCATTAAAGATTTAAAAATGCCAATGGTAGGATTTATGACCAAGGTAGTGCAATCCATTCCCAGTAACAGTGTTTGGGAGAGGAACAAGAGCCAGGCTGTCCTTGGAAATTAAAAGCTATGGCTGAGACATGGCAGGTGGGTGGTTGCCAGATATTTGAAGCCATTTTTGTGATCAAATATAACTAAAGCGGTCTTGTGTCCATATACGAATATCGGTAAAGTGTTGAATCAATGTGTATTGATAAATCTAGAGGTAGTAATTTCCCTTGTAGAGCTATAAAGTTTTAAAAGTGCACTATGTAACAACTACCTGCTTGGAGATGTTGTTGCTTAAAAAAATATGTATTAATAGTGTATGTCTTTGACTGTGTTTTAAAGGACAAGTATTGCACTAATGTATTTGATCTACAGTATGTTATAATGTTTCTTCATGACAAACGTACCTGGAGTTGTTTTTTTTGTTTTTTTTCATTCACACATGTTTAACACACAAATCCTGCAAATTTAAGCTGAGTTCTCTCAAACGGAAAACACTCTGTTCCACCTTGTGATGTCACGTGGTAATACAGGAAGTGCTACACTGCGTTTTTGAACCCCACACACCTTCACTAGAATTGTTTGGATAATTTCAGCCCTGGAATTGCCAATCTTTACGAAACAAAAGGTAAAATATAGCTGTCAACTTGAAAAATGCCACTACATGACATCACAAGGTGGAACAGAGCGTTTTGAGCTTTGAAGATGTAGACAGACTAATACTGCAGGATTACTCCAAAACATGAATAAAACAAAACACAACTCCAGGTACGTTTTTGATGAGATAACACCATTCTAACACGGTTTAAGGATCACAAGAGTCAATTTTGTGGGACCTTCAATTTGTTTTTTGTTATTTTGTTTGAATGGGTGAATAAATGCTGTGCACTCTCAGCTTCTCGCACCCTTTTTACAATCCATTTTTTAAAACTGGAAACGCCAAATAAACCGAATGGCTTCACATTACAGTATTAACCTGATCTATCTCACGTTTATTCAGTTACTGGTGTTACAATCTTGAAAAACACACGTTCGTCCTTGTGCGTAGTGTCGCCTCTCCACAGATCTAACTTATAACTTGATTACAACATCTCCATGGAGACAAAGAAGCAGTCAGTAGAAAAATGACATTGTGCATCTTTACGTGCGCCATCTACAGAGTATTAAAATTCCACACAAAGACTCTAAAAATGAAATAAATAAATTAATGAATAAACAAACAAAGAAAAGAAGTGAACCTGACCTGTGCATCTGCCCTTTCAGACAATACCATAACAAAGACGTAATTTATAGACGCCGCTTTCCTCCTTCTATGTCTGCGTTAACGGCTCGTATGCGCTCTCCATGTAATTATTCATTATCTGCAGCCAATCTCCAATCAACACCTTTTGACATCCAGCTATCTGCAAACGTTGACTCGCTCTCATTTAAGGGGCCTTTTTTTTTTCCTCTGAGCTCCACGGTCTATTTTTCTCTCTTTGTTCAGTGAAGTAAAGATTTTTTCCTCTTATATTGCACTCTCAATACTGAAGATAAGGTAAGACGTAGACATGATGTACTGGATTTTTATGAGGGAAAAATGAGACTAGATATAGTAAGTGAATAGTGCCTAAGGGAGAGGTCAAAAAGCCTTTATCATAGACGGGAGCATCTATAATTGATAAATAAAAAGTGAAAAAACAAGGGAATGACGTATGGGATGTATCAAAAATTAATATTGGAATACTGCTCTGTTTTCCCATTAACACCTTAGGCCACAGAAGCTAATAAAGCAGACATAACTGACGATAATAGTGCATCGCTTTGATACAGAACAGACTGGAACGGCAAGAAATTAGAATCCAAATTATTCACTAGCAGCAGTTAATGATTTGATTTTCTCATAATGGTTGTGTTTGGCTTGCATCAGTTGCTCTGTTGGCCACGATAAGTCAAAATAATATAGGAAGAAAAACAAATCCTGTAATTTTGGGGTTTTATAAGAGCCGCAAATATGAATTTTAGCTGCAAAAGGTCAGTTAATGGAGTTATTAGTATTATTAAATGCAACTTATTATATCAAGTTTTGATTTTAAATGCATAATATTTTACCTATACCATTAATTTCACATGGTTTTAGCCATGTTAGAATGCAGTTACCTCCTAAAAACATACCGTTATTATTAGTCCGTCTACATCTCCGAAGCTCAAAATGCTCTGTTCCACCTTGTGAGGTCATGAAGCACTAGTTTCCAAGTTAACAGCTACTATTTACCTTTAGTTCAGTAGAGATTTGCAATTCCAGAGCTGAAATTATCTAAACAAGTCTAGTGAAGGTGTATGGAGAAAAACACAGTGGAGCACTTCCTGTATTACCCCATGATGACATCACAAGGTGGAACAGAGTGTTTCTGTTTGAGAGAACAACTCAGCCTAAATACGCAGGGTTTGTGTGTGAGACATATGTGAATGAAACAAAACTCTAGGTATGTTTTTGATGAGGAAACAACATTATAAACCAGAAAATAGTGTAATATGAGCTCTGGAAAGTGACTCCACCCACAACAAAATTTCATAATGTCACCAACTACTGGAAATTGCAGAGGCCAGTGAGTTATATTTGGGTGTTTTTAACCAGAAAGCTAAAAATTTACATAGTTTAGCCTAGGATCAGTAGATAAAGCAGTTTAGTAGCAGAAAAAAAGTGGATTTAGCGTTAAATTTTTAAGGCACTATAGCTGACTGCCACTGTCATAGGAATGTGAATTTTACAGACTTTCCAACAGTTTGCAGAGGCTCAAACTTATTCCTCACTTCTCAAGCATTACCGTGTTTAGTTTATAGGTGTTTTTTCAACTTTTAGATGCAAGAACGGAGTTTTTCTTTCACAGTAATGCTAACAACAACTATCATGCCAACACGCCTTACTTCCTGGTCTGTAGATGATAAAAATACTTTATAAAAAATGCTTTATAGACACAGCCAGTACACATTTCGACCCTCAGGGCTGCTTTTACACTATATCATTACAAATTTGACTTTATTAAACGAAAAAAAAGAATGACAGACCATTTAAAATCACATAGATAACCTTTACGATTTTAACACTAGCTACCTAAATGTACCTGGCTGCTTTTTACCTCCATTAGCCTAGTGCCACTCCAACTGTCAAATCCTCAACCTGCTCTGCAAAACGCCCTATCCATTTCAGCTGCTAAAAATGTACGGAATACTTTAGCACTGAAAGTCACATACGTTCCTGGGTGGTACATGAGAAAATGCTAATGAAGTGCAAGTACGCTAACAGTAGTGTACATAGGCAGGAAAAGGAAGGTGGCCGTTATACTGAGGACTTGGCAGAGGCCCAGACCAACCACGCGATCAACCAATAGGGACTGTGTGCTCCTATCTGTTTGCTGATTGATGAAATGAACTGCAGACTTGGGTAAATTGATTCTGGCTCCTCGCTGCCTTGCTATATGCTCGTCCTAAGCCATTTACTGTCCCCCTCCCTCCTCTCCCGATTGCTACTCCGAACTTGAAGCTACATAACATAATGTAAGTAGGATTTGTGTGTGCGCAATGTCTTCAGGTATCGAACTGTACATATTACGGTTCAGGTGTTGCGTCAAACCCTAGCTTCTTTTTTTTTTTTTTTCTTCCACAGCTCTTTCTACCCGCAGGCCAAATCGTCTGTCTTCTTGTGAATCTCAGCTACCACCGTTGTTAAATATTTCATGAACGGTCCTCTCTCGGGTAAGTGGGAGATTGAGTCCATATATGTGAATTATAGAGCAAAAGCTGTGCATCGAAAAGCAGGACATGTGTTTTCCATTTTTATTGCTTCATGTGTTGGTCCGACTCAAAAAAACATTTGGAGACGGATATATCGGCTACGGCGCGCGATGGATCTGCTCGAAAGGTTCCGCGGTACGGCTTTAGACGTATCCATCTTGCAAAATATTCCTTGAAAGACATGCGTTCTTACTCGGGAGCGGGATTGCCTCTGTGCAGATCTGACCTGTAATCTGGCCTTGTGGTGACAGCTTCTTATCTTATCGTAAACTGTCACATTTTTATTGCGTTTTTACACCTTCAAGTCAAAGTGCTTTACGTCAAGGGACCACTCAACCATTCATCTGCCGACATTCATACACCAATATACGACAGACAATGGAGGTGAGATGGGTTAAGTGTCTTGCCCAAGGACACAACGACAGCGTTCATCTGTGGGAGCTGGAATCGCATCGTCAACCTGTCGTTCAGTGGACAAGCTCTCTACCAACTGAGCTTACGTCGCTCCAGATAACTTATAACTTAAGTATAATACCATACTGGGAAACGGTCAAAATTGCACGTCATTTTCAAATCATGATCGTTAATTTCAGTATTCCACGTGTATTTCGCTTGAACCATCTCTAGCAAATCAATAATTTCGCTCAAATATTCACAAACGAACAGAAACCCAAATCTAATTCAGTCCCACATTACAAAGAACTCTTACTGCGGCCCTTACAGAAACACTATAACACTTCTTTTTTCCACTACTCTAAATCGTCCCTGGTGCTGGTACGTCCTCCGCCTACAGTGGGCCTTGAATGCCTCTTACTGATTACCCAGGCAGAACTCTTGCACTGCAGGGCCAGATGAGGACTCCTTGTGTTTATGGGGATGTGGTTATCTTCATCTCTGGACAAATTGGCTGGCAGGGAGAAATTTTTATCATCTTGTTACGTTCCTCCCCAGCTCCGTTCTGCTCGCTAAGGTCACGCTGCGCCGCGACACTCCCCCCAGTCATCTGAGCAAAGCAAAGGTGCCATTTTAATGAGCAAGATATACTCCTGGCACCGGTGTCTGAGCGGTAAGAAATATTAGGTGGACACTTTTGGCTGCGGGATTCAGACTAAAACAGCAAACTATGTGTAAGAATGGCTGGGTTTTGAAAACATTTAAGGTGGAGGAATGTTACTGGATGTTATTGTAATAATATACTGTCTGTGTATGACATAAGCGCTGAGGTTTTTATTTATTTATTTTTTTAAGGTATACACTGGGATTATTCTTTGGCAAAAATGTGTTCATAAATAATATTCCCCAGATCAGATGAGTTAGCTTTTGAAACCATCTGTTAAAGAGGAGATATTATGTAGCAATGGGAATTTCGGCTCTCTTTATGGGATTCGAATCTTCTGGATCCATTAATTTCAAAGAGCCATTAAAAAAAAAAGGCTTTTGTCATGAATAAATAGTAAAAGAGTCAATGTGAGAACTCATTTTATCTACAAACTAATCATAGAGAGGAGCGACCAAGGCTTAAATGTGTTTTAACTGGTTCAAACTGAGAGTGGGAGTGTGTTTTCTCTTTCAAATTAAGCATAATCTAAATAAAACATTGCACCACAATAATAATAATTCTAAAACTAACTGTTATTATGATGCCAAATATGTTTTTTTTTTCTGCACAAAGCTCTCACTTGTGTCACCGGCTCTGCTTCTGTGATGATTCTTGTGTTGGTTCAGTGTTCAGTGCAATAATCAGTATAAAAATGCATACAAATTAGAAAGAAAAAGGATCGGCTCTTTTAAAAAAACAAGATCACGTTAAGGAACCACTTGAAAGAACCGACTCGTTCACAAACATCATCACTAGTATTATGCAAAATCTTTCTACCACGTTATAAAGCTGTTCCCTCAACAAAAACACGTCTGAAGAGGTTTTAGACTTCATCCATGCATGTTCGAGTATAGTTTAGCAATTTCTCCTCCGCTTAATCCGAACCCTCCTCGGAGTTAGATGCACGATTCTGTCTAATGCTCCGCCCACAAGCCTACGTCACCCATACTCCCATAAATACATCCCAATTCTCCATAAATATACAAAACAGAGACAAAACTGTACACAACAACTTGACAAACCTGACCTGACTGTGTTAGTGTGATAGTGCTCTGAACGGGGAGTGACTTAGCGCGGAGAGCAAAGGGCAGGGAGACTCAGGGCTTCAAAAACAAAACTTATAAAACATGTTAATGCGCTGTTTTCGGTCACTATAGCATTTTCAAAACAATAAAAGGTAACGTAGTGATCGAAATATGTTACGTGTTAGCAAACCCTATAGAAATAAAATACCCCTAGTAAAATTTTATGTAAATTTGCATTAATTTGATGTTAATGAGAGCAAAGCAAACAGTTAAATGATACTTGGTAATTATGTAGCATTATACATAAAGTTTGTTCATGATGCATTCTGAAAATTTGGTGAAAAAGTTCATTTATAGCTTTTAATCAATGCTTCTTTGGGAGTTTATTTCTGCTATAATGTGCCCTAACCTGGCTCCAAGCTAAATATACACCAAACAACACATTATTAATACAATTACATGAATATTTATTTAGCAGATTAAAAAGTAAATGCGGTACTGAAATGTCAGATGTGTAGGTGTGTGTAAAATAGGATGAAACACAAAAAATAAACCAGAAGAACTTTTCCACCCCTTTCGTATAATAGTTTAAATCCAATTTGATGTTTCAAAATTAAATTCTCACGGGCAAACGTTTCCATGTTTATATGTAATTTAGTCTTAACTTGCAGCATAAAAGCGTAATTATTATCATTGCTTAGTAGCTAGTTATTATTTTCAACCAAAAGGCGCAGAAGGCCACAGTTTCTACCATCAGAATCAAAGGCACAGAAACATTCCTGCAGGGCAAATATTTCAAAACGTAGGGAGATGATCATTATTCGCTTTGTAGCTGTATCAAGGCCGAATTCCCTTCTGTTGATGTCTAATACCGCGAACAGCTCAAAACGCTCAGAAATAATTAATTACATTGTTTCATCCACTTCGGCTTGGCTTAGCTCAGCGCAGGTCTGTGCCTACTTATTCAAAACGTCAATTACGCGAGAGGATAACGACTTTACAACTAGTATTCTCAAGTATCATCATCCAGAATGAAACCATCGGTCACAAGCTGCCAGTCTTATAATCTTATCTGGGTACTTTATTTTCCGAGTCTCCTTGAACGCACCTGCCCCGGTCCCCGATGGCACTACCGCGTTTTGTTTACAGAAGGGGCAACACAAGCAGGTGCGTATCTCATTTGGCTATTCCTCTGGTGACGCTACTTACCACCAGGGGGCCCCGTGAGGAGGAAAACGCGCCGCAATTTCCCTAATCAATGAAAGTCCCTCAAAGGTGTACGCGAGCTAGCGGTGGATGCTGGTGTTTAGCTAAGGCCACAGATGTTGGCGCATTATCCGGGTTTGTCATGTTAAGTGGTACAGCGTTGGGAGCAGAGCGCAGAATGGAGCAGATGGGTCAATCGTTTACAGTTTGAAGCTTTATTCCAAACATTTAGTTAACATTGCGATCTAGTTTCTCTTTTGAGACTAAGTATATTGAAATTCTCCGCGTTTCTCGTGTCGTGTTCGAGCTATGTTGTAACCGCAGCGTGCAGTTGAAGGCCTGGAGATCGTGTGCAAAATAAATCTGGTACAGTCACTTTCAATTTTCAACATTAGAATTTTACAAGCAGAGGAGAGAATACTGGAGATATGCAATTCATTTAAAGTTACATGGGTAAAAACTACTTTGTATTGCTGCCAAATTGCGCATAAGCAAATGTAGAAAGGCTGCATCAAAGTACCAGTTGCTGTATTAGTCCCATTTTAGATAAATTTTATTTCATTTTGCAAAACATAATTATACTAAAATGTTTAAAACTGATTGCATTTGTTGTGTTCTATTGTATTTTTGCATGTTTCGTTTGATTGCACTTTATATTGTACAGTGGTGGTTGTTTTTAAATGTGCTTTATAAATACATTTGACTTAACTTTGACTTGTCTTAATTCACAATCTGAGTCAGCAATGTGTGACCTGGTTAGCAGGGCCGGTCCAGCCTATAAACAGATTAAGCAGCTGTGTAGGTTCCCGATGTCAGCAGGGGGCCCCTCAAGAGCCCATATTGTATTGAAAATAATATATCAAGTTTTATTGGGCACAGGGTTTGTGTTTACAGCAGCCTAAATATCTCTCTAAAACAATTACATTTGTTTTATATCTATAGTAGCAAAATATCTACTCCTGCTATGTTTGTTTTTGAGTCGGGCAGAGGTGAAGGCAGCTATGTGTTTACACCAATGCAAGGACCTGACATAATGTAAATGTAAGTCCACTGTTGCCAACTAAAACACATTAAAATCCACCAGAAATGAAAAAAAAAGTCTAGAATTTAAAAACATCTTGAGCCCCCTTATATGTTTGTGTACTGTTCTTGTGACTGTGGTAGTTGTGACATTCTGGATGTTTTCAGTCTGATGTTGGTCATATAAACACAAATACAACTGGTCAAGACGATGAGAGCAGAGTCATAATGTTGTCAAATGTGAATCACCAACAGTTGAGCCAGGAGGGGGGCCCAGAGACAAATTCAGCTTAGGGCTCCCTGAAAACTAGGACTGGCCCTGCTGGTTAGTACTTAAATGGGAGACCGCTGGGAATATCAGGCACCACAGTCGAGCATTAGTGGCAAAAACTGTCGTTGTATCATTAGGCAAGACATTTCACTCACATTGCATAGTATGAATGTGGTGTGTGCGACTATAGTCAGAGGGCCGATGGTGCAGATTGGCAGCCTTGCTTCCCAGGGCAGCTGTGGCTACAACAGCATCTTACCATCACCCAGTGCAGAGTGAATGAATAATGCACTGTAAGGCGTCTCTGAGTGACCAAAAAAGCCCTATATAAACCTGATGCATTATTATTATTATTCTTTATTAACCTGCTTGTAATTAGTCACTTTCAATGTGTACTTGTACCAACATAACATTAAATGTATTTCAGAAAGAGGCACAATCGTTTTGGTTAGTCAAATAAGGGTGTCGACGCATCAGAAACACATGCAAAATGCCAGTATAAAGTATGTGAAGTCTGTATCTATACGCTTCATTGCACTTCTGATGTCAAAACAGATTTCTTTCTGTGAGTAACGACAGCAGCTGTGGTTACAAGCTCACTCAAATCTGACTAATATCACATTTTTGGAGTTATAAGATATTTAAAGGACGTGACTAATAACGTTGAATCTAATCTTTAGGTAAAATCCCTAAAAAAAAATCGATTCTGTTAACTGGACATTCATTTTTTTTTTCTTTTGCCGTCTTTACGTAAGATTTTTCTTCTTTAAGCTTGGAATTCTGTCAAAGCGCATGTACGAGTTCTTGCAGTGATGTTAAAAATAGCCATAGACAATAAACTGACAACATCAAGCGCACAAGCCACGCGATGTTTACATTTTCCTCAAGATGCAGTACACTGACAGCCAATTCTGAGAAAAAGCCCGTCTCAGCTTTGACCTTGTCCCGTGCAGGTCATGTCTGGAGTGAGATTGGAGAGTGCATAATACGTCAAATGATAATGCGGGGGTCTAGAAGGAGCAGGATCTATAATTGCAATACTGCCATTGTGGGCTTATGTGTGCGTACTGAGTCACTGCCTGTCAAACTCCCATAGAAAGTAGAAAGTGTGTTGTCAATATATATAAACACAAAAAGTATGATGACATAACCAGGATATGTTTCAACTCAGTAATGTTATGGTAAGACACACTCAAGGGAATACTGGGTTGTATGTCACAATGTATAATACGATTTAAACATGACTTATGTACAGTGATGGAAGGTAATGAAGTACAAGTAGTAAAGGACTGCACTTAAGTAAGACTTTTAGGTATCTATACCGTACGTAAATACAATTTAAGTGGATACTTTTTACTTTTACTTCACTATATTTGATAGCAGGTAGGTGTACTTTCTACTCTACTACATTTTTGAACAGAACTGAAAAGTAAATGTATTCGTAGTATTGTTTGAGGGCTGCTGAAATGGCTGAGACTTATTTTTTAGCACATTTAATTTGACTTAACGTTCTATCATACGCAAAAACAGCTATGAAAATTAAGAAAATCAATTGAATCACTTAAAATCAGCTAAATTATCTGTCAAAATCACTACGTCTGATGCGTTAATAGTTCTAAATTCAAACATCTGCAGAATACTTTTCGGAAATATCAGTTTTTCACTTCCAATCTAGCAGGTTAGATACAGTATGTTCATTTATATATACAATCTATGGTCGCAATATAGATATGAATAGACAGGATAGGATATAGGAAGATTCTGTCAAAGTCAAAACAGAAAAAATAATTAATGCGACTACAAAGACGTAAGAGTTTTTATAAATAACCTTTTTGCAATGCCCTTGTCAACGCATCCGACCAATAACTAACATATTCCAGATGTTTTGTTGACAACCACAATAACATGGAAATTCTGCCTCCTTTTTCTCCCAGTGCATTTCACACGGGAAGCCGGTTGCACATTGGCGCATACGTAGCCAAACATACATAAAGCATTTGCATGTGATTTGCACAAACATGAGACTATACATAGCAGCAATCCCATCTTGACGAGCCTCAGGGGAATCAGCTCTGAATGTGCGCTGCGCTACGCTACCACAACATCTGGCACAAATGAAGCTTTGTAAAAACTAAATATGTACACAAAATATTATATTATTGACTTAAGGTAAAACTTAATAAAAACTACTTCTAAATTAGCCTTACTGAAGCATGTCAAAGTCTTCATAATGAACAAATATTGCATTAGGGATGAATCAGGCTTAGTAACTACATAATTCAGGATTAGGGTTAATTAAAGTCTTATATTAGACACAATTAACTCTTGTGAGCTTTAGGCCATGTTATAATGCTGTTACCTCCTCAAAAACATACCTAGAGTTGTGTTTTGTTTCATTCACAAATTCACACAAACCGCAAAATGCTCTGTTCCACTTTGTGATGTCATGAAGTGTTCGTTTTCAAATGAACAGCTACTTTTTACCTTTTGTTCAGTAGAGATTGGCAATTCCGGGGCTGAAATTAGCCAAAGGATGTTAGTGAAGGTGAATGGAGTTTAACAACACAGTGGAGCATTTCCTGTATTACCGCATGACATCACAAGGTGGAACAGAGTGTTTTCAGTTTGAGAGAAGAACTCAGCCTAAATACGCAGGGTTTGTGTGTTAAGCATGTGTGAATGAAACAAAACACAACTCCAGGTATATTTTTGATGACTAAACAACATTATAACAGATCAGAAAATGGCGTTATATGGGCCCTTTAATGATGTATTTGTCCATTATAAATTCATTCTTTGTTCCTGATTTTTGTCTATTCAAAGACAGTTGAATTAGGAAGTGTAATCAATTTGAGTTGCACCAAAAATGTGTACTAAGAACAAGCTGAGGAGAGCAGAAAGACTTAAATTAGGGCATGTATATATTATTCAATGGGGGAAGCCTCAACATGCTATGCACACTTAGCTAAAGTTAGCCTGATATAATGAGGTCACATTTGGGGCAATCAGGGTGCAAGGCTTTTCCTGATCCACTTCAAAACTGAAAAGTGCTGCTGATGCATTGTGGGTGATTGGGATGCTTGACACAATAACACGCATGCTAAGGAGAAGCTGACATGCACTGCGTTTGGCTATGGGGGAATGGGAATGGGGTTATGGCGGTGATTATTAAGGTAAAAAATGTCCAGTACCTGAACATAATATCGACAAGAGCGTTCTCTTTTCTGCAGCTGTAACCCAGAGAGAAAAGTGGAAATTAGCAAATACTTAGAAATATCCAGCAGGTTTTGAAATATGCATTCAGAATAAGGAGAATATATACTGTAAGTGTGCAGAATTCCCTTTGTGTTGTGTCTTTTTGTGACTAAAGTGTTCATTACAGTATAAAAGAAAGCAGCCTTAAAAAGCAGCAAATTGTACACTAATTATAAACAGTTATGCATTGAAATAGTTACAAACATGACAATACTGGTACATTTAGCCACAGAACAAAGTTTATGGTTGTGATTACACTTGCACAGGCTTGTACATAATAGTGTTGTAACCTTATTTTTGCTCTACTTACAGTTTTGTGTAAGATTTAAGTTTAATTTAATCATTATTTATGAAGAATTGTCCTGCCGTTCTTGAACTTTGCATTGCAACACTGGATTTTCCCCATTGTTGGACAAATATAAGTTGTCTTATCTTATCCAAATTAACCCAGGACTAACCCAGGACTATAATAGGACTCACTCAGCCAAGTTTATATGGGCTCAAACCTTAATCAAGCCAAGACAAGTTCGTTTTCTTTCTGGATTGTTTTAATTTGAAAATGGGTTTAATTTCCAAAAATGGATCCCCAGATTGTCATTTACTGCTTGGCTCCTTACTTTTTTCCTAAGCTCATGCGAGGTAGAAGTGAACAAGATATCATTACACCTTTGAATGAAATTACCTTTTAGTTTAATCCCTTTTAATCCCCTTTATGCTGTTCAGATCAGTATAACTAAACTGACGACTACAGCAGTTGCCCGTGACTTGGGTTTTATGAGCCTGTGTTTTCGAGTGGTATTATAAAGTCGAGTTGCTCCACATTGTCAATTTGCACACAGCGTTCCCTTCCGAGTCCTATTGGCCATCTTTACGGCGGCCTCTCCAATGGGGAAAACTGCCACTAAAATCTCAATGGGGACATCTGTGTCGCCGCGGCAACAAAATAAAAAAATACAGCAGAGAGGGGCCGTTTCAGAACAGGTGCTGGTCTCCCTCTACAAGTGACGTGCTCCAAAGATTTAACGACAGATTTTAAGATTTTCACAAGTGTTTGCTTTTCTTCATGAATAGATGCTAAAAAAATATATGATTTTGGCTGTAACTTTGAGTTTTGTGGAGCAAAGCAGTAGATTCCAAAGCCCATCAATTTTGTTTATGGACTTTTCAAAAATTGTTCCAACGGGGAAACGTTTTATATCCCAGACAAAGGCGTTTCAAATATGTTGGAATTCCAAGAAAATATTGATAACTTCATTTATCATTTATAGTAATATTTATGGAAAATAGTTGTCTCATTGTGGCTAAGTTAGCACATAGCCCATTAGTCCCCATCAAGCGTTCAAATTCGTAATACAGTGGTCCCTCGTTTATCGCGGGGTTACGTTAAAAAAATAAACCACAATAGGCGAAATCCTTTATTTTTTAGAGTTATTCTATATGTTTTAAGTCTGTAAAACCCCTCAGCACACACTTTATACACTTTTATTTCAACCCCGTGAATAGCAACCACAGGGAAAAGGGTAACTAACGTTTACTCATTTATATTTTAGTGAAAAGTAAGTAAAATAAGTTGAATATCGCTGTGTTATTTAAAGGTGATAGCTGATATATCACCAATGTTAACCCAGTGGAGTAAAACAAGATATGAGTATAGATATAGTGCAGTGTAGGCTCTGGTTTGGCGTGCACATGCAAATGGAAGACAGGATTTAATATGACAGCTCTGGGCCAAGTGGCAGGATTATTAAAAATTACCGGCTGCTCGAGTAGGTCTCATTCACAACACAGCTTCACGGTGTTCCCTATTATTTTGTGAGAATATTCGAGCCTCACCTTGTTGAGACTACGGGCTGCGCTGTCTTTGCCTCCGGGAGTGAGGTTCCTCAGCTGAACATCAAGTAGATCCACCAGCTGAACCATGGCTTTGACTGTGTATGTGATGTCTCCAGCCTGAAGATTGGATTTTGTTTGCTCCGCCAGCTCTCGGGCAATAACGGCCGCGGTCTCTCCAGCTTTTATCTGAAATACAAAAGCATTAATACATTATACATTCATGTTTTATTGTGTATCTAGTTTTTCTTTTAATTGTATATCAATATTTTTGTGATATAAAGAATAAAGTTACAATTAAAACTGGTGCAGATCTATAATAAAGCAGACATAAAGAAAAGTAATTGCATTTAAATCCAAACTTAAAGGTGCATTATGTAACTTTTCTGGTGAGGGGGGGTCAGTCACCTGCTTGTATCCATGAAGATGCTATAGTTTTGAAAAGGAATGCTCCACAGTACTCAACTTTTTTTCAACTTTCATTCATCAAATTATTAAGTTACTGCTTATAAATACCTTTAAAACCATGCGTTCTTACTGTGCGTGGGCATGCCTCTCCATAGATCTAACCCGTAACTTAGCTTGGTTACATAATTATAGGTTGCATAATCAGAAAAGTTACAGAGTGCACCTTTAAAATCCAATACATCCAAGTGCAATACAATAATGAACTGGCAATGCATAGCGTTACCATAACAACATTAACCCAAAAGGTCATGTGATTTCTGAGATGTTTGAGATACATATAATATTTATGCTCCCTAAAATGCTCAAACAGATTCCAAAACTACAAAAAGCTCTTAACCTGAGAATTTCTCCCATGGGTCCTAGTTCTGCGCTGAATTAATGAGTTACTATTAAGACTGTACAATGGGGCCAATATTGTATCCTGGAGCAATTATGAAATCAAGTGTTGAGGGAATGTTCCCAAGAGTGCAACACCTTAATGAAACTAATGGGACCTATTACATGTTGAAGAGATAATGCACATTTGATTGTTTTGTGCTAATAAATGTTCACATACGCTCCTGTCCAAAATTGCATATTACATTGTAGATGGTTTTGACAATCATTCCATTTATTGTAGTTTAGACGTTTAGAGCCAGAACTGTGCACGAAGAGGATTTTATTTCATTTTTTTAAAGTGAGAGAACCTGCGCTTTTTCACAAGATTTTATTCTATTCCCTGGTGTCTGTAATTTTGGGGAAATCTCACAACAAGGACTAAAAATATCTCTGCAAAGCTCCACAATAGCAGCTACAGTTTTTAGCCTCATTTGAGCTGCTCTACGGCTCACAATGGACCCAAGATTACACGTGTATTATTTTGTTACGACTACTTTTATTTTTAAGTTGAATTTACAAGTTCAAAGGTGCATTAACTCTGAACTTCCTCTTTAACCACATGACATCACAAGGTGGAACAGAGTGTCTTCTGTTTGAGAGAAACTCTGCAGGGTTTGTGCGTGAAATGTGTGAATAAAACTCCAGGTATGTTTGTGATGAGAAAACATTATAACAGATCAGAAAATAGCGTAATATAAGCCCTTTAAATTAGCCTTTTTTCCACACAAACACATAGAAGACATGATGGCTTTATGTGTTGGCATGTAGGTGTAAATAGCATGTTTTTTTCTCTTTGTCTCCGCTATACGGTGTGACATCTCTCGCTCTCCTACATTCCTCCCTGCACCTCACCTCCTCATTTTGTCAAAGCTAACCATCTGCTAATGAACCATGTTACGTCCAGGACAATGGCTCTGCGTTTAACCAGGTGCCAGATGGGCTTTACACTGCGTTGGCAGGTTGGTCTTCATTAAAAGTCTTCCTACCTCCATAGCGACAGCAGCTAGTTTGATTAGTTAGGAAGAAAAAAAAGGAGATTTAGAACACTTGTTAAAAATACATTACATCGTTTGTTCATCAGGATGTGTTGAGCCATGATTAAAAAAAGAAAAATCAATCTACTCAGTCTATCAAATCTAACTTCCATTTCTTGCGCTCTTAGAATAACTTGTTTCTGTCACCTTATGATGAGGCCATGAGTTAGTGCCTTAAAGGGACAAACTTACAATGAAAGTACTTCATGCAACATTTCTGAATGGTCTACTCGTCTCCATGGAGATGTCATTGCTTTGCCTAGAATGTCCCATTGTGTAGCATTCATAAGCAGGTTACACCACAAGGCCAAGTTAAAGGTTGTTGTTCACAGTTAGAAGGCCTGTTTTTCAAGACATTATTGACGCTACGCTATATTTGACTGATGTCTAATGTTAACGTCGTATTGAGTAAAATGTTACATGGTTAAAATGCTCCTTAGGGAGGTGTTCAGGCCATGTTCCACCAGGAAGAGGCCCCAAGGAAGTCCAAGGACACGCTGAAGGGACTACATCTCTTAGCTGGCCTGGGAATGCCTTGGGGTCCCACCGGAGGAGCTGGAGGACCTGTCTGGGGTGAGGGAAGTCTGGGAGTCCCTGCTTGCTTAGACTACTGCCCTTGCGACCCGGCCCAGGATAAGCGGAAGAAAATGGATGCATGGGTTAAAATGCTGATAATTTAACAACGGGTTCGGTTGGAAGTACAACACAGATCCGAATAGAACTTAAATGTTCAGAATTACCATTAAAACATAGATAACCCAGCTGTTAAAGGTTCACGGGGCGACAGTAGCTCAGTTGGTAGCTGGAGCATTTGTCCACTGATCCACAGGTTAGCAGTTCAAATCCCGCTGTCGAATACTGCCGTTGTGTCCACGGGCAAGACACTTAACCCAGCTCGCCTCTAGTGTCTGCGTACACTGGTGTATGAATGTGTGCGTGAATAGATGAGTGGTTCCTTGATGTAAAGCGCTTTGAGTGTTTTGAAGGTGGAAAAGCGCTGTATAAAAAATGTGACTATTAACCATTTACTGTAGGTATTAAATTATCATCTCGCTATCCAAAAACTCGGACTTATGACACCACAATAATCATCCTAATAAAGCAGCTAATTAAGATGGATCCGGGAAAACAACTTGACCGAATGAAAAACTAAACAAAAACGGCATACATAACCCAATCCACCAACTTCAGCAAGAAACTCTTCTGCGCTCCGACGCCATCAACAGTCGCCTGTGGCTTATTGCACCTGATCATTCTGCTCCCTCAGTGCTACCGCTATATCTGCAACCCTCCATTTGTTTAATGAGCCACACTTTGTTCTATTGAGTACATCATAAGTGTTCAGGCATTTAAAGGGGAGGGCCTTCTCGATCCCTATAGCCGTATCTACATTTTCGCCTGCTTCTTTTCCAATCTTACGCTATTAGAGACTGAAAAGGGCTTTGCATAATACCGAGCCTGGAGAAGGTAAGATACAATTTGTGCTTAGATAGTGCAGCCATATTGGACTAAAAACGACTGGAAATGGTCTCATTGGGAGCCACAGACGAATGCAGAATGTGATATTGGTTTTCAGTTAGACCCCCCACCCATATCAAACACACACTTCTGTAAGTCTCCTATTGAGCACCGCCTCCAGCTAATCAATGAGATTAATTAACCGATTAAAAACACATGCAACAGGCTATTTAGAGATATGACTTAAAACAAGCAGAAAACAAATATGGGCAGCAATGTGTGCAAAATATCTGCAGATTATTGAGTGGATTAATGAACAGGCTTCATTCTCAAATCACTTCAGAGTCAATTCCTGTGTTCTTTCATTTTGTAGGAATACTAAGCATGGTTAAAAGGTATACGTTTTTTGTTTTGGAGCATGTAACATGTTTTTAGATCAGCGTTACAATCAATATGCTCATGGAATGATATGTAAGAGTTTCATTTTAAATTTCACAAACATGACTGATCTATGCCCCAAAATATGAGCTAAAAAATGACATTACAATCATGAATGTGTACTAACCTCTGCAGCTCAGTGAGTGAATTCTAGAGGTTCCTATTCTTTTCCAATGGCTTCAAACCGATTGCAATGATGTCTCCTGTCATGAAAGTGTTTGAGAGACTTGTTCTGACTCAGCGAAGACCCCTGGTGGCCCCTGCCCTGGATCCTCTACAATTTGCATTTCAGTGCCATGTTAGTGTGGATAACGCTGTCATCTATCTTCAGCTTCAACTTCTGCGGCATGCTCGCTCTCACCTGGATAGTGTTAAGGGCTCTGTGAGGATAGTGTTCTTCGATTTAGCCTTTAATACAATTCAGCTTTTTCTGATGAGTGAAAAGCTGCTCAGGATGGGTGCCAGCTCATCCATCGTCTCATGAATTACTGACTATTTGTTAGTGGTGGAATGTCACAAGGTAAAAGTTGTAAAATACTGCACTGCAAATTATAGGTATCTGTACTTTGCTTAAGTAGATTTTAATGTGGATACATTTTACTTTTACTTCACTACATTTGAAAGAAGGTATCTGTACTTTTCTACTCCCCTACATTTTGAACTGGATTGAAAAGTTAAAGTATTTTTGTTTGCTCTGGTATTGGTACTTTTACTTATGTAACTGCTCTTTGTCAGGCTGGCCTCAGTACGTGCGACTGAGGAGCACCCTGTTTGATACCGTGATCAGTAATTTAGGTGCTCCTCAGGGTACAGTCCTATCTCCGATCTTGTTCATTCTGTACACCTCTGATTTCCAGAACAACTCATGCCATCTGCAGAAGTTCTCAGTGGAGGGGTGGATTAGAGATGGACAGGACCAAGAGTAATAGACAGGACCAAGAGTACATGACACTGATTGCTAATTTTGTGGAGTGGTCCCTGGCAAACCATCTGCTCCTGAACATTGACAAGACCAAGGAACTGGTGATATACTTCAGGAGGAAGAGGGCACCTGTGGAGCCCATCACCATCCAGGGCCATACGGTGGAAATGGCAAACTGCTACTAGTATCTGGGCTGGACTGGAGGGACAATGTAGTAATGAGGTCTACAAGAAAGGCATGGGTAGACTCTACTTCTTGAAAAACCTCAGTGTGCGCTGCAAGTTGCTGGAGATTTTTGACCAGTCTGTGGCGGCCAGTGCCCTGTACTTCGCTGAGGTCTGCTGGGGGAGCAGAGTTCTAAGTTCTAAGCTTTGATGCATGACCTGTTCATATAGTAACAAGGAGAAAAAAGTATATGTGTCCTCTACAAAAAATAAGAGTGCAGACAACACATCGTTCTTTTAAGGAGGTGTTACATACAATTCAACAATTCAACACCAGTTTACGATTATTACCTTATTTAAAAGACCCATAATATTCCTTCATACAGTACTGTGATGATTACCTTTTGGTTGATCTGGTTAACCCAGGGGGAAGTGCAGTTACTCAGGTCTGGTCCTTGTGGGTCCCAGTATCCTTCAGGACCTTGACATAAATACGATGCCACACCTGGAAAAGAAAAACATTTAAGTCTTAAGTAACATAATACCTAACTAATTGAACTAATGGATGCTTCTTGAGAGGTGCAATCACCTGCTTTTATTGTTTAAAAATAAAACATCTTCATTAAAGACCTTGTCAGACAAATTGCCTATAGAGCCATTAAAAGTCAGACAGTGCAGAAGTGTGAGAACAGAGAGACACACACATACCCGCTGACGTGAGAAATAGAAAATAGCCAAATAGGTGCCAATTAAGATGGCCATAGTTGGATTCATCTCAAAAGGTCAAGCGAGGCTGGTTGAGAAAGTGTCACGTCTTCTGACAGAGCAGGACTTTATACATAGACGTTAGTGTGTATACTTTGTGAGAAAAAGAAAATCTGATATCCAAGTACCGGTATCTAAGTGCTATTGGAGTCGGGGAATGAGCACAACCCTTTTTGCTATCGATCGCCTTTCAAAAGTACATTCTATTCATGGGTTTCAGCTTGCTGTTATACTCTGCCATTTTGAGGACGGTTGGCCATTCAAAAGACACAATATTTAGTTTTAAATTGTTAATTGCTGTATCAACGGTGCTGAGAACAACCATTTTTGGTATCGATTGCCTTTGAAAAGTACATCCTATTCACGGGTTTCAACTTACTGTTATAAAGAGCCATTTAGAGGGCAGTTGACCATTCAAAACCTGGAATATCTTGTTTTTAATTGTTAATTGCTATGGCAACGGTCCTCTCTCTAGTGTTATGAAGTAACTGCATAAATACATGTACAGGAAATACGTCAGAATACAAATTTTGAGTAATTGTATTCCAGGACAGTTACTTTTTCATTTGATTGCGTACTTGATCATGCAACTTAGGCTTCAAACTGTGTGATATTATTGTGAAAAATAGAACACACTGCTAGTAAGTGCATGTAAGTTATTTTTTTTCTTCTTCTTCAATCAGTGAAAACAAACATAATCCTAATCCTATGTTGCGTTTTTACACTATAATTCAAATGCAACTCAATGTTAAAGTATTCCAAGTATTACAGTACAGTACTCTGATTGGACAATGTATAAAAAAAAATACATTTTCAAAGGTTGCTTCCCATCACTGCACATGGATAGTATATTGTGTTGCTCCCTGGTCAACGAATAAAGACACGATACTGATCAATGACGTTTCCCTGTTTCATTTTCTATCGGTTCAATCAATAATACTGTTCAGCCCTGCGAGGCAACTATTGGTTATATGTTGTAATTTACTATGTTGAAAGCTCACACGTGCTGGGAATAGATCTGTTTCATTTGATTGTGGATTTGATTCTATCAATTTTGTAAATTTACCAAAATTAACCATTCATTCATTCATCTGACCCTGAAAACCAGCTATTATAATCAAAATATGATAAAACGTATAATTGCGTTGTAATGTAGCCAATCCGTTGCTAAATGATCAGTTCACCTTACATTGACTGGCCACTATATTTACAGAGCTGCCAAACAAACTGACTTTA
This sequence comes from Periophthalmus magnuspinnatus, assembly GCF_009829125.3. NCBI lineage: Eukaryota > Metazoa > Chordata > Actinopteri > Gobiiformes > Gobiidae > Periophthalmus > Periophthalmus magnuspinnatus. The sequence continues at coordinate 21,653,118 of NC_047143.1, forward strand.
AATCGCCCTTCCTTGTACTTAAAGGTACGTTGAGTGTTAGTGGACGAGACAGCTAACATTAGCAGATATAAATTTTGATTGACACATAATTTCCTTCCTGCAGTACACCGCGGACAGCCTTACGTTTGATGGGTTTATAAGATAAGGGACTCTATTGCCGGGTGAAGGAGAGAGAGAGGACGGAGGGGGATTTTCAAAGCCGCGTGGAGCAAAAATGGCGTCTGTGTCAGTGTCGTCTGAAGAGCTGCGTGTCTTTGAAGAGCGGGCGGAGGAGGTGGGGTAGCCCGGCTTCATATGACGGCTGTTACGGAGGTCTCTGTGGGTTTGCGCCGGCGTAACCCGTTAATGAAGTGTGTATGCATGCGTGTGTGTGAACCCGAAATGAAAAGGAGAAGACGACTTTGAGAGAGCACTGCGGGATCCGGACTAGGGTGACTCCACTGATGCAAAAATCATGAAAGAGAATCCGCTAAGCTCCTAAACTACACTTTTAATTTGTCCTTTGAATGCCATGCTGGTGTTACTAGACATATTCATCAATAAAAAAGCACCAAATTTGAGTAAAATGCAAAATTAAATTATATTAAAATTCCCAATATCTTTAAAGTCGTTGCATCATCTTTCTGACTCTATAATAAATATATTTTAAAAGTATCCACTTGCTCAAGAGAACGTAAATCTGCCTGTAGCTTTATCAAGGCTGGAGTTAAAAAGCCATTACCGTTGATGCTAATTATGTATAATTTGCTCTGAAAGTATAGTTTCTTACAAATGTGAATGCCGTCCTGAAAGGGAATTTACACCGTACTTTTAATTAGCCCTAAGTTCTCCTTTGAAGCCTGTTACTACGTATGCATCAATAAGAAAGATTAACACAATGGGGTGGCATGTTAAATTCAATTCTCGATTGGTTTAAACGTGTTGCACCATCTTTCCAAGTTAAAAATATATGGATATTTAAAATGCGTGGAAGTACAAGGAATTTTTATATAATTGCTCAAGACCACTGGTGGAATATAATGAAGTACAAGTAGTAAAGTGCTGCACTTAAGTATAAATTGTAGGTACCTGTACTTTACTTGAGTACATTGTGGATACTTTTTTATTTATTTCACTACATTTGAGAGCAGGTATCTGTATTTTCTAATCCACTACATTTCTGAACTCGACTGAAAAGTAAATGTATTTTTTGTTATTGTTTGAGACCTGCTGAAAAGTTTGAGAATTTATTTTTAACACGTTCGTAGTTTGCACAAACAAAAATATACAAAAAAATAAAAGCAGCTAGGAAAAAAAAAATGATTCAGTTGTTTCTATTGAACAAAATTCAGCACAAAATCTGAATCAAAATCACTACATTTGAAGCTTCTTAGGTCTCCAAAGCTGCACAAAATACTTTTATCTTTTACTCTTCATTTTTTCTATTTTTTTCATTCATTTCATTCATTTTTCTATCTATTTTTTGAGTACTTCCTCCATAACTGCTCAAAACAATATAAAACTATCATATTCCTCGGCATTTATCAAGGCCAGAGTGAGGAGGACTAGTACTAATAATGGAATAACGCTTCTCCAAATGTAAAATATCTTACAACTGGGCCAGACTACATATATTAAACAAGACTATCCTGTACCTACTTTTCTGTTACTTTTTGTTACTTGTGTTCAAAATAAAAGGTAAAATAATGGTTGTTGTTCTAGCCTTAATCCAGATATACCCTTCTAGATGTTTCCTCTAATAAAAATCTCTATGAAGATTAAAATATTTTGCCTATAAATTGAAAGTGAAATTGCTGGCTATTGCTTTTGCCTGAAATGTTCCACAGTACGGCATTAAACGTACGTGTTTTTATTGCAGTAAAAAACACGCATTGTTGTCATCTGCACAGACGCGACATGCAACTCGGGCTGGTAGCATCACCTGCTGGTCTCCACGGAGATATATGCGTGAATGGCCGTCCTGTGATTCCGTGAAAAGCAATAACATCTCCATGGAGACAGATGAACGCCCTCCACCAGAGCTATTAAACATTAGATTTGCGTATATGCTGTTTAAGTATACAACACTATATGTACTTAAATACTTTTACAATTCCAAAAGATTCTATAAGGAAATACATAGGATCAGAGCAAAGCACAGGCGCCGCTGGAGTGATACTAATACAAATGTCTTTACCCGCTAATTAATTACACCAATTGAATCCTCCGAGACGAGGCATAAATAAGGCTGCGTGTCGTGCTAGTTACCGCGTGCCATGTGGATGTAATGCAGGGCTATCTTTAGCTTTAACAGCATCAGGGAGTTGTGAGTAAGGCAAAGAACGCGATGCTGCAGGAAATAAGAAAATCAAGGAAAGATATAAGGAGTTGTTTTCTTCAGATGAATATGAGAAAGAAGTTTGAGAGAAGATGTATTTGCTTAAGCGCTGGTAATTCAAACTATAATTGTACTTTGAAATAAATGTCAAGATATTTTTGCTTTTGTTATTATTGCAAGTACTTTGGTTGCTTTGGTTGTCTATATCATCAATAATGCAAAAATATTTCACATGTTTATGTTTAAAATATTGGTACTACGACGTCCATTAACGCAAAAACTACCTTTATGACTATTTTACTTGGGTTAATTATTCTTACAAAAAGGCAATCACTCCAACTATTTCAATAAACTTGTCCTGATAATTATATTTATTAATTTGATTTAATAATAATATTTTTAGGTAGGGTTAAAAAAATAAAAAAATAAAAAAAAATTAAAAAAAATAAAAATCAATAACCATCTATGAATTGGTACTAAAACTAATATAAAAACTATAATCATTGGAAAAGGTATTTATTTTGCAGAAATTACAGATTTGTGCTAAAATGAAGCCTAAACATACTCCCTTTAAATCGTGTTCCGTTCATTTAAAGTGTTTTTCATTATTAGCGTGGTCTCAGAATCTATATCCAGCACCAAGACTCTCAAAACCTGACGATATTTTACTATCGTGACTGCACTTGAGCGCAGTACCTATCGTTCCAGGAGGGCAGGGCATCTTGGCCACCAGCCCCTGTTTGGTCTTGGGCCAGGAGACGTCCATCATGACCATGGGGCTGCAGAACTCCGCCCTCATGTTGGGCAGGTTGGACGACGGCGGCAGCCTGTCCTCTTCCTCGGGATCCAGACCCTCCACCACCGTCTGCACCGGGGCCACTGGTGTAGACGTGGTGCGGGCCCAGTAGGGTACCGGGGTGGTCGTGGTGGTGGAGGTGCTCGCTCTGGTCGTGGTGGTCGTCATGGTAACGGTGTTGGGGCGAGCGGAGGTGCGGCTGGTGGTGGTGGTGGTGTCCATGTAAACCATAATGGAGGAGGAGGATTCTGCAAATGAAACAGACAGTACAGTGTGAATATTAATATCAGCTTGTGAGTTTGGCGATATAATTCACAACGGCAGATTTTATTTAAAAAAAAAAAACAGTTCATTCAGAATACTCCAATATGCAATACTTCTAAGATCTGTCTCTATGAATAAAAATGGGCAAGTTGACATTCAGCAGCAGTAAAAAGAAGTGTTTGAACTGCAAGAACTTTCAACTACAAGTAGATTTCAATAGATTAGATTGTACTGTATTATAATTGTACAAAATACAATGAAACTTCAATGTAGCAAAACAGCAGTAGCTAAAATGACTAAGTGGGATAACTACTCCAGCTTATACTACTGTGACTACTTCTTCGGAGTGGTCACTCTGAGGAAGACCACTAGTGAGCAGTCCAAACTGTCAGGTATGAAAACAAACTAAACCTTAGTTTGGAAAAATAATCTATAAATTAACAGAAGACAAAACGAACCTCATTGGACAAACAGGGTAATTCATTGACATTGTTTCTTGTTCAATATTGAGAAATACATATGTACTGTACACTACCAGTCTATACAGTTTTTCACCTGTGTTTCTTCTGTATTTCCATGACAATTTACACTGAAGAGTCTCACTGAAGAGATCAAAACTATGAATAGACACATACGGAATACAGTTGTCCCTCGCTATATCGTGGTTCACCTTTCGTGGCCTCGCTGTTTTGCAGATTTTTTTTAGTAATTTGGCATGCTTTTTTTTTTTTTTTTTTTTACAGCATATGAGTGTGCATTGTGTTCTGCATCCTGATTGGCTAAGGGACTGTAGACCATTGTCCATCAGTCTCCTCCGTGCCGTGTCTCCTGTACAGTACAGAATGCGTTCAGACAAGTCTACATAAATGCTGGATCGCAGTGTGACTCTGAAGTGCTGTATGTTTGCAAGGTTTCTCCCCGACAAAACCCACAATGTCGATGAAACGTTTCGCACCGACAACGGCGCCTACGAAGGTTTGAACTTTGAGAGTGTTTAAACAAGAGAGAAATGTGTGAAAATGTTAATACCTGTCTGAGAAAAGTGTATAAAGTGTGTGGTGAGGGGTTTTACAGCTGCAAAACATATATAATAGTTAACTATTATGGGTTATTTTTAGAACTTTACCTCTGCGATAAACGAGGGACCACTGCATAGTAAACAAAAAATCTACTCAAAATAACTCAACTTGTTTCAGATTTTAGATTCTTGAAAAGAACCAACTTATCATTGCTTTTGACAATTGGCATTTCATGAACCTGACCTGGCACGCTTCTGAAGTGAAAATCATTTGAGGAGTCTTCATCACAAAGCTCAATGAGAGAAGGCCAAGGGTTTGTGGCAATTTCAACAAAGTGAAGGTTGGGTTTGCTTTTTTCCCTTTGCTACATAATTCCATATACCTTACTTTATATATATGATGTCTTTTGTATGTATGTAAAATATAGTAAGTAGTAAAGGTAAAGAAAAACACCATTAAATGAGATGGTGTATTCAAACATTTGACTAAGAGATGTACATAACAGTATATAACGCAGCAATTGAAACAAAAATAAATAAATAAATGAATAAAGATCTAATACAAAACTCATATTGAGACTGGATCGTGTTTCTTTTTCAGTTTGATGTGGCAGGTGTGACTTTGCATCACATTCACAGTGTAGTACTCCTGGAGCCCCACTGGCACAGCAGCAAACACACACAGGCCCCTGCTGAGCTTTCTAAAAGTAGCTGTTGACATGGGCCAGTCTCACTTATGCTCAATAACTGTGTGTTGTGGGCACATGTTCTTTCTATGTCAACCGTCTATTTCTTATGTGTGAGTCTTCCTGTGGGGGGCACTGTAGGAGGCATCAGCCGGTGTGCCCTTCGGAGACGGGCATCAGAACACGTTGACTCACTTTGTATGAATGAATAGTGGATATAGTAGAAAAAAGCAGAATCTATTTTAACTCTAGTAGACTTAGTTTGGACCTGTTCAAGTCCTGGTTTAGTCCCGGTCAACTCTTGGTCCAGTTTTATATTTTTCTCATTATATGGATGTGGGGTGTGTATGGCACAAGTGTGATTGCGTCCTATCTGAATTGGGACATTCTGACCATTTTTACTAGTAAAAGTGAGTTTTTCTTTCCCTTTATCTGTCAGATCCTCTCAGTATTTAGCGCAGTTTAAGATTAGACCAAAAACACACCTCATCTCCCTGGCATTTAATACTAGCTACACAGGGTATCTTGGTGTTTTATTGTTCTTTGCTTTTGTATCATATTATCTGTATAGTTTTTGTTTTTTCTTGACTTTTATGTGTGGTCAGCTGAAGTTGTTTTTAAATGTGGTATAGGTAACAAAATAAAAGTAGTCAAGTGCTGTACTTAAGTAGACTTTTTAGGTATCTGTACTTTACTTAAGAATAAATAAACAACCAAATAAAATGGAACTGTATATTTATGTATACTGTTGAGAACATACACTGAAATGAAATGGATTTAATTTTGATTCTAACTTTCTACCCATAATCTGATGTGCTGTAAATGGTAAAACAATAAATCATCACTGAGGGCAAGGTGGTATTTTGTCCAAGAACATGACAGTATTCATCTGAGGGAGCAAGAATTTCGCTGCCAACCTGTGGGTCCAGTTCCATATTTTTCCCCAATTTGGATGAGGTGTGTGTGTGTGTGTGTGATTCCATTCTATCTAAATTGGTACATTCTGACCATTTTTACTAGTAAAGCTGAGTCTTTCATTCGCTCTGCCTGTCAAATCCTCTCAATATTTAACACAAACTAGACTGAAAACACACCTCCCTGGCATTTAATACTAGCTAGACATGATATCTTTGTGTTTTATTGCTCTTTGCCCATATATCATATCATCTGTATATTTTTATTTTTATTGATAAATACAACTGAAATGAATGTCTTTGGTTTAAAGGGTCATACTACACCATTTTCTGATCTATGTTATGTTATTTCCTCATCACTAACATACCTGGAGTATTTCATTCGCACATGTTTGACACACGAATCCCACATATTTTTTCTCTGTTCCAAGTTGTGATGTCATGTGGGAATACAGGAAGTGCTGAAATGTCATTTTAAACTCCATACACCTTCACTAGAATCATTTGGATGATTTCAGTCCTCGAATTGCCAATCTCTACTGAAGTAAAAGGTAAAAAGTAGCTCTTAACTGGAAAACTACCACTTTGTGACATCACAAGGTGTAACGGAGCGTTTTCAGCTTTAGAAATGTAGACAGACTAATAATAAAGGATTACTCAAACATGCGTAAATGAAACAAAACACAACTCCAGGTATGTTTCTGACAAGGTAACAGCATTGTAGCATGGCTTAAAGCTCACAAGAGTCCATTTTGTGTAATATAGGAACATTAAGGTTTAATTTTGTTCCAGGTACACCAGCAGTACTATCGCTATAAACGTATTACCTTACCATGTCTGTAATTATAGAAAAGTAGTATTATAACCCGAGCCCACAATACCACAGGAAGGCTATTTGATATTCATTGTCTGCTTATTGTAAAGATACAATCAGAATGACAGAAGTGACGAATAGCCCCAGCCTCTAAATGACAGGAGAGTAAAACGAAATCTAATGAGGGTCGATTTTAGGTTGGCAGCTGTAATGGATGTCACGCATCAAGAGAGCTCAGATAACAGCCATAACCTGCGAGAGGCCACTTTGCTAATTTTTGTTTAGCCTGATCTCTCTCTCTATGCTAAATCCAAAACCATAAGTCACCGAATTCCCATTGGGATTTGAGTAAAACAATCCAAATTACTATCAGTGGTTGATGCATTTAAGAGCGAACAGCAGCCAGGAACGGCTAAGGTTGATTAAATGGGTTGCCATCACAGCGAGAGCCGAAGGTTGATTGAGCATTTGTTTTCGCAAGCAAAGAAAATAATTTGTTGTGTGTTTTAGGATCCACGGGTGTTTTGGATTATCCTGTTGTAGCGCTCTATCAGGAGTACATCTAGCTCATTGGTTATAACTTACCCAGCTAAATCACACAGTTTTAGGTTTAATTAAGGGATTACGACGCTATTTGTTGAGTGGATTAAGTAAGTAGTCGAAAACCTCTGAAACGTAGCTAGTTAGAAAGGCCTTAACCAGTGTTGAAAAGTAGCAAGTGAGTGCTGTACTTAAGTCGAATTTTTAGGTATCTGTACTTTACTTAAGTACATTTTACAGTAAATAATTAAAACGAAACTGTATATTGAAATGAAATTGCTTTTTGGTTCTAACTTTCTACCCATAATCTCATTTGTTGTAAATGGTAAACCTTCACATTTTTATATAGCGCATTTCCTTAAGTGTCTTGTCCAAGAACACAACAACTGCATTCATCTGTGGGAGCTAGAATCGCACCGCCAACCTGTGGGTCGGTGGATCTGACGTCTCAACCAATGATGTTTATGTAGAGACTGGGATTCGAACCGCCAACCTTCGGATCAACGATCAGACACACTACCAAACTGAGCTACTACTGTCTTGTATATGGTTTAAATAAAAAATCTACAATGGCGACTTTTCACGCACTAATAAAACGTGACAGTCGGATATTATTTTTCGAATCACCAAACGTCACCACCGCCAAACGTAATACGAACAGATCATCCATATGTTTGTGCGTTTAAATGGAAGCGTATTCGTGACACCAATCAAAGCTATGGGAAACTCTGACTCGGCCTTATGATTTGAATCAACGTTGTGTGATTGGCTTAACTTTTGCAGACAATGAGATCCAAGTTTACATCTGGTAATCTGTTTTACGGTTCGTAGACGTCCAGATGGGTTTAGAAAATCAGGGACGTGCTATGGGGGTTGGTGGCTTCATCTGCAATCAAGAGCCACATCTGTAGTCAAAGTACTGATTTCTGATGATCTCTTCCATCATACCGTAGAATCATTTTATGGGATGTTTTTGTCCACAAGCAGAAAGTGTTTCCGACAGGTTAGACTACTCATTTCACAAGTTAACACAATTCTAATTACAATTTTACAAAAAAGTATTACGAAGCTGTTGTTTTTTCCAATATTTTTTCAATTAGTCTTTCAGAGTTTATCATTTTACTTCCAGATTGGACGCGGGCAACAGATATGACATACATAGACGTTCCATGATTGTTACCTATAGCAACCATAACATTAACAAGTGTGAAAATTGTGAGTGTTTGTCCACTGATCTGAAGGTTGGTGGTTCGAATCGCGCTCTCGTCATAAAAATCCTTGGTTGAGCGGGCAGATCCACTGACCCACAGGTTTGCGGTGTGATTCCAGGTCCCACAGATGAATGCAGTCGCTGTGTCTTTGGGCAAGACACTTAACGTACCTCACCCTCAGTGTCTGCGTACATTGGTGTATAAATGGATGAGTGTTTCCTTTATGTAAAGAGCTTTGAGTGGCTTGAAGATGGAAGGATTAGACAAATATATAAACAATTACACATTTATTTTGTTAAATGATTTAATTCAAGAGAAAATTATGAGTTTTGGATGGAATTTTTGTGTTTTGGTTTTAGAACTCACCACTACGTCCTGTATTTTTGTACTTTTCTTCGCAACTTTCCACAATCTGCTACTTCACTGTACAACTACGATAATAATAATGGAACCAGAAGAAAAACATGAAAACCTGTCATATGCACTTTAAATACCAACAAAGACATGCAGCAGGCCGGTCGAACCAGAAAGAAAAGACTGTCCTTGCGCGTAAAGTTGTGTATTTTTCTACAGGATGAGCAGAAAAGTAGCAGAAAGCAGCCGGCCACTCTCGCCTTGGAGACAACACAAGGACATTTTGTTTTGCTTTGCCAGCTCTTCCGATCTATCCAAACGGCGAGGGGAGTAAACAAGTTCAAGAACAAGCATTGTGCAACATTTGGGTATGCGCACAAGGACTCTCTCCGCTGACCTCCAAATCTGAATATGAATGTCCAAAGCGTTTGTATCTGTACCAAAAAAAATACAAAACAGATTTGACCTCCAAATCTTTCAAATCTGCCCTTTGCGGCATGTTTCTATGTTGAACCAAAATATGGTCAAAAGAAAACTGCTGTAACCATCGATTTATTATACGTACAGTACAACATCTGACCTACGGAGTGCTCTGTATTAAAGGATACATTTTAAAGTGATTGTAGTATTCAAAGTTTATAGCTTCACTAATTGCCTCTTTATATTTTCAACAATGGTTTCTCAGCTTTGTCAACTGGTTCAAGGAATAAAATATAATTAAAAAACTATTACAATTCTGAAAAGCTTTTAGTTATGCCCTCAGACTTTAACTCAAGGGTAACAGACATTCTTGCTGGAGACTGACAAAGGCAAGGCGGGAAAAATCTACGGTATTGGACCCTCAGACCATCATTAATAACCCAGACGCTATATTCATGCATGGGAAAGATTTATTAAGTGTCTTACCCAAGGACACAACATCAGCATTCACTAGTTTGGAGTTGGGATTGAATTGATCACCTTCGAGTTGGTCGGTGAACGTGCAACCACTGTCAGCGTAGGAGCCAGAGTTGCTATGGTGATTTGCATGGAGGAAGAAGATGATGTTGATCTTTCAAATTAAAATGACTAAAAAACAAATAAATAAAATGTTCAACGACTAATTTCTAGGAGTGGGACGAGACATGATTTCTACAAGACGAGATGAGATATGAGATTCAGTCCACGAGAACGAGACTCTGAGGAAACTTTGATGAGATTTTGACGATTTTGTTCCTCCTTTCTCCATTTTGGTCTCATGTTTTTATTTACTATTTCGGCAGTCTTTGTACTTTGTTGTGAGCACTTCTTTCAGGAACTATAACTTCTCAAAAGGTGTAACTAAGCGGTATGATATATGGAAATAAATTGGTGAAAATCTTGGTCATTTTCCACGTGTACACAGTCTTACAGCAATTTTATCTCACAAGATCTTGTCCTATTCATGTTTTCCTGTCCTGTACCAAGATTTAGGTAGAATGTTGCATAGTTTTCCCTAATTTGATAAGTTTATACACTTAGTTCCCAGTTGAATGCAGGCAGTAAATGTGACACTCGATAATTTACACAGTTATTATAAAACAAATACAAATATGCCAAGAACTTAGGTGAATACTTAAATAAACCTTGCGTGGTTTTGTTATGGGGTGTCCCTGTAACCATTGGTGTAACGTAACAAAGTAAAAGTAGTAAAGTACTGTACTTAACTAGATTAGAAAATGAATATGTTTTACTTTTACACTAATTTTGAGAACAGGTATCTGTACTTTCTACTCCACTACATTTTTGAACAGGACTGAAAAGTAAAAGCATTTTTTATTATCATTTGAGACCTGCTGAAAAGGCTGAGAGGATTATTTTTAACATGTTTGCAGTTTGAGCAAGCAAAAAAAATAAAAAAAATAATAATTCAATTGTTTCTGTTGAACAAAATTCAGCACAAATCTTTATCAAAATCAATACATTTGAAGCATTATTACACCTCAAAATCAGCGCGCAGTACTTTTACTTTTTACTCTTTAAATGCATTTTTTTATCAGGTACATTAATACTTTTACTTAGGTAGATTTTTTTCAAGCGATACTTTTACTTGAGTATGTTTTTTGCTCTGCTATCTGTAGTTTTACTTCATAAAATTGAGTACTTCTTCCACCACTGCCAATGTATTTTTGCTCTACCTATATTTTATCATCTTTTTTTTTCAACTCTTCTTCACAACCTGCCACTAGACTGATGTAATAGTGATCAACAGTTAAGATATGTATTAATATTTATAAGTATTATCACACAAAACACAATAATTAAAAACATGAGACCAAAATGGACTACATATGTATGTCACAAATATGGCCTATATATATGTTTCACTGACAGAAAGCACAAGGTTCCCCATTACACTTGGCTTCTAATGCACAAAAATCCTTCTCACTAAACACATTTCCGCTACCGCCACCGTCGTCCAAGCACACAGCGCTTTGTGTCTCATTTCAAAGTCTCCATTCCTCACTAATTAGCCTCTCTGTCTGCATCCCAGGGCCTCCGCAATTAGATAAGCCTTACTCAACTTCGCTCCGGGACAAAAATATTAAATTAAATAAAAAATACAGCCGTTATGAAATGGATCCGGCTTATAGGGGTTGCTATTTCCGCACCGAGAGGAGGGAAATCTTGCAGAGTCAAGATCAAAAGATGTGAGCAGGGATTTTGGGGCTAAAAATGAAACGTTGCAGTCACCCCACCAGTCAACCTCCCAATATTCAGTTGATTAAAATGTAAAAGGCCATGGTTATATAACACTTTTCTACTTCTAATGAACCACAACATCAATAATAATATTGTTTATCGTGACAAAAAAGTGATAAAAATCATTCGTGGGACATTTTATAGGTTGTTTAAAGGTCCATATTACGCAATTTTATGATGTATGTCAGGGGTGTCAAACTCATTTTCACAGAGGCCACATGTAACTTTAGATGTAACTTTAAGACCAGATGTAACTTTAAGACAGTATAAATGTAACCAAATGTAATGCAAAATAAATGCAACTACTTTATAATCTTGTTAATTAACCGTTTCTATATTTATTACTGATCCAAGTTACAAATATTGCATATCAGAATCAGGATTCGCATAGATATGAAAAAATGGCTGTGCAACTGTGTATCTCCTGATAAACTAATATTTAAAGACAATCATAATTTTTAATTTACCTTGTTGCGGGCCACATAAAATGACATGGCGGGCCACATTTGGCCCACGGGCCCTGACTTTGATCACTATGTGATCTATGTTATAATGCTGTTTCCTCATTCTCAGTTCTTCAATCTCTACTGAGCAAAAGGTAAAAAGGTAGCTGTTAACTACCACTTCGTGACATCACAAGGTGCAACAGAACATTTTGAGCTTTGGAGCTGTGGACAGACTAATAAACCAGGATTACTTAAACATGTGTGAATGAAACAAAACACAACTCCAGGTATGTTTTTGAGGAGGCAAGGACATTATAACATGGCTTAAAAGTGTCAATTTTGTGTAATAAAGGACCTTTAACTATCATAATATTAAAATTATAAATATTACTATACAAAAAATGTTTAAACTGTCAGTAATTCTAATAATTATCGTCAATTTTGTCCCATTTCTAGTACCCACACACCCATTCATAGACATAAACACTCAAGAAGGGTTAAGTGTCTCGCCCAAGGACACAACAACACTACGTACCAGTTCGAGCTGGAATCGTCCCTAAGTGAATCCACATTACATTATATTTTTGTCAATATCACCCATCCCACTTTGGATATTCTCAAGCCTTTCCTTGATCTTAACAGATTTGGGGCAGTCTTTGCTCCCCACATGTATCATAAGTATTGCCAGTTCACTGATCCCTTCCTTGGATCATTTTCAATGGATAAAGACCACTGCAGACTGGGAGATGCACACTTGGAGATGCTCTGATCCACTCATCCACAGCCAACACAATTTTGCACCGGTTTTATACTTGCTTAAATCTCCTTCCAAGTTTTTGTTTTTAATTATTTGCAACATTTGGCATATTGAGGTCAAATAATCAAAGAAAAACTATATATGATTTTTTTTTTTTTTACTTTCTATGTTTTTAAGTGGTATTTTTGTTTTGTTAGGACAATGCCGATTTGGGGACTTGGAGATTTGGGGATAAAGATGGCTTGTGTAAAGTAACAATGGGCGACAGTAGCTCAGTTGGTAGAGTTCGCCCACTGATAAGAAGGTTGGCAGTTCCAGCTCCGACAGATGGATACTGTTGTTGTGTCTTTGGGCAAGACACATGCTATCTGCGTACATTGGTGTATGAATATGTGTGTGAATGGGTGAGTCCTTGACGTAAAGTGGTTTGAGTACCTTGAAGGTGGAAAAGCGCTATATAAAAATCTGACTATTTACCGGGGAAAATTAATACGATAATTATATATACTACATCCCGGAAGCAAAAGTCAAAAAGTGAAAAATAAAATTTGCCAACAAAGGAACATTCATCCATATTTTCATCTTCATACCCAACATCATCAAACTTTATGTTGAGACTCAGTTATCAAGAATATTACATGTACTTCAAAATTAGAACAATAGTTAATCTCGAGGCACAAAGACCGGCTCATCGATTTTGTCCTTCACCGGATCAATAAACGTCTCGTATAATGGCATGACTCACTCAGCTCCTGCATACGCTTATCAACTCTTTAATGCTTCTGACACCTGATCCCTGCAAAACACTGGATACATACGAGCGGCTCGAAATGCAGCCGTGATAAAAGCTTAGTGTCGTTACATGGAACCTTTTGGTGGCAGCCTCACAAACTAGGGATGGATGATATGTTGGTACCAGTATCGATGGTATCGACGGGATTGTCCAGATATCTGTATTGATCCAACATTGAACATTTTGCAGATATTTGGCACTGATATATATTTTTAAGCAGTATTAGTCTGTACTGTGTAATTGAGAGTAATAAAGAACAGAAAAAAGCAAAAAAAAAACCACAATCATGCAACAAATTACTACAAATAAATAACAGTAGTGACAGTAGAGTGTTGGTCCACCCATTCAAAGGTTGGTGGTTCAGCATAAACATCATTGGTTGAACGGTCACATCTATAGACTCACAAGTTGGCGGTGCAATTCCAGCTCCCACAAAATGAATGCTGTTGTTGTGTCCTTGGGCAAGACAGTTAATCCACCTCACCCTCAGTGTCTGTGTACACTGGTGCATGAGTGTGTGTGAATGCGTGAGTGTCTTGAAGGTGGAAAAATGCTATAGAAAAATGTGTGTTTTGACATTTAAATGTTATTCAAAAGCGAAAAGTTAATTTTTAAACTTTACAATAAATGTACCTACATTTATGGGCCTTGCTATGCCCTATCGGGAAATTTTGTCCATCGGCCAAAGCAGAGAGACAAACTGCAAAACACTGTATATATTGAAATTACATTCAGTCAATATCTATTTTTATATAACACATTGGTTTGTAGGCCCTTATGTTAGCACAGCTTACAGTTTGCCGTTATTGTGTGTTGTTTTATGTCACATCATATTGATAAAGCAAGTTCCTATAGTTTGTGAATTTTGCTTTAGGCCTGTCACGTTAATTCTTGATGTTCTTCTCAACTTCTCGTTCAATATATGAAAGGTGGAGCTATTTTTCTGAGGGGTCAATATTTATCGAGTGTACTTTTCCTTTGCACTACTGGGAAATTTTTGGTTGCTTATTTAAGCTGTGAAAGGCTGAATTATTAACTTCTATGACTCATTTCAGATGCAAAATAAGTGCGTAGCTCATTATTTTTTGAAACAATGTTGTGGATTTAGATAGATACATTGCCTGGCCAGAAAACAAAGTCACCACAAAAAACAGGTCACACACTCTATTATTTCGTTGTTCCACCTTTAGCTTTGATTACGTCACACATTCTCTGTGGCATTGTTTCGATTTCGCTTCTGCAATGTCACAAGATTTATTTCCATCCAGTGTTGCGTAAATTTTTCACCAAGATGTTGCATTGGTGATGGTCGAGTCTGGTCGCTGTACAAAGCCTTCTCCAGCACATCCCAAAGATTCTCAATGGGTTTAACCTCTGGACTCTGTGGTGGACAATCCATGTGTGAAAATGATGTCTCATGCTCCTGAGCCACTCTTTCACAATTTGAGCCCGATGAATCCCGGCATTGTCATCTTGGAATATGCCCGTTGATGGAATAACCTGGTCATTCAGTATATTCAGGTGTCAGCTGATCTCATTCTTTGAGCACAGACTGTTGCTGAACCTAGACCTGACCAACTGGAGGAGGCTCGTGCCATTTGCTTAGTTAAATCCAGGTGACAACTTTTTTTTTTTTTTGGCCTGGCAGTGTATAAGGCAATGTCCACCAGTAATTTAACCAATATACATTTAGAATAGTTTTGTGGTTTAAATGTGGCCTTGGGTTATTGTGTCAGTGGCATAAATCTGTTTCAATACTATGGTTTATTGTCTATACGTACTTCAGCGATATATCGAACTTCAAATTGAGTTATCCTGCCGGGCCTACTCACCGACAACAGTACGAATTTTCATATCGGCTCTAAATATACTCATAACACCGTATCACAAACCTATCTTTGATCGTAGCCTCAGACAGGGGTTAGGAGGGAGGAGGAAGAGGAGGGGGTAAATTATGCAGCCAGACATCCGGTAATGCCTCGATATCATCTGACATGATGAGGGCCGTAATGGATGGGAGCTGTGCATTGTTTGGCAATTAATTTCTCATTCCCCCCGCGCTCCGTACTGCGACTGGAGAGGGCATCTTTGGAGGTCAGTCAGTACCGGGAGAGTGCGCGCCGCTCATATATATGCACAGAGATACGTCGGTCTGTTTGAATTCAAATGACAGCGGCAATGTGCGAGAGACTGGAGCCAGACCTGTGCTTGTAAACGTGCACCCGAGACCGCACGAGGGACTGCCACGACATAAGAGTGCCGCCGGCCTATAATAAATAATCCCCTAATTGATTTTAAAGCGCCATCCTTGCAGCGTTATTGGCAACTGGGTCAATATTTGTGTCATTAGATTATGAAGGTGTGATGTCAATCTTTAGCTGGTCTTTATTAATACACGGTTTATTATTTTAAACGCATCAGTTCAAGAGTAGCGTTAAGTCGTTTTTAAAAATGTATTCAAAGGTCCCATATTACACAAAATTGACTCTTGTGAGCTTTAAGCCATGTTAGAACGTTGTTACCTCATCAAAAACATACCTAGAGTTGTGTTTTGTTGCATTCACACATGTTTGAGTAACACTTCATTATTAGTCTGTGTACATCGCCAAAGCTCCAAATGCTCTGTTCCACCTAGTGATGTCAGCTGGAAGACTACCACTTCATGACATCTACTTTTTAGCTTTAGTTCAGTAGAGATTGGTAATTCGAGGGCTTCAATCATCCAGATGATTCTAGTGAAGGTGTATGGAGTTTAAAAACGCAGTGAAGCACTTCCTGTATCACCACATGACATCACAAGGTGGAACAGTGTTTTCTGTTTGAGACAAGAATTCAGCCTAAATACGCAGGGTTTGTGTGTTAAACATGTGTCACTGAAACAAAACACAACTCCAGTAAGTTTTTGATGAGGAAACAACAAAAAATAACGTAAAAAGTGTAGGAGACGTGCATTTTGATCGTGTATTTTAGTCCGCGCCTTCACCCTGTGCTGAAAAAGGTGTACTCCGATGTTGCAGTGTGGAGGTAAACAGTCTGTTGACTCTAGTCTCTGGAGTGCAGTCTAATTCTGCGTATATTTGTGGATGGCTAAAAGGTAATGCCAATGAATTCATGGAAAAATATTTTCTGAACTCAGTTGTGGAAAACATGGCACAGAGCAACTCAAAAGTTAACTAGAGTTGGGCCAGTGGGTTTAACCGGGCGCTGCAGTGGGGCAGTCGGAGGGGTCGATGGCCCACATTGGCAGCCTTGTGTCCAAAGTCAACCTCAGTCTATAGTTCAAGAGTATAAATAACTCAGAACTATTTTTGATAAATTGTTAAAATTCTCATCAACCACAGACGAGCTCTTTAAAAATGTCACCAGAGGCAGTACCTAAAATAAAAATATCACGATGACCTTTTACCTCTACATTTATCGAGAGCATTCTGTCCTTCTCATGTATGTGGCTTTACTCAATCAGTGTTCAAAAACAGGCCACAATTGATCAGAGTTCTCCAAAATGATTGGTCAGTAAGTCAGATCACACCCAACTCTAAGTGACCAGCAAACCATGAGACGGGCCCACGAGATCCTTATGTTCCGTACCCGTTTGAGTGGCTGCAGGTTGTGCTGTGTTGGCTGTAGGAGGCCAGACCTTTGTCCCTTCCGTCGTTCAGCGCCTCAACTCTGACCCCTTCCTCCCCCAGCAGTGAAACATCTCAGTTTAACATGAGCTGTATTGTATGGATGCTATGATTGATTTAATGTGTACCTTTATTAAGAGTAACTCTGCTACTCTCCCTGCTTTCTGATTGCCTCTCGGGGGGTTAAATAAAGTGATTGGATTGAATTGAGGGCTACTGTGGCTACAGAAGCGGCTTACCATCATCAGGGGTTGAATGAATGCCATGGAAAGCGTCTTTGAGTGTCCAGAAAGCACTATATAAATCAAATATGAGTGTCCAGAAAGCACTATATAAATAACATACATTATTATTACTATATATGCATGGGAGTGACATTCATTTCATCCATTTTAATTGTCATTGTAGATTTGGACTCCCAGTGGACCCTGTGTCTTCACCAAATGTTGCAAGACCACACAAGTGCCTTTGTCAGATATTCCCTGCGCTTTAATACATGCATCCCACATAAATCCCCCTTTCCACGGCACTCTATTATCATAAACCAGATTGATAGAGCTTTGTTTTGCTGATCTCACAATTTTTTTTTTGACTCTGATGCAGAATCTTCACGAGGACTTTGTCAAATTTCCACCGGGATGCTCATGTTTCAAACCCGATCGCAGGTTCTGTCATGTTTATTCAATCAGAGCACACACTTCCTCCTTATACATCACATGATTCCCATCTGGAAAACTCTCCCAACCGCCCATCCATCATGATCCTTTCTCCGGCTCTACCTTGATCCAGAAATCATACACAGATCACCTGTGTAGTGAGAGACGAGGCAGGCAATCCCTCAATTAAGAGCCCGGCCCTATCCATCAATCCTGACATGGACACGAGTATAAGGCAGAGAAGGTAGCGTGAAAAATCTGACCATATTTAATGTTCTTTTTAGTAGTCATGAGATACAAAGTGGAACGAGAGGGGTGAGCAACATGGGAAATTAAGGGAGGTGTCTGTCACATTAAGATGATGGTTGGCTATGGAAATTTGAAATTATTCTAGATTATGCAGTAACGGGCAAAATGTTTTTAAGAACGGCTTGAGAAAAGTCACGGAGAAAGAGATGCTATTGTATATTTAACCTAAAGTCAATTTGATACAATAGAATAAAAATGATAATACAAACACAGAGCAGCAGTGGAAGAAGTACTCAATTGTGTTACTTAAGTAAAAGGACAAATACTAGAGCAAAAAGAAAAAACAAAAAGTAAAAGTGATGAAAAAATCTACGCAAGTAAAAGTATTAAAGTGTCCATTTAAAAATGTACTTAAAGAGCAAAGATTGAAGGACTTTGCACAGATTTTCAGGTCTAATAAAGCTTCAAATGTAGCGATTTTGATAAAGATTTGTGCAAAATTTTGTTCGACAGAAACAATTGAATTTGTATTTTTCCTAGCTGTTTTTATGTGTATATTTTTGTTTGCTTAAACCTCAAATATCTTAAAAATAAATCCCTCAATCATGAAAAAATAATTTTAAGTACAGATACCTGCTCTCAAATGTAGTAAAAGTAAAGTAAAAGTAAAAAGTATCCAAATTAAAATTTACAGTTACCAGTTTGATATTGCATTACCATTGTTGCCATAGTAAATAACCATCTAAGAAAATACTGTATCTTTTGAATGGTCAAAAGTCCTCAAAATGTTGCCTAAAAACGGGAAGCTGCTGTATCTTGTATATAAGACCCAGCAGATATAGATATATTTCCTGACTTCCATCCCCCGAAACAAACAGACAGAATAAATGTTGTCATCTCTCAATGATAATGTGAATCATGAAATAATAATATATTTCTTCCAGCGATTTTTGTACATTCGACTTCTTATCTGAATATTTCAAGTTTACTCTAAAATCACTAACAAAGCCTTTTCTGTCTCTATGCTACAAGTCTAAAGCTGCATTACTAACAGAAGCCCATTGTGCGTCAGCATTAAAGGAGTGTGTGAGCAGTAGTGTAATTGCATGTCCCTCTGTGTGTGTTGGAAAATGCCTTAAAAAAAACAAACTATAATCCTAAACTGAAAATAAAACTGGCTTTCTGCTGGAGGTGCCTGGGACATGCGCTAAGTGCATGGTGCAAAATGAGCATGTAGCCTACATTCTTGAGCCCTGACATCAAAAACTGCTCCACCTGCATAGAAAATTTACATTTCCAGGTAAGATACGCTGTAAAAACGTGCAATAAACACAGAAATAGCCATAGTGACAGATTTTAACACTACACATGTAGCTACACATGCAGCTACACATGTACACATGTAGCTATAGGAACAAAAGATAAACCAATGCAAAATGTCAAGTTGCATCTATTTTGGTGAATGTGACAATTATTATTTAAATAATTCAAGGCAGCAAAGAGATTTTTTTTTTCTTTTTTTCCCAATTTGGCTGTGTTGACAAGGATTCCAGGGAATTTCAACTCATTGATTTGCCTTGTTGTGCTTTTCACAGTTGCCTTAGGGCAGACTGACAGAAGGGGGGCAGCCAGTACAGATGGTAAAATGGTAAATGTTCACATTTTTATATAGCACTTTTCCACCTTTAAGGCACTCAAAGCTCTTTACATCAAAGAACCACTGACTTCCCACACACATTCATACACCAGTGTGCACAGACACCCAGGTCGAGGGGGGTCAAGTGTCTTGCCCAAAGACATAATGACAGCATTCATCTGTGGGAGCTGGACTCGCACCATCAACCTGTGGGTTAGTGCATCTGACCACGCATGTTTATGCCGTTTCGAACCGCCAACCTTTAGATCGGTCGACAAACACTCTACCAACTGATCTATGGACTCTGACAAACCACTGGGTTACTGTGTAATTAATATCTCAAGATCCAATCATTTCAAATTGTTAAAGATCAGCCAGTATACAGCCAGTCCACCAGTCAAGTAGTTTAAATGACATTGATTAGAAGTTTATTTAGTGGCTCAATATTTTTTTTTCAAGAAAAAAAAAAATAATAATAATAATTATATAAGAGAAAACATTTAATTGTGATACATTTTTTTGCCAAGTCCTACAATGTCCTGCAGTCTCATCTCCCAGTCCTACAATGAACAAAACAATTCTGCACATTTCTAAGCCTTCACAACACCATTTGTGTATAATTTAAATTCAGACTATTGTCCAATAATAAGTGATCCAGACTAAAATGGCTATAATGACACTCCAGGGCACTGACTTCATAAAGAGACAGAAATGAAAGTGGTCCTTTAAAAGCTCACATTATCTCCACCGCCTCTGCCAGACTGCATTTACTGCTTAAAAATTCTTAATCAATTTAGCATGTGTCAGGCTCTTCCAACAGGAGCCAAGACCAAGAGCGGGCGTCCAAAGCCATTTCTGCACGGAGGTCGGCCCCGCGGCGTATGTGGGCTTCCTCTGTGCCAGGGCGGATTTGGCACGGTGCCGTGGCCAGATGGCAACATGTGGCAAAATAACAGGAGAGACAGACAGCCTACGTATCCATGACGCCCACTGTGGCACGCACTGTACGGGAGGCACGAGGCTATGTGAGAAAACACTGAGAGGAGCCGTCATGCTACGCAGGGCGGGTAATTGAGACATCAGATTGGGGTGATGCTTTATGGACTGCGGGCACGTCTATACAGGCAAGCAGCTGAAACTTTTGTCAACAGTCGTGGACAAGGGGATTTTAGGAAGTTCAGATTGTGTCAGGTTTCGTCATGAGATGTATGAGTTTTCAAATACTTATCCATGGGTTTCAGAAGAATAAAACAATAGATATATTGCCGATTTTTGGAATGGTCCACAAAATGTTGTCTATGCCTGGAAGTTGAAACCATAGACTGTATAAAGAAGTGGACTAAGTGAGTGTGGTGTCACCCATAGCGTTTGCCTCCAGCCAAATGAAGCTCATCGAGGCGAGCAGTTATAAAGACGAATTTGGAGCCGAGTTCCATATTAGGAATTTAGACAGTGCGTATCATAGCAACTAAACAGCCAATCCAGAGTGAGGCTGTTGAAGGTAACGCCCCTTCCCGCCTGTGCCACTGGTTTAGCAGGGAGCAGGCTATTAGCAACGCTGTCAATCAAACCTGTTGCTAACGTTCAGGGAAAGAAGGTGCCTCATTCGTCTGTTATTAATTTTTATATCTTGATTTACAGACAGTGGCGAAATAAAAATACCAGGATCATGTAGAGGGAAATAATACAAACATTTAAGGCCAAAATGATGAGACTCAGTGCAGCGGTTACAGAGAAAGCGGTGACAATTTTACAATGTAAAGTGAACCGGAGCCAGAATCGATGGAGCCAGAAGCGCTTCCATGATCACTTCCTATTTGGAACGCAGCAGCTAGCAGGTTAGCAATGTTCATTTATATCTACAGTCTAAAGCTGAAACTCAACGCAACTCTGAATAGCCTAATTTAGGAATTTTAAGATATTACATGCTGACCTTTTTATTTTATTCTCATCACTCTAATGGGAATTGGACAAAGTCTCTTGGCATTGGTGAATATAAAATTTGGCACTATATAGGCTGATAAGTTCAAATCTATGGAATTGAATATAAAAGACTTTTAAAATGATTTCGTCTGCAAGAATTCAGTGTTTTTGTTTTGATTCAGTACTGTTGAAATTGTGTCTGAAAATGTGAAAAAAATAGATTTATTTATTTATTTTTGTCAGTATTGGGGGTTTTCAGATTGTACAAAGTGATGTCAAGAGCCAGTTTTTCCTTTTTTCCTATTAATTACATTGTACTTTGCGACTAAATAACTGAAAAAGTAAATTTACAAAAGCTGAACCTAGTGATTTCTTTCAGTGACTCGACCTAAGAGCTGCATTTTAACGATATTGATTTTATCTGCCCTCCATCTGTATTAAACGTTACTGGCCTATAGAATGTTATAATGTCATCTAAAACCCAGCAATTTGTCTACCCTGCGTGTATCTTTTTGCCGAAGCGTTTACCCTTTTTTATTGACAACTATGTTCCAATCTAAAAAAAGAAAATGATAATGTTAATGATTCTTTTACAAACTCAAGTGGGGACTATTCCCAGTTTCTGATCATCTTTGGGAAATCCTTGTTACTTTGAACCGAACGACAAGGCTGGCATCACTATTTAAGTTGGAACGAAGGAAGCTGACAAACTCGAACGATTCCTCCACACACTGTTCGCTTAATGAGCTTAGCTGAAGTACTCTCCCTGCCTCCAAATATCTTACAAGACGGATGACGCAACCCCGTGAATGAAAGGGCCGTGTGCTCTGCGTCCTATGAATAAATCAGTAAAGTTTGCATTTCCAGACAACATCCGAACCGCGCTCTACGACAACAAAAGCTTCTCATTGGTTAGATTTGCAGAAGTGGGTCACGGAGGCATTGGCGTTCACCACCTGTCAGTGCAAAATCCTCCAGAGGGCATGCTGTCTGTGTGTACATTTATTTGCATCAGTCTCATTAACAGCCGTGACAAAGCGCACATTTTAATACATTTGGCCCATTCTTCTTGCCGTACTCATCCGTTTGGCACGACCTCATTGTTTGATATTGCGACACAGATGTCCTTGTTCGGTTTGGACCCAAATCTAATCATCAAAAGCGAGAGACACTTGCGAGAGGGCTTTTATACGGATAATAGTGGTTGTGCTGGCGCAGTGTTTATTATCAATTCATTGGATTTAATTATCAATGGAGTTGTCATGGAAGCACTCCTGGGCATAGCTCGTTTTGTCCTTGGAAATAAAATACCGCTTTTTTGGCTAGAACATCCGAGACCACGGTGAAAACTGCAGATTTGAGAAAAGAGAGGTAGCAAGTTCAGTCTTTAGGGCAGATACGAGGGGGAGGTCGTGTCAGGGAGGGCGTCGGATGTAAATACTCGGCCTGTCACGATAATTACTAAATCGATTTATCGTTCAATATTAAAGCTGGAACATTATAAGGTGGCGTACAGTTTTTTTGTAAAAGCGGTGAGCTTTGGGGTATTTTTGTTGGAAAAGTTGAAATGTTGAAAAGTTTTGAGCTGTAGCCGTTGAATAAGTCACTTTTATTGGTAATTACGGGTTCATTCTGTTTATTTGTTGCAGCTTTTTTAATGATACTGTATTTAAAAATGGTTTACTGGGACTATCCTGCGCTTTCGTTTTTATTTTAGGTTATTTATTTTGATTTAGAGTCAAACTGCAGCCTACAGTCAATTTTTTCCATTATAAACCACCCCCACTGCTTATATTCTTCCCCACATTATTGCAGAGGGTCATGGGTTACTGGAGCTTATCCCCCCAGTAAGCCTGTACCCTAGAGATATAGAGATGGAAAGGAATTTCACATTTTATAGGCAGCTAAGAGTCACCAAGTCTTCCATAATACACTGCCCGGACAAAAAAAAAGTTGCCATCAAAAAAAAAAAAAAAGTCACACACTCATATTTCGTTGGACCACTTTTAGCTTTGATTATGCTGATTCTCAATAGGGTTAAGGTCTGGACTCTGTGGTGGACAATCCATGGGTGAAAATGATGTCTCATGCTTCCTGAACCACTCTTTCACAATTTGAGCTCAATGAATCCTGGCATTGTCATCTTGGAATATGCCCGTGCCATCAGGGAAGAAAAAATCCATTGATGGAATAACCTGGTCATTCAGTATATTCAGGTGTCAGCTGACCTCATTCTTTGAGAACAGACTGTTGCTGAACCTCGACCTGACCAACTGGAGGAGGCTCAGCCCTATTTGCTTAGTTAAATGCATGTGGTGACTTTTTATTTTTTTTGGCCAGGCAATGTATACATCTATTTTTCTATATTAAATGGCCCATATTGTGCTGTTTTGTGATCTATGTTATAATGTTATTTCCTTATTGAAAACATACCTGGAGTTGTGTTTTGTTTCAGTCACACAAACTCTGCATATTAAGGCTGAGTTATTCTCTCAAAGACTAAACACTCTTTTCCACCTTGTGAAGTCATGTGGTAATACAGGAAGTGCTCCACTCGTTTTTAAACTTCATACACCTTCACTAGAATCACTTGGATGATTTCAGCCCTCAAATTGCAAATTTCTAGGTAAAAGCTAGCCATTAACTTGAAAACGACCACTTCATGACATCACAAGGTGGAATAGTGCATTTTGAGCTTTGGAGATGTAGACAGACTACTAAACCAGGATTAATCAAACATGTGTGATTGAAACAAAACATAACTCCAGGTATGTTTTTGAGGAGGAAACATTAAAACATGGCTTAAAGCTCATAAGAATATGTTTTGTGTAATGTAGGACTTTTAACATACACCCCAACATTTTACAAACCAAATTCCCTCCCAGAAATGAAAAGAAACACAAAGGAAATCACAAACGCATTCATACACGCTCTAGTGAAAGCCTTCTATGCAGCCTGAGCTGAAGCATACAGCGTTGCATGGGCCACAGCTGCTGGTACAGGCCTGTGTTTCTACTGCTCCATTGCCCATTTCCCATGCTCCATTGGTACAGCCGGTTGTGTCAGCCCAGGCGAGTGGAAGAGCCAGTGGGAATGAGTTTGTGCTAGTGTAGAAATACAAGCAACGACGCCACGCTGGTTCTGTTTGATCGCAACTCAAATGTGGTTTGTCACTTCACATTTAAGCCCCAAAATCAAGGACTGTGAAATGAAATCTTTGCATCAGCCACGGGTTTGGCCGCCATTTTGGAATATTTGATGGCGGTGATGTCTTCATGCACTTGTTGTTGCTTGGCTAGAAGAAAGAGCTGCTTGTTGCTAATGGGCATGGTAAGAAGATATTAATGTGTAGCCTGGGAACGCGAAAAAAGCCTAAAATGTCCTTATTTGAATTGGTAATATCGCGAGATAGAGCCAAAGCCAATAATTCTACCCTCAGTGATCGCCTATAAAGTTGCACTGTGATGCTAAAGCACGGTGAATCAAATAAATGAGCACCAATTGGGATGATCAAGCACTATAAGTTTAGCTTTTGCGAGATGGGACCAACATTGTAGCCATCCCATAATTCCTACAATCTCAAATACCTTTCCTGCAATAGCGCGTATTGAGCCGCTATAAACTTTCAATTTAACATCTCTGAATAGTTTACGCTTAAAGAAATGAAAAACCACTGAATACAAACTTCAAAATCATTTAATTTATGTGGTGTGAAGTGGTTGACGGCGATGCTGATTCGAAACAATTTTGGTGTAAAGACGCAGCCATCTACAAAATTAAACCCCTTGTGAGACAATATTGTGTGAAATACTAACAGCTAACCGCGCAGCAGCTGCAGGCAGTCTGGCTTCTGCAGCTCCTCTTGACTTTATCAAACTAAATGCTTTATAGCTCGGGAGTCCATTCTGTCTCCCTTTCATTTCTTATCAGTCTGTTTATCTGACATTTTTATTTGTGCTTTGACTTCATCCATCCACTTAATGTAACATTTTACTATCTATATTCAAGAGGCATAGTCCTTGGTTATTCTTTGGAGGGCAGCCTGTTCGGTGCTGCAGCCGCCAAATATATCTTTTAAAGACGCAGTGTTTAGAATTGGCATTTGCATGTGAATGGCTTGTTACTGTACATGCCGTCTCAGAAGTGATGTATAATAATGTCACACAAAACGCACATAACAAAACCTTCTCAGTCTCCTTAGCTGCAACGGATTATACCGCGGTTAACAGCACATCATCGGAAACTCACTCTTTGCTGAATGAATGAATATATTAAAGGCTGGTTCACTGGAGATGCAGGAGTAGTCAAGCAGGCAAAATGAATTAAATGGTAAGCGGCAAGCACGGGAAAAAAAACAAAATATTCCCAGTTGTAAGCGGAGGTACGGACTTCGGTTCACAGTCAAATAACTTGTGACATTTTTGACTGGAGCTGTTGATGAGATAGCGCAAAGAATTACCTGTGTGTGTCAAAACAGCTTCTTTTTGTTTCAAGCCTCCCAACATGCACAAATTTATAAAAAGAACAATAGAGCGTAGAGATCAGTCGGGAACTTTTTTTTTTTTTTTTTTTTTTTTTTTGCGGTTCCATCGTACAGAAATATAACTCGGATTGACACCGTCTTGGTTCTGTTTTGATATGCTAATTGAACAGGACCAAATTAACACATGTTCCTTTATAGCCAATTAACACAATGCCCACACGAACTACAAGTGTTGTTTTATTTCGCCAAGTGGAAATGGGGAATACATGGTAAGAATGGTTCAGTCTGTCACTTTCATGTAGCATAAACCAACGCCAATATACCAAATATAACTCTGTGAATAACTCAAATACACAACAAACTAACATGGTCTGTGCGTTTAAGTGTCTGCCTGTCAAACACAATTCAGTCAGCTGGACAAAACTTTCGAGCGAAGACGTTTCACCGCTCATCCATCCAAAAGCGATCGCTAGCGTGCTAATAAGCGTGAGAGCGCCCATTAACGACCTGAACGATGATGCAAAGTATGACTCAGGCGATGTTCGCACTTATTGCAGTTCAATAGACCTGGCTAATGATCTAAAGCTGTAAACAAATAGGTGTGTTTGTTTCAGCGTAGTCAGTGCAGACGGATATAAGGCAGTGTCCGCGAGAAATCTGACTAGAACCGAAGAAGCGGATTGGATGAGCGGCGAAATGTTTCTTCCATGGGCTATTTTCATCACATATGAATCACAAAAGCTTGGTTCAACTGGACTGACATCATCTTGGTTCAGTTTCAATATGCTAATTGAAGGGACCAAATTAACGCATGTTCCTTATAGCCAATTAACACAAAGCTCACACTGACTAAAAGTGTTGTTTTATTTAGCCAAGTGGGAATACACATCAGGAATAGCTCAGTCAATAGCTCAGTCTTGCTCTATGTAAAACAATCCCACTCTGCCAAATATAAGTTGTTGAATAATTCATATACGCAACAAACTAAGATGTTTCAAGGGCTGTTTAACACAACTAGCTTTAGCGTCAAAACTACCTAGACCAGCTTTCGCAAATGCATGGACTACTTTCAACAGAAAAAAATAAAAAGTTTGGTTCAAATTAATGTTTTTAACCAATACTTTTGCTCTTTGAAATGTCCTAAACACCACTAGAAGTCCTTTGTAATCCTTTAAGAGAGAGTCTAAACTATTCTATATAAGTAAAGTTTTATATCATATGCCATAAGTGTACAAGAAGTTTTCCTTACCTAGTCTGTTGTCCAGCGCTCCAAAGTCTAACGAGTACTTGACGACGTGGTAGTTGTTCCACACGTACAGCAAGTTGTCCCTGGGATTGTAATCCACTGCGGCAATGTACTGGTAGGAATTGGGGAATGGAATATCCAGGTAGCCATCTTTACTCAGCTCAGTGTTGTAGATATAGTCAATCTTATTCCCTGTTGCTTCATTGTCATCATCCTCGTACACGGATTTCACCACATAGAGAATTCCACAGATCATAAACGCATTGGAGGCTGAACGTTTGTCATAGGCAGTGTCCCATGTGCCTTCAACTCGTAATGTGTAAGGATTTAACTGGCTGATCACTATACGTCCATTGTTTTGTTCAGTGGCATAAATCACCCACAGTCCATTCTCGTCTACGGCTAAGTCAATATCCGATTTCCCGCCCCAGCGATACGGAGAGGTGTCGTGATAGTTGGCGTTGGCGATTATTGCTTCGCCGCTTTTGATGCGAGTCCGAAGATCAAACTTAACGATATTGCGAGTGCGCTCCTTGTTGAAGAAAAGCGCACCATCGTACACAACAAATCCAGTCCCGTCCACGCGATGGGGAAGTTTGTAGGTTGTTGTTGGTCGCCCGGCGATGAAATCTTCCTTGGAGGAGTATTCGGTTAGCGTGTCTGTGCGGTAAGGGGTCCAGGGCATGTAGTAGATCTTGTCGGAGGCCTGGAGAGGGTCTTTGCACCAAGCTCCAGACTGGTGGTCCGATTCGAAGAGGTGCTCGCTCTGGTAGACCCTTCGGAGGAGCCCTGGGCACAGGAAAACTGAGGAGCCAAAAAGGGGAAAAAACAAGTACAGAGTTACATTGGCAGGTAAGGGTAGCAAGAACAATTTCAACTTCAACTTCGGATATGTTTTAGTAATACAGTAACTGATGAATAGCTGATCATGCAAGGGCGTGGAATGAAAATTATTAAGTGTAGCACCACATTTAATCACCAATTTAGTTTTTAAGAGTTTCTTTTAATTAATTTAAAGCCCTGACCCGAAATGCAACTTCCAAAGTCACTTGCATGGAAAGATGAACAGACTGAAATGAGGAGTCATAAATGATGTACAATACAATTCAATATAGCACTGAATGTCTAAATCACCTACTGACAGCAGCAACAAAGACAAATGCTGGTAAACAGGTCTAAAGATATTCATTTTGAACCCAATGATCCTAAAGCATTTGATAAATTACTAGGCTGTAATCATTGGTCTTGGCACGATGCAAAGACAAAACAAAAACCCTGATTAAGAGATTACACAATCATTAGAATGGTCGTCTGTCCATTATTGCATCCACATGACATTCGAAGTCTGCAGCATGATTTACAATACTGCGTACAATAAACTAATTATACATGACCTGGTTTGTGCTCAAATCTGATAAGGCTCCGCCAAGGCAGTGCAGCTGCAGCAGGTCAATATCAGTTGACCATTTAGCAAGCTAATTTAGCCTCATTATGAATTTTCTTGGACTGGAGCAAAATTGCATGGTAGATTACAATGTAAACACAAAACATACGAGCCTAATTTAATCTGTTTAAAATGTATATATCTCCAATGTAGCTATATACTGCAATCTTTTCCAGGGAGATGTTATTGCGTTGCTTGAAAAGTTTAATGCCATACTGTGCAGCATATCTATATTCATGGAGAAAACCTCTGTGGAGTGGCAATCCCGCGCACAGTGAGAATGCTTGTCTTTCAGGGTATTTGGTTTAGCAAGAATCAACACATGCAATTTAAGATAGACGAGTTTACTGCTATACTCTAGGCAAGTAGGTGGTGTACCCTCCATCAGAAGGGTAACATAGCGCACCTTTCACCATGATCTGTACGAAAATATGTTTTTAAAGCATTTCAGAGTCTTGAGTCATTTGACATGGGGCCCTAGCATTTACTTTGTATGTTGTTTGTTTGAATGCTTCTTTTGGTGAAATAGCCCTGTAGCTTGGCAATACACTGACAGATCTGTCTAGAGCTAAAAGCTATGCTCTTGAAGGAGGTGGAGGAGGGAAAGCAAGAGACAGCCAAACCGGAGTGTTCCTTCACATTCGTAATTCCCAAGATTAAACATGTTGTCTACCTACGCCTGTGACGCTAAGTCAGACAGCGTACCATTGACATAGCACACATCACTGCAGATGCTCTGCTAAATGCTAAAAGGGTTGGAAAGGTAGGAAGAAGTGCTTGAGGTCAGAGGAGGTAAGCTTTTTCACTGGCTCTGTGCAAAAAGAAGATTGTAAAAATATGTCGTCTGTGAATTGAGGCACAAAGATGAGTGGAGTGAATGACAGTTTAAAGTAATGATACAAAAGCAATCATGGCTTTCATGGGGAAGTTTTGTAGAAACTGTTACAGCAGCAGTTGAACCATTTCAGTGAGTTTCTATCCTTTCTATCGTCGTAAAGGTATGCAGTTTGTAAGCTTTTTTTTTTTAAAGGTGCACTATGCAACTTTCCTGGTGGAGAGTAGTGGAGAGGTTATTACTTTGCCTGGAAGATTTAATAGTAAGACATTAAACTTCTATCTTGCTATTATTCAATTATAAGTGTTTTAATTAGAAAAAAAAAATCATTTACTGATGGTGTTAAGTGCTTGTACTTCATCAGTTTAATGCCATACTGTGAAAAATTCTAGGCAAAGCAATAACATCTCCATGGAGACCAGCAGGTAGTGAATGTAGTGCACTTATTACTACCTACTACTATGTTTATTGCACATCTGCATTTGACTAAAAGTGTCATTTGTGATAACTATGTGGAATTGCAATAATGACGTTTTTGCAAAATGTTCAAATAATTTAGGTTTAGTTAAAATATCTCAAGTTAATTCTGTTATAGTGCTACAACAAAGGGGGACCAATAACTCAGAGCTCACAATACCAGCAAAATGTTAACACTAACTAAACTTTCACAGGAAAAGGTACAAGTTATGTCATAAGGTTATTGCAATTTGATCCTGTGCTTCTTGAGGCACATATTTGCTGGCATCATAATCATAGTTTTGTGATTGGAAACCCCCCATAACCCTCTCTTAGGGGCAGAAGTACTGGCATATGTTGTGCACAATCATGCAGCGCTGATAAGGGAAGAATATGGCGGCTATGAGCTGTCTACAGTATTGACTTGTGAGTCCCTGAAGGTTATATCCATCAACATGTTAGAGCCATAATCAAAAATGCTGACAGCTTATTGGACAGGCTATTGATCATACCATATAGCCCTCCACTTTAATATTATGCAGCTGATAAAGCAGGCTGGAATAATCTTGGGTTATTAAAGGCAATGGGCGACATCCTGAGGTTAGGAAGGTCCGCGGGAGCAGGGTGGTAATGACCCTCCCTTTAAGAATTACCCCTCAATGCTAATAGATACATCTTCTTTATTGGTTAATATGAAATTAAATGTCACATAATGTGGTACGCTGCCGCTTTCCATTATAGTAAATTGAAATTGAGTTTTCCCCATGAATGGCATGTAACCAGCCAAAAGAAGCCAAATCCCAACACCGAAATAATGAATATGGGAAATCAGGTGAACAGGAAAGTTGTCTGTATTTAGTTACCTTTTTGTTCCACTTCTATATTTTTATGCATGGAGGAGAGAGAGAGAGAGAGAGACAGACAAAATAAAACATAAAGTGTTAGTTAATTATATTGGGAGGAAAAATCTTGTGCGTTACAATCGGTAGAACAGTGGAGTTAGTAAGATTTACACATTCCGAAGACAGGAAATAGTCTGTGAAGAAAACATAAGCATTACATTTAGAATTCTGTACATTAGCAAACAAGTTGTACATGTAGTGTTACCCAACTTAAGAATAATCACTTACAAAACAACACATTTTGGAACAAATTTTAGCATGACATAAATGCATTTCAATTACAGCTTTTGTCACAACCCAGTACTTACCATTGAGTTCTGAAAACTGGCTGCACCAGAACTGAGATGGGAAAAAGGGCTTTTGGCTGTTTTGCTTCAGAAAAATGGAATATATTTCAAGGACAAGGAAAATTGGATACTTTGGTACCACAAATGCAATTTATAATCTGGTAACAAACATTTAAACTCACACCTGCGCCTGTTTTTAATGTTTTAAATGGACTTATAGACTTGTTGAGTTTTTTTGTTTGTATTTTTTCATTGGGCTGTCCCTGTGTATATAAAAATAAATGAAAAAATGCTACAATAGTACATTTGAATAGTTTTTTTGATCTTATAAATGATTGTACAAAATGCAGAGTTTATATTTCAAGAGACAGATGTGGTCAAGCCCTTCACATCAGTCATGGCATTTTCCTGATCTCTTGAGTTTGGTGGTAAAGAGGTTAGCATCAGCGAGCATGCCAGCCCCTGTCCCTTCCCTGCAGTAATCCCGCTTCTAATAAGAGAGGATTAACCTCTGTTACCAGGGCTTACAAGGGCCCTCTCCTCCAAATGGAGAGTGAGGTATGGAGGTCAGGCAGTGGGCAGGGTGAGGAGGGGTGAAGTTTGAAAGATGGAGAAGTTATTAGAGGGGAACTGTATTAATGTAATGCCCGGTGATGGAGTGAGGAATAGGACAGAATACGGAGAGGGAGCTTTGATCAAAGGGGGGGGGTTTGGGTTTTCTGAAGCAAAAATCACGTT
Organism: Periophthalmus magnuspinnatus; assembly: GCF_009829125.3. NCBI lineage: Eukaryota > Metazoa > Chordata > Actinopteri > Gobiiformes > Gobiidae > Periophthalmus > Periophthalmus magnuspinnatus. The sequence continues at coordinate 21,685,230 of NC_047143.1, forward strand.
CGTTTTCCTCATAGATTTTTCTACATCAGATAAAATAAGTGAGTCTTAAAGCTTGCTGTGTGGGCTAATCAGATATATGGGAACTAATGACCACAAGACACAACTTAATTAACAGTATGTTTCTGGTTCTGGGAGTGAAATTATTTTCACATAGACTTTACGGAAAAATATAATAGTTTGAAAGTTTGCTGTGGACAAATCGGCAATGTGTAACTAATGAGTATAAGGCACATGATATATTATATATATTTTTTTAAATGTTATAAACTGCAAAACATTTAACTGAATTTCAGGTTTAGGCTAAAAATAAACTCGTCACGGACATTGGCTACCACACATGTGTCAAACTCAAGGCCCCCGGGCTAAATGTGGCCCCCCCATGTCTTTTTTATGTGGCCCACAATAAGATAAATTAAAAGGTTTGACTGTCTTAAAATGTCAGTTTATCACGAGATACAGTTATACAGCCATATTTGTACAACTATGGAAATGTGTATGCAGTATTTGTAACTCAAAAAAGAAATATATACAGAGACAGTTAATGAACAAGTTAAAAAAGTACTTGCATTTATTTTACATGTGGCCCTTTGAGAGTGACTGTTTTCTGATGTGGCCCTCGGTGAAAATGTGTTTGACGTCCCTGGGCTACCATATTTCTGTTTGCATTGTGCACCTTTAAACTCTGCACTATGTAACTTTTTTGGTGGAGGATCCGTCACCGGCTTGTCTGGTGCTTTGTATAGTTCCACATTATGGCATTAAATCCATCTAACACAACAACAGAAACCACCTGGCCATGTTCCAGTTCAGATCAAGAATACACGTTTTTCAAGGTATTTTCGAGCAATAAAAAACACATTTAAGACACTAAATACAAGCTAGATAAGTTTAATGCCATACTGTGGAGCTTTCCAAACAAACACATGCTATTTTAATGGAGACAGGAATGTGACAGACCCGCTACAAGAAAAGTTACATGTTTTTCGACAGTGGCTGAGTTGGTAGAGTGCTCGTCAACTGATCCAAAAGTTGGCATTTCGAATCACGGTCCCAAAGATGAATGCTGTCATTGTGTCCTTGGGCAAGACATCTGAGTGAGTGGTGAGTGGTTCCTTGATGTAAGCGCTTTTGAAGGTGGAAAAGCGCTAAATAAAAACAAATGTGAACTCTATACTTTCAAAATATTGGCAAGCGTCGAAGTGGGTTGGACGACTGAACTCCATAGTACATCAACTCATCAACAACAAATGTATATATTAAAATACCATAAGCACATCACCAGTCACGTCAACAACAGCTAGAGGGCTAAATCTGTATGGCCATTACCGCCAACTCCACTTGTGCCAATAACCTGGAAACTGCATGGGCACTTTCATAGATCAAAGCAAAGTAAACAGCCAGACGCTGCAGATCGAAGCTTCTTCACCTCAGCCCCACAACAGGGACCAAAGGAGGGACAGGCATTTCTGATTGAGCGATCGCCAACACTGTCCAGGGTAGAGGGGGTAATGATCTATAGGAAAAGGCATTAGCAACAAAGATGTGTGAAGTGATACACAACAGAATGGTAAAGGGAGATAACACGTTTGCAAACCAGCAACGGAATGCGTCAATCTTTGGGCTTTCGACTGGAAGATGGGCTTTTTTGACTGGAAGATGACATCAACCAGTAACCAATGTGATCTTATGGTTCTGACTATGAATTACCAAATTTCAAAGACTCCAACTGTTAAAAGTGCACTGTTTAACTTCTCTGCTTGTTTCCATGGAGGTGTCATTGCTTTGGCTTGAATGTAGTTTGGCGATAAACGTATCCATCTTGCATGAATTTCATTATACAGATCATTTTATATCTAAAACTATAGACGTATATATATAAATGGACTAAGCTAATGTACTAGCGGGCGCGTTCTAAATAGGAAATGAGCATGGCCGCACATCCGGCTCCATTGGCTCCAATTCACTTTCTATTGAAAAAACTTCGTTCCTCTCTCTGTATCTGCTGCAATGAACCTCCTCATTTTGGTTTTAAAATGTTCGTATTAACCAGCTCTACATGATCCTGGTATTTTTATTTTACTCTTGTGTCTGTAACTCAAGATATTAAGTTATGAACATTAACAACAGACAAAATAAGGCGCCTTCTTTCCCCGAGGTCGCTCCCATTAGCATTAGGAACAAGTTTGATTGACAGTGTTGCCCGCTTCCTGCTAAACCAGCGGTGTGGGCGGAAAGGGGCATTACCTTTGTGATAGAAATTTAAGTATAGTCATGTTGTGTATTTAAAAAGCATTTAATCTGTGTCAGTCTGCCAGACCCAGACGAGACATTAACATGTGTGAAGCTCTGTCTCCATCCCACAAGAAACTCACTGTTGTTCTACCTGTCTAAGTGTAAAAGTTCATTATCATATGGGTGTGAAACAAAGTCACTCTGCTTTGAAATGTATGTAGCATTGTCATTCTGGTATAAAATAGTCAGAGCTCAGATGCTCGGGGTGGTGGCTGGTGGGTGGTTGGGTGGGTGGTTGAGACTTGGACTTAGGGGAGAGGGGAACTGGGGAGAGGCGGGGAGGCTACCGGTCTGTGGCCAGGGCAGGCCTGGGCCCTGTCCTGTATGTATCTGCTGCAACAAACAATAAACCTTTTTTCCTGTATTGCAAAACTCACCGAGCTTCGTAAATTGATTACTTTTCATCTAGAACTGTAATTTTTCCACAACACCTTCAAGAGCCTTCAATTGGCTCTTTGGCTGCTATTATACTTGCAGTCTGAATTCCTAATATGCATCTTCGCTCCAAATTCGCTCCAAATTACCCCAATAACTGCTAGCCTCGATTAGCTTCATTTGACTGGAGCCGAACACTATGGATGACGTCACACTCCCTTAGTCCAGTTCTCTATGGCTAAAATATAATAAAACAATATCATCTCCATGGACACAAACAGGTGATGGGTCCTCCATTAGAAAAGTTACGTAGTACACTTAAATAAATACACTAAATACATTGTTCTCTGCAAGCTACGAAAAGTACCATCTACAAATGTACGCAATTACTGCATTAATTAAACAGCTCAATCTCTCAAAGCTCCTCAATGCCCTCCGAGTTTAAAACATAAATCACAAATATATTCGAAATGCTTGTCTGAACAATGTCAACTGGATTTTTCCCCTCAAAATTGTTCAGCTCTAATCTACGTTAATAAGTATATTATAATAAGTGCACTGAATGATGAACCATGGCGAGCGATAGTAAAACTCCAGTGAATGAATACAAGGCAGAGAGGAAGCAGAGTGAGAATTGATTCATTTGAAAAGCTGCTTTACTCCACCCGACCACCCCCATTGTGACCCTAATACGATTTCGGTCACGGCTGTCACTGAGTCACTAAAAAGCACTTAGCTCGCTCCCATCCAGTCCTCTTGCACCTCTTCCCCTGTGTCTGGAGAGCAAAAATTCTAACATATGTATTAATGTGCGTACGTTTTAAGATGTTTCAGGAAATGTCCACGAAATACGAGGTTTAGGTGTGGATTTCGATCGTTTTTGGCGATAGCAAAGGCTGCAAATATTGTTAAATGGTCACAAAATGGCAAACGGTCACATTTTTATATAGTGTTTTTCAACTTCAAAGCGCTTTACATGACTTTACAACCACTCACCCATTCGCGCACACATTCATACATGAGTGTACCGGGACATTGGAAGCAAGGTGAGTTAAGTGTCACAACAACAGCAACATCAGTGGATCTGACTGCTTTACCGATGATGTTTACGTCAGGATTTGAAACCGTCAACCTTGGACAAACACTCAACCAACTGCGCTTCTGTCGCCCAAAGTATCCTACTGTCATGTTTGTCAGTCGTATAAATGTTTTAAAAGGTACAGGATTCTTGTATTCTTTCAGCAGTTCATAGTTAACCCTTCTGAAATGTAATGTTAATGCTTCTACACGTGCATTACAAATAGTCATTTTAACACTAATTACACATTTAATTGTAATTGCAATAACTGTGAAAACCAATATTTAGATATCTTTCCAAAATCCTTCAGTGCCATCATATATATAGCACTGTTGGATCATGGAAGCGAAGCAGTAGTAGCAGTAAACATGGATCTATTGACATTAGAGGTAACATCACGCAATACTCATCATCTACTGCAGGACCAAGCCCAATTAAGTCTGTCAAGTGTTTCATTCTGCTGTTTATTTATTACAGCTCAAGATTTTTTTTAGGATTTAGGATAGTTTTTGTGGTTTGAATCTGCTCTTGGGTTATGTCAGTTGCATAAATTAGTTGGAATATTAGCGTTTCTCATCTATATTTAGTCCATCAATATACCACACTTCAATATTTGTGATTGTTAAAGGCCTAAACCCAAATAAACACCAAGTACAACACCTGCCACTTTTTTATACAAAATTAGTAGCGACAAGTCAGGCAGAAAATTTGGACAAAATCAGATAAATAAAAAGGATTTCTTAAAAAAAAAAAAAAAATCTTGTGTCTTTCTTCGCTTGCAACGACGTAATGAAGTAGATAAATGAGTCAGCAGTGCGTGATTTAAGTAAACACTAGATCTCTCCAGAAACAGACTACACCTGGCAGTGATATTTGGTCTAAACAATAACTCAGTGAACCGTGGGGTCCAGCTTGTAACCGCTTGGCGCAGCTTTGATTGGTTTCGCCTGCCAAACACATAAAGTCGAAAAAGGCAACGCGGATGAATCTGCCTAATTGGTCAAGCTGTCGAGCTAAATTTAATAAGCAGAACAGGCAACCCATTCTTTCCATTGACAATATGTTACAGTGAGATGGATGCAGGTAAAGTGATACTAAAGGGACACTGGAATACTTTTCTCCTCCGCGAGTCTTATCTACTGATTCATCATTATTCTATGTTGCAATTAGATGTTACAGAATCTAATTTGAATGAATGCGGGACGAAACATTTGACGTATTATTTTACAGATTAATGAACCATAGCCTAACAACAATGAAATACTGAAATTATCTAATAGTCATGGAGACCAGCAGTGGTGGAAGAAGCACTCCATTCTTACTTAAGTAAAAGTACAGATACTGGAGCAAAAAAAAGAAAAAGTACAAGTAAAAGTGTTACATGAAAAGTATTGAACTACCCTTTTAAAATGTACTTGAAAAGTTAAAATAGTAAAAGTATTTTGTGCAGATTTTGAGGTCTAATAAAGCTTCAGATGTAGTGATTTTTCTAAAGATTTATGCTGTTTTTTGTTGAACTGAAAGAATAGAATAGATTTTTTTTTTTTCGCTGTTTTAATTTGTATATTTTTACTTGCTCAATTTGCTCAAACTACAGATGCGTTAAAAATAAACCCCTCTGTCTTTTCAGCAGGTCTCAGACAAAAATTTTAAACTTTAACTAAATTATTATTATTAAAGTACAGTACAGCCACCTCACCATTGTACTTCATTTCAGTACTTTACTACTTTTACTTTGTTCTGTTCCACCACTGGAGACCAATAGTAAGGTCAATTTGACACAGACAGAAAAGTGTCCCTATGTTTTGAATAGAAATAACACATTTTTGCTTCTAAAATCACCGCAATTCTTATTTTTTGCTCTGAACAATCACCATTTTCATTTGACTGATTAATCTTGACATTCCTAATTACAAATGCCATTTTTGCAAGCAAATTTAGATTCATGACTGCCAACTCTCAAAGACACTCAATCAAATATTACTGGATGAACTAGTCGCAGTGCTGGCCTCACCATGCGTACTAATATTAGCACTTGCTCTTAGCCGCCCGCTGAGCTCCTAACAATGTGGACTGCGGGCGAGCGCTGACCACATCATGTGAGAGGCAGCTGTATGGATTTTCATTTGAATAATTAACGCTTTCCAATTTCACACTAATGGTGGAGAGGTATCAAAATGGCATCATTAAGCTCTAATAGAGATTCATGGGTGAGTGGCACGGACATATTTTGTGTAATATTCCCTTTTCTCCGGCCCCCTTTCTCTTTTTCAACAGTTGTAGTGTATGAACTCCTTAACTCAATCCCATCATCTTTTTAATTAATAGCACAAATTACATGGCTTTGAATAGCATGTGCCTAAGGATGGGGGAGGACATCACTCTTTTGGTGGATTTTCCCATCCGTCCTTCCCTTGCCGCCGATGCCTTCCCCTACTATCATTACAGTGTCCATTTCTCACCTCCTCTTTTTTGTCTAACACTTGTCTACTATATTCTGTGCTTCTCTTCTTATCCATAGGTTCCAGATTGATGAAAGTCTAGCACCGTTGCCATAACAATTCTGAATTCAAAATAAAATCTTTTCCATCTTTGGAATGGGTAAAAGTTCTTAGAATATCGCCTCGGAAGCTGAAACTCATGCATTGATTCTTTGCAGCTGATGTCATCAACATTTTCGGGGCGACGAAGCTAACTAGAGGCACTGCTCGGTCTGAAGGTCTGAAGGTGTTTTAATTTGACCATAAACAAATGACTTGGCTGGAAGTACAACAGGCGAGCTGATTTGTGCTGTAAAGTCTCACACACGTACAATCACGGTCACGAGCTAGCTAGCATTAGTCAGTTAGTCACTCTCACCGTTTTGTTGAAAATCCTTGAATGCTCATATTGATCACAGGCTCTTGAAAAAGTGTTGCTTGAATAAATTTTTTCTTCAGTTTTCAGACCATTTTAAACCTTTTTTCGGTGTGTTTGCTAATGTGTGCTAATTGTGTCATCATGGTAACTGGTAACATTCCACCATAGAGATACATCAAAGATTTATCAAAACTTCTTAGGGATTGGGCCAACAAACGCGCTATACTAGTCTAATCTTTTGTTTCATGACCATAGACTGTATATATAAATGGACACAGCTAACATGCTAGCCACGTTCCAAACAGGAAGTGATCATGTGCACTTCCGGCTCCATCGACTCCAGTGGCTCCAATTCACTTTCTATCGAAAAACAGATGCACCTCTCTCTGTAACTACTGCTGTCAGGCTCGTCATTTTGCTCTTAAAATGTTTGTAATAACCCGCTATTTTGCCCATAAATCAAGAACATTAATAACAGATAAATCAAGTGCCTTATTTCCCAGAGGTTGCTCCCTCCAGCGTTAGCAACAGGTTTGATTGACAGCAGCACTAAGCGCCCGGTCCCGGCTAAACCATCAGTGCGGGCGGGAATATGGAATTTGGCTCCAAATCCGTCCCTGTAATTGCTCGCCTCGATGAGCACATGTGACTGGAGCTAAACGCCATGGATGACGTCACACTCACTTAGTCCACTTCTTTATAGACTCTATGTTCATGATGCAAGTAATTAGACAGATATTAACCACGAACCAGGTTAACGAATCTGGAATCTGCACAAATTTGACCATGGAATCCTGGCCTGTCTTCCAGCTCTGAATGTGATCTCACGTGAACCCAACCTCTTCAGCCTCTTCTTTCACTCTAACCCCTTCCCTCCATCTCCACCCAGACGCAGTTAGCTCATAACCTTGACAATACAAGACTGCGAGATGCTTTATTCCTTCAACCGGTTTGTCTCCATTTGAGGGACAGGTGCAAGGACTTGGCGAGCGTCCAAAGCGCCTAGTCATATGGGACTAGCTAACAGACGGAGAAAGCAACCACGGCCCGGGCAAAACAGAATTAAATACATTTTTTGTGGAACATAACAGCAACTGGAGCAGAAATAACCTAATTGCATCTCTTAAAATAAGTCTTGATTTTGCCGAGGACCTTGAGAACTGAGGGAAAAAAGAAAAATCATGTGGACTGATGCACGGGCAGACTTTTAAAGCACGCAGGCAAAAAGACCAGGTAATGGAAAAAGAGTCTTTGATTAGGGCTGCGATCAATAAAGAAGGCATATTATGTTTTTAGCATCAAACTATAAAATACATAGTAAAAAGCATCATTGATTTCAACTGATTTAATAATTGAAACAGGTCCACTGAATTGCTCCAGCCTCTAGGGGGGGCAAGCACTTAATTTTCAGTTATGTTTTATTTAGAGCCGTATTTAGAGCCGTCAATCGATTAAAATGTTTAATCCCGATAAATCGCGTGACTGTTCTGAGCGATTAATCTCACGTGAATAATACATTTTTCTACTTTTTATTGCTTACTTTACTTTACTAATGCCCTGTAAGCAAAAATACTAATACTAGAAATATGTTTTGTGAGTAATATCTTATATCTCATGCAGGTTTTACTGTAATAATGTGAAGAAGAGGCATTATTATCATTGATGCTATTGCTCGTCATCAGGTTCCATTCATTTAAACACTGCTGTGACTTTACATTTTCCACAATAACATGTTGTGTCGCTGCCTGACTCTTTCACAATAAGACTTTTTCTGAAGCGGGAATATATACGTAGACCTTTATTGTGTTAGAGCCACTAAGGAAGCGACATTTAAACATAGGAGCTTGCAGAAACTCTATTGTTTTGCTGTTGTTTTGGTTATTTCAACGTCATGAGAGGACAGACTATATTTCGATAACATGCCCTGGGAATGTAAAATCGAGACATGACATGGGAAATCAGCGCTTTTCAACAAGGATGGGATGTGCGCTGTGTTCGGATCCTCCTTTCCTGCCCTGTGTGCGCAAGGTAAACACACATGCACAAACACACACATGCACGCACACAGAACAGCGGAAAAGTCGACCAAAACCTGCAGAATTTGAGGCAACAGAGCCCAGTTTGACCTGATGCCCATCTCCTCACATTCAAGTTGAAGTTGGAGCACGCCATTAATTTACGTTTAACAATTGTCACCGTTAAAATGACTTTGCATTAACACAATAAAAGCACGAAAATTGACAGCCCTAGTTTTATTGTTGCAACATAACTGTGACATTTTGAACCCTGCACGTGTATCCCAGAATCTGTGTTTTTCTGGGCTTAATTTTCTCAACTTAATGAATGACTATACGTGATTACGCAAACAAACGTGCATGAATCAATCAAAATACAATGCAATACAACAAGCTAATGATGAGGGAACATTGTTATAATATGGTTGAAAATTCATCAAAGTCAATTTTGCATAATATTCCCCCTTTAAAATGAGGCCCTCAGAGGAGACCAATCCCTAATTAATGCTATAAACACCAACAGCCCGCAAACAGTAATCGTGCTAGCTCTACGCAACGTGACGATAAAACCATTCTTTGTTACTTATGTTCTCGCTAAGCCCATTTATTGCAATGGATTCTCGTGTTATTGTGTTGTCCAAGTTCTTCACGTCGCATATTATTACACAAGGAATCAAAAATGTATTATTATTATTATTTTCTTTAATTATTTTTACACTCTCTGTTAATGAGAAATGGTGAAAATTCTGCGGTGGCCAAACTTTTAAAAATGCTGTCACTCAACTTGTCATCTCCTGCAATTTAATAGTGTTGTTGTGTCCATGCTGCGGGTGAGGCTGGAAGCTAAAATGTCAATCACGCGCTTCTTTCTAAATGCACTGGACTAACAGAAAACTTCATTCAAAAATAACACACTTTTAGGCTTTTAAATGGGGTTTTTGGAGGAAAATAAACTCGGACTTGAAGAGCTGCACAAAGACAAGGTGAACTATGTAACTTTTCTGGTAGAAGGTCTGCTATTTGCTTGTCTCCAAGGAGATGTTATTGCTTTGCCTATCAAGTTACATTTTTCCCATGAACACGAGCATGTTACGATAAAAGGTCAGTTCAGGTCTGTGGAAAGGCAAGTCTGTTAACAGTTAAGAATGTATGTTTTTCAAGCAGTTTTTTTGGAGATGTGTACTTAGACCTGTCACAATAATTACTATATCAACTTATTGTTCAATATATTATAAATAATTTTTAAAGCTCAATATTTGTCGCAGGTACTTTTTCTTTTTTAATGTGGCCAATTTTTGATTATTTTTTCTGCAATATGATCATTTTTGAGCTGTAAAAGGTTGAAATATGAACCAAATTAACACAAACAAATTTCTTAAGTGTTATTCATGCATACAGCTCAACAATACTTAACAATATTGTACATGTAGAATACTTTTATGTGAATACTTTTACTTTAAGGTTTGGTTTCAATATTATCGTTTATCGTCTATATTGTCTTCAGCAATACATCGCATTCCAAAATGTGTTATCGTGGCAAAATGCTACAGATTCATCTATTGCCATACTGTGGAAAATTTCAGGTAAACCAATACAGTTTCCATGGATACAAGCAGGTGGCGCTCTTCCCACAAGAAAAGCTCCACAGCACACCTTTAACGAAGCTTAAAATGTTCTTTCAACAGGCAAATAACAGCGCACCAGAAAATATCTCATACATTCTACTTTCTACGCATCCCAAGCAACTGTACACAACTGTCACCGAACCCATCAACTTCGCCGACAATTTCCTCCTGTAAATCCAAAGCAAGATCCATCTTTGAAAACGCCTGTTATGACACCGCTGCCGACTTGTTGAAAAATATACGACAGCACGCCACAGTCATCTGAGGCCGGTGCCGCAGGGAGGGAGTGGTCAGTTGGCAGTGACTGATGAGATGACATTATAGGGGCAGAATCACACATGGGGTGGGATGGGGGAGGTGGTCACTGGGGTTGGGGGAGAGTAGGGGCGAATAAAGAACAAACGGAGTAATGCTCAGTGGCATTTGAGCAGGATAGGCGCGCGTTGGTGTGATGTATTGTCTGTCAGGGCGTCCACTCCCACACAAGGTCCGACCAGCCCGGATTGGGAGCGCTCAAGGGCGGAAAGCTACTAGGACCTGCTTAGGAGATTTACCGATAGCGGCGACTGGAATGATCTAGTGCGACGCAAGATTTTGAGTTGCTAAGATGTGATCAAATGGTGATAGAGGGTGTGAACGGGGAGGACTGGAGACAAAATCCAGTTGCGGATTGTGCAATTAATCAAGTTTTAATCATAATCGAGTGTCAGTCAAATCTTTTTAATAGAGATCTGCCGTCAATCTGCTGTCATGTGGTTTGGAGTAGATTTTACACTTTGGAAGAGGGAAATTGCCTATTTAATCTATTATGTAAGATAAAAAAAAAAAAAAAATAGAGATCAATATAAGAGAAAGAAAATATTTATTTATTTATTTAATTATTTTTTTCTATTTTTTGGTTAAATCAGCCTTCCCCAATATAATCCCATTAACAATTTATTATTTTTGGTGATATCGTCATACTCTGATTATGTGCTCGTCTGCAGCTCTACACTTTCTCCCACCCACTCCCCCTATTGGTCAGTCGACATCCTGCTCTGAGTGAGTGACAGCTGGGTTTAACCAATCATAGTGAAGCATGAATTCTCAGAAGAATCAGATATTTGTTGTTGTCACCTCTTAAATACGGTATACAGTTGTCCCTCACTATAACGCAATTCGCCTTTCACGGTCTCGCTGTTTCTTTGGTGAAATTTTGCATGCTTTTTTTTTTTTTTTTTTTACAGCATATGAACGTGCATTGTGTTGTGCGTCCTGATTGGCTAAGGGACTGTAGACAATTGTCCATCAGTCTCCTCCATGCCATGTCTCCTGTACAGTACAGAATGTGTTCAGACAAATTTACATAAATGTTGGATCGCAGTGTGACTCTGAAGTGCTGTATGTTTCCAAGTTTTCTCCGCGACAAAACCCACAATGTCGATGAAACGTTCTGCACCGACAAAGGCGCCTACAAAGGTTTGAACTTAAAGAGTGTTTAAACAAGAGAGAAATGTGAGAAAAGTTTATGAAGTGTGTGGTGAGGCATTTTACAGCCTTTAAACATATATAATAATTGTAAAAAATAAAGATGATACTTTGCGGATTTCGCCTATTGCGGGTTATTTTTAGAACGTAACCTCCGTAATAAACGACGGACCACTGTAAAGCCATTTCCTGTATGGATTTTGGTAACATTCCAATGGTGTAGATACGACAAACATTGGACGATCGGTTAGTCGCAGGTCTCCAAACACAAAAGACACCAGTCAATCTCTTACTCAATATCTGGTTGGCCTTTCCTTGTGGACACAGCAAAATAAGTGGTGAGTGAATTTTGTATTGATTTGCTGGATGTTATTGTGCCCATCTGGAGTTCAATGCTTTCCCAATATGTCCACCTTAGGGACAAGCGCAAGGTGTTCATTAAACCATTGTATCCTCACATTAATTCACTTGAGAAGATTTTGATTAAAAAGCAAAATTAACCCAACTTAAGCAACTCTAAAGAAGTGTAACTTATGTGATAATGCACTCTTTTTGACAACCCCCACCATTATAAACAAAGAGGATTGGTACCCGAGTTTTACTGTCTTCAAAACATGAAAAACACACTAGTTTATTTTAACCTTTCTGCATTGCTAATTATTCACCATGATGAGTTTATAAGCTCATTTCACAGCTTTCAGAGGCTAAAATGGTCACCTTTTATATAACGCTTTTCCACGTTCCACGCTTTACATCAAGGAACCATTCACCCATTCATACATCAATGAATTCTAATTACTGGGGACTACGTGGGTTAAGTGTCTTGCTCAAGGACACAACAACAGCTTTCATCGATGGGAGCTGGAATCGCACCGCCGACCTGTGCTAATCTGACCGCTCGACCACTGATTTATGTTTTATGTCGAGCGATGCTTTATAATTAAATGCAGATGGCACAGAGTGAACGGTCTCATTTCTTCAACTGCTTATACAAAACATATGTATTGGGGTAAAACAAACACATATTGCTAAACTAAACACACACACACAAAAAATCAGGTATATATATGTATTGCCGCGTTAAGACAGAGCATCTGCTGTAAAAAAAAAAAATGAACTGAATATGAAAATTACTTAACATAATAGGAGACATTTGATTTGCTAGGCAACCCTTGAAAGCCAAAGAAGCCAGTTAATAGAGCTGCATAAAAATTAGCATCCAATAAGCTAACGGACATTAACTCCCAACCTGGCCGCACAGGTGGTGTTTACTTTCAACGTGCCCACTGCGTAACTGCCCTTGTAATGACAATGCTTTATATACCCAAACCTCAACGTTAGCAATCGCCACGTTCACTGCATCAATTTCCCCCAGTCCTGCCAGCGTACAAGAAGAGAACGCGAGTAGCAGGTGCTTAGCTAAAGTTGCCAAAACAATCTAGCGCTTTATTCGATTAGGACCACCCCCACCCCTCCCGTGAACCCCGCTAGGTGAGTTATTATTAGCAAAAGGAATTAAAAGCCAATTAGGATAGCTGGAAATGAAACTGACTACACGAATTAGATGGCTACAAGGTATGAGTTAGGGATTACACTGTTGAAATTGGATGTGATAGCGTGATTATATGCTCTGGCTTAGCTCTCCCGAATTGTGCGCCATATCTGACAGGGCTGAGCCGGATCCCACTGAGCAAAGCAGGATTTTACATTGTCCTTATTAGCTACAAACAGTGGGGGGAACCGTTGGGGTATGTATAGCGACAAGCCGCCAGCAGGATTTTCCCTTTGTTCTCTTTGAGTCTGTGGTGGCCTCCCAGCTCCTGAACGGCACAGATGAAGGTTAGTTTAGATAAAAGTGAGGAGGACAAAGGGATGGGTCATTATCCCGTATGACACCATCGGTTTGGCGTCACATGGTTTGACTGGCCACCGGCTAGGTTCAACTCTCCACAGATATTGGCGTAGATGATTTTGATTACTGATGTAGCCTTTATTTCATTTGATATATATGTAGACCACAATGGAGATAGTATGGTAATCATTTCGATGTGACGTTCGAGAACAAGTCGGCTCTTTGAACGGTTCCTTAACGTGAACATTTGGAGCTGGATCTAATTTTTTAAACAAACCAAATCTTTTTCGTTCCAATTTTTATGTATTTTCTATTGATTAACGCCAAACCAACACAAGAAGAGCTTTGTGCAAATATATATTATTCTAATGCAATTTTTTATTTAGATTTTCATAATTTCGGAGGGTAAACACACTCCCACTCTCAGTTTGAACCATTTTAAACTAATCTTAGCCTTGGTCCTAGCTGAAAGTTCCATCACTAACTGGAACTGGAGCTGTGTTCTGTCTGTGTTTGATTCATTTAGGACAATGCAGAACTGTGGAAAAGTAAAGTTATTGCATGTAGGGCTAGATGTAAATGGAGTTAAATAATAAAAAATACAATAAAAATAACTATAAAAAGGAAAATTTTCATGATTAGGTAACGTAAGATAAATATTCATCAACATAAAACAACCACTTTGCTTTCCACAGTATTTTTTGCGCAAATCCAGCAATTTTTTTTTTTTCTTTCAGTGTAGTTTTGATTTTAGGACCACAATCACTGAAAAATGATATGCCAATCAATTTTCTTATTTTTTTTTTATTTATTTATTTATTTTTTTCTGGAGCACACAGTGGAATAAGGGGCTGCACAAATATAGTAATAGTTATTTAGGTACATAGTCTCCTTATTTATTCATGAAAGTTTTGCCTTCCACAAACATAATATGAAATGTATAGGATTCTTGTAATTAGTTTAGCAGAACAATCTGTGAAAACTTCCTACTCTTGGATGTGTTTAAATGTGCACTATGTAAAAAATGTAAAACCCCAATTTGAATTAAAAAAAAAAAAAAAAAAAAAAAAAAAAAAATCTAACCAAAATGCTGCTCAATGGGTACATTTTTACATAGCGCTTTTCCATTTTTAAAGGCACTCAAGGCACTTTACATCAAGGAATCACTCACTCTTTCACACATTCATACACAGGTGGGTTAAGTGTCTTGCCCAAGGACAAAACAGCATTCATCTGTGGCAGCTAGAATCGAACCAATAACCTGTGGATCAGTGGATATGACCGCACAACCAATGATGTTTACGTCGAGAGCAGGATTCGAACCGTCAACCTTTGGATCAATGGAAAAATACTCTTAGGACACTTAGATTTTTTTTTTTGTCATTAAAAAATCTGCTATATTGCAAAAATGTAATTGCGGGTGGTTATGGTATAGCATTAAATTCATTTCATAATCATCACAGAACTTATAAGACTAAGAGTAGCTTTGAAGTGGGACAAAAAGTGGTATTTCTTCCACTGTGGCATTGCAGTACATTTGCATTTTGGTGACTAAGCAAAAAGGGCAGAGCGCAAAAGTCATTTCTGAAACACAGTGAAGCCAAAACCTGACTTTTTGAGAACTTTTATCCACAAAAAACCCCCATCACTCTGAAAGCAACGCAGGGAAGAACTATCCAACAACACCAGCTACGCCCTGATGAACTGCAGAAACACGCTTTGATATTAGGGCAAAGGGACTCATTGACCTTCTTTAGCGCTAAGGCACGGAGAGGATCCATGTCTAACAAAATTAAATGGAGCAAAAAGGTAGCAGAGGATTTCATGCACAACAAGGTGTACGCAATGTCAAGGTAGAGGGGCGGGGCTGAGACAGATGTCAGCCAATGGAGCGCGGGCATGTTTATGAGTGATCATAAAGACGGTTCTGCCAGGAGGTAGCCTTAGCAATCTGAAAAGTGCGTGATAAAACAAAATGCATTTCAGTTAATTAGAATTTGAATTTTAGGCTGTGTTACGCTGACAACTGTGTAAAGATTTGCCTGGGTTTACAGTGGTTTATCTTACATGTACACGTATGTTAATTATATGTACTTTATTCTTACTCCAGGTTTGCACAAAACTGTCAAAGCATATTTCTAGTGTCGGAACTGACTCACTTCGCTAGCAATGGTAATAAAGCGTTTCTGATGAGGGGTATTTATGTAAACTCACAACAAAAAGGTCCCGTATTTCATTCCTGGACTTGGTGTGGGAATTTGCATGTTGTTCCTTGCCTGTCCAGCCATAACCAAACGCTTTGACAAAACTTTACAGAGACGAGTGGGTCTGGTACTGTATCCTGTCTCCCCGATTCCAGAAGTCATGATTGACAGGTGGATTAACCAATCAGTGAGATGCATGCTCAGTTTGTGTAAAAACAAACATGGTGGCTGAGGTAAAAAAAAAAAGGGGGAAAATAACCCAAAAGACTGAGAGACACTGTGGGTTTCTGCAGAATCAACAATCAAAGCACCAAACTCATAAAAGAAGTTATGTATTTTGTTCTGAACGATCACAGAATTTTGGAAAGGCGATGTCTTGGGGATTTGAGCGATACGTGATACAAATTGAATCGTCCCAAGTTAAGATGGAGTTTTCAGACCTTTCTGGATTCAAACAGAATGTAGAAGGAACTAGTTGGTCAGGTAATGCTTTCTCCATGTTCCTCCAGCATCAAATTCCTCCAGCTTGTTTTTCCTGACCAAACCAAGCGCATTGAAAGATCCTAAAAGATATATTAACACACTAGGCCTGTCACGATAATTACTGTACTATATCGACTAATTGTTCAATATAAGAAACCTGGAACTCTACATTTTGGAGCTCTATATTTATCGTGTGTACAGTTTCTTTGTAAAAGTGGTAAGATTTGGGGTATTTTTCTTTTGTAAAAGTTGAAATCTTGAAAAGTTTTGAGCTGTAGAGGGTTGAATAAGTCAATTTTATGGCTAATTACTGGTTCATTCTATTTATTTGCTGCAGCTCAGGCCTTTTAATGAGACTGTATTTAAAATTGGTTTACAGGGACTATCTGCATTATTGTAATTGTGTCAGTGGCAAAAAGTGGGAGTACATTTCTGCAGTAACATATGCTTCGAAATGTGTTATCGAGGCAGGCCCAGCACACACTAAATCAAACGTAACAGTATAAGTCAGACAATTCACCCTCGTCGTCTTTGATATCACTTTACATCCTCTGCTTCAAATAATTATTCCGTCTGCAGCTCATATTAATATAAGATGGATTGCCCCTCACCGTGACATTGCCACACAGGGAGTTACAGCACTTCTCTTCCATTACAATTGATGGACCGTATCAGATCGCAAATTAATAAAATCAATATTGTATCTACGGCGTACTCCTATCGATTTAGCACACTCCAGCGGCATTATGAACGGAGGATCTGATTGTACGATCGACAGGGCTTAAAAAGATATGAAGACGAGAGCTGTAATTCAAACCAAACGCTCCCCAGGCAGCAGACAGATAAAAGGGCATTGCTCAAGGTAAAGACGAGGCAAAAATCATATGAAGAATGCAGACGTGTGTGAGAGAAAGCGCTAAAATGAGAAATAAAATAATGTGTGGGTGATTATTATAGCAGCCAATGGAGTCTAGATAAAGATACTCCACTGACACTTGAGTCCTTCTCAACAGGAACTGTCTGAAAGCATGTACTGCATAGTGCACCTACAAGTAAGGCAATATCCAATACCATAGACTGTAAAAAGAAGTGGACTAAGTGAGTGTGGCGTTCGGCTCCAGCCAAATGAAGCTCATCGAGGCTAGCAGTTATACAGGCGAATTTGGGGCCTGAAATTACGATTGCAAGTATCATAGAGCCATCAACCAAAGAGCCAATCCGGAGTGAGGTTGTTGTAGGTTGTTGAGGTTGTGAGGTTGTTGTAGGTGCTTCTCACTGGCACCGCTGTTCTCAGCATATAGTAGGTACTTAGCAATGTTCATATCTTGATTCACAGACAAAAAAGCCACACACAAAAAACACCAGGATCACGTAGAGTGTGTTAATATGAACTTTTAAAGAACAAACTGACGAAGCGGACAAGAGAGGTCATGTTTCCAAGATGGCGCAACATACAGTCGCCCTGGTGGTTTAGATTGCTATGTGATGTGTGTTTTTGTGTGTATATCGTGTGTCAGTGAGCTCTTACACCCGTGAAAAGCTCTTAAACATCAGAACATATTTGTAGCATTGACATTTTAGAATATCTGCACTAAACTGGACACTTTATAATGCCGGTTACCTTAATAAGCCATGTTTGAACTGTTATGTTATGATGTTGTTGTAAATATTTCCCTCTAAGTATTTTATTTTATTTTTAAGCGTATCTTTTTTTAACTTTATGCATGCGCTTATTTGTACTTATTCACAGTTTTTACGTTGCACTTTATCACCAAAGAGAGTTCCTACTTTGTAAGCTGCGTTCACTGACAATGGCAATAAAAGTCTTCTGATTCTGAGACAGACGGGTGACAGTTTTTCAATAGAAAGTGAATTGGAGCCAGAGCCGATGGAGCCGGAAGAGCCCCCATGCCCGCTTCCTATTTGGAACGCAGTGGCTAGCAGGTTAGCTATGTCCATTTTTATATACAGTCTATGTCTAATATCGAAAATTAGTCATTTTTTTTAAAATTGTCAATTGCCTTGACCATTTCATCATTTAAAAACCCATCTAAAGTACTTCTATATTAAAAGTGCACTACGGAGTTTTTCAGGCAGAGGGTCCTCCACCTACTTATCTAAATGCAGCTGAATAAAAGCAGGTTTTCGGGCAACAAAACAATATCATACTACAGAACATTCCACGCAAAGCAATAACATCTCCATGGAGACGAGCAGATGGCACCCTCCACTATCAAAAAACACACACAGTGCACCTTTAACCTACTAAAACAGCATTATATTTACCACTTTAAAATCCTAAGGTAGCGCATTCATCAATTAGTGAGTGATCCTGACAGTGCTTAAGTCCCTTTGTGTTAATTTGAGGTTGAAGATGTGAGCAAAACAAGAGGATAGCAGTTGCGGCTGTGCGAGTGAAGGCTTGTGAAGTCTTGTGCAGGAGAGGAGGGGTCATGGGTGGCTGCTTCCCCCATTAGACTCTCAATCCCTTTCTGTTTTAGCAGCTTTGGTTAAGTGACTAGTGTTAAGATCCCCATTCACACTCAAGCTGCTATTCATCAACCCAGACTTTGCATGGCTAATGGAAGTACCCAATTATTTCTAACCAATTAGCAAGAAAACAGCCTAGCAACTTGGGGATATTTTAGTATTGGCTGGTTCAAAGTTACTCATTGTAGTCCAAAAAATAAGAACATACACTTCGCTATCACACCCAGCTATAAATGTTCTCCAGTGGCTACGGACTTGCAGACTTTGGCCATTGCTTAATAAACGCCTACATTACTTCAACACCGTGTTTTCATCCATTGCCAGACGCGTTTTGAAGTTACAAGAACAATCCGTGAAATAGCTGTTTGTTTTCTAGCTGTGTTGCTAAGCGTCAACCTTGATATGACAAAGCTACAGGTCCCGAGATGATAGAAGGGCGTCTTTTACTCCACGCTTAAAAGAAATGATTTAGAACGTTGACACTTTTCGATCCTATTTG
This sequence comes from Periophthalmus magnuspinnatus, assembly GCF_009829125.3. Lineage (NCBI taxonomy): Eukaryota > Metazoa > Chordata > Actinopteri > Gobiiformes > Gobiidae > Periophthalmus > Periophthalmus magnuspinnatus. Next base: position 21,704,469 of record NC_047143.1, read on the forward strand.
AAGAATTTCATGATGAAGATTTTTATTATAATTCAAAAGTCAGCGATGCCAAACCTGTTTCCGTGCACATATCTGATTCAAAGTTGCAAATGCTTAGCCACCCTATGAAAAGGCAGTTGAGAACTATCCAGCTCCCCATTATAAACTTTATAATAGCTTTATATTAGCATCATAATAGTGTTGTCATGGTCGCTAACATTTCCACCTCCTATTTGATAATAAGGAAAAGGCTTGATACACGATACTGACTTCTTCTTTTTACAATAGAATATAATTTTCAACTAAAGAATAATAGCAGTTTCTTTATTAAATATGACCAGGAGGTTATTCACTAGCTCAAATCATGTCCATATTTCGGATTATTAATGTTCTAAGATGTATTAAAGATATGGCGGTGCTGTCTAAACTATGTTAAATGCATCCATCTGTATCATCCACTGTAACGCCTACCAGTGTGTGGCCTTCCACTTCGGATACAAGTTGGTACAAGATGTGGCCCTCGGTGAAAAAAACAGCTCGCACACACCTGCCTTATACTAACTACACCTTGAACTATCTTAATAAAGGCTTAATTCATAAAGAATATAAAATGTTTCAGGCTTACTAACGACAGTAGCTTAGTTGGTTGAGTGTTTGTTCACTGATCTGAAGGTTGGCGGTTCGAATCCCACTCTCGACGTAAGCATCATATGGTTGCGTAGTTAGATCCACTGACCCACTGGCTGCTGGTGTGATTCCAGCTCCCACAGAAGAATACTGTCGTTGTAAAGAGCTTTGAGTGGATAAAAATGTGACAGTTTACCATTTATCATACTTAATTAAGGGTTATGGTTAGAAGTTCTAATTAGTTAGTACAGTATATTCTGATCTATGTTATAACGTTGTTTCCTCATCAAAAACATACCTGGAGTTGTGTTTTGTTTCATTCGCACAAATTTAACACACAAATCCTGCATATTTAGCCATTTTCTCAACCTCTCAAACACTCTGTTCCACCTTGTGATGTCATGAGGTGATACAGGAAGTGCTCTGTCTTTAAACTCCATCATAGAACTTCTTCAGAATCATTTGGATAATTTCAGCTCTGGATTTGCCAGTCTCTACTGAACAGAACTTAAAAGGTAGATGTTAACTTGAAAACTCACAAATTTTCAAATCACTTCATGACATCACAAGGTGGAACGGAGCATTTTGAGCTTTGGAGATGTAGACAGACTGATACTAAAGCGTTACTGAAACATGTGTGAATGAAACAAAACACAACTCCAGGTATGTTTTTGAGGAGGTAACAGCATTATAACGTGGCGTAAAGCTCTCAAGAGTAAATTTTGCATAATATAGGACCTTTACGTAGTTACTAAGACTGAATAATTTAAAATAACCTATTTGTTCCTTATGATGTATGTCTTTCTTCAGGCTAATTAAGGTGTAGTTATTAAAAAGTGTTACTATACTCTTGACAGCCCTAATAGCTACGCAGGCAAAGGATAGAATCTAGGTCATAATTAAAAAGCCATGTAATGAACGCAGTGAATCTCGCGTTGTTGCAGTAGTAACAGTGACCAGCAGCTGAAATAATTTTACATTGTGATGTGAAATTTGCAATATCCTGGAGGAAAATGGTCAGAACCAATCAGGGCAAAAAACATAGTAATGACAAACCCACTACTTTGTCAGTAATAGCACACGAAATATCACAAATTTGCTGGTAATTGCTTTTGGAGTCCATCTAGCCAAAATGCACTTCCTAATGGAGCATAGCAGTTTCCATATTTGTGTGTTTTTTGACTGTTAGCTTGCTTCACGTCAAGGGATTGCGTTTTTTTACATAGCGAGAGCGAACACTGGGAGGGCGAGATAGGAGAATGCGTGAGCTGAAGGTAGCCCAGTTATAAAAGATCCATCTGGCGGCTCTGGATCACAGGTAGAAATGATTTGACTTGAACACATGAAAGCAGCAGTGAGGGAGCCGTGCAAGGACATAAAAATGTGAAAAACAGACTTGAATTGGGCTTATTAGCAATACTAAAACTACCCATGACTGAAGTTTTCCACTTTTATAGCGGAATAAGGGCGATTTTTGGCAAGGTGGGGTGTGCGTCTTCTTCCTAAAAGGTCAATTTAACACAATGAATTATGTCAGAGGGCTGTTTCCTCTGCCCGTATTTGAACTTCCTGTCTGCTGGCACATCCTTTAACCCCATGCTGCGTCTTCTCTTCCCAGTCCAAATGTTTCCACTAACGTTATATGAAGCCTGACAGCGTTTCAGCTCTCCCCCACTGGTTGCACTAATTAAATTTGTTTTATTTACTCTTTAGAGATACTGCACTAGTCCTTCTGAAAATTTACTGCGAGCTAGCCAGAGTCAGTGTGAACCCAAAAAACGTTTGGCTACAAAAGGTGCACGGAAATGGCAGAAGCTGAGACAACACTTACTTAAATTAAACGTATTTTGTGGCTAAATCCAATAATTAACTTGTCTATTCGTTTAGAGTACGGCACAATTTACTGGGGAAAGGTAAACGGTAAAACGGTAAATTAGCTTAGATATTACGCAGTCGTATTTGGTCAACACTCTCATTCAAATATTCAAAATGTTGCACTGTGTAACTTTTTTGGTAGAAGCTTGTATCCATGGAAATGCTATTGTTATTGAAGCGAAGACTGTCTATACCACTCCACTCTGCTAGGGGGCGATATGCATTTGTTTGCCGCTGACCCGAAATGTTCTAAAGTATGGCATTAAACATAACTGTATTGCATTTACAACCAGCTAGACTTCATGTACGTAGAAATGCTTAATGCCATACTGTGGAACATTCTAGGCAAAGTAATAACACCTCCATGTTATGTGAAAGCTCCATCAGAAAAGTTACATAGTGCACATTTAATTGGTGTCCAACCCTGCATTTATGGATTTATCATTTATTTTAAAATCCTGACAACCAATATTTATATATTTTACTGTCAAACAAAACTGGGGAAAACTGGGCGTCCAAGCAACTACAATAAATAAATAAATACATGTAATTATAATCAGCAACAACTTAATAGGGAAGCAGGGTGGCCGTATACTTTAAGTCCTCAAAAATACCTGCTTTGTTTTTAATGCACCACACACAACGCCACCAGATATTTAAAATAACATTAAATAAAGCTACTCCACTGCTCAATTGTTAAACAGCAAGACATCCTGTATTATTAATGACCATAACTCACAAATCCAAACATCAATTCTCATATACCCTCATGCCAACTCCACCTCTCCCATACATCTCTACAAAACAGAGCACAACACACAGTCCTTCACACATGTCCTTTGCCCTTTTTTTTTTTTTACTTCTGAAAATTGCTTTGCTTTTTTCGTCTTCATTTTTCGTGTCTTCCCTTTCTATTCCCCTATTACTTGCACACAACCGCACACACACACATCTATACCAATTCTGGCTCCACCCCCCCAATTCTCCCCTTTTCCCATTTTCTTTTTGCACACTATCACTGTGTGTATATATATATATATATATATATATATATATATATATATATATATATATATATATATATATATATATATATATAATAAAAATACATAAAAATAATTAATTAATTAATAATAATAATCATAATAATAACAATAATAATAATAAAAGGTTATCTGATGATTATCAGAATTGATGCCATGACACTACATACTATCGATTTTAGTAAATACATTTACTAAAATTGATATTTTATATTTTTATATATTTATATTTTTGTTCATGTCTGATTATATTCTGCTTTTATTTGCTATTTTCTGCATATTACAGTAACCACATTATCCTCACTCAGTGTTTTGTTTTTTGTTTTGTTTTAGTTAAAAGGTTTGTCAAATAACGTCTGAACAGCAAAATCAACTTATTTCTTTCTGATTATAATCCCTCTGATTACCCATGTCAGATTTTGTGTATTACAAGTCATTTATATAATCTTACAGGTCCAGAAATCAAATCATAATCCGATTTTGATGAGCATGTAACTGCCTGTAAACAAAGCTTCTGCAGCTTCCTTCTGTTGAAAAAAAGTCATTAGGTTTAGCGTAGAGTTGAGAAACAGAGTACGTACTGTATGGGACACATTCATATTGGACTTCAAGATATTTGTAGGTCCCGGGACAAGGATCTGGAAACACATCAGGTCCAGCCACAACTGCACACTGCGTCCGGTTGTTACATCTGGAATACACAAAAACATGTACAAATGTTAATTACAGGTTAAATATATGAAATAATCAGTTTTGCTTATAAAAAATACTACACAATTGAGATGTTATTGCTTCAGAATGTGGCATGGTATTGCATTAAACTAAACCTATCACCATGGAAACAAGCAGGTGACACCGGACTCTTTTTTCAAGGTCATACAAAATGTAAAGTTGAATATATATGCAAGATCAGACAAGCAGGTGCTCTGTTTGGAAAGTTACACAGCGGCATTAACGAGGGAAAAAGCAAAAAACAAAACAAAAATTAGAATACGGTAACGTGATTAGAATATGCACGCTCCGATTTACTGGGGAGTTTGGGGAGGCTCACCCATCTATGCAAGTTTTATTCATTGCATAGTCTAGCTTGCACATACATACATACATATTAATACAAGCCCCACAACCTCGCATTCTCGCACATCGTTCCTTCTTCAATATTTTAAAACCATACTACAAAACAAACTACATATTGATTTGCCTGCAATCTGTTGTTCAAATTTCAGAAAACAATCAGAGTTGGAACAATCATGATAATTTTAAATAATGGAAGAAAACCAGTGAAAGAAAGTAAGCGCCATGTGCATTCAAAGCCGTTGTTTTGTTTTTGCCGTTCACCGTGGTAAAATGTAAGAGGAGGTAGCGTAACCAGACGTCCATATTTACCTGGGACGATCTCAGTTTTGAGCCCTTGTCCCAGCAGATTGATCCAAAACCAGTGATTTGTCCCAGTTTTACACAAGAAATGCCCCAGATGTCCCCATTTTTGACCAATTTGATCCCTGCTAACAGTAAAGAGGGGAATGTGCTGTCATTTGTTTAGACAAAATACAGAAAAACCTGCTTGAAAATGGCCAGAACACAAAAATATGTACTTAACTGAACTGACTGAAGTCTCTCAGATCACAAACTGACTGGACTGTAACAATTATTAAATGTATGTATTGTATATGTTCAGGGAGTATAGATAAAAAAATAAAATACATTCAAAATAAATTAAAAAAGATAAGAAAATGAAAGGAAAAAAAATGGAACCTCACTGTTTAAAAAAAAAAATTCTTCAAATGTTTTCACCCTTTCCCTCTTATTTTTTCATTTCTTTTTTGTTTTGTTATCGCTTACCTACCCACACACACATGCACACAGACACACACCACCAACAACAACAAAAATAATAAAAATAACAAATCATTTTTGTCATATTGCCCAGCCCTAACTGATATATTATTATGTTATATGGAATATTAGATTAAAATAATGTGTCTAACCACTAACAAATCAGCATTTGTCGGGGGTAAACAGTGACTTCAATGGCCTCTCTAATTTGGTAGAGAGATATTGAAACTCATTTCTCCACACCAGCACAAATGAAGACATCTAGGTGGTCCATCAAAAATATTTTCTAATCAAGGCGGAGTAATTTTGAGATAATTATTGTAATTGGTTAATAAATGGCATCATCAAAGCCAAATAGAAAAACGCAGTGATTTTGACACCACCTTGTTGTTGAGGCAGTGCATGGCTGGGGCGAGGAAGCATGGTACAGGTTGCTTAGTTATTACAACATGATAGATGACTCTGGGTGGAAGCGTCTGGGGAGGGGTGACACGCAATCAAGCCGGTTGCCAGATCAGCTACCTACGTGAAATGTGAATCTTCATTAAAAACACAATTACAGTGCGGCTGGTGTGCTCGGGTGCCATTTTGTTTTTGGCAGTCATCAATCAGAGGCGTACTTCATATGCACGGAGAGTCTGGGTGCCACACATCATCTCAGCACTCATCTCCTAACATTAACTCTTAAGCGCTTTGACAAGTATTGATCTAATTGTGTGTTTGCGAAATGAAAGACAGGATATGAAAGTTGAGTTACGTTTCAATTTGAGTTGCAATTGTTTTGAAGGGCTTTGTAATACCTAACGGCAATTATCCAGCAGCGTAAACTAAGCAGACATGTTTACCCGAGTCAACTGAAGTATTAAAACATCATTTATGGCCTTAACAAAGCATGGAGATTAACTTAGCTAAAAGATATTTAAAAATATAATATAATGATTCAGGTTTAGTAACTATTTTACAGTCCTATATTACACAAAATGTATTCTTGTGAGGTTTAAACCATTTTATAATGCTGTTACTTCATCAAATACATAACCAGAGCTGTGTTTTGTTTCATTCACACATGTTTGAGTAACCCTGCATTAGTCTATTTACGTCTCCAAAGCTTAAAATGCTCCGTTGCACCTTGTGATGTCAAGAAGTGGTAGTTTTCAAGTTAACAGCTTCCTTTTACCTTTAATTCAATAGAGATTAGCAATTCCAGAGCTGAAATCATCCAAATGATGCTAGTGAAGGTGTATGTCAGGCATGCCCAAACTGAGGCCCGGGGGCCAAATGCAGCCCTCAGACCAATTTTTCTTGGTCCCCAAGCTCCCAGGTGAATTGGCCCATATTGCCTTAAACAGTACTTTTTACTGTACATTTCTGAAAAATATACTTTAACAAGCTCATCTCAAATATGTTATGTGTTGAACTGAGGATGTGAGCGTGAATACAGGTCTAGTGGTTCAATCTAACTTGTAATAATAATGCTGATTTGAAGTATTCACTGTGCTGGCGACCAGTCTATGCCCCTCAATCGGCCCTCGGCTTTGTCTGTGTTTTATATGTGGCCCTTAATGAAAAAAGTTCGGACATCCCTGGTGTATGGAGTTTAAAAACACAGTGGCGCACTTCCTGTATCACCCCATGACATCACAAAGTGGACCAGATTGTAAGAACTCAGCCTAAATATGCTGCGTTTGTGCATTAAAACCAAGTGAACCATGTGTGAAAGAAGCGAAACACAACTCCAGGTCTGTTTGTGATGAGGAAACAAAAGTAAAAATCAGAAAATAGCAAAATATGGGCTCTTTATGTAACAATCTTGAACACTCCTCTAATTCCTCCATCTACAACCATTATATCTCCATAAGGTATTTAGCAACCAGCGTGGCAAATGGCACTGTAAGCTCGCTGAAGGTCAAGGCGGGGTCTGACACCATGATTCATACAGCACAATTAAAGGATTCTCTACACCTTAATTAACATTGATTATATGCTGACTAATTCATCGAACCAGTGAGGGACAAGCAAAGAAGGAGCCCTCCATCTCATTCTGAGTCGGGCCCCGTAATGAGATATGGTCTACTGCCTCGTTCCTATCAACTTTATGGGTTCATGAACCAAGCATGTCACTCCCCTCTCCTCTGCTGTTTACCCCTACTCAGCTGTCTATGTGAGGAGTTAATTTGCTGCTAGTAAACGCCAGTCAAATAAATACAGGGGTCAAGGATTTCAAATGTACAAAACCATTACAGTGACAGCGTTTTTCGCAGTTTCTCGCAAACCTTGATTTCGATCTCGTTTGGTCTGTTTAGGTCAGAGCTTTGGTAATCAGAGGGTGCGAAGGCAAGTTAAGATTAAGTGTCACTTTGAATTAGATGGATGCGAGAGGATGAGTACGGGGAGAGAGAGGGAGGAGAGCGTAAAACAATAGAGAGATACGCGGGATTCACATGATGACTTGTGATGTATGAAATATGAAGGGCTTATTCAGACAACACAAGCCACTGGAACGTCAATACGTCAGCCGCGTTCTAGCAGTAAACGGATTAGCGCTGAAGGGAATGCGTTGATCAAGAGTTTTCATTCAACTGATCTGGACTTTTTAACGCAAATTAAAACGGATTGCAATGTGAATTTTTTTATTATAAATGAGACGGACTTTTAATCATTGCCATTTGACACAAATGTTCCGAAAAATATCAGATTTATTCTTCCAAAGTTTGAACTCTAAAACAAAAAAACACATACAAAAAAACCCAACAAAAAACAAAAAACAAGCTGATCAGACAATAGGAAATGACAGATAAAAAAAAAAAAATAATAATGATGATAATAATGATGATAATAATGATAATGATAATAATAATAATAATAATAATAATAATAATAATAATAATAATAATACTAATAATAATAATAATAATAATAATAATAATAATAATAAAACTGTAAACCAATCACAAGTTCAGAACTGTAAACCAAATAGTCAAGAGGTAAATGCTCAACTAATCCAATTATATTTTTACTGCATTTTATTACTATTGTATATTGTTATATAATAGTTGTGATAGCATATTGTTGTGAAATTAGGTTCGGACAATAAAACACAAACATTTCAACATGTCCTCCTTTTTTACCAATATATTTTTGTATTTTAGTGCCAGTCAAACCAACTGTAAGATTTCATGCAAAGTAATGTTTAACCGCCTCCACTATGTAACCTGCACTTGTGTCACTAAAAGCTTTTTCCACAGACAAGAACAAAGAACAGAACAAATCATGCACGAGCTAAGCTACTACCAAATCTGCGGCATTAATCTGCGTTTTTAATAACTTCCTCTTGAGAGATTAAACATTATAATGTGTATTTACTCTGGATTGTCAAACTTAATCCCAGCCTTAACATTTATCTTGGCCCACTTTTCCGAAAATCTCTTTTATGACTGCTGTGCACTTTTACTTCAATGCACTGACCATAAATAACTGCTCATCAGCTTTCCTACGCAGCTGTCCTGAAGGCACCCGGGTACGCTCAGCAGAATCCGACAAACTCAAAATAAGGGGAGAAATAATTACAATTAAATGTATTAAGCTCCGATCGATGGCGGTGCGGGAGGAGGCAGGGAGACGGAAGAGTGCGCCGCATCACCTGCCACACAACAGATTCACAACGACCAATTAGAATCAGAGCCGGATCAGTTGGCTCGAACGTTGGGTTTGTTTTTTGGACTACGACCTGAAAACAAGACCGCAGTGGGGTCAAATGGAAACGGGGATTTGCGTAGGTGGAGTACGAGCTAGGATACATCTGAAAATAATGGATACTAAAACTAGTATTGAAGCTAGATACTCATTTGAGCAAGTATCGATACTAAAATAGTCACATTCACAGCACATAAATGAATCTGTAGAACAAGTATAAGATCACATAGACACATATACGCCCATGGACTATTATGAAACCTGTAGTACAAGCTGGTATTGTCAAAAGTATCGAAAATCAGACACAACTCGATGCTAAAACTAGTACTGAAAGTAGTATCGAAGCAAGTATGAGATGACAAAGACTAGTACAGTGGTCCCTCGCTAAAATGTGGTTCAACTGCTGTTTTGCGGATTTTTTTCGTGCAATTTTGCGTGCTTTTTTTTACAGGATAAAAACGGGCATTGTGTTCTGCGTCTTGATTGGCTAAGGGACCGTAGACCATTGTCAATCAATCTCCTCCATTCTGTGTTTCCTGTACAGTACCGAGAGCGTTAAGTCAAATGTTGAGTCGACACTACAGGGAAACGGCGCCAGGAAGAAGATGCGCGGTCAGAGTCACTATTAATCAATTAAACAAGAGAGAAATGTGAGAAAATGTTAATGTCTGTCTGAGAAAATGTATAAAGTGTGTGGTGAGGGGTTTTACAATCTTAAAACATACAAAATAATTGTAAAAAATAAAGTTGATACTTTGCGGATTTCGCCTATTGCAGGTTATTTTTAGAACGTGACCCCCACCATAAACGAGGGACCACTGTATATGAAGTTGGACCACAATGGGACCTATGTGGATGACTGAGGGATTTCACAGATATAAGATGGTAATATGAAAGTTGAAATGTTCCATTGCCATTTGGCACAAATGAAAAAAAAAAAAAAAATCTAATTTATTCCTCCAAAGTCTGAACTCTAAAACAAAAAAAGACACAAAAAAACAAGCTGATCACAGACAATAGGAAATGACTGATTTTGCAAAAAACCCCAAAAAACAAACAAAAAAAACCCCCTTAAAAATAAATATAATGATGATGATGATAATAATAAAACTAACAAGCGTTTAACTAGCGTTTTTTTGTTTATCACCACTATCCAATGACAATGGCAAGAATAAGGTGGATAATACCACTATGTTCAGCTTTTTAGACTATGCCAAAAAAATACATTAATTGTAAAAAAAAAAATGGTTTACATAATGGAGTTTTCAAATCAAACTAAATTCAAGCACCGCAGCTTCGCCAACTGTCCCTTCATCCCAGTTCTGGTGCCGATTCCCTGTGTATTCCTCTGTGCTGTGTTTGCTCAGGCTGCCAGCTGACGGAGCCGAGCCTGGTCTAAGCACAAGCTCTAATCACTGTAATCTGCCCTGATCCTGCTGCACCGAGGGCTGCAGAGTCCACTGACCAACACAGCACCAGTACAATGGAAGAAGCCTCGATATGTCTGCAACGGGCCAAATGAATCTAAAATGTACCAAAGCCATTTTTTATTATTATTATTCTTTCCAAATGAAGCGAAATGTGATGCCAGTTACGGGTGGGCGATATTGACAAAAATGATTATCTCTGTATTAAATGTTCAATGATAATCAGCATTTATAGACTGCTTATTTCTTTTAAAAAAAAATTTAAAAAAAAATACAGTTACAGGTCCTTGCCCCCGATCTGAGATTACGCATCACATTCACTAATCTCCTGAACACAACCTCTTTTGGAGATTATCGCAGTCATAACACATAACAGTCTACAATATTTTTTTTTAAAAAGATATGGAATGACAAAATATAACTTGCTGCTTATTTCTTTTTCTTGACTATTTGATCAGAATTCAAACATTTACTGACTATAGATTATACCAGATTATAAACCAAGATGATCAAGTGAGCAGACCCTAAAAAAACATAGTGGGATTATCAATTAACCCCACTTTATAATGACAAAGACTTAATTCATCATGAACTAATAGTTTATTAACAACAATGCAGGCTTAATTAAGGGTTTAGAAGGTATGGCATTAATTAAGTAGTTACCAAATCTGGATCATTCTTCATAAACTTTTGTTCATTATGAATATGAAGTCTCTGATATGAAATGACGAAATATAACTTGCTGCTTTTTTTTTTTTTTTTCTTTACTATTTAATCAGAATTCAAAAATTTACCGACTGTAGTTCTGTTGCTATTACATTATACCAGATTATAAACCAAGGTGATCAAGTGAGCAGACCCTAAAAACATAGCGGGATTATCAATTAACCGCTTGTTTTGGTACCACTTTAAAATAACAACAATAAATCTTAATTCATAATGAACCAATAGTTTATTAACAACAATTCAGGCTTAATTAAGAGTTTAAAAAGTATGGTATAAATTAAGTAGTAGTAGGTAGTAGTCATTCTTCATAATCTTTTGTTCATTGTGAATATGAAGTCTCTGAACATGCTTTAAAAAGACTATTACAAGTTATTTTAACATGTTTTAACGTGTTTCACCCGTGTTTTCTGTTAATCTAGTTTCTTTAGTTCTTTGTTGGGTTGCCAAAAGTATTAAAAATCAGATACAAATCGATACCAAAACTAGTATTGAAACTAGATACTCATTTGAGCAGGTATTGAACTACAAAAGTCACATTCACAGGACAGAAAATAAAAAGTATAAGACACACAGACTAGTATTCACCTATGGATCACTATGGAATTTACCTGGACGACTGAGGGATTACACAAATATAAGACCATGCGGGAATATAAAAGAAAGTACTATGATGTAACGCTAAAAATCTCATTGTATTGTCCAAACAAAGAGTGTTTTTTATAATCACCATGGCAGCAGAATTGACATCGAGTATCCAATATATTCCCTAGTATTGAAATCGAGAAATTTTAGCATCATTTTTTGTATTTAGTAAGTTGTTTTACGTGTGGCTAACTGATTTCAAGCGTCCATTTCTCTCTCCGTCCGCATTTATCGTTATTTTCAGCGCGTTAAGCTGCAGAAAACGACGCGCAAGTCTCTCGGGGTAACGGTTGTTGTGTGTGTGTTTGTTCTTGTGCGGACTGAATGCCTTTGTGCGTTCCTGGCTGTGGACCCATTGGCGACGGAGTTTGTATTTGCGCGAAGAGAGGAGGAGAAAGGCGAGGAGGAAAAAAGTGACGGACAGGTCAATATCCTGTGCCTCTGCTGGGACCCATTACGCTTTAGTTGATGGTCTTGGCCACCCACGGTCCACTTCATTCATTATCTTTGCCAGCTGCACGCCACCAGCATCCATCTTTTCTCATTCGGTCTGTCTCTGTGATGTAAGACGGAAAAGCAAAACAATGCAACGAGCCGTAGAGACGAGGGTAAGAGCAGGAACGAGGGTTCACATTATTACTACTGTGAGGTACTTTAGCAGTATGTTTACTTTGACCAAAGGAGGAAAGATGCCAGGTTTACTAGGTTATAGCCACACATGCTAAGAGATTTCAAGGCAAAGTGAAGTAGGAAGTAGTAGTAGCAGTGGCATTAATAGGAGCATGGCAATAAAAGTAGTAGTAGTAGCAGTAGTTTGTGGTTAGTAGTAATTAGTAAGAATGATTGATTTATAGTAGTATTAGTAACTGTAGTAATAGAATAGTAGTAGTAGAAGAAATAGAATAGTAGTAGAAATAGTAGTAGTAGTGGTAGAAATAGTAGTAGTAGTAGTAGTAATAGGAGAAGTAGTTGTAGTAGTAGTAGTAATAGAATAATAGTAGTAGTAGTAGCAGTAGTATTAGAAATAGTAGTAGAAATAATAAAAGTAGAAGTAGTTGTAGTAGTAAAAGAATAGTAGTCGTAGTAGTAGTAGTAATAATAGAAGTAAAAGTAGTAGTAGTAATAACAGTAGTAGTTGTAGTAGTAATAATAATAGCAGTAGTAGTAGTAGTAGTAGTAATATAATAGTATTAGTAGAAGTAATAGTAGTAATAGAAGTAGTAGTAGTAGTATTAGAAGTAAAAGTAGTAGTAGTAGTAGAAATAATAGTAGTAGTAGTAGTAGTAGTAATAGTAGTAGTAGTAGTAGTAGTAATAGTAGTAGTAGTAGTAGTAGTAGTAGTAGTAGTAGTAGTAGTGGTTGAACTGTCTTTTGATTAAAGCAATCTATGTTTATACTTGTTTACTGTTGTTTTTATGTGTTTGTTTTGATTTGGTTTACACCAGATGCCCTTCCACATCTCTTTACTTTCCTCAGGACTAAACATTCACATTACTTAGATTATACTGCACACTCACTGTTTCTTTTGTGGTGCATAGCTCCATGAGGATTTGTTTGGCAGCATATGGATCATATTTTCAGCTGTAATCCCACTATAATATATCTTTCATACATTGCCATTATTTGGTATTATTTCAAAGGTGGCTTGTACTATGGATTATGAAACTGAAATCTCCACTCATGTTTGTTAAGTGCACTGCGAGCTCAGCAGCGTGGGATTAAATTTGGATGGCCACATCGTTTATATCATTTAAAAGCAGTCATTTTAGTAAAGTGCACTGGTAACTGTCCAACTTATACTTTGAAATGAAAATAATGCTACTTCGCAGCTTCAGTACGGCTTAAAAAGTGTGTTATTGAATAGATATGAAAGAAATAAGAACTCTTCTGCGTTAGTTCCATACTTTTGAAGTGTATTCAAGTGTGAAAGTGATGCTGACAGCTGTCTAACCTGCTAACACTAAATACATCTGTGAATGTAAAAACACAAAAATATAGTCCATTCACTGGAGTTTTGTCGTAATGGTAAGTGAAGCCATAAAAACAAGACAATGTACAGACTATTTTCAAAACACTCCATTGTTAAACCCATCTACTACTACTATTTACTACTACTATTATTTACTACTATTTACTACTACTACTACTACTATTTACTACTATTTACTACTACTACTACTATTTACTACGATTTACTACTACTACTACTATTTACTACTATTTACTACTACTACTACTTACTACTATTTACTACTACTATTTACTACTACTACTACTACTATTTACTACTATTTACTACTACTACTATTTACTACTAACTACTACTACTACTACTACTACTATTTACTACTACTACTATTACTACTACTACTACTTCTACTACTACCACAACCACTACTACCACTACTGCCCCTACCACTATCACCACTGCTGCTACTACTACTGCTATTACCAGTAGTACTGCCACTACTCACGGTACTAATACTATATTCATACTAGTACTACTATTAATGCAACTACTAATCATAACACCACTACTATTACTACTAATGGTGATATATGAGGTATTTTATGACATTTTTGAGAAGGACAAACGTTGAAAATGATTATTATTTGACTCTTGTCTGCAGAGCTCTTAAAAAATACACTGGATTAAAATCCTTTAAAGGGAAACAGAACCTCCTTCAATGCAATTATATTTAATAGCACTATAGAATATACCTATATAAAGTAGACTTTTATACCGGCTACTGGGTAAGATAATGAAGAGACAGGCAATGAATACATATAAGAACAAATACAATGGCTCAGCGTAGGAGGGCACTGATTTGAAGTGCAGTGCCGTAGGGGGCTGCAGTTCTCAAGTGCTTAAGCTTGAATAGTAAACACAAATAAATTCGTTGACACACACATACTGTACCTATTCACAAGATGTAGACATGGTTTTAAGGTATAGATAAGAGAAGCAGAGATCAAACCTGCTCTGGGTGGCACAGGCTGCAGGAACGGTGGAAAAACATCACACGTGTACACACATCCCCCATATTGGATGTTACAGGATTAACTATGTGGAACTAAAGCAGAGATACAGAAGGAAAGCGGCTGTTTGGTGAGATAGGTTTTACATAAAGTACTCTGCAGAAATCTTAGGTATATGGTTTGAAAATGTCTTCAAAAAAGGACAAAACACAGCAAAAATTATTAAGCAAGAAGGATTACCGCTACCGTGTACCGCCTACTATCTACTGGCTACAAGGCTGTCTACTACTACTATACTACTGCAACTACTACAACAAAGACTATTGCAACTATCCAGCGCCTACAAACTAATACGCAACTGCTAAAACTACTATAACTACTCCTGCAATAATAACTAATACCACAACTAACATTACCCCAACTACTGCTACCATGTACCATTTACCATCTACAGGAAACAACACTATCTACTACTACTGTACCACTGCAACTGCTACAACTACTATTGCTACTATCCATCACCTACAACCTACTACACAACGATTACTATCTACTACAGCAAAACTACTACTACTGCAATAACTACAACTACTACAACTACTACCACTACTAACATTACTACAACTACCGCTACCATGTACCACCTACAGGCAATAATGCTATCTACTACTACTATACTACTGCAACTACTACAACAACTACTACAGCTACAATAACTATGACTACCACTATTGCTGCTAACTATCGCCTACCACTTACAACTACTACACAACTACTAAACTACTATAACAACTACCACTACAACTACTATACAACTGCAACTACTACAACTACAAATACTACTATTGAATGATCACCTATCACCTTCTAGGCTACACAACTACTACATTACTATAAGTACCATTACCACTACTTCCTACCACTTTCCACTCACTGCCTACAAGACTGTCTACTGCTACTATACTACTGCAACTACTACAACAACTACTATTGCTACTATCCATCGCCTACACACTACTACACATCAATTACTATCTACTACTACAGCAAAACTACTACTACTGCAATAACTACAACTACCACTACCATGTACCACCTACCACCTACAGGCAACAATGCCATCTACTACAACTATATTACTGCAACTACAACAACTACCACTTACTGCGTACAAGCCTATATACTACTACTATACTTCTGCAACTACTAAAACTACAATTACTACCACTATTGCTACTCACTATCTACTATAACTGCTCTAACTACTACCGCAACAGCTACTACCATAACTACAACTACCGCTACTTCATACCAATTACGACCTACTGCCTCCTAGGCTCCCTACATCTATTATAACTGCTACTAAAACTATCAATACAACTACTACAACAAAAACTACAATTACCACTATTACAACTACCACTACATCTACTACCAGTCACTACTACGTACTATCGTCACAGTAAACATTTCAGTATTAAGATCTCCAAAGGCCTACACAAAAGTTGATATTGGTAATCTTTCGTGAACTCCTTTATTTTCTGCCAACATAATTCCAGTGCCATTTCAAATTTATTTCCGGAAGACAAGCATCTTGAGCTAATTTTCCTCCTCGCACCGTGACAACCATAATCCCTCTCCGACATTCACACAGATTAGCAGCTTTCACAAGATTTTTACATCACGTACTCCTTTCCCTCTCTCTAATATTGTACTGGGGGAAGATAAGCTGCATGCCACAACAAGAGACAATACGTGGGATGACAAATCTAGTTTCCGAGTTCAGTAATCGTTGCTTGTGGATAAATATTTGTGCAAATTCATACGCCGAGGTCCACAATATGGCAGACGTCCAAAATTCCAAAGTAGACGTGAGATAAACATGGGATTCTGTTTGGACGAGTGGGCACTTCAGCTGACACGGCGACGAAAGTGAGACAAGAAAGAATTAGCGTGTTTATGGCTAGCGATGAGAGATGGGGTACTTTTAAGCTAGCGGCTCCGTGTGTGCGACAGGAGAGCAAAGCGAAGGAATGTTTTGAGTGGGGTTCATCGGAGTGGTCAAGATTAAGCACCAAAAAATTCAGACATTTTTCAGATAAAACGGAATTGTCAAAGCGGTTATTGTGAGTTCAGCTTTTATGTCTTGTGAATGTCTGTATGAAACCTTGAAGATATAAATTTGGACTTTGGTTTTCATCACAAATTTAAAGTGCTGTTGTTGCAGTTTAAGTTAAATAAAATGGGTAAAAAGGGCAGAACTCAAATATGAAATAATCTATAATGGGAAGATTGGTTGATAGCTATAAATTGCAGTGGTATGTAACTTTTCTGAAGGGTCTGCACAGGGCCGGTCCTAGTTTTCAGGGAGCCCTAAGCTGAATTTGTCTCTGGGGCCCCCTCCTGGCTCAGCTGTTGCTGATTCACATTTGACAACATTATGACTCTGCTCTCATCACCTTGACCAGTTATATTTGTATTTATATGACCAACATTGGTCAGGTATGATGGTCTTAAAATGTAATTTTATTGGGAGATACGCAGTTACGCAGCCATATTTTTACATCTTTACAAATGCATATGCAATATTTGTCACTTGAATAAGTAATAATACAGAAACAGTTAATTAACAAGTTAAAAAAATGGCTATGATTATTTTACTTCTGGCCCTTTGACGGCAGCCATTTTGCTGATGTGGCCCTTGGTGAAAATGTGTTCGACACCCCTGTTATAAAGGGTCCTTGCACCGGTGTAAACACATAGCTGCCCTCATCTGCCCGGCTCAAAAACAAATGTAGCAGCAGTAGATATTTTGCTACTATAGGTATAAAACAAATGTAATCGTTTTAGAGGAATATTTAGGCTGCTGTAAACACACAAGCCCTGTGTCCAATAAAACTTTATACATTATAATATTTTCAATATAAATGTCTGGGCTCTTGGGGGCCCTCTGCTGGCCTCGGGGCCCTAAGCAACTGCTTATTCTGCTTATCAGCTGTGCCGGCCCTGGGTCTGCCACACTGCTCGTGTCCATGGATATGCTATTGCTCCAGTGTTCCACAGTATGCCTGAGGAACTTACCGATTTCCATGGAGACAAGAAGCTAGTGCCACCAGTCAAAGTTACAAGGTTGACCATGCTGACAGTAAGAATGTGCACAATTCTTTTCTGATGCCTAGAATGTTCCACTGTATGGCATTAAAATGATTTCTCGCCATGGAAACAAGTAGATGGCACCACCGAGTATAGTTACAGGTCTGATCTATGGAGGCAAACCTGCTCACAGAAATAATGCATTTTTTTTTTTTTTTGTTGAGTCACCCACAATTGAATAGATAAATGAATGCCATATGGTGGAACATTTCAGGCAAAGCACTGACAGACCATCCCTCGACCATAAAAGTTACATAGTTAAATAATTTTGGTTGATTCGTTTTGCCTGTAAGCGTGTAGCTACAAAAATCCCTAAACTTTCTGCTTGTTTTGAAGAACATAAAAATATAAATGGGGACTTTTCTGGCCTTTTGCTTTGCCGGGCACCATGGGGTTTGGAGGTCAGTGGAAAAAGGTTATCATCTTTGTGGATCTGCAGCTCCTGCCATGAAGAGCTGCCTCTGAACACTTTAGTTACCGCTCCCACACCGTCTGACCCACAGGGGGGTAGAGGAGGGAAGATAAATATTTAAGGCACTTTTTGTGGGAATATGTTTGAAACCAAATGAAAACAAACTGGTACAAACTTCGACATAAGGAAAATAAGCAAAACTGGGGTGCAGCACATGCTTGTCTCTATGGAGATGTTATTGCTGTGCCTGTAATGTTCCGTAGTATCATATTTAATGAACTACCTCAAATTTATTATACTACTACACAACTACTAAAATTACTATAACAACTACTACCACAACTACCACTACCATGTACCACCTACAGGCAACAACACCATCTACTACTACTACTATACTACTGAAACTACTACAACAATTACTATTGCTACTATCCATCGTCTACAAACTACTACACAACGATTACTATCTACTACTACTGCTGCAATAGCGACAACTATTACCACAACTAACATTCTTATAACTACCTCTACCATGTACCACCTGCCACCTACAGGCAACAACGCCATCTACTACTACTACTACTACTACTACTACTATACATTTGCAACTACTACTACTACTACTATACATTTGCAACTACTACAACAACTACTGCAACTACAATAACTATATGCCGCTGTAATGTTGCGTAGTATCGTATTTCATTAACTACCTTGCATTTATTCCACTATACATATTTTTATTGCTTAAAAATACATTGCAAAACATAAATTCTCACTGTGCGGTCACGTCACCACAGATCTGACTTTTAAAACTTACCTAGTGGGGGTTGCCTGCTTGTTTCCGTGGCGATAGATATGTTTAACACCTGTGGAAAAGGAGTAACAGCTCCAAGGTGGCGCACCCTTCGCCAGAAAAGTTAAATAGTGCAAATTTAATGTTATATAAGTCTGGAGAGGCAACTGGAAGACAGAATTACTTCAACCACTCATCCATCAAAAGAATTATTAGCCAAAAAAGTGAACAGATTTGTATTAATTATGTAACATTTGGTAAACATGTCCGGGAGTGTATTAAGATCAATCATATGAACAAAACGGGGCAGATGCTGTGCTCTTGGAAAGCCAAAACTGACGAAAAACCTAATTTGTGATGATAAACCAACTTGCCATTGAGTTCAACCAATACTTTTTAATTCCACACTAAAATTAAATCAGATCAAAATTGCCTATTGAAGATTCAAAGTCACAGAAATGAAAAGAAAAAGCGTCTAAAAAGAAGAAATCCTTTGAATGTAGTTTTGCAGCACTTAAGATGAGTGATGAAATTCTTCAAACCCAAGTGCATATGACTTCTTTAACCTTTACTCTTGATTATAATAACCCCTAAATGTTTTTACAAGATTGTCCGCTCCACCTGATTTCAACACCCCAGCCAGAAGACAAAGAACAGAATTACTTTCAAAAGAATCTCACAAACTGATTGGACTTATATATGAAGTGGATGACATCAGGTTTGAAAAGTCATGCATCATCCCAGCTCAACTTTTGATTAAGGAGTGTTTCTTTTTATTTTTCAAAGTCAGATGCAAACTTGTCTCTTTGAAATTAATCCATCTGTTTGGATGCCACAACAGGTATCCCGTGATGCAATTTCTCAGCATCTGAAAGGTCGATTCATGATTCTTCTACGCATGTGGTCAGAGTCTTTCAGGCAGCGCGAACTCAAATTGCATTAAAGTAGACAGAATAGCTTAACTGCCATGTTTGGGTCCAATTTCTGTGTTATTCTAAGTCCACAAGTCCATCTTTTACTCCTCAATCCTCAGTTCAAGCCTTGTTTTAGTGTGTTCCTTTTAAATGCACATGTGCTTTCTCTGTCCTTGCTCCGTCAAGGAAGTAAAGCCACCAAGCCCCGCCCAGTTGTAGTTCTTATGTCCAGTGGAGCTGAAAGTTTACTAAAGGCACATACAACTGAAATGTTTGATTAAAAATGTCAAAAATGGAAGATATACAGATCCAACCGTACATGGACAAACCAGAGTCAGACCTAGAACAAGAAGTTGCCGAAGTTGCCGAATTTCCAGTACCGAAACAGCATCAGTAACGCTTAAAATACATCTTACTGCACTCCTTGACACCGCAACTACACAACTAAATGCATTTAAAGGCCAACAAACTTCAAAGTAAAGCCACAAGCGGCAACGATGGCCGTCACCACCACGCGGACATCCCTCCCATGCGCCCGTCGTGTACTTACGGCCACCTGTCTGTGTAATCCCTCAGTCGTCGTGGTCTGATCCATAGCAAAAGACGATGTTTAAATCTGTCAACTGGACAAATCGTTTTAAGAGTGAAGACGTGTCACTTCTGGATGAACCGAAGAAGCATCTTGGATGAGCAGCGAAACATGTTCACTCTTACAAAAAATTGGTCCAGTTGACAGATTTAAACTTCATCTTTTGCTTTCGACCACGTCTTAATCGCGACGGTTCCTAGATTGTGGCCGTTCCTGGCATGCCGTTCTCCATTTCTGACAGCCGCCCAGGTCACTATTTGTTCTTCATCCTATTTTCGTCGTGAAGTGTGCCAATTGACTTGTACTGCTGTAGTCCAAGACATTGAACAAGCAACCTCGTGCATTATACATAAAGTTTTATATATCATAAATTCATTGGACAACATTGGATAGCTCTATACTTTATTGATCCCAAAAGAAATGCAAATGTTTAAATCCTTAAGCTTGCAGCAGTGTTCTTAACTGTGTCATGACTTTGATAGTACGCATATGGTAATACACTTATATTTATCTTCTGAAGCTCCTGTCACGTTCACATGTTGTATTCATTATTGTATTTGAGTAAACCTACACATGATTTTGAAAAATAATAAGGCTATTTTGCATATTCATCAGTCAGAATGTTTGCGACATGATAGGAAAACTTTGGATATAATGGAATCCTTGCACTTTATATAATTCACTTCTTGCCAAACTCTGCAGAGGACGGGTGCACTTTACGTCTGAGAGATCGAACGTAACAAACAAACCTCCAAACCAGCTGTTTTTTTCATGTACAGTGAAGCAGGTAAGGTACTGCCTACATTTCTCTACATTTTGACTAAAACAAAGTCATCTGTACTCGTTTAACCGTCTATGAAAGCGGTAGGGTTTTCATGTTAATACAGCTGAGAGTTTTGATGTGATGGAAAGTTACTTGATAAGTTTCAAACATCAGCTCGCTACCTCTCTGTGGGAGCGTTTTTTTGGGGGGGAAAACTCATTTACCTGAGTCAACTACTGCTATCACTGCCAATTAAGATTAGCTCAAAATCTGGAGATGGGTCCCTGGGCTCAGGTTGCCCCAGTGGCAGTGGTTGAAAGATGGGTCAAATGCAGCAAATGAATTTCCCTCATGAGAGATCGTTAAAGTAATACCCATACCAGTAAAGTAATACCCATACCATATAATGAGAAATATGCTTTAACAGGTTTCCTCTGAGACTACAGCTGCACAGGCAAATCTTGTTTTAGTCAAATTATTTAATAAATATTTGGGAGTAAATATGTCACTTACTGCCATTATTTTTAATGTGCTCTTTGGCAACAATATAGTTACTTTAACATGTTTATGATATCACCACTGGCATAGCTGTTTAGGTTTCATCTATAGACTTTATGGGCACAATCACTGTAAGAAACACTAACTCTATCCGCCTCTATAACACTCCAAATCGATCAAACATTAAACAAGGCAAGTAGCCAAAACAAATAGTGCAAATAGGCATTTTAACAGCACTGAAGTGTCACAGATGAATGCTCCACAAAAATGAACTGTGCCTTTAAATACAATACTTTTTTCCTTACTGCTGCTCTCTCAGTTTTATGTGAATTCAATAAGTTCAACAATACCAAAATTATTTTAGGCCAGTGGTTCTAAAGAAAATATTTGGCTTTCCGTGCATGACCAGATGAAAAGCAGGTCTAATATAGAAATACACCACTGCCACAGGACAAACAAAGGACTGGCCCAAAGCCAATAATCTGATAACTCCAGAAATGAGATAATGATCACAGTTCGGATGTGCATGTAAACATAGCCACTGACAGCATGATGGCTTTGCTCATATATGTTTTTTTTGTTTTAGGTCCCATTGTTTCACCAAAGAACTGCTTCCAAAAGATGTTCTCCTGGTTAAAACGGTTTAACTCTTTCTGCTGTGACACTGAGGAATAAGATAAGTATTTCTTTGTCCCAGTTTTTCCCCTTTTCTTTCCTTTTTTAATTGGCTTTAAAATAATATAATTGGCTGTAGAAATCATTTAATTGGTTCTAAAATTCTTTGGGAATAAATATTAAAGCTGTGAGTCAGGCAGTGCTGGCCCTCACCAGCATTGCCTGACTTTTTTTGACTGGAATGACCTAAACAATGTTTGTGTTCATTTTCAATAAGTAATTTCTGTATATAGATTTGGAAAACCTAAAATGAAATAGCGGATATTTACATTGCGACAGTCCAAACGATAAAGAATGTGACGTTGGTCTAACTGATGTTTTTGCATGTTATGGTGAATACAATGAATCCCCCAGGTTTTGTGAAAACTGGATAATTTTGGGCTTTTGATGTATTTTTTTTGCATGTTATACAAAAAACTTAAAGAATATCCAAAAAAAAAAAAAAAAAGAAAAAAAAGATAACTATTGGTAAATGTCATACAGTAGGCAGCACTAGACTAGTATTCAAGAAGTAATATGGAAGAAATTTTTTTTTTTTCACATTCGCGCCAATGAGCTTAGGCCATTGGAAACAACACAAAATTTTGCACTAAACTGGTTCACTCTGCCAACTTTGGTGAGTTTCTGTTCATGTATAATGGGTCTTTCCCTCTGTATTGCATGATTTGAGGCAGAGTGCTATTCACTTTGAATGGTAGCTTTGGAGGATGCTAGAAGCAAAACTGTACAAAATAGGGCATGGGTCTCACTGGCTTTTCTGATCAGGGGAATGTAACAGAATTTTCTGCAAAGTTTCGCAAATTAATGTCAATGTAATTTTATCCCCATTGTAAACTTTGTGGGTTCCGATAGGTGACAGTTTAGCATTGATCACTGTGTGTGACATCAATGTAATCAATGGCAGGAAGTGTATAAGTGATTCAAATTTCAACCTGGTCGGAATGAGCATGTGCGTGTAAGATTGTCAAAAAATGTAAAAACATCTTTTTTAGGAGTCAATCGTGAAAAATGCATCATGTCCACAATACATTTTTTTGCATATTCTCATGCATAGATTTTAATCCCCAAATTGTGTACAAATATGCTCCATAGTCCATTATATTCTAGCCGAGATCATGACGGTCAATGCCTGTGGCTGTGAGAAGTTATCAAAGGAGCGGGAAATTAAGGTGCATTTTACTGTCTATGTCTAAAGTATGTAAAAAAGTATCCCAAAAAAAATTATTACCATCTATGTCTGTTGAGGTGGCATGCCAAATTTGAGCTCATTTGGAACAAAAACCAAGGACTAGCCAAGTTTCACACAAAGGCAGTTAAAGAATTTCAATCCAATATGGCCGACTTCCTGTTCATAATAGAACAGTGCTACAATTCAACTTAAGGCTTGTCTCATGGAGCTCTATCACTGTTCTGAATTTCATATTTCATGAGCGTACTCCAGACGTCGCCTGTTCCCACTCCAAATAGGGTCCAATTTGTGAGTTGAATTGGTACGCATCGGACATTGTCGTGATGCCCATTTTATACTTTTTTTTTTTTTGGCTGGTCGATCTTCTACTCCCATGTGAGACTTTTCAGCAATGTTTAGGGGGTCAAAAATGCAATTATTTTTTGGGGGGGGGATAATCGTTACTGACTCTCGTTACAGATCTGACAATTATTCCCCACTGTGAGCTTTATGTCTTAAACTTGTACTGTGCAACTTTACTGAGGAGGGTATACCACCTGTCTGCATGGAGCTGTTATTAAATTGTCTAGAATATTCGCACCCATTAATTTATGGCATTAACTTATCTTTCTCCATGGTGACAAGTAGCAGATGCCAGCAGGTCTCCAAGGTATTACTTTGTAGCAATAAAACACTAAACCAAGACAGATCAGTTTAATGCTATACAACATGGCAACCCAATAACACCTCCACCCTGCACCTGAAACTGTAAAAATGTAAAGCATGTACCCTTGAATTTTAGCAACTGACAGATACAGGTGATTTATTGGCATAGCGTTCAAAGTTGGGACACTTTGTTTACTCTTGCGAGATAGGGCAAATGCCATGGAGCTTTAAATCGGGCTGGTACACAGTTATATGTGATCGGGTTTTTATATAGAGTACCATCCACTTGTGTACTCTTTGAATAGCACAATAAAAGCTGGTCTTGTATGATAATAATTTTGATGAGCGTTGCCAGCTATAATCCTTCACAAGACAGTAGCTCATGTAGTGGCTTATTTTATAGACTTATGTGTGGCCATTTCTGCTGCACTGTTTATCTCTGCTTGTTAAAAGAGGTCTCTGGCACCACGACTTGAAGGTCTTTCTCTAAAAGGGTAAAGATAAAGGTACTAAATAGTACCAAAATGTCAAGAGATGCATAAAAATGAGCATCTTAAGAAGAAAACAAAGAAATTATGGGGGTAGGGGTGACTTTAAGCACTGGCATGGTTGGAAAACAGTTGTATTTGAAGGCCTGGTCGCCGATTTTTCACAGGTATTTGAGCTAAATTTGTCTATGTACAGATATATTTTATAAACCACAGTTGAGGTCAAAATAACTGGGTGCTGTCAGCATCTGCTTAATCTGTATTCATTATTCGATAACCAGGAAGTGCACTGTTAGCATGCTAGTTGTTGTTAGCTTTAGCGTGACTGCAAAACACCTCTTTGGTCTCTGAAAGCTGCGAAAAGCGTTTATAAACTCATTGTGGTGAATCATTAGGATGGATCAATGTAAATCAATTGTAACTAACTAGGTCTGTTTTTCATGTTTTTAAGAAAAGTAAAAATCAGGTTCTGAGCCTTTAACATTCAACTATAAACTAGACATTTGTTTCACTAGATTGTATTTTTATCACATAGCTCAAAGCGTTAAACGGCTTAGGAAAGTATGGAAAGAACGCATTATCGGTATTGCATTCATTACGATTGAGACAGATGAGGTCTCAACAGTTACCCTCAAACTATGGTTTTCAGTTCCCTGTTATAGGTGACATTTTGAGGACTTTTCACCATTCAAAAGATACAATATGTTTATTTAAATCAGGCATGCCCAAACTGTGGCCTGAGGGCCCTCAGACCATTTTTTTTGGCCCTCAAGCTTCCGGGTGAATTGGCCCATATTACCTTAAACAGTACTTTTTACTGTATATATCTGAAAATCTACTTTAACAAGGCCATATCGAATATTTAATTTGTCCCACTGAGGATGCCAGCGTGAATAAAGGTTTAGTGCTTCAGTCTAACGTGTAACAATAACGCAAATTTGAAGTATTCGCTGTATTGGTGACCAGTCTATGGCCCTTGATCGACCCTCGGCGTTGTCTGTGTTTATATATGTGCCCCTTAATGAGAAAAGTTTGGACACCCCTGATTTAAATAGTCAATTGCTATGGCAACTGTCCTTATGTTACATCGTTCTAAAACCCATGGATAGGGCACTATGTAGTAGTAGTGTACCTCAATTGCATATACATCTCCACATTAGGAGTTGAAGCCTAAAATACCAACTAAAAAGAATATGGAACATGAACATATTAGTCTGTCGCTTTAAAATTCATAACCCACTAAGAGCGTATTGTTATTCTCATCGTAACTGTTTACTCTATGGCACTGGCGACACAAAGAGCTCTAGAGGTATTATATGTAAATGATGTGTCATGCATACACACAAAGTATATAACAGAGACACATACGCTGCAGTGACTAATTAAAGCTGAACGATTCCCTGTCAATACCCAGCCCCTTTCAAAACATGACGACCGGGAATTCAGCCTCAATGAAATGACAAGCCAACATACCAGCGGCGACAGCTGAGTATGTTATATTCTTTATAGTCTCATCATGTCTCCTCAAGGCTACTTACTTCTGATCAGAGAGTAAAATATCTGTTAAAAGCCGCGTAACTCATTCTTGTATATAGCGTTTTATTTTTTCCGACTTCAAAGCACTAAAAGCGTTTTACATCAAGGAACCGCTCACCCATTCACACACACATTCGCACACCGGTGTACGCAGACACTGGGGGCGACGTGAGTTAAGCGTCTTGCCCAAGGACACAACGACAGCAGTCATCAGTGTTTTCTCATTGTCTGCCCCCAGTACAGATATATTGCATAGGCAGCTCATTTTTTAGGTCAAAATATGTCTGCTGCAGCTAATTCTAAAGAGCTTTACTGGCGGATAATCAGGAAGTGCACAATTAGCATGCTAGTGGAAAGTCTTTGCGCGAATAATTAGGATGTTCAGAATGCATAAGGTACCGTTTAAACAATTTAAAATGAACTAAAATTTTCCTACTAAGGTATTACTACATGTTTTCAAGGGTTTTTTGGTGACTTTGCCCATTCAAAAGATTTTTATTGACAATTGCTATGGCAACAGTGGCAATTTAAACCAAAGTTCTACTCTTATGTAAAGAAACAACAACAAAACTGGACACTTTTTTTCCTTCCTTTCCTTCCCACCACTTTTTTCGACATCAAAATTATATTTCTTTGCCAATTGCTGATCCTCGGTGTTCGTTTGATTCGCCCTAGAACAATTAAATAATTTCAAAATTTCATACAACACGTGGTCAAGACCTTTACACGCGCCCACAGCATAAATCAAACGTGCCACAAAAGCCTAATCGCATTATTTCCTTATCCGTTCAGTTCACTCGCTCCATCTGACACAAACAAATAAATAACCCAAATTAAACATACGCCGCTGCCAAGAGAAATCCCACGTATTAAGTAGTTGTCCATGTAAATCATAGAACGCCCACTGCTCATCTCCAGGTGCTTGTAAAAAAGGCCTCAGCCAGGATTGAAATGTGCAATAACTTCCCGAATCGATTTGTTTGGTGGGTGAGGCCTATTCACTGGGGCCTGCCCGTGTAATGATTTACGGTTTTCAGGAGGAATTTTTCTATTCTTGCCAACAAATGACGCCGCTCCCCTATCTTTCCGTGAAGCTTGATTTATCTTCGGGCGCAAACGGCCCCTGGGACATCTAGCCTGCGGGCCCATTTTAGGCTATGCCACAGGGGAGATGTGCAAAAGTGAGGATTGGGTCAGATTTTTATGCTGGTACAAGTTGGATGAATATTAATGTGTTCTGCATGGTGGAAAAAAGTGAAACGGGCTTACAGAAGAATCTAGTTTAGGTGTCAAACCGGATCTATAAGCGCAGATTCGAATAATGTATGTACTTCTTTGTTTGTTTTAGAGCAACAATTCAGCAATAAAAAAAACCCCTCAGTACCTAACTTTGAACCACGAGCAAAAAAACATGTTTCAAAATTAACTTTTAGCCCCGCCCAATTAGTCTCTGTATGGGATAGTCACGGATCTTTTGTTTCCGAATGGTTTTCAATTAGCGACATTGATGTGATTGGATAAAACTGTCCATCTCTAGCTTTCTTTTTTTTACGGTTCTCATCCAATCCTTTTAAAAACGCATCACACAGCCGCTTTTATATCCCATATGGACTAAAAATTGTTTTCCACACATCCAGGATATATTCAATTCAACTTCAAATGCCCCAAATATCAGAATATTACAGACGGGCTGCTTTGAATTCTGACTAAGTTTAGCCTTTTTGAACTGCTCCTGCCTGGACGCTAAGCCATCTCCAGAGTCTGAGATTGTCCCCGCTGATACCCTGTGGTGTCAGAGCCAAAAGAAGGGAACGAAGAGAAGGAGAGAGGGAGAAAGAGTGAGAAAGAGAGGGATGTAGACACAGAGAGAGAGAGAAACGGCATTGCTTTGACTCAGCGCACAAAGGCTGCTGCAGATTTGGGGAGGGGAGGAGGGCTTATGGCTGCACACAACACACAACAACGACAACACAAAAAGATCCTAATCCATTCTTTGGACTCTTATTCAATCTCTATTTTCTAAAATTGGAAGAAATTGTGAGGTTTGTCGGTACAAAGAATACAAACTGCTTGCACCACAGTCTGATAGTGCAGTATTTATAATGTACACACAAATCAATAGACGCACTGTATCACTGATCCGACTCTACTGCTCTGCTCTGCCTGCGCACTTCCCCGAGCGCACACACACACACAGAGACACACACAGAGACAGACTAGGGCCCGCCTTTAAGGAAATTTTTCATTTTCAGTCCCTGTCGCTATGGTAACTTGGTCGCTAACAACGTCCAACTTGGGCCACGATGCGTCTCCTTTGCTTCCTTATGAAAGTGCCCTAAACCGCATTTCTTCACTAATAGTTACCCATAGCGCGGTGGGCCATAGGGGAGTGTTTAGCGGCTAATTAGCTCACATAACAAAAGAGATGAAAAGATGACAAGAAAGAACTAAATGCGCTATTAGCCACAGGTTTCTTGCACTGAGCTGGCCTTTGTAATGACCCATTAAGAAGGAAGCTTTTGAGACAGAAAGTTTAAAATTGAGATTGCGCCGTGTTCTCTTCTGTAATGTGATCTATAATAAACTTAAGCCAGTGGAACTTGTGTCTTTTAAGTCAGACTTCCTGTTCTCATTACTCAAATAAACACGTCGTGGACTATATTTCAAAAAGCAGGGATCAAATTGAGAATAACTCTTCCTCCCCTTTTTTAAGTGTGAGACTGGTCAAATAACTCAGTTCTTTCAGTAGTTACCCTCATTTCAAAAGCATAATAGTGATGCATAAATTGTAATACTGTCCATTTAAATTGATATCATCACAATACTAAAAATTAAAAGGAAAAGACTCAACACCCAACAAATTTTTAGGCAAAATACAGGATTTGTTTTTTTATTTTTACATGAAATTACAGTACTTTTGTTTAATATTACCATAATGATATCATAATAGTTATGATAAAGGTCAAAATATTAGAAAACTATTCAGAAATTAAGCATATTCAGAAGGTAAGTAGGGCTGGGCCTGGTTAGTGCTTGGATGGGAGACGCAGCCATTTGCACGAGTGTTGGTTATGGTCTGAGGGGCCGATGGTGCAGATTAGCTGCCTCACTTTCTACCCCAGGGCAGCTGCAGCTAAAATAGTAGTTACCACCAATGTGTATGGAGTCATTTGAGCGTCTGGAAAAGCACTATGCAAGTCCAATGCATTTTGAAATACTACTATGATACTACACTACACTATAATAGTACTAATATGAAATACTACTATGATACTACACTACACTATAACAGTACTAATATGAAATACTACTATGATACTACACTATAATAGTACTAATATGAAATACTACTATAATACTGCACTACACTATAATACTACTAATATGAAATACTACTATGATACTACACTACACTATAATAGTACTAATATGAAATACTACTATGATACTACTAATATGAACTACTACTATGATACTACACTACACTATAATGCTACTAATATGAAATACTACTATGTTACTACACTACACTATAATGTTATTAATATGAAATACTCTATTACACTACTATGCTATACAACTATAATACTATACTACACTATAATGCCGCTAAAAAGAGTATCATGTTTTGACACTAGTTTTAGTATTGATTAGTATTTGCTGGGCATCAATTCTTTTGGCAACCCTAATAAAAGCAAAAAGGCCTTTTTTTTTAGCTTTAGCTTTCAAACATCTTCAATAGTCATCCTTTCCAAGCTGACTTTGAAGGATTCAAAATGGCCACCAGTGTAGCCACCGAGACCGCTGGCAGAGAAGCTGAGCGACAATCAAATATTCCTGTGTTGACCGATCGATGCGGACCCCCTCCTGACCTTCCCCATTCACATCTCAATAATGAAAGAGGAGCAGGGGTTATGAGTAACCCCCGTGTTCGATATGGGACGGAGGAGCGAAGGGTGCAGCCGTCAATATCTCGGCAAGAGGCCAGGCTCTCCCATTGGCATGCTGGAAATCATCATGGAGGATGTATAGATGGGATTAAGGGCTTGGGTTTGACTGAAGCGCTCTGTCGCCTCGTGTCAATATGCCTGAGGTATATTGTCTGCCATGTGAGGTAACTTAAAGGGGAAATAGATACAGCTGTAAGGGAGCTATAGGCCTGTATGGGTAAAGGTACACGGCACACTTGGACGGTAACCTGAGACCTTCTTGTTCAAAAGTAAATCCTTTCAGATATTGGTTCTTCACAAAAAAAAAAAAAAAAAGAAAAAAAGACAGATATAAAAGAAATGATGGCGAACATTCCAGGAAAAACAAAAACATCACCATGAAGGCAAGACCGTGACAGACCCTTGACCAGAAAAGTTACACAGTGAACCTTCAATATCTCCAGAGATATGTTAGAAACAGTCAATTCCAAAACAGCTAACTTAATGGTAATGAGCGATCTTCTTGTTCAAAAGAAAATTCTCGATCTGAACTATAAAATACACGGTTTATCACCAAAAATAGCACTGAAATGTATTCTTCATATTTATGCCATACTCTGGAACATTATAGGCAAAGCAATAGCATCACCATGAGGACAAGCAAGCCTTTAATATCTCCAAGAATCCATTGATTAAGAAAAATCCATACGATAAAATGAAACACAGACAAATAAAATAAAATACAGATAAATTTGCACAAGTTAACTTCTAGTCCAAATGTGTTCACATAAATGTATAAATAATTTCTTTTGTATCGCTTGTATTTTGCATTGTCTCCAGGCACTCTCAATCCACTCTTGTTTGTATCATCTTTGTTTAAATCGTTTCTCCAGATCATCAGACAGGAATCCCATTCTCCATGGCACTTCCTTCCATCCAGCTTCACTTAAAAAAAGCTTACCAATTTCCCAGTTCAGTCGTATATGACGCATTTGCAGCTCTGATTCCAAGCTCAAGCTGATGATCTGGAGAAACAATTTAAACAAAGACAATACAAACAAGCGTGGACTGAGAATGCCCAGAGCTGTGTCAATGGTATATCACAAGCTGAGTGGATCCAGTGTACCGGAGTCAACAAAACTGATTCAATGATCCAGTTAATGCTTCAGTACTCCAGGAAAATGGTAAAAAAATTATTGAAAAATATGGAATACTATATTTGGGCCGGGGTGCGACTTATACTCAGATGCGATTTATGTGGGAAATATGTTTTTTTCTTCATTATTATGCATTTTTTGGATGGTGCAACTTATACTCAGGTGCGACTTATACTGTGGGGCGACTTATACTGTGGGGCGACTTATACTGTGGTGCAACTTATACTTCGATGTGGGAAATATGTTTTTTCTTTATTATTATGCAGCTTTTTGGATGGTGCGACGTATACTCCGGTGCGATGTATACTCCGGTGCGATGTATACTCCGGTGCGATGTATACTCCGGTGCGACTTACACTAAGGTGCGACTTACACTAAGGTGCGACTTATATTCCGATGTGGAAAATATGTTTTTTTCTTCATTATTATGCAGTTTTTTGGATGGTGCGACATATACTCCAGTGCGACGTATACTCCGGTGCGACATATACTCCGGTGTGACGTATACTCCGGTGCGACTTACACTAAGGTGCGACTTACACTAAGGTGCGACTTACACTAAGGTGCGACTTACACTAAGGTGCGACTTACACTCTGGTGCGACTTACACTCTGGTGCGACTTACACTCTGGTGCGACTTACACTCTGGTGCGACTTACACTAAGGTGTGACTTACACTAAGGTGCGACTTATACTCCAATGTGGGAAGTATATCTTTATCTTCACTATTATGCATTTTTTGGATGGTGTGACTTATACTCAGGTGCGACTTATACGCCGATGTGGAAAATATGTTTTTTTCTTCATTATTATGCATTTTCTGGATAGTGCGGCTTACACTCCGGTGCGGCTTACACTCAGAAAAATACAGTATATTACAATGAGATCTAGCTTTGAATAGCTTCACACCTCAAATCATCCAGAGACCTCCCAACTTGAGCCAAATGCTGTTGAGACCCCACCTGCCACCACCCAGTCGGCCCCGCTTCTTACACTCAATATGTTAAAATGTCCTTGTGGTTTGGCATATACTGGTAAAACAACTAGAACATCAAAAACAAGGATTGCCAAACACAGATCTCACATCCGAAACGACGACAGCAGCAGCCTCGTGGCAGCGCATTTTACTCAAAAGCAACACGATGTAAGCTCTCTCAGATATGTGGGCATTGAATAAATAAAACAACCCAGTCGAGGTGGAAATGTGAATTCTGGTCTATTGAAAAGAGAAGCATTCTGGATCAAGACTATGGGGACTCTGGCTTTTAAAGGCCTCAAAAGACTTTGATCTGAGGCTCTTTCTGTGACTCTCCTAAATCCCCCTAATCATCGCTCCAGTCTGTGTCTGTATGTGTGCCTCCGATATCAGCACCAACACTGCAGAAATGGAAGTAATATCATGTTCTTTTCCTGTATTTGTATATAAACTGTACATAGATTAAATATATTCGACTGTGGGAAAGTAATGTATCACTTTAACCCTTTAAGGACTGAGCGCAGTATAGACCAGAATAGCTCGCCTAGACTTTTATTCTTTTTTTAGCCATAAAAATCATGTTAAAGGAAGTATCAGAATTTACTGCATATTTTTTTAAAAACACAACTATCTCTATTTTACATATTCATCTGTATTTTTTCTTTGACGCATTGAATAACTGACTGGGAAAATCCCTGAGGCACTTGCGCTCTGATTCGTCATCTTCGAAGGACAACGTAAGCAGATTACGGTAATGATAGTAAAATACTGAAAGAGCCCCATGCCTCTGGTTCGAGATGCAGTTTGAATTTACATGATAGTACACTTAGATGCGGAGTTACTGTAATGGAAAGTCCGCAACCGCGCTCTATCGGCGACGATAGCATCCGTGGCTATAGGGTTAAACCATTTTTCATGTGAGATTGCAAAGGAATCTTAACTTCCATTTCATTTGTATTCATTATCTTTGCTGTCACATGGTTGGTCACCCGACAATCTAGGCTTGTACGAAACAGGTGTAAAAAAGTAATCCTTTATATCTGAAGAAGGGTTTGACTATTAGCTGGCTATTAAAGTAATATCTAAAAATTGGAGCTCCAGAGAACTGCGGCGTGGATCATTTTTTTCCAAATATAAATGTAAATACAGACATTTAAAAGTATACCCAATGTCAAAGCCATTTTGTTTTGGAACTAATCTATACCATCTTTCTATTCATGCATTTCTCCAAACTGTGAAAAATGTCTTGATTTTACTCTTTCTTTGAGTTAGATTTATGCAAAGTGCGACAGGCCGAGTGCAAGTGAGGTGAAGAGTGAGAGAACGCCGAATGCAAAACAGGACAATATTGTCCTATAGCCGTTTTGACTGTAGTGGCAAAGTTGATTCTATTTCCTCAAGTTTCACCTCACACATTTCTACCATCTTAATACATTTGTCAAGAGGAGGTCTACAATTTTAGCTGTCTTTTATCCCCTCTCCCAAACCAACAGGTCTCTGGAGAGGGGCACAACATGTCATCTTGTCTACCTCTTTCTGCTTGGCTGGTTTTCCAAACTTCAGCTTTAGTGTCAACATCTGTTTGGGTCCAGATTTTGAGCTTTAAAAACATGACATATCTTTGCGGTGTGTCGAGCAGTGCAAAATAATATCCTGATATCTATTATGACCCCGGGCCTGTCTCAAAGTGAAGGATTAGTGGCTAGGCAAGCTAACTTTTGGCTTATCCCTCGGAGTTTCGCACAAAGGCGTTTCAAGTTCAAATCGGGCTCTGTTGCCATGGTTTTGACTGTTGGAGCTAGAGCATTTGGTACATCTTTCCTTCACTAGGCTTAAGGCTAAATGCATACACAATTACTGCCTCCTTCTCTCCTATAGCGGCTATAGGACAAGGAAGGACTAGGACAAGTGCAAGAGTGGGATTATGAATAATGCATTGAGCCAAGTGGACATCAAAGATACACTGTGCCACCTTTCTAGAGGAGGGCCACCATGGAGATGTTACTTGCTTTGCTTACCTTAAAAAAAAATTAAAAAATTAAAAAAGATTAAAAAAAATAAAACGAAATAAATAAAATAAATAAATAATAAAATAAATAAAATAATAATAACAATATGGCATTAAACTTAACTGTCTTGCATTTACTAATTTAAAGGTGTTTTCACTGCCCAAAAATATATTGAAAATGCCTTATTACACATTCTCCACAGATCTGATCCAGAACTAAGCCTGGTGGTGTCTCTAGATTGGTTCAATAGAGATGGAGAAGACAAGCAGGTGGTGAACCCGCCAACAGAAAAGTTACATAATGTGCCTTTAGGAATATAAAGAAAACATGTCCATTCTGATGTGAAGCATGATTAAAGCATCGTGAAATCACTATTGTCTAAAATTACCCAAACTGTTTAAATAATGATCAAGCTAGTTAAGATCTGCTGTTAATACCAGTGAAATATATGATAAATAAAAATACTGTAATGATCTGATATTTTGTGTTTAGTTCAGAGTTGACACCTTTTGTTGTTCTTGTAACTGTGTATGTGCTGTTGTTTATGTAACTGCTTTTGTATGTGACATTTGGTTGCTAATCCGACAAGTTGAGGTGAAGTTTCTTTTTGTTTTGTGTGTTTTGGAAGACTGGCTCTAGGAGTGGAGACTGTTAATGTAGCAGTTTGGTGTAAGGAAACACGTAGAATTTCTTGTGGTTGTTTATTTTCTGAACACAAGGGCTACTGTAGGCTGTAACCCACGCCAAAACAAGAGCAAAACAACAGCTGTCTCAACTCGCTAGAGCCAGTATCCACAACAGACCAGTCACTGAACAACAGAACCTTAACATCAACTTGTCGGCATAGCAACCAAGTGTCACGTACAAAAGCAGCTGCATAACAACACATAAACAGTAACAAAAACAGCAAAATGGGTCAACTCTGAACTAAACACAAAATATCAGATCATTACAATGCTTACGATAGAATTAAAAGGAAAAAAAATGTAATTGTTTGTTCCATATAACCATCAAATATGAGGCACAACATTGAAAGTCGAAAGCAGTCTCTTGATTTCTAAGTAATATTACATTATATTCACCAGGCGCTTATGAGAAAGGTAGATGCCTCCAAGTCATGTTGATGAATATTGTCAATTAAATTAAAACTTAAACGGTGCCTGGACGTCCCTTGGAAATTAGCAGCTAATCTCTGTAGAAATTACCTGATTAAAAGATGTCACATATAATCAGACATAAGAAAGTGTAGTTTTCAAATCATGGACACTTTTTACGGACTGTACTGCATGGTATATAAAAATACTGCACAGAATGTAATATAATTTAGTTGGCGTGAAGGATATTGGCCAAGAAGGAAAGTCAATAAATTTAGGACAGATCCATGAAAAGGACTGGACTGTGCGCTCTATCAAGTGCCTCTTTAGTTAATTAACCGTTTAATTAATTGGAAAAACGCAGTGTTCTTAATGACATCAGTGACCAGTCAGTGAACCCGTAAGTGGCTGTGTATCATGGATTATCTGTGAGAGTTCTTCCACTTTGGTAAACTTAGCTGGCATTAGCAAGGGGATTTTTTGGTACTAGTTTTCAATAACTAATGGCTATTTATGTTAAAAGTAATGAAGCACAAAAGGCTGCAGCTGAGAGATATATTTTCTATGTCCAACTTTTGAAGCAAGACTGACATATCGAATGGGACATCGGACTGATATTTGGACTTTTTTGTGTAGGTGCACAAAATATGACTACACAGGGAGTTTGTGGTAAATTTTATGTACATAATTTGGGGAAAATAATCAAAATCGGCTAAAAATATTGTCTAAAAAAAAAAAAATAATAATAATAAAAATAAGAATGCAATTAAAAATAATAAAAATATTGGTAGAACAATCATATTGACACCAACCATAAAAAAAAAAAAAGAATTGGAGCGAGTTTGTGATAAATTGTATGTACATAATTTGAGGAAAATAATCAAAATCAGCTAAAAATATCATCTAAAAAAATAATTTAAAAAAAACAAAAATGAAATAAAAATGTAATTAAAAATAATAAAAATATCGGTAGAACAATCATATTGACACCAGCCATGAAAACAAAAACAAAAAAACGAACATCGGTTGATCTCTAGTTATTACTTATTAATGCAAAGAAGGTTGAAAAATAACATAGATTTCTTTTTAATTCAATTGAACAAAAACTCAAACTGCAAAGGGCATCACATACCACCAGAAACTTGTATTTATATTCAATAAAAACTCTTCTCAACAGAAAAACCAACGCCGCACAGAAGTAATTGTGATCAGGATCCCTCTCTCTCTCAACACCATTCAAATCTATTATCCTCCCACACTTGATACTCTTGACCTCATCGGGCATATACATTAGCTCCATGCCAACACCCACAAAAGCATCCCCCCTTTTCTATTCACAACATTTTTACACATCTCTCAAAGGAAATGGCATGTGGGCGGAGCTACAAGTTGCCCCCTTTATATGGCGCTGCATTTCTGTGTGACAGCTACAAGCACTCGTCTTTAAAAGCAAAAAAAAAGGAGGGAAAAAGGGGAAAAAAAGCCCCCGTTCCGCAATGGTCCAGTGGCTGAGACGACCATTGATGGAATTAAGGTTCATGAATAAGAATGCGGCGCGCGGCGACTGAGAGCCCTCCTGCTGCGTAATATTGACATGCTCCCTGGTCAGAAAATAGCCTAGCATACATAATTAGCTTTCTCCGGCACAGGACTAGCAGGAGAGGCCACTCTAGCGACACTGGGACCTTAATGGAATGGTTTTGTGGAGCTAAAAAAGAAAAAGTAGATAGGTGGAACGATTGTAAAGGTTGGCATTGCTGTAGACAGTTGAGGTAATTTTGGTTGCAACATTTTCTCCATCAGTACGTTTTGCACGCTTGATTTTGTTGGTTGGGTCCGGTTTGTTGCAATATAACAACGTAATTGTGGCACTTTGGTGAAATATTCAGCAATGTGTTTTTCATTTTCAAATTTTGTAGAATATTTTGACAATTTGAAAATTTCAGTGTGCTAAAGAAAAAAAAAGCAACATACCATTTTTATACCTGGTGTTTTTTTGATTGTTTTTTTTATAAGCACAGAGCTGTGGGTAGATAAAGGGGATAGATGAAATTTAAAAATGCAGAATTGCTCAAACATGCATGAATCAACAAATGGGAAACGCCATTATAACATCATAACATGGCTGAAAGATAATAAAAAGTTTAAATACCGTATTTTCCGGA
Source organism: Periophthalmus magnuspinnatus (assembly GCF_009829125.3). Taxonomy (NCBI): domain Eukaryota; kingdom Metazoa; phylum Chordata; class Actinopteri; order Gobiiformes; family Gobiidae; genus Periophthalmus; species Periophthalmus magnuspinnatus. The sequence continues at coordinate 21,742,287 of NC_047143.1, forward strand.
CTGCAAATCGCATTTTTTTTTTTTTTTCATAGTTTTACTAGGGGTGCGACTTATACTCAGGTGATTTATATGTGGAATATAAGTCACATCTGAGTATATAATTTCAAATCGTCATTACGGTCACACTGACAACCTGACAATCGTGTTTTTTTCTTCATTATTATGCATTTTTTGAGTTATACTCTCGAGTGACTTATACCCTGGAGCATCTTATAGTCCAGAAAATACGATAATTATGCTATGTTATTTGGAAACCTTTGTGAATGACTGTGTACCCCTGGATTTGATATTTGAACAACATTTTAATATCTTTTTGCGGTTATGAAAATTTTGACATGCTACAAAACAATATGCCAGTGTTATTCTTCTGATGCTAAACCCAAAGCTAACACAAACACTGCATTTACATTTAAATTATACATCAATGAATACTAACACACTTTGAGATAGATCAAAGTGAATTATGTAAACCCATCGTAAAACCTGATCATCCAATATAGGTATTGCAGTTTCCCAAAAGAACATTTAAAGAAAAACAAGTGAAATTTATGGATTTACAAAAGTGCAGGCAGGTAGATTAAACCAGATTGAGACCAGCAGTTGGAGGCGTAGGTCCTCCAAGTGAAACAAGGTGAAACTACTTGATTTAAGCCACTGAGGTGAGAGTCCACGTTCTTTGCAAATGTAAAACCCACATGCTTCTCGGTGGCCTCTTGAGTAGAGTATTAACTCGATTGAGAGATTGTACTACGTGTTCCAGCTTCAAGCCCATTAGAAAAGACAGAGCGGTGACAATGAGGAAATAGTGTTGGGAGATATGGAAAGGAGACAAGGAAATGGCTCAGGAGGGCACAGGGATTCATGTACTAATTGACGGAACAGGGAAGGAGACATGGTGATGGAAGAAGTTGGAATAGCCCAAATGGATGTCAGGGGAAGAGAACTAATTTTACATTTAACAGAAGTAGTAAGTGGACTCTTCAGCTTTTCTTGTGGTTTGTCTGTGTATTCAATAACAGGTGGTTTTATTGCTCAAAAATACCTCGAAAAGCATCCAGTTTTGTGAGTGTGTTCAAGTCTTCCCAGATCTGACCTGGAGTAGTGACCTGTTTGTCTCCCTGGAGATAGACAAGTTAAGTGCCATACTGTGGAAGAAAAGCAATAGCATCTCCATGGAGACCTGCAGGTCACTTCAACTAGCTTTAATTCCACACCACATAATCGCCATCAGTTGCTTATTGTCGACTGGTAGTTATACCCAAAGATTTTGTCTTTAAACAGACTTAAAATCAGTGCCATTCAACACAAAAATAGCCATGTTTATTCATCCATTCCAAATTTCAAACCCTGCTCCAAACCACATGCTTCTACTGATGGAAAATTGGCTGTAAACGTCAAAACCGATAAATGACAATTAGACGTTATTATTATGTTTATATTATGTATAGGCTTAGATTGTATATGTAAATGGACATTGCTAACCCGCTAGCCATCCCGTTCCACCAACTCTAGACACTCCAATTCACTTTGTATTGAAAACAGGTTGCCTCTCCGTAACTGCTGTTGTCAGGCTCATCATTTCGATCTTAAAAATACCAGGATCGGGTTAACACGGACATTTTATTTACCTATTTTGTCAGTAAATCAAGATTACATTAATAACAGATGAATCAAGCATCTTCTTTCTCTGAGGTCGCTCCTGAATCGACGTTACCTTCAACAGTCATGCTCCGGATTGGCTCTTTGGTTGCTATGATACTCGCGGTTGGAAACTCCAAATATGGAACTCGGCACCCAACTTCGCCGCTCTAACCACTAGCCTCGATGAGCTTCATTTGACTGAAGCTGAACGCTATGGGTGACGTCACACTCACTTATACACGTAGACTGTATAAAGAAGTGGACTGTAGAAGTTCAGTTTAAAAATTCTTAAATTTGTGTTGAATATAATTTCACATGTTCCTTTATCTCAAATTATAACATTAGCATTATAATAATAAACTGTATAGACATGAAAATGTTATATTGGATGTTTAGATGTACAGGGATGAAAGAGCCAAGCCTTGTAAACTCCAAATCCTGACCATGGTTCAGCATCAAAGTATCTTGTTTTGATCTGTGGACAGAGATACACCACTAGCAAAGTTATCAAAGGTCAAAAGAACTTTCTGCCCTATCTGAGAAAATAAAAATTATTTCCAGGTCATGAAATGTGTATGTTAGAACTCCTACGTGCCAATTAAAGAAAGAAAAAGAGTTTGAAAGAGTGTGCAGCAGTGAGGGTGGTTTCTATCTGATAGAGGAATCCAAAAACGCCCAGCCCTCTAGCTCCCTGCGCTCCGACTAGGCACCTGCTCTGCTCTGAATTAGCCCTTTCTTTACTGTTTGCAGCCATCCAAGTGAAACTCACTCCCCTCGCTGACAAATGGACTGAAGCCTCCTCCTTACATTTTTAACACATTATAAAACCCCCATGTTTAGTGAGCTACCCGAGTCTCGGCTGTTAATCTGCAGGCAAAGACCAGTTTGAGGGCGCCCATGGGTAATATACGCAGTGTCTAGAATAAAATCGGCGCAACTTCTAGATTCTTTTCTTCTTAAACTGGAGAAGCATAATAAAGTCTATGGGGCATTCAGTACATGGACGTTATGGCCGATTCAAACCAGTGGCCTGACAGGACTCAGTCCCGTCTAATCTCTCCTGAGACCCTCCCAGATCTAAAGGTACATTTCGGTGTTCAGGGATTTAAACCGACAGTAGCCACATTGAGTAAAAATAGAGCTATAGGTCCAAGAACGCTGGTAGAGATTACGGTTTACATCAAATTTTGTCCTTTATGATCAAGTCTAAAAATGCAGAGATGCAAAAATGAGACATCAACGACAGGGTGGCTGAATGGCGAGCCCTCTTGTATCACAATCCCTGTTACAGCTACAGACAGGACGCTGAAGGATGCAAGGACAATTTACACCTACCCTTTACCCAAAACCACTATTGTCACCTCATGCCTTTCTGACATTGGCAACAGCCCGCCAAGTACAGAGCTGTGGGTAGAAAGACTGTGTGCCGATGGATTAGACTAAGAACATAAGCTTTGCTGTCAAGACATACACGCCATTTTGAAATTTGAACAAGACTTTAATATATTTTGCAGTTAATTGTGTTATGTGATTAAAGTATTGAGGAATTAAGGAAAATCTTGACATGCTACAAAACAATATGTCAGTGTTTTTCAAATAAAAAGCCTACACTTCGGATGCTAAACCCAAAGCCTGATGGGAACAGCTAATACAAATATTGTGTGTATGTATAAATGATGCATCTATGAATATTAAACCACATCCTGATAGGTCAAAGTGAATTATGTTAAGATGTTTTACATGCACTTGTTAAAAAAATAAAAAAAACTCCATTAAGCCCAAAAAAATAAACTTACAATAACTTCCAAATTAAGGAATGAGCAGGATGCCATTGCCTTTTTTTCAAATGGTATAGACAACAAATCAAGTCATTGTGCGTCCACACTTGTAGACACATAAAAAACTGACTAAACTTGGACTAAAGCTGCAACTAGACCTGAACTAAACCAGAACAAAACCAAGGCTAACAGGCCCAAGTCAAGTCTAAGTCAGGACTAAACTGAGATCAAGCCAGGACAAAATGCGCCCATCATCCATGAATCAATATGTACAAATATAACAAGCTTTGAGCAAACCTGACTCACACTCTGTTCTATCTATGTGGATGGTAATGCCCCCTGCACATTAATACTCATCCAGAGCCACCCACCATTCTCTATTTGTTCATACTATTACACCAGCCAGTCGTCCCCTGCTGCGTACATCGCTCATGTTTTTCTTCCATAATTGTCAGGTGCTCAACACATAATTGCATCATCGAAAAACAGCCCCCGACCATCAAGACAAACCAACGAGTCTTGCACGTACACAATGAAAATAAATACTTCGCAATAATTTACAATAAACGCTACCTGCAAAAGTTAATCATAAAGCATACGCAGCAGAGAAGGCTATTTAAACAAAGTGTGTTATAGGCTAATATTTGTAGCGCCAGTAGGAATCTAATCCAAACTAAGTGGATCGTCGTTCATGGTAAACAAAAGCTGCAGTCTTTTCATTGTAATGCTTGGGAAATTAATGTTTAATATAAAGTATCTCACAGCATGATATTTGCGCTTCCAATATTAATGCATGAATTCATTTGGCATCTTGCTGTTAGGGGAGTTGTATGTCAATGCAGGGCTTGGTTTTAAAATGAAGTAATGGGGGGTCGTGCATGAACAATGTCAGTATTAGGCTCACATCTGCACAGCATGAAGACCCCCTTTCTAACGTCAGAGAGCCTGTGCGCTTACCTGGTATCAAATATTAATAGGTATAAAAGCATGAATGTCATTATAATCTCATGCCATATTTGAACTATGTATGAATGTTTTATGATTTATGCTTATTCCTTTTATTTTTTTATTTATTATTATTATTATTTATTTTTTTTTATAAGTGAGGGAGGATTGCTATAAACTGGTACAACAGGTCTAGGTCTAGGCATGTTAAAAATGTATCCATGAGTTTTAGTTAAACAAAAAATTAGGACCGTTGCCATGGCGATTAACAACTGAAAACACAGTAGGATGTCTTTTTGATGGGATAAAGTTAATAATACTGCATATAACATGAATTTGAAACAACAATTGTAAACCTTTTCTTGTTACAGGCACCATTTTGAGGATTTTTGACCATTCAATACATACACTGTTTTGTTTTGGATTGCCAATTGCCATGGCAACACCTGAAACCAACGAATAGACTAAACACATTCTTGGCTTAGAACAAAATTCTTGTAATAGACAAAAAAAATCTTGTCTCTTCTTGACTCACAATAATTTCATTGACAAAATTATTATTATTAATTACGTATTAAATAAATGTGGTTGTTGTTTGTTTGTTTGTTGTGATTGTTGTGGTGGTGGTTGTTGTTGTTGTGGTGGTGGTGGTTGTTGTTGTTGTGGTGGTGGTGGTGGTGGTTGTGGTGGTGGTGGTTGTTGTGATTGTTGTAGTGGTGGTTGTTGTGGTGGTTGTTGTGATTGTTGTGGTGGTGGTTGTGATTGTTGTTGTGGTAGTTGTTGTAGTTGTGGTGGTGGTGGTTGTGGTGGTGGTTGTGATTGTTTTGGTGGTGGTTGTTGTGATTGTTGTTGTGATGGTTGTTGTGGTGGTGGTTGTTGTGATTGTTGTGGTGGTGGTTGTGGCGGTTGTTGTGGTGGTGGTTGTTGTTGATTTAATTTTTTTTGTCAAGTCAATATACTGCAAGTGTGCAATTTTTATGTATTTATTTATTTATTGTTGGTGATTTCTCGCTTTTCTTACAGACCTTTCAATACAGTAAAGCAAAAAGTACAAAAATCTATTGTCATTATAACCTGCCTTTGCTCTCGATTCTCAGAGTGCATTGGACAATTAAGCAAAGCACACTGCCTCGGAAATGTCTCCTCATAAAACCATCGCCATGACCACTGCACGAAACGACCGAATTTTAAATGATGAAACGAACCGTCAGGGATTCTGAAGTTGATCCTTTATCCGAAGCTAAAACAAATATCTCATCAAATCCTTCACTCTGGAATTAAGGTCAAAAGCCAATGATAATGAGAGCGGGAGCGAAGGGTGGATTTTCCCATCTGCTTCCTTATCCCTCCATCATTTCCATTCATTCAAGCTTGTATTCCACAGTCATTTGTCACTCAGCCTCTAAAAGGAAGTGTGCTGAGGTAAATAATGGCGTTGGCTGCGTTGGTTTCCTTCGTCGACATTAATAACAGTGAACGCTGTGGAGTGTCAGCTGCTGCCAAGGCCATTAGGATTGAATGGAGATTAGACTTGTCATGATAGCAATTTTTCTCAATTTTGATTTGAATTCAAGGAAAAAAGCTTCATACACATTTCTATACCAAAATGTGTACTATTTGTAGTAGTAGTACCTGTAGTAGCTGTAGTAGTAGTAATGATAGCTGTAGTAGCAATAGCAGTAACATTGTTAAAGGGAACGGTCTGTGGTAGTGGTAGTAGTAATAGCGGCTGTAGCAGTAGTAGTAGTAGCTGTAGTAGTAGTAGTACTAGCTGTAGTAGCAGCTGTAGTGCTAGCAGTAGTAGTAGTAGTAGTAATAGTATTAGTAGTAGTAGTAGTAGTAGCAGTAGCAGTATTACTGGTAGTAGTAGTAGTGGTAGTAGTAGCAGCAGGAGTAATAGTAGTAGTAGTAGTAGCAGTAGGAGTAGTAGCAGTTGTAGAAGTAGTAGTAGTAGTAGTAGTAGTAGCAGTAAAAGTAGCAGTAGTAGTAGCAGTGGTAGCAGTAGCAGTGGTAGCAGTAGTAGCAGTTGTAGAAGTAGTAGTAGTTGTAGAAGTAGTAAATGTAACAGTAGTAGTAGTGGCTTTGTTATTGGGAATGCTTTTTTGATATTTGCAAAGTTTTGATATTTGTTTTAGTAGTATTAGTAGTAGTACCAGTAGTAGTAGTAGATGTAGCTGTAGCTGCAGCAGCAGTAGCTTTTTAATTTATTTTTTATTACTTGTTAAGTTTTAATACTTGTTTTAGTATCAATTAGAATCTGGTTTCATTTTTTTTATTTTTTCATGACCTTAATAGATCACTTTTCTTCATTAAAAACCTTGACAAACATTGTATTCAAGTACGCATTTCAATTATACTAGTTATTACGGCGCGCCACTTCCATAATAATACCTCTTAGCAGCATATTACTGTAACCATAGTAACAACAAAACTTACTGCTTATATCTCTTCAATTACTTTAGTGACTCTGTAAAAGAAAGAAAATATATTTAATTGTAATTATGTATTGTTATTGAAGAAAGGTTTTTTTTTTTTTTTTTTTTTTTTTTTACAGTTTTGTTGTAGAACCATATAAAACAACCATTTAATAAACTTTTTAAACCATGTGGATATTGAGTCGTCTGATTTTTATCCCAGATGCCCTTCCTGCTGCAATAATCCTGCGACTGGAGTGGACAACGGAGGTTAAGTGAATCATCCAAGAACACATCAACACAACAGCACTCAAATTTAATGACCAGTAATATTTTTTACTTCACTCTGGACGAATGTAACTTTTTGGCAGTTTCCAAAAAGTGTCAAAATGACCTAAAATAAAAACACAGCTCCAATACCCCATCCCAAAGGAGAACGTGGACGTAGCGGGTTTGCTCTGTGATTGGTGGGTTGCTTCACTGTCTTCCTGACCTGCTCCTCTCCTTCAGGGGTCGTGCACAAACCTGCCACAATGCTATCAGCCGTCCCCGAAGGTGCCGGCCCGGGTCTGCCGAGATATAAGGTGATATATAGCTTTGATATAGCCTGTAATTACTGTCCGTGAAGGCCACGCGCTGCCTTCAGGGGGAATGGGGAAAAAAAAAAAAAAAACCCGCTAAGGGTTGTGATGAGAAAAGGGTCATTGTTGTTTGATAGCACGAGTGGCCAGGGCTTTTCAGAGATGTGCCGTGGAGAGGGACACTACGGCGTACATGTGGGGAGGAGGCGCAATCAACAGCTTCTTCCGAACGGCTGCTAAAAATACCTCACACGGGCAACAGAGGAGTGATGCGGCAAAAATGGAGAACGGTAATAGCCGCACATTGTGTTAAATCGATTCGCCCTGGTATGCCATTACAATGTGAATATGTGACTTAATTTCAATAATAAATTTATAATAAATGCAGTTTTAATTCAAGGGAAAGTCCGACAGTGGCAAAAACTATATATATTTTTTTTATTTAAAGCCAGATTATGTAACTTTTAGCTACAAAAATAATATGTTTTTGGGTTTTTTTTCTTTAATTTTGGTTGTGTTTATTGCACTGAAAACAATTGTGTACTTACTCTGAGTGAGCTCGCATCCCCACTAACCTGACTCATATTTGGCCTGGAGGAGGGGCTTGTCCTGTTTCCGTGGAAATGTTGTTCCTTTGGTGATAATAAGCAAGGCAAGGCAAGTTTATTTATACCGTTTTAGAACAGTTTTGAGCCTGGATTTAAACCTTGGCAAAGTAGAGGCCTGTGTCAGATCTTTAGAAAGAATGTTCCAGGTTTTAGCTGCACAAAACTGAAACGCTGATTCTCCATGTTTTCTTCTGACTCTGGGACCAGCAGGAGGCCTGTCCCTGAAGTCCTTCAAGTGCGAGATGGTTCATACAGTACTAACTGTCGAAGATGTATTTTGGTGCTAGGCCATGGAGAGACTTGTACATAAGCAGAGCTGCTTTAAAGCCAGATTATGTAACTTTGAGCCAAAAAAATTGAGTTTTTTTATATATTTTTATTTTTTTAGATATGTTTATTGTACTGAAAATAATCACGTGCTTACTTGCTGTGCTGGCATCTCCACTAACCTGACTTGTATCTGGCATGGAGGAGGGGCTTGTTCTCCTCGTTTCCATGGAAATATTGTTCGTTTAGATAAAATAATCCCAAGTATTGCATAAAACCTGTCTATCTGAATGGAGAATGTTCAAAAGCATAATTTTAACCTTCTGTTTTAGTTAAATCAAGCAGGGGACATACTGTACCTTTAAATTATCTAATTTGGTAGTTTTTATAATTCACTCATTTTGTTATTGCAATTCGTGCTTTTATGCATTTAAATCGTATAAACTGCTTTAAAATCACAAGCTCTTTCAGAAACCGTTTCCTATTGATAAAATTCATAGATGCTGCAGTTACCAAGCCCAAGTGTGTATTTCCGCGCTGGCTACACTTATTTTCACACAAAAGGAGCAGCTATAGGTGGCATATTTATTTAAGGGCCGTGGATGGTGCGGCGCCAGTGCAGAAGGTGGAATTGCTAATGAAAGAGGCTCATTCATTTGGGCCTGTCACTGCTCGGTGTGAGACAGTGTTCACTTTGAGATGCATTACAGCACTCCTAAGCGCAGCGGCGTGCTATCACTCAGATACAGCCTGCTATTACCGCTCACTTAAAAGCACATGCCAGAGAATAGGTCCCAGAATATACCTTTGTACGCAGCTGACCAGGTAGGGAGCTTTGGCGAGGGCTGCTAGGAGACTGGAGGAGCGGGGGAAGCTAAATGCGTATTGACAGGTAGCGAGGGGTGGCGACATGGCAGCACGTCCGCGGGTGATGGATGCGAGGTTGGCACATGGACGGAGGCAGCAGCGGCGGAGCTCGGGATCATCCTCACTCGAGAGGGGAATGTTAATGAAGGAAAAACACTGGCTGTGGAAAAACTGGTGCGACCGCAGAGGCAGGTGCAATAGAGACGGAGGAAGATTGCTGGTTCTAGATTATGCATAAGGTTAAGGATTTTATTAACCAAAGGATTTCGATTACTGCCTTGGCATCTGTTAGTAACAAGTATATCGCAGTAATGGAGCTCAATAGTAACTGCCTACCTCCTGGTTCTTGAAGTACATTTCTCATGCTTTTTTTTTTTTTTTCCCCCCCATACGCTTTCAGAAAAAAATAAAATATAAAAAGTTTGAAAGCTTGCTCAAGGTTAATCAGCTATGTGACAACTAATGACCACAAGACCTATAATTAATGTAAAATCTGTTTCAGAAACTTGATAAACTGCCAAGTTATTAAAGCATTTCGCCAAGTCTTTAATTTTAAATATGCTTTTTGGACTTAAAACAACCGCTACTGTTATGGATAATAGTGAACACATAGCTAATTTAATGTTTAAATTAACAAAAATTGGCATTACTCCTTTATTATCCCAGTAAACTAAATATGAAGTATGCCAATTCTAATGTACATTCAAATTCAAATCAATACTTTTCATTTATGGTAATTCTGGGTCTTAAGATAATTAGCCCATCATTGATACAACATTCCCACCAAGAGTGTAAAACAGCTTTTTAAAAAGTATCACTTGTTTATCACCATTTGTCCCATGCTCCTCTTGCACTATTATCTCTGTTCTGTTTTCCGGCCCTGGGTGGTGTCTCTAGCTTTTTTTTTTTTTTTTTACAAAGGCCAACATCCTGACTGGAAATAATAGAAAAGGCGCAGGTGTTAATAATAACATTAACAGTGGCTCGCTTCTAGTAAGTGTCCCAGAATGCAGTGACACTGAGCCAGAAAAATAACCAAGCTGAGCAATCGAATTCCCCAATCAGTAATTTCATTGTGCACACCAGTGTTATTCCCGGAGCCTATTGGGAATACGCCTATTACAGCACATTGCTTCCTATTCACATCTCTATTGTTTTTCTCTATACCATGTTCCGTACATCAATGCTAGTCTTGTTGTCTTTGATAGGTTCCAAGCATAGTATTTCCTATGGGAGTTTTGTTTATATAGATACTATACATATGACTGAAAGTGCAAACCAAGTCATCTCATAGTGGATAGCGTTGCCAAGGAAAACGCTAACATAATATATGAAGCAACGGTGCAAATACTGCTCAGATCAAGTGCTGGTGTTGTGTCCTTATGCAAGACACTTCAACAACCTTGGAAGTTTTGTACGTACATTAAGTTAGTGGTGGTCTGGAGAGCCAATGGTGCAGATTGGCAGCCTCACTTCGGGCTATCCAAGGGCAGCTGTGGCTACATAAAAAGCTAACCAAGTGTGGAATTAATGAATAATTAGTAAAGCGCTTTGAGAGGCTTTTTTTGAGCCAGCAGAGCAAAATACGAGCATAAGGCATTGTTATTATGAGGGTGTTGTATCTTGCAAAGGCAGCAAAAACATTCACTGGTAAAGCTAAAGGTCCTTTTTTATTACGCAAAATGGACTCTGATGAGCTTTAAGCCACATTAGAATGTTGTTACCTCCTCAAAAACACTGTTACATACATACTGAGTTGTGTTTTGTTAGTGTGTGGAACAACCTCGATGATTAAATTAAAAAGCTCCTATACAATAAAACCATTTAAAAAGTGGTATAAAACATTACTTTTTGGAAAATTACAGGACTCAGGAATGATTCATGTGAACTGTCGTGGTTTGTAGTTTTTTTCTTTTGTTTACATATTTAGTCTTATGTTGTAGAACTGAAGCTGCTTTTCTTTGAATTCTTGTGTGTTATTATTAAAATGGGTGAGGCATTATAAGTATTTTTTTCTTTACTTCAGCCTAAACCCTTTCAGTCATGATAGAAATATTATGTACAACCTTATACAAGTTTAATAAAGTTGGATTTGAATGTAATGACCGAATACATATATTTACTTACTACTTACTTACTAGTTTCAAGTTAACAGCTACTTTTTACCTTTTGAACAGAGATCAGCAATTCTGGGACTGAAATGATCTTAATGATTCGAGTGAAGGTCAACGTAGTTTAAAAACACAGTGGAGCACTTCCTGTATTACCACATGACATCACAAGGTGGAATGGAGTGTTTTCAGTTTGAGAGAAAAAAAAAAAGCTGAGTAAAGTTGCAGAGTTTTGTGTTGCGCATGAAACAATGTCGAGGATGAGGAAACAACATTATAGCATAGATCAGAAAATAGCGTAACACGGCATCTTAAGAAATAACTAACTGGGGTCAATAACAAAAACAATCGCCGTGTTAAGTGGGTCAAACATATTTATAACCACGAAACTCAAAGGGTTTGTTTCTCTGTACGTTCGCGAGCTTCCAGCGTCAGCGAGTTAGCACACAAGAGCACAAGAACATCACCGGCCGCCCCCATTTCCTGTTTCCTCTTTGTTGTTTGTGGGGTGCAGTAGATCCCTGCACAAATTAGCCCCTAATCAAACAAGCCCCATTACAGAGAGTATCGGGTTACAGCCAACCATGTAAACGCTATAATCACGCTATTATACCGCTTGGGTTGTTTCCAGAGATTGCATTATGGGGGGCATGTAAACATAGTGAATGGGGGAAAGTGTACAGAATTAGATACAAAATAATGAAAGCGGATATGAATCACTGTTGATGTTTGCGATTATGAAACTGCAGAGAGCGGAGAGATGGATTAAAGTATCTGAATATTGCGTAACCCGATATAGCCAAGTAAGTTAATGCAATCATTTTAAATATACATCACAAACATTTCGCGTGTTGCCAGGTTAACTTATTTTGGGTTGGAAATGCAGACAAATTGGAGAAGCTTCAGAGCACTAGCTTTGCGGTTATCTAATGAAAAATGTATGATCCACTAATGCGTGCTTCTCTCGATGTTTATTACACATGACACACCAATTTTCATTTTGCGTTACCGTCTATAGAGAACAGTTTGAAACTTTAAAACAGAGAATCCTATATAATGGAAATTCTAGTGTTTTCGCCAAAGTTTTGTCAATGTATTAGATAACTTTTCAATTTTTGTAGCCCCTTCCCCTAAAAGATTATTCCAGCAGCAGGTTCAATGCATATCGTGACTTTTTACGCTCAAGAAAACTCGATCCCAGGGTGACTTTTAGAGTAATGAAAAGTCTTTGATTTAAATTGGTGAGTTCTGTTGGGTCCTTGTTTTCTTTACAGCCGTAATGAGCTTAGCCACAGGAGCCTAGCAACCGCAGTGACATCTCCACAATGGACTTGTAGGGGGCGGCCTTCATTTGTCGCGCTAACCTATGCATGCTAATGTTTATCTTTTGTGCAACCATTAAGAATATTACTGGATTCTCTAATTTCTGGCATGCACAGATTAAGAAAACTGAAGAATTACTACTACTACTCCAACTGACATGTATGCTACTACTGCTAATACTGTTATAGCTACTGCATACATAACAAAGCAAAAGTGCAATTTAAACAGAGATTCAGCCAATCCTCAGTTGGTAAAAGCATGTGGCTTGGAGCAACGCTAACTGCCACTAATGCCAACATTGTACCACTTAGAATAATATGTATTAGAATGATGCTTCTTTAAAAACGTGTTGATGTTGTTGTTGACAGTAGCGGCTCCCCTTGATTCCTTCCTGCAGAGTTTTTAGAGAGTGGGTGGCTACAGAACAAGGGAACCACAGGGTGCTTCCATTATTCAACAACATGTTTCAAACTAATATTTTTCTCCTCATCATGTACTTTTCTCACAGTTGACTATCTCATTAGCTACACTTTTATTTTTTGGAACTTTTCTGGTGGGGTGTCAGCAGCCTGCTCGTCTCCGTGGATACGTTTTTGGAATGTTGCACAGTGCCATTAAACACACCTATCTCACATTTATTCAGTTTTTATTGTAAAATGCCTTGAAAAACATGCATTCTTACTGTGAGTGAGTTTTGCTCCATTCTCCACAAATCTGACCAGAAACTTGGCCTGGTAATGCCATAATGAAGAACATTCTGGGCAAAGCAATAGTGACAAGCAGCTGGCAGACCCTCGACCAGGAAAGTTAAAATAATTAAGACATATGGTATTGTAATTTAGATAAAATCCAACTCACTGCAAATAATACCAAAGAAATTAAAGCCCATTTGTGCATAAAGTGCTGCATTAAGTCAATATAGGAGCCGCAATGGACGGCACAAATCTCCTATATGTTTCCTACACAGTTTAAGACACCAAAAGTTGTCTATAGATTACGTTAATGTCCACGATTACTCCTAGCATAGTCACAGTACCCCCTCTCCCGCCTGGACAAATTGGCCTTTGTGTCCTGGTATATGCATAGCAGGGTCATAACTCTAAAAAGGGAAAACAAAACCTGTACCAAAGCCAACTATTTTGTACTCTGAGAAGGAATTATTTCTGGAATGCATTGATTTTTTCCTTCAGGGTAAATTCATCAACTGGTGCGAATCAGAGCCAGCTAAAGTGTGTATTTTAAATGTGTTTATGCATCATTTGGGTGCTTCAAGTAATGAATCCTTAACAGTTTACAATAAGCGCGTTATGCCTGGAGTACATCCTGTTATTGTGGAAAAATGGCACCAGACAAAATGCATTAAAAGCCAGCACATTAATTCTTATTTATTGCGTATGAACTTCATTATTTATATGGCTTAGATTAAAAGAATTGCTCCAACTGAATTTGCAGGAGGAGGTTTATAAGGGTTAGCAGTTTTCGGGGATTAGATTTAAAGCGGCTATACTCGATTTTTGTCCATGTAGTTTAGTGTTTTCAGCTACCAACCTGGAAGTAACGCTGGTGTGTTGTTAGCATGTTAGATGTTAGCAGTTGCGTTATGTCAAAACTGCACTCTGGTCTCTGAAGTTTTCCCAGTTTTTATAGAGTTTACTATATATAAATGGTTTGTGGACATTTTAACTTTAACTGTAACAAACACCTTAACTTTAAAGAGGACCAATTCTGCAAAATTGACTTTTCAAAGCTTCTAACCAAGTTAAATAGTTGTTTTTCTCACCATTTACTCAGCCTGAAGTTGTATTTGGAGTAATTCATCCATGGTTTGAGCTTTTATCCATGTTTTTGAGCTTTAATTGCTTATTTTCAAGACGCCATTTTGCCGTTCAACTCCCATTTTCACCACAACCGGTACACGCCTACTGCTTTGTACTTATTTTATTCTCCAGTTTTATTTCTTAATCAGTGATACACGTAGGATTTGGTAGTTTTGTGTAGTTATTTTGATACAAATGAAGAGAAAATCCGCAGCTTGGTAGTGTGATGACATTTTCGGTACCACAGTTTTAAGTCGTTTTGCGATTTAAAATGTGCAAATTATAACACAATGACCCACGAGTGTCATAGATTTTAACTGTGCTACAACATGATAACGTTCAATTTTAAATACTGTACACACTTCTTAAATATCAGTCCTACCTCTGTGACATGATCTTGTAAGCGTCGGGGAGGTAGCAGCGCGTGTTCTCCATCTGCGCCGGGTCGGCATCGCAGATCTTGTCGTCGGTTCGCCCGTAGTTGGCGCTCTCGATCATGATGACGTCGGTCCCCGGGCACCGCAGCTCGATGGGGTACGATTCACAGGACAGCTCCCTCCTCACCACCGCCATGGGGATGGGGGCTCGAATGAACGCTGCACAAACAGATGGAAAAAGATAAATAATGAGCGTTTAGGTTATTTGATAGGTCAGTTTACGGGCTTGAATGATGTAGGATTCAGGCACAGCGCACACTTAACGTAGCACAATAGACCAAGCCTACAAACAGAAACTGTAAACTATAAGTGTTTTTAGTTTCAGATTGATATAAGACAGTGTCCAGCAGTAATCTGACCAGAACTGAAGAAACAGCTTGGATGAGCAACAAAACGTCTTCACTCCTACAAAGTTTTGTCCAGTTGACAGATTTCATTATTTTTTCTTTTGTTATGGATCAGACCTGGACGACTGAGGGATTACACAGATATAGGTCAGAACAGTAACAGAAAACATATTGACTGAGGAACAACGTTGGGAACAAACAAAACCAAAATAACGTTAGAGTTCACAGCTTGAACCCTACCTAGATACTAATCAGTACTTAAACTCAGTACTAAATCTACATACTAATTTGAAGTATTTATACTGAAAGCACAATAAAGAACAGAACATTTGATTAATCCAGAATAGCTTTTGAAAAAGTCATGATAAGGCTAATATCAAAATCAGTATCAAGCCTTAGGCCTGTCACAATAATCAATATATCGACTTATTGTTCTATATATGAAGTTGGAACAATACATTTTGGGGACCAATATTTATCGTGTGTACTTTTTCTTTGCACTGCTCGGAAATATTTGGATATTTTTTGGTTATATTTGAGATCATGATTTTTTTTACAATATTGCAGATTTAGGAATGTTTTTTGTAGTTAAGGAATTTGCTCTTGGTTTATTGTGGCATAAATTAGTATCAATATTATCATTTATTGTCTATAGTTACTTCAGCAATATATCTCACTTCAAAATTTGAATTTTATTTTAGACCACTATCTCTTTTCTGAATTGTGCTGAGTTTAGATTGTAACTCAGAATTTATGCCATAAAAATATCATGTAAAAATAGCATCAAAACAGGAACGATTCGATGAAATTACAGACAATACATACACTACATTAGACATTTTGACTTGAGGGAACAGAGAGTGCGTGTGTGTGTGGGGGTGTGTTTGTGTGTGCATGGGTAAGTAATACAACAGAAAAAGAAAGCTAAAGAAATAAGAGGGAAAAGGCGGAACATTTAGAAAGAGAAAAAATACATAATTTAGTAATGTTCCAATTCTGTTTTCACACATTCACGTAATTTGACACTTTGATATAATCTTATAGCCGCAAATACATGTTACAGCTGTACTCGATCCAGGAAAACGCTTAAATACCGCGACAGGCTACAATCAAAAGGTCAGGGCAGAAGACTTTATGAGATAGGATGTCCACTCCAGTGTAGAGCTTGTGGGCGGACAGGGCTTTGCTGTGTGGAGTGGGAGGATAGATATCACGGCAGAAGGGTCAGGGACGCCACAAGTCAACACAAGATGGAGAATGATCAGACGTAAGGACAAAGCTATTGTGCGTTTGGATAAGAAAATAAGCACCTATTGTGACCACTCAGTAGTAGTAGTAGGAGAATGGCATAACAGCAGAGTGCGTTAAAGGTAGAGTGGCCTAGTATCTCTTAAGGGTCCTACATTACACAAAATTGATTCTGGTGAGTTTTAAGTCATGTTATAATGCTGTTACCTGAATGAATGAAACAAAACACAACTCCAAGCATGTATGTTTTTGATGAGGAAACAACCTTATACCATAAATTAGAAAACAGCCTAATACAGGCTCTTTACGGCTGGATATCTTTTACTACAGTTATACTACAGCATTAGTTTACTGTGCCACTTTTACACTATGCAACTTTTCCGATGATGCGTCCGCCATCATGGAGTTGTTATTGCTTTGCCTGGAATGTTTCACAGTATTCCATTAAACTCATCTTCCATTTACTCAATTGGATGCGCTTATATTGCTAAAATATCAACATAAATTCTTAGCATAACCAGGGTCACCTCAGCACAGATCTGACCTGTAACTTGACCTGTGGTGTCCCTTGATAGTCTCTATTGAGAGGTAAGTTTAATGTCATACTTTTGCACATTCTAGGCAAACAGTAGGTGGCGTAATCTCCATCAGAAAGTCCCATAGTGAACGTTTAAATGCATCTATGCGTAAAGCACAATGGTCGTTCGGATCACACCTTAGACCATATGTGTCAAACTCAAGGCCCACGAGCCAAATGTGGCCCTCCATGTCAATATATGTGG
Source organism: Periophthalmus magnuspinnatus (assembly GCF_009829125.3). Classification (NCBI taxonomy): domain Eukaryota; kingdom Metazoa; phylum Chordata; class Actinopteri; order Gobiiformes; family Gobiidae; genus Periophthalmus; species Periophthalmus magnuspinnatus. The sequence continues at coordinate 21,759,453 of NC_047143.1, forward strand.
CCCACAACAAGGTAAATTAAAGGGTACAACTATCTTAAAATGTCAGTTTATCAGGAGATATTCAGGTATACAGCCATATTTTTTACATCAATGGAAATGCATAAGCAATATTTGTAACTTGAATAAGTAATAAATACAGAAACAGTTAATGAACAAGTTAAAAGAAAAAACAACAACCAACAAAAAAAACCAAAACATTTTACATTACATTTGATAGCAACCATTTTCCTGATGTGGCTCTCGGGGAAAATGTGTTTGACCCCCCCTGCCTTAGAGTGTATAAAAAAGTGGACTAAGTGAATGTGACGTCACCCATAGCGTTCGGCTCCAGTCAAATGAAGTGCATCAAGGCCGAATTTGCGGGTGACAGTTTTTCAAAGAAAGTAAACTGGAGCCAGAGTCGATGGAGCCGGAATCGCGCCCGTGATCGCTTCCTATTTGTAATGTGCGGCGTCTAGCAGGTTAACTACGTCCATTTATATATACAGTCTATGGATCACGCTCAAGTCCTTACAACATTACCGTGCTGCGTGTGAAAATCCTGGCTAGGCTTCTTTTGTTTATAGCATGAATAAAAAATGATCAAGTAGCATAAACATTGGCCTGAGTGACTAGGAGCGCTGTGGCAGTTATAGATTCATAGGAATATATTTTCACACAAGTGTTGGAGCAGCCAAAGTAAACAACAGAGTTCAACAAGACAGAAAGGACAATCAAGAGCATTCAAAAACATTACTTGACTTGGAATGTATGTAATAAGTCTATCCCTGATGTACAAATCCATATCGTATCGCTGTCATGTTCCACGGTATGGGATTAAACTTATCTCCATAGAGACACGCAAGGTAAAATCTGTGGAGAGGCAACCCCGCTCATCGTAATATTGCCTGGTTTTCAGTGTGTTTCTTTAGTATCAAAAACACATCTAATTGAATAAATGATGTGCAATTTTAGTGTCATACTTTGTAACATTGCAGACAACACAATGATATCTCCATGGAAACAAGCAGGTGAAGGATTTTCCACCAGAAAAGTTAGAAAAAAGCGCACCTTTCTGCAAACTTTCTGGGTTACGCTGACATTTTTTCTCCGTGTAAACATGAACCAACTGTAATCTCTTCTCAGTCACTTTTGGCTGCAAAACTAATGATAACACCCAATGTTTATTTCCAGGCTAAGAATGTAAAAATGATCTGTAAGCCTGAACTAAAACGTAAACACAAGAACCACACAGTACATTGTGAGTGTATTATGGGGCATTATAAACTAAAAAGGCACAAAGAATGCGTATAACTTAGATAGTTTAGTCTGAAAGTCTGACAACCAGCATAAATGGGTCTACAAATAGTTGTACTTTTTACCTAACTTCACAAGCATGTTTATTGCAGCATGAAAACGAAAATGAATAGCCTGTTATAAAGCCTAGGCCAAACATTATGAATGAACAAAATGGAAGTGGACCAAGAAAATAAAGTCATAAAAAAAACTTTATTTTCTCTGAGATGTGATCTACAAGTACACTCAGTTGAACGCGGTCCGCAATGTTTTCCAAAAAAGTCTTTCACAGAATCACTTATCATTTCAGTGGAAAAACAACAACAATATTGAAAACACGATGAACCTACAAACCACTTATTAAGGTGTCACGCCACTTTGTCATCAAAATGATTCAACCAGCCCCAAAAAAAAAGTAAAGAGCTTTTCAAACGTCGCATTTTGGCATAATTGTACTCACTTTTGAGAATGAAAGCCATCAATTATCTTCCCCTTTTAAAAGTTAAATTTATTCCACCCTTTTAGAAAAGTAGAATTAAGAATCACAACAAACGCACAAAGATAAAAAAGGGTCAAGAGCGTTTGTGTGAACAACAATAGTGCAATTGACTCCCGAGTTCAATTTGAAATTAAAACATTACGCATGAATTTCTACTAATTGATATCAGGGAGTTTTATGGGGTGCTTACACTTTTACATACTCCACATCAAAACTGTTTAAAGAAGTGGACTAAGGGAGTGTGACGTCACCCATGGCGTTCAGCTCCAGTCAAATGAAGCTCATCGAGGCTAGCGGTTATAGGGCGAATTTGTAGCAGAGTTCCATATTAGGAATTCCGACTGCGAGTATCATAGCAACCAAAGAGCCAATCAGGAGCGAAACTGTTGAAGGTAACGCCGCATCCCAGCAGGCGGGAAGGGGCACTATCTTCAACAGGGAGCAGCAGCAAGCAGGTTGGGTAGGTCCATTTATACACTGCCTCACCAAATAAAAAGTCGCCACCTGGATTTAACTAAACGAATAGGTACGAGCCTCCTCCAGTTGGTCCGGTCTAGGTTCAGCAACAGTCTGTGCTCAAAGACTGAGGTCAGCTGACACCTGAATATACTGAATGACCAGGTTATTCCATCAATGGATTTTTTCTTCCCTGATGGCACAGGCATATTCCAAGATGACAGGTGGTTCAGGAGAATGAGACATCATTTTCACACATGGATTGTCCAGAGTCCAGACCTTAACCCCATTGAGAATCTTTTGGGATGTGCTGGAGAAGGCTTTGTGCAGCGTCAGACTCGACCATCATCAATGCAACATCTTGGTGAAAAATTAATGCAACACTGGATGAAAATAAATCTTGTGGCATTGCAGAAGCGAAATCAAAATAATGCCACAGCGAATGCAAGTCCTAATCAAAGCTAAAGGTGGTCCAACACAATATTAGAGTGTTTGAGACCTTTTTTTGGTGCTGACTTTATTGGTCAGGCAGTGTATCAGTACTAACCCAGGATAAGTGTGATCATACTCTTAAAAGTACTGCACATGATTTTTAACAGTCCTAAAAATGACAACTAGCATGCTAACAGTGCACTTCCTAGTTTGAGGACTACAAAGATGCTTTATAATTAACCGAAGAAAGCACACGGTGTTAATTTGACCCTTTAAACTCTACCGTGATAAAACAAATTTTTCTTTATTGCATGAAAATTGGGTACAGTCCCTTTCAAGTCAAGAGTTCAATCCAGGTTAGCATCTAAAAAAAACTAGCAAAAAGACAAAGTAGGCAAAGTCAATTGTCTAATGTAGGTACTCGCGCCCATGCCAGCGCAGTTTCAAGTTACCGCTCTAGTCAACAACTGTGGAGTAATTACATTTGGGGCCTGGCGCTGATTGATTGAGCTCATGTTTCCACTTTCTCCTAACGTCATTGACAGCACCATGCAAATCAAAACACTGACTATATAGGGTTCCATGTGCGCTTCAATCATCAATAATGCCGTATACTTCCACTTTTTCAATTTCTTGGGTAATTATTTGGCGATATAATGGAATAACAGAACTCAAAACTGGATTAAAATTGCAATTTCTATAACAGACTAATGAATGCAATGTCATTTTCAAGGTGAAGTAGTAGTTTTTTTGTTTTTTGTTTTTTTTATGTCACCAAGGGGTTTGATTGGTCTAGGTTTTGATACATGGTATATCAAATTCTTTCTAGATTTAGGAGTGCAAAAAAATAAAAATAATAATTAAAAAATAAAATAAAATAAAATAAAATAAAATAAAATAAAATAAAATAAAATAAAATAAAATAAAATAAAATAAAATAAAATAAAATAAAATAAAATAAAAAATTATAATTAAAAAAATGGAAACCTCTCTACATAGGTAAGAAATGTAATTGTGTGAGGGAGGGCATCCGACATAAAAACCTGCAAAATAACCATGCTACTGCTATTCCCTGCAACTGACATTACAACTACTACAAATCGCTCCATCTCATAACCACTACCACTTCTACTTCAACTGTATTTCCTTTGTACTGTCAACAAACTAAATATTCTCTTTTTCAATATGATACATAAAACATTTAGTACTTTTCTTACAGATCTTATACTACACAAAACTGACTCTTGTGATCTTTAAGACATGTCACACACCAGGATTTATGTTTTTGTTTCATTCACATATTTTGAGATGAAGACAGAATTAAGCTCAAAATGCTCTGTTCCACCTTGTGATGTCATGGGGTGGTAGATTTCATGTCAACAGTTGCCTTTTACCTTTAGTTCAAGAAGAAATCGGATATTCTAGGATTAAAATGATCCAAAACTTATCCAAATGAGTCTAGTGAAGGTGTATGGAGTTTAAAAAAAAAACAGTGGAGCACTTCCTGTATCACCGTGTGACATCACAAGGTGGAACAGAGCGTTTTCTGTTTTGGAAAACTCAGCCTTAAACATGTGTGAATGAAACAAAACACAACTCTAGTAAGGTTTTTGAATATAACATCAGAAATTATGGCAATATGGGGTTTTAAATAATTGTACCACAAACAAAAAAATAATTACTCACTTTGATAATCTAAATATAGTTACCCTGAGTCACCCTGAATGCTAAAACTTCCAAACCAGCTGAACTGTTTTTAATCATAATCTTCACAGCTGCGTGCAAAATGACAGAACATACAAGTGAAACCCCAATTACTCACTAAAAAGGGCAGCAGAAAGGTCACGGACAAAGGTCATGTGGAAAATGTCGCTCCGCCATAGAAATTTTTTTTTAAATCCGCCTCATCTTTGGCAGTTTTTAATGGGAACAGTGGGCGAGTCCCTTTCCATGGTAAAAGTGAATAGACAAAGGAAGTAGAGGGACATTACAATCCCTGTCCTATGAGTTTTAGATTGCGGCTGAAATACTACTATAATTACGGCTACTACTGCTACAACTACTGCTGCTACTATTGCTACTTCTACTGCTGCTGCTACTACTACTACTACTGCTGCTACTACTGCTGCTATGTTGCTGCTACTACTGCTATTACTGCTGCTGCTGCTACTATCTACTAGGACTGCTACTACTGCTGCTACTATTGCTGCTACTACTGCTACTATGTTGCTGCTGCTGCTGCTGCTACTACTGCTACTACTACTGCTGCTGCTACTACTGCTACTACTACTGCTACTACTACTGCTGCTACTACTGCTGCTATGTTGCTGCTACTACTGCTATTACTGCTGCTGCTGCTGCTACTATCTACTAGGACTGCCACTACTACTGCTACTACTGCTGCTACAACTACTGCTGCTACTACGTCGACTAGTGCTAAAACTACTATTATTACAATGGCTACTACTAAGACTACTCCTCCTCCTCCTACTACTGCTACTAAGATGACTACTACTACTACTACTACTATTACAACAGCTACCACTAAGACTACTACTACTTCTACGATGACTGTGACTACTACTCCTATTACCGCTACACCTACTCCGAAAACGACAACAGCAAATACTACAACGGCACAACACCTGTATGTGGACTAAAAATAATGCACTGGACTTTTATAGCGCCTTTCAAGAGATCAAAAGCACTTTACATTATATGATTCATTTATTCTAAAACTCAGAGGTGGTAAGATACTATAGCCACAGCTGCCTTGGGGTACACAGTCAGACGGTGTTGTTTCAGGTCAGCTCGAGAATATGTGTCATATAGATACAGCTGAGGTCAGACAGACGTGTTATCAGGACTAGGCGGTGGAGAGCGGCGGCTACAGCGGTAAATTACATGAGCTCATACTGCAGATAACTGACCAAACAATATGCTCCAATTAAGAAACAAGGAACACGAGCAAAATGTACCGTTTAATGGCGTACTCCAAAACGTTTCCGATGGTGGGTACGTCAGCTGTTTGCCTCTGCGTGGAAATGTTATTATTGGACTAGAATGCATCACAGTTTGGCATTAAACTTATCAATCTCCATGGAGACAAGCTGGCAAGCAAGCTCAGACTGTATATATGAATGGACATAGCTAACTTGCTAGCAGGAAGTGAGCATGGGTGCGCTTCCGGCTCCGTCGATTCTGGCTACAATTCACTTTCTATTGAAAAACTTAGAGCTTACGAGGTGATTTAACCAAGCCAAGTTACAGGTCAGATCTGTGGAGAGGCAACCCTACAACCCAGTGCTCAAACGTACAGTGTTTTTGAGTCATAAAAAGCACACTTAAATGAATATATGCTGAGTAGATGTCCAATGCAATACTGTGTAACCATTCAAGGCCCAGCAATAACATTGTCCAAGCAACAAATACAGGAAGTGGCATAACCATCAGGAAAGTTACAGTTTCACCTTTAACTACAAATTCTCAGTACTTTTTCCCACCACAAGACAAATGCGCAGGTCCATAGCCTTAAATTCAGATCAATGACATCATAAAAAAGCGACTGGTTCACTGCAGGGATAATCTCGAAGAACAAAAAACGTGTAGGCGGGTGAGCAGAGATGAAGAAGCATGACCTCATCGAATTAATGTAAGATATATGGAGGCAAAGGGGAGGAGACGGAGAGGAGCTGATTCAACAGATCAAATGTCTCTTGGAGAGGGGCTGGATGGGTCCAACCCCCAGAGCGACTGATTAATTAGCACACCAGCCGAGATAGCCTTATTTGATTAGACCAATGGGAACCTGTCATCGCAGCTTCTCCCTTTGCAACAGATGACATTTGAAGCACGGGGGCGAAAATATAAAATAAGTCACTCTCAAGACATTTTGCAACTATTTTCAATAATGCATGAGGGATTATTTATCTTGAAGTGCCAAACAGTTGAGGCAAATTGTTCTCCAAGTAATTTGCGTTTACATATGGCCCAGGGCGTACAATAGCTCGGTATCTTACTGCGCAAATCATGGACGGAATTATAAGGAAAAGGGGGAATTCTGCTCTGAAATCGTAATGGAAGAACTTGCAATGGCTGCGAATTTAAACCAGGGATTATGTAGTTCTTCATGGATTTCAGGGTCGAGTTTATGGGCACCACTTTGAGAACTTCTCCCCATTCAAAAGACATGACATTTTCAAGAGTTTTGAGCTGTTAATTGCTACGTCAACGCTTATTCTGTGTCATTTCCAGGTTCAGCAATAGAGCCCAAAGTGCAACAAATTTTAAGATGAAAACATACCCACTCATACAATCTTGAACATTACATTAGTTTCCCATTTTTGCACAACTTTCCCTGTCAAAACCTGCATGTGAAAGAGATCAGATAACTCCCATCAGATGTAACTGTTGACGTCTCAATAACTCTACAAATCAGATAATGATCAGATATTTGGTGTGCGCGTAGACAGAGTCACTGTAGGCGTCTGAGGAGGTGATTGGTAAGCAGACAGGAGTCCCACTAATGATGCATTCATAAGCTCGCCTTGTAAACTCCTCAAATGGATGAAGCCTTCTGACACTTTGACCAATGATGTTGCGAGGGACAATTAGCATTACTCAAAGTGACGGGCTACAGATATCCATTCTAGGCTGGCAGAAATAGGATCCATTTGTTTCGCCTCCAACCTTCCTCGCGCACACTTGAACTGCACTAATTGGCAACGCACCGTGCTACTTGCAAATTCCAGCAGAGGGCGAAAAGACTGATGGGGGTAGCTACAGGTCTAAAAGTGCCAATCAAACTTATCTGGAGGCTCGCGAAGAAAATAACGCTTTGGTGTTAACAAATTAGCCATCACGGACAGCGGTGTAGGTCGAAACAAGAGCCACTGACAAAGGAGAGGCTTTGTTACATTTGTAGAAGATTTTGTATCAGTGTGTAAAACTCATTTGACATTCACGAACCAAAAATGTCACAGCAAGCTCCCCACTGAGACAACAGTCAAATTTAATAAGTGTGAAAATTGCTAAAACAGTTGAAGGTGGAGGAAGTATCAACAGAGCATAATAAAACTGTGAAATGGTTGCACCCTCTAACTTCGCATTTTCAGTAGGTTGCAAGGATAGGCAGAAGAGGTAAACTTTTTTGTTTTAATTTACGCAATATCCCACTTCTGTACTACTAGAACTAAAACGTACATTCAGTAAAAGTGTATTTTGTAACTTTTCTGGTGGAATCTCAGCCACCTGCTTTGTCTTAGTGTAGCTTTGCGGGGAATGTTCCACAGTATGTCATTAAACCTGTCCATCATTGAGGCAAGTAGTGACAACGCCAGGTCAAATTACAGGTTAGATCTGTGGAAAGACAACCCCGCTGAAATGCATGTTTTTCAAGAATTTTTTTTTTTTTCTGTAGCCTTTTGCTGATTAAGGATTTATATGGAACAACAGCAGCAACAGAAAGGTATTTAGTGAGTAAATCATGAGCTTAACGTGCATTTTCTTGTATACATGCACAGTTTCAGTTGTTTTGTTGCATGAATTCTTCCGTAGTTGTAATGTTTTGAGTGCTGTTTTGCTCATATACTTGGAGATACATCGTTTTAAAAGCTTTTGTCACGCGCCCTTTTTACTCGACTTATCGATCGGCAAGTCTTTAGTCGACTACTGCCCTAGTGAACAGTGAAAGCCAAACTACATCATGACTAACTGTTCACGAGATTCATTCTTGAGATTTAAAATGGTTGAACAGAATGCAGATGTCACCTAGCGATCGTCAATGTTCTGAGCTTGAGAACGGAGAACGCCGCTTGATCTGAACACCCGCTCCCCGTCAACCATCCCCTCGGTCTTTGTTTGGTTCTATTCGTGTCTGACAACATACATTTACCTATTCCCTCCTCGCTCACGTCTCTTCAATGCTCCAACCCCCAACCAACCACCCACATACACAGCGCTACACGACATCACTCTGGGGAACCTCTAGCCTCCACCTTTTACAGTACAAAGCCTCCCAACACAAGGCTAAAACCAATACCACCGCTGTCACACACGCAAAGATACACACGCACATACGACTTCTACAGCGGCCGGCGTGACTCGACAACCCCGGATAGGTACGCGCGCCCCCGAGGTAATTGAGGTCAAGGAAAACGAAACAAAAGGCTGATTTGGAGCTGGAACGGCGAGCACACTTTTCTTAGCACAAATCGTCAGACAGGTTGCCAGCAGTGCGCAAGAGAGCATAGAGCATCTACGTTTAGCGGTTCACATAAGCGGCGGTAGGTTGTTCATTGTTGAGAAAGGGCTGTAGGGCTTGGCAATAGTACTGTTCTTTATAGCGTATAGTTGACATTTAAAAAGGGGTTACATACACGGAGAGCAGAGAGGTTCATTGTGGAGGTGTTGCTGTGGTTTTTGGCTGCATGCATTTCATTAGGATTGAATTCAATTGTATTTAGTCCAGATTTTAAATTATCAGACCAGAAACTGAACTGGCATCATCTAGTTTGAAGAAAACGCTTTATCCATCAATTCACAATCCCCATTTTTTTCCCCCTATTGCAAATTGCTGGCTTTCAGATAATATACCGCAATTCCATATTACTAGACCGAGGCAAGAGCACGTTTTTATGATTACACGCTTTAGCAGTGACAATGCTCTCAAACTTAAATCATAATAATAACGTATGCAACATATTAGATGTATAGACACTGGATAAACGTACACTCCATTAATAGGTCAAGATGACAAATTTCAAAGCACCGTGTATTGCTACAGAGAAATGTCACGATGAATGATAATATTGGATCTACTTTACGCCAATGAAACAAAGCAGGAAAGTATATAAACCTATTTTTGAATGTATTGCGTCACTAAAAAGCCTGAGATGCAACAAATTAATAGCAAAAAGAAGCTATAATTAGACAGAGAAGTTATTTATTCTACCATCTACAGCTCAAATCGGACATTTTCTTACATAAAGATGGCAATACTGTACATATGATAAATGTTGAGCCTCAAAATATATTGTCCCAGCTTTTATATACTGAACGATAAGTCGATGTGTTAATTATCACGACAGGCCTACACACCAAAAAAAAAAAAAAGTGGTTGGTTTGAGAAGGCCTGTAGTTTAAAAGCAGAATTCTGACACATTCTAGTACTAAGACGTATTATTGCACGTGATTATGAGCCAGCACTAAGTAGCGATGTGCCATGTTAAAACCCAGCAGTAGACCCAACCAGAATGATCCAAAACATAAGAAAGTATACCGTTTTATAGTCCCCATTTGACTCGCTTCATTAGCACAAGACAATAACAACCGGATCCACATTGGCACCAGATTGAGCTTCTCTGCTGCACTGCCTCTTGTGTGTTTAAAACTCACAGTTGTGCTTTAATAGGCTGCAGTTCAGAGTTCTTCTGACAATAGCTGTGCAGTGTAATCTTTCTGTTCCCACACAATGCACCTGTCTGGCAGCGGGTGACACCAACATACGGCGTGTCTGATGCGCTGTACCCTTTTTAACGGAGAGGAACTATAGCGAGGTCTATTCATCGTCATGGCAACTCGGGGGCCATTGTAAGGAGCTCGACAACTGCACAAACTGATGACAGAAACACCTTGGAAATACTTTACTTACCCGAAATGAGTGAGGAACCGGTTGCTACCTGCCGCTTGAATAGATCTATATGGGGCTTGTTATGGTTGGATTTAATGGGCCTGTATTTTCTCATCTGTTATAATGTGGTTTCCTCATCAAAACATACCTGGAGTTGTGTTTTATTTCATTCAGACATGCTTAACACAGAAACCTTGGATATTTAGGCTGAGTATTTACGCTCTGCTCCACCTTATGATGTCATGTGGTAATAAAGGAAGTGCTCCGGTGTGGTTTTAAACTCCGTACGCCTTCACGACAATCATTTTCATGATTTTTGCCCTGGAATTGCTGGTCTTTACTGAACAAAAGGTAAAAGGTAGATGCTATAACTTGAAAACTACCACTTGATGACATCACAAGGTGGAACAGAGCATTACTCAAACATGTGTGAATGTAACAAAACACAACTCAAGGCATGTTTTTGATGAAGTAACAGAATTATAGCATGGCTTAATGCTCATGAGAGTCAACTTTGAGTAATATAGGACCTTTAAAGGGCAAATGTAATAAAAGCTATGCGGCGGAAGTTGGCCCTAAGGTGGGGGTACACACCGAGACAAACTGATCACGTACTGCGCGCCATTGAGAAGACAAAACAAAGCATGGTTTTCAAAAAAATCGAACCCACAACCTCCACGCTAACATGACAAATATACCTATAATTTTGTAGATTTAATTAGCTCTGCTCTATTAGAACGTTTGCTGCACCTGACCATCTTTCAAACAAAGATGGGTGACAACAGTGCAAACCCTAGGAACCTATGCCCAGGTCTTGAGCCAGGATTGGATCTTGGTCAGGAGTAGTTAGCTAAAGAATGAGGATGACTTAAGTTGATTGGGAATATTGTTGTGCAAACTCCATAAAGGAACGTTGGACCTTCTGGCTCCGAAGCTGGGGTAAGGGTGGCCGATGTAACAGAAGTATAATTGCAATCTGATCTGTTGGCAAGTTGCTATTTTGGTGACATTGTCTGCGTGAGTGACAGGTGCATTTAACCAATCAAACTGAAATTGTGATCCAGGTTAAAGCCCCATATGCAAAGCCAGTCTTTTCATCTTGTACAGACTCAAGACACAAAGTTATTCAGGGTTAAATTAGTAACGTCAACCCATTTCAGTTTTCATGTAATTTGGATGACTAAATGTACAATAGTTTTATTTTTATTTACCGAGATGAATGCATATACAAATGTTTTTTATAGGAAAGAAAAGTCAATGATTTGAACTGAGCACAGCTGAGTGTATATTTGACTGTGCATAAACAGTATGGCATTGTTTGGAAATGCATTTTCTAGCTCAAAATTGCAGCCCGTAGTTGTTCCGTCCTTGAGTGAACTTATTTGCCGTGTTGTTTTATCCGAGCCATCCTTGCACAATCTCCAAACTCAGTGAATCATGATTTGTTTTCTCTCAGCGCACACATTCTGTCCTTTTTTTCCCCCGTTCTATGAATATAATTTCTGCTGCAGCTCAATATCCAAGGGGCAAAACGCACAGAATTAATACCAATTAAAGCACACTGCTGTAATGTTTACTCACATAATGAAGAACAAGAAATGAGGAAATTTTAATACGGTTCCATGAATATGCAGTTGTTGTATTTTTGGTTTGACGAAAACATTAGTTTGTATTTTTGGAATTACTCGTACAGCCAAGCAATTTATAACAATAGCATTCAGTAATTTAAAAGAGTAGTCAGAGTAATTTGTTCTTATAGCTGCTTTTTAACAATAACAAATGGATATAATGGAATAATGAACTTCACATTATAAGCAAAGGCAACACAAATAATTTATGTACTGCTACTTACTGCTACCACTTTGAGTAATACATTTTTCAGTGTAACAATACTTTGGGTACACATTTATTTATTTATTGCTCATGCCATGTAATTTTGTTGGTATCAATTTAAAGATTCAAAAATAAAATAATCAGACAATTAATATAAATACCACTGTTGTGTGCCTTGTCATTGTTGGCATGGACAAAAGGAACAGAAAGAAGAAAGATCTTATAAACCCTGTTCCTTTCACAGATTATTCAAATAAATATTTCTTTAATCATGCAATTGTAAGTGACAAAAAGTGACAAATGATTTTGATATTTGTATTTCTTGCACTGCTCTTTTAGATAATATTTAATTTCTTATATTTTTGGCCTATCCTTTGAAAATGCCAATTTTTTTTAATTTTTTACTTCAAATTATAAATCAGATCATGCATCTCTTACAATTACTCCTTTCCTCAAATTATTTTATTATTCTTGCTTGAGTCATTCATTGAGTTATAACCATAGACTTTATATAAATGGACATAGCTAACCTGCTAGCCATCACGTTCAAAATAAGAAGTGATCATGCGTGTGCTTCCGACTCCATCAACTCTGGCTCCAATTCACTTTCTATTGAAAAAACTGTCACACCTCTCTCGGTAACTGCTGCTGTCAGGCTCGACATATTGGTCTTAAAATGTTTGTATTAACCCGCTCTACATGATCCTGGAGTGTTTATTTCACTGTTTTGTCCGTAGATAGATATGAGCAATAATAATGGACAAATCAGTTGACTTCTTTCTCTGAGGTTGCTCCTGCTAGCAACAAGTTTTTTTTGCCAGCGTTAAGTGGCCACGCCCTGCTAAACCAGCGGTTCATGCAGGAAGGGGTGTTCACTCCGGATTGGCTCTTTGTCTGCTATGATACTCGGGGTCAAAATTCCAAATATGAACCATGGCTCCAAATTTGCCCCTATAACTGCTAACCTCGATGAGCTTCACTGGAGCTGAACACTATGTATGACGACACACTCCCTTAGTCCATTTCTTTATACAGTCTCTGGCTACAACATTGTACATCTACTTTAGTAATATTATTTCAAAGTAATAATACTCTTCCTTGAGAATGTTTTTGGCCAGTCTACCCACCTTTAACTGCCATCAATGCAATTATAAGTCTGCTATTACAACAGCTATCTCTTCTGCTACGACTATTACAGCAGCTCTTGACAGTTCTAAATTACTCATTTAGAATTTGAACATTAAGGAGACCAAATCAAGTACTTGTTCAATAAAAAGTGCGCAAATCTCTTGAGTAAAAATATGTTTTGTCATTCCTCTACTGGCTGCATCCCATCTGTTTCCACCAGCACTGGATTTGAGGCATAAGGATTTGCTATATATAGACTACCTAAGGCAACACAGATTCACTATAGCCTAAAGGTATGGTATATATGTACCGGTGGCATCAGCAGATTAAAGCAGCCTATATCGTCAGTTAACCAGAGCCAGCTTCCCTCCGGCTCCTCCCCAGTGGTTTGCATGGTCTGACACAAATGTTTTCCAGAGCATACACCCACTTTAATGTAATATTCATTGGGGGATGTTGTTCCCAAGGGAATGAAAAACCGGTGAAGGTGTAGGCAATTTTAAATAACACCGCCTTGTTTCGATTCCCATGATACTTGTTGGTCAAATGGGAATCACTTCTCTCTTGTAGTGTCCCCAAACTGCTACAGGGAAAATGCTAGTAATGTCAATTTAATGGCACCATACTTGAATCAGGCATAACCCGAATGCTTCTATGTGGTCACAGTGTTATGGATTCTGACCGCTTGTCTGCTAAATGTGCTCCCATACACATTTCTTTAGTAGGTCGTGCTACGTTGGTTAATCTTTTGTAATGCTCCCTTGTGCATCAGCTGTCATTACTGTTCCAAACAAGCTAATCCTCAAGTTGGGTGCAGTTGGGTCAGTTGTTTTAAAGCATTAAATATATGATGAGGGTCAAGAGCCAATCATCTGCCAGTGAAAGCATTTGTTTTGAGCAGAATTCAGACTTTTTTTTTTTTTTTGTCTTGAATAACACTGAACAAAATGTGACCGATCATTGTAAGGGAAAGAGCTATAAAGATTTAGCCATTGGATCGCTAACATCTGTTCAATTTTGGTATTCCCAGGAAAAAAAAAATTGTGTCTATCAGGGGATAATGACATATACTGCACTCTTACCTAAAACGTCTTGACCATGGACTGCTAGCTGTTGCGTTCCAAGTAGTTAGTGAGCATGGGCCTGTTTCCAGCTCCATCGACTCATCAGGCTCATGATTTTGGCCTTAAAATGTTCGTATTAACCCGATTCTGGCATTTTTATTTCACTATTGTGTAGGTAAATCAAGATATGAACATTAATAATAGATAAATCTGGTGTCTTCTTTCCCCGATGTTGCTCTCTTTAGTGTTAGCAACAGGTTTGATTGACAGCGTTGCTAAGGAAGGGTTGTTACCTTCAACAGCCTCACTCCAGATTGGCTCTTCATTGGACTGGAGCCGAGCGCTATGGGTGACGTTACTCTTAGTCCACTTCTTAGTCCACCTTAGTCCACGGCACATCAGAAAAATCCAGCACAATACACCTTTTTGTGGATTCTGACTCAGTGGCAAATTTACACAAGTTTTGCTTACTCGTCTTTTTGCTTGTAACAACACGGTACAATACGTTTACTATATATTCTATTTCCAAATACAGTTCCAGTGATACAGAGATGTTTTTCATTTCACCTTGCAATGCCTATAAATGTTCAATAGCATTATACATTAGGCTACGGTTTAATCCCAAGGTTGTTCCAAAGGCCAAGCAACCTGGAGCAATGCCTACAGCCAAGAACACAAAAGAACTACCATAGAGTGAATACAAATATAAAAAGAAATGTGGGAGATATTTGATTTGAGGACAAAGGAGGCATGTGCAGCTTGTTTTAGACGGTTAAAAACAACAGCAGCAGCCGCTTCCACAGCCGCCCACAAGTGCACGAGTAATCCTATTCCACATGTACATGCAAACGCAAGACTGATGCTCAAATTAGGTTGGCTTGGCTATGCTATATCGGAGGCGCAACGCTACAATGATGTGCTTTGATGGCGTTTTTATTTTTTCATTTTTTCCTAACGTGCTTACAAAGAGACAGGTATCAGACGCTGGGGTTATTGTGTAGAGATAATCACTGCTGAATATGGATGAGGCGACTTGGAATAGCATCAACGTTGACGGGAATCTAACGGAGAGCTGGAAAAGCATGAAATACAGCAGAACCAAAAGAAGGATTTGAGGCCCAACAAGCTACATGTGTTGTGCGGAGGATTTGTTGTGTTGTGATTGGATGCGTGTAACTGAAAAAAAAAGAAAAGAAAAAAAAAGCATTGATTGAATTGGAAATAAGTTTTGGCAAACATAGCAAGGGACAGCTGTACTTAAAAAGGTATACAGCGAAAAACGTATGCCAAATGAAATGAGAAATACTGCGCCCTGAAAGCATGAGGTTTGTTATGTTCACAATGGAAGGGGATTGTCAGACGTAAACACAAATTTGAATATGATGCTTTCAATTTCTGAATATAACCGTTGTTCTTATATTCTTTGGGCATTTTTTTGAGTTGGTTGAGAAAATACTACCAATGGAGATGGTTTTATCAATTCAAAATCTATATAGGCCATGTATGCAGGTCACAATCACAGAACAGAAGTTAACCTTTCAGAAATATCCTTAGAATATCCTTAGAATGATCTTGAGCTGTATCTGGATGACTGAGGGTTTACACAGATACAAGGCCACAGGGGAATATAAAAGAAAGCACACAGTAAAGACTGTTTATTATTATCATTGTGGTGTCGGAATCTCTATTGAAATCTATGAAATCAAGTGTTAAATATTAGCATCATGACAACACAACAATGCAATCATAAATCCTTTTGTAAACAATATGGCAAAAAAATATTTTTAAATGCAAAAAAAATCATAACCCATTGGATCGCTAACACGTCTTCAATTTTGGCATTCCCAGGAAAAAAACTTTGTGCCTCCCCCCTGCAATAAACCAATACCATTTATATTCAAATGCAACAGCCGGGTGCTTTGGGGGTTAAATTCTAAGTCACGGTAGAAGAATGGCTCCTACTGTCTTCACCTAAAATACAAAATACCCTCTATTACAGACCCCACAGAGCAACATCTGCAGTGGGCCCATAAAAGTCGGGACACATATTGTTGGATGCGGCGGCCCGCTGTGGAATGACATCGCTCACTCCTCTTCTCCAGTTTCAGCTCCGGTCTTCAACCATCTCGCCGAATAGAAAGGACTGTATTATTGGACTGCAAAAAGATCCCCCTCTCCACCCTCCCTGCGCCACTAAATGAGGTCCACTGATCAGGGATAGGCAGGCTAATATGTGTGTGGAGGAGAGGAGGAGGAGAAGGAGGAGAAGGGAGGGAAGGAGCTGGGGAATGCGCACCTGCAATTTTTCTCATTTGACACAGTTGGTCTTTTGTAAGGTCTAGGGGCAGACAGAGAGAGAGAATGAGATGTCTAGGGAAGTTATGGCTTTTGGCTTTGGTATGCCCCCCTTGTCCCGAAACAGACATCTTCGCTATGGTATTCTCCACATCCGGTCGGAAAAGACAACCGTGTGCCAAGAAATTGGCCAAGTAACATTCTTGGGAAATTACCGAACAGTTGGCTGCGAAGTCGATAGTGGAGTGATTATAGAATTGAATGCGTGACCCAATTGAGACCCTAGATGCAAATCAATATTTAAATATCTTTTAATGGTGCAATTTGCAGCATTTCTAGTGGACGGTCTGTCACCTGCTTGTCTACATGGAGATGTTATGGCGTTGCTTGGAAAATTCTGTCAAACGTATATATATATTTTGCATTTATTACGTTCAATTCATTTAATTTTTTGTTTCATTGTTCTAAACCTGGGTTTTTCTCCTTGTAAATCGTAAAAATCAACATTAATCTTTGTAAAAATCATTTGGAATTTTAGAATTTACCTTGTCATTTTTAAGAACTGAGTTAAAAACATCCCATGTATCTTTTGTGCTCCCTTTATTCTTATCTAACAGATTACTGAAATAGTCTTTTATTGCCTTCTTACCAGTTTATTTTTAATTCTTTTTATATCAGATTTCGGATTCTCATCCTTTGTTTCAGAAAAAAATGGATACAATTTTTTTTTTGTTTTTTCTTGCAGACATTTTTAAACCCATTTGTCATCTGGGTATTATTTGTTGTATTTTTCTTGCTATCGAAATTTCTTTTTTTTTTTTTTAGTTCTTATCATACAGATTAATCAATATTTTCACAAAGGCATCATATACAATATTAACATCTACTTGGTACACATTATCCCAATTTTGTCTCTAAGTTGTCTCTGAATGCCTATATAGCCTCTGTAGATTCGTTTCCTTTCTACACCAGTGTGCACAGACACTGGGGCGAGGGGGATTAAGTGTCTTGCGCAAGGACACAACAGCAGCATTCATTAGTGGGAGCTACAATCGCACCGCCAACTTGTGGGTCTGAACTGCCAAATATATGAAATAAAGCAGTAAAAGTTATATGTCTACTACTCAAAAATACCAAATACATGCATGTTGTTGTGAGAAGGGTTGCTTCTCCACAGATTTGACCTGCATTTTGGTGCGTACATGCTTGTCTCCATAGAAATAGGTAGGTTTAATGCTACATACCAGAGAAGTTACATATAATGCACCGTTACCAACTGTTTTCTTTGTAAATGATTTTGAACTACTACCATTACATATATTGCCAAATTGTAATACCTCCATGATGTTAAAAGAAAAAAAAAATCTAGATGATGTCAACACTCATGTCTGAAGCAATAAATGTAACACATCATTTTGTAATTTTTATTTGTGTAAGACTTGCAAAACCTTGGGAACACCCTGATCCGTGACTTTCCAATCACAAACAGCTCATATTTTTCTGACTCGCCTCTGTCCCATCCTCTCATTACTTCACGTTGACCCAGAATGCAATAAACCAAAGTCATTCTTTATGCAGCAGGTCATAGGTGAGTGTTGGGAGTGCAGTTAGCCTGGATATCAGTGATCCATGGTGTGTGCTGACACCTCCTCCCATCTCCTATGACTAAAGACTGTGACGTGAGACTCAACACGGGCGGCGACCCTTCGGAGCGTCCGTTCTGCACATGTGTATAACTCAGAGAGGCCGCCGTGGTAGATTTGTGCTGTTGTTGGGGGAATACAGCTGGGAGGGACTGTATATCTGTGAGGTGCAGTGCATAAAATACATATACAGCTCTGGAAGTGCTCCGCCTTGGCATTTGTCCAAACAATGAAATAGCTTGCATCACTCCTGTTCTATGGACTTTTCCCTCCTTTTATTTTAAAGTGAATGATTTCTCTAATGCTGAGAGTGTTTTATCTATGACTTTTCACACCTAAAAGCTTGCAAAACCATCTCAAAATATGGCAAATGTCACAAAATAAATAGCAAGAGACAAATTTGTTTCTGTCAACTGGACACAAGACGCTTTGTTGCTCATTCAAGCTGCTGCTTCAGTTCTGGTCAGATTACTATTGGACACTGACTTATACACACATGAAAGGAGCTAGCTACACTGAAACTAACACACCTATTTGTTTACAGTTTACAATACACTTTGCAAATATGCTAATGGGTGGAAGAAAACCCATTAAGGCCTGAACGATTATACAAATATGCAAACATAGGCGCTATCCACACTTACCTAGGTGTATTGCACTAACAAACAGAAACTGTAAACAAATAGGTGTATTCGTTTCAGTTATACAATCATGTGCTTGCGCCAGGTTCGAACCACTGACTTTCTCTTGTTGGTGGTAGACTTCTCACCCTATACAAACAGATTCAAATCCTTAAGTCAATTTAATATCAGTATTATTTATCAGCAAAGGAAACTCATTATGTACAATTCAAAGAACGCATGGCTTCCTCTAATCCAAGCACAATTAATAAGGAAATAGCCTTGAATCCCATTGGGAATGGTCACAATAGTGGACCTTCTATTGTCAGCTGCTGTATTGAATTCCCACGCAAGGCCATCTGCAGTATCGGCCAAAGCCCCAACCGAGCATCTCTCTATCGCTTAGTCCTTTCGCATTCTCATCCCGAGGTTTCATGGGCTAATCTGCGCGTGGTAACATTTGATCTCTCCCACCTCCCTCCCGTATGAATGCCCACTTTACAATACTTGATATTGATTTGCTGGAGTGAAATCACTAGTTACTGCGCACGGTCCATTGGTTCGGTGACAAATCCAAGAGAAAAGCGTAAAGCCGGGTCACGGACCATCTTGGCCCTAATTGACTTTCTGCGTCTCAATGCTATCAGGTCCTCCTTTGTTTGTGGAAATTAAAATTCTTCACCATAGCTCCAGTTCTACAGCTCAAGCGCAGTGCGGGCTAGTACTGCATTTGCTTTTGGAATAAATTGTACATCTAAGAGTAGTAGTGAAAGGATTTTTACTGGTTGGGAAGAAAAACATGTACATTAGCAATTCTGTTTTGATTATGTCTACATGTTACTTTTGTACTGGTTTAAACTGGTAGCTGTTTGTATGGATGACAACCTATGTTTACCTATTATAACTTGTCTATCTCCATAAAGGCACCAGGGTACACGCCAGGTTACAGGCCAGCTCTGTGGACTGGTGACATCACTAAAAGTAAACATGTTTTTCAAGTTTTTTTTGGTTTTTTTGTTGGTTAAATGGATAAATGCAAGATAGATCAATTCAGTGACATACTGTGGAACATACACGGCATAATAATAACATAACATCTCTATGGACGCAGGTAGAGCCCTCATCAGAAAAGTTACATCATGAACCTTTAAAGTAGACCCATTATGCAAAATCGACTTTTAGCGAACCCATGTTATAGATATTTCCTCTCACCGTTTACTCACCCAAAGTTGTATTTGTAAAGATTTGTGCATGTCTGAGCAATCTTTCATCGCTCATCATTTTCAAGACGCCATATTGCCGATCAATCCCCGTTTTGAGCAGCACCTGCATATTCCCACTGCTCTCTGCTTACTTTGTTCTCGCATTTTATGTTCTTAATCTGTGATACGTGCAGGATTCGGCAGCGTTGCGTAGTTATTTTTGAGTTTTTCTTTTTAAATCTGCTCTTTGCGTTATTTACAGCTGTCCAGCCGAGCTGAACGACGTCGTCAGTTCCCATTGGGCACTGCGGTTTTCTAACGCAAAAGTCAGCCAACTTGTTTCTTTTATTAAATTGTTTTAGATGAATATTGCGATTTCAAATGTGCAAATTATAATACAATGAGCCACGGGTGTCATAGATTATAACTAAAAGCAGACACAAGCACAATAGGTCTACTTTAATATTAATCCATTTTAAGTGTATTAGCAACAATTCTCTCACTAGGATACACATTTTCCGTTGCCTCAAATGGCACATGGATTTTCTGCGTTCATTGCTCCCATGCCGTTAGACGCTTGCTTACAGGGACACAACAATGACAAAACACATTCACCTGCTGAACAAAGACGATTAATCCCTCTTTCCTTGTGATGTGCAAACACAAGCTGGGATGTCATGTTGTTCTGAAATTTGGAAAAAAAAAAGAGAACATTTTCTGATGCACATGTTTGAAATTGAGAGGAAAAGGGACAGCAGACAACAACTCTTCACTGTAGGAGCACAGCCATTAGCGGCGTGCCATTTGGGATGAAGTATGTATTCACAAAGTCCTGAGAGCTGCCACTGGAACATGGTTCAATGTCACCGCACAAAGACACAAACTCCACAAGCTAATAAACAGTCGCACATCAGGAGACTCGGATGACAACCTGCTGTTTTAAATAACTCATTTAATCTGTCTGGTCTGTCACATCTTCCAAATTGGTTTGTTATTTAATTTAGATATACACTACCTGACCAAAAAAAAAAAAAAAAATTGCCACCTGGATTTAACTAAGCAAACAGGTACGAGCCTCCTGCAGTTAGTCAGGTCAAGCAACAGCAACAGTCTGTGCTCTACCTGAATATACTGAATGACCAGGTTATTCCATCAATGGATTTTTTCTTCCCTGATGGCACGGGCATGTTCCAAGATGACAATGCCAGGATTCATTGAGTTTCAAATTGTGAAAGAGTGGTTCAGGAGCATGAGACATAATTTTCACACATGGATTGTCCACCACAGAGTCCAGACCTTAACCCCATTGAGAATCTTTGGGATGTGCTGGAGAAGCTTTGTGCAGTGGTCAGACTCTAACATCATCAATGCAACATCTTGGTGAAAAATGTATGCAACATTGGATAGAAATAAATCTTGTGACGTTGAAGAAGCGAAATCGAAATAATGCCACAGTGAATGCGTGACGTAATCCAACAAAATATTAGAGTGTATGACCTTTTTTTTGGCTAGGCAGTGTATTGGACTGTATAAAGAAGTGGACTAAGTGAGTGTGATGCTCAGCTCCAGTCAAATGAAGCTCATCGAGGCTAGCAGTTATAGGGTCAAATTTGGGGTCGAGCTCAAAGTTTGGAATTCCGACCGTGAGTATCAGTTTAGCGGGGAATGGGCGCTTAGCAACGCTGTCAATCAAACCTGTTCCCAACGCTAGCGGGAGCGACCTCTCGGAAATAGGTGCCTGATTTGTCTGTTCTTATTGTTCATATCTTAATTTACAGACACAATAGTGAAATAAGAATAGCAGGATCATGTAGAGCGGGTTAATACGAACATTTAAAGACCAGAGTTAATGGATGCTCACTTCCAATTTGGAACGCAGTGGCTAGCAGGTTAGCTATGTCCATTTATATGTAGATAGAGGTATTGGCATTTTCTAAAAAAAAACTTGTCTGCCCTTACAAAACACAATTTCACTATTTATCTGAATATGAGGCTAACAAAGGACTGCTATATGATCAAATAAAGTAGGAAAACGTGTTAATATCCTAATCCAAAATCTAATCTCCTAATATAACAAAATACTACAATGCATTACACACCCCCAGCAATTAAAATGATGTCTACTATTTTGCATACACATTTAAGCATCATAAAGGGAATAATACATCGTAATTGCAAAGCCAGGTACACGCGATTGCTCTACTGATAGCCATTACCAATACGTACATAAAATAACATCACTGCAGTTTATTTGTGTCGGACGCCAAGGAATCCTAATTTGAATAATTAGCAAAATGCCTACAATGTGGCCTCAAGGTTGTATTGCAATCATAGCGTTGCGGCGGTAACAATTTATCATGCGTGTGGGTGGCTGTTCACTTCACTCACACTTCCGCCATACATTTGCAGATGGCTGTAAAAAGACTTGGAGGTGCAGGTCTTTCATGGATTTACATATAAGGTACCATGTTACAGTGTCACCAGAATGCAAAACATGGCACATATAAGCTCTGTGGACACGGTGGATTGATTTTACAGGCAGAGATAAAAAAAAAAAAAAATGGAATATGTTAGTTTTATGCGCTAACAGTGTGGCAGCGGTCTCTGGATCATGGTTATCTGGATTTCTCGTGCAGTGTAAAGAAAATGGCATCTACGTTCAACAACAACGTAAATCAAATTGCGACGTGATCCCTGTGACATAACACAACTTTGGTTCTATCGTCATATTGTGATGCTGTGCTTCTCTCTTTTATGCAGTTATATGCTCAAACATACTGGCTTTTACTCACCAATCCCCATGTTGGTCTGCTTTGTTCATGCTTTGTGACAGGTGGAAACAGACCTATTATGCAAAATCGACTTTTCAGCTCTGTTATAGTTGTTTCCCCTTCCCTCTGGCATACGCCCACTGCTATGTACTGACTGTGTTCTTTAATTTGATTTTCTTAATCGATGACGCACATAGGATTCGTCAGTGTCACGTAGTCATATCCATAAGAGACGACAGCTACACGGCTCATTGTTGTGATGACGTTTACGGTGACGTCAGCTCCCATTGGGTACGGCAGGTTTCAAACACGTCTTACTGTCGTTTTAGATAAATATTGCGATTTAAAATGTGCAAATGATAACATAATGATCTATGGGTGTCATAGATTATAACTATATAATCGGTCTTTAACCAATCAAAAGTGATGTGCGAACTTTCAGAGGCAGCAGATGGCTTTAGTCACCCATTACAGACAACTGCCACTGTGTAAGAACTGTGATCAAATTAAAAATATTGTCCAAACCATCAACACATTATATTAAATGTGCAATATGTTTTGGTTAAATTCAAAGGCACGAGATATTTTACCATGTCAGTCACAAAATCTGCTCCAATGTCAGTCATGAAAGTTAGCATCAAGTTAGTATTTACATAAATCTCTAAAACAGTCAAATGTTGCAAGATCAATTCTCAGCCTGACAGTTTTCTGATTGTCCCAACCTACTCTTTACCCTCATTTCGTGCTATACTACCCTGTTTGAGCAAATGTCTACAAATCTGTAGAATCCACAGATCACTCCATTTCTGCGATGTGACTGTAAAAATGTGTAGCCCGTCTTAACGTACACCCATTCACATTAAACAGGCTAATGTAAACCAACATCTACTGCCCCTTGACCTTGCCGTCAATAAGGTCCTCATTAAACACCACTCAGCCACTGTACGTCCAGTTTAAATCACAATTGCACAATGCAACGGTGTAATTCAAGTATTCAGAAGATATATTTTGAACTCTGATCGGATACCTATAAAACATGCCGAGGTATTTAACCCCAACCCGCTATTGCTAATGTTGCTGTCATTCATTTGTCAAAGGTGGACTGATCTGACGGCAATTTGGCAATGTCCGTGCTATGTCTCTGAATGCAGCGGGCAGCAGAGGGCAGTTTTTTATTCGCCCATATCAAGCAGGTATTGATTTTCCACTCATTACTGGAGAACGTAAAAAGAGCTTTCGGAACATGGTGCCAAATGCCACAAAACATAGCACTGGCTTTATCAAACACAAATAGACTGCCATTTAAAAGAGGTTGGAAAATTGGAATTCTATTATTGTCATGTAGGTTTTCGGAATGCAAAAATGGCATCAAAAGAATATTCAGATAGCTATAGAGTTAGTTGCGGGCGTAATGACACTGAGGATGCCAGAGTTGTACAAATATAAAGCATTTTTGCACCATTATCTGTTTCTTGGAAGAGCTTATAGAGAAAAATATAATCCATTTCTCTGAGGAGAGGCAAAACAGACTTTCCACACAGGCTCCAAGAAATGCATTTGACATTGAAGTTTTAAATGCAAAAGTTTTGACAAATTTATAAATGTGCTCAATTTTGCTTTTTCCTTGATGGACTTTAACCAGTTAGGCATTGGAAACATGAAAAATTATCATACTTTTGAGTTATCGTAGCCATGGTTTGTCACGTATGCACTCGATGTTTTTGAAAACCCAATACTGCACTGGTTTAAAGTTTATTTAAGTATTTTTTTTATTTACAGTCTTTACTCGGTTGTGACAATATATATGCCAAAATCCTCAGCTTGACGGACGCAATTCTTTTAACTAAAATGCAAGCTTGTTTCAGTCTGAATGAGTCATGTTTGTGATGAAAAGCCTGGCTTGGGCAAAAACACAATCACAAGTGAAAAGACTAGGTTTTAATTAAGCTGTTCTGCCAAATGAGAAAACACAATCAAGGCAAAATGGACCAAATACACATGGGCATCTACTTAACTCTTTCTGGGCTTTACTTGGTTCAGCCCACACATGCTCACAACATGCTAATGCACTGTACAATGAGCAAGACTTAATATAATTATGTAAATTAGTGGGCATGTTTGAGGGAAAAGTGCGCCAGATGAGATGAGGTAACATGCAGATTTTAGTCACTAGAAAGTATGTTGCTGTTATGTTGACATGAAAAATTACGCCTTGTATTTGTGGTTAAATCCAAGCACTGGCAAGTTCATACTGTTTTTGTACCAATGGGCAAAACGCTAGCCCTGTTAAGATGAATAGAATATATGGAATTATGGTCAATCATGGTCACATTTTTATATAGCGCTTTTCCACCTTCAAGTCATCAACAACAGTAATCATTTGGAGGAGCTGGAATTGCACAACCAACCTTAAGATTAGTGGACAAACACTACCAACTGAGCTACTGTTGTAGGTACTTTTTCTTTGTACTAGTGAGGAACCTTTTATTTGTCCGTAAAGATTTGAGCTGCAGAGGGCCGAATTAGTAACTTATAATTATATACTCTAGCTCATAGTCTTAATTACTGAAGTGTTTCATAGTATTGTATTGTAATGTATTCTATTTTTTATGTATTTATTTTACTTTTTATTTATTTATTTATTTGTTTTCTCAGGGTTATCAGTGGAATACATTTTATTTCAATACACTATTTTTGCAGCCCACCGTTTAGTTTGTTTTCATACCTCCGGAAAAAGCAACGTAGGACACAATGTGAGAAGAAAACAGCAAATGCGTGCACATGAGCAACAAAACACAAAGCAAAACAAGAGCAACTCAACTTGGGCATTTCTGAGCGTTGCAAAAGAGAGAAAACATTATGGACTGGGACCGAGCAAAGATCATTGAGACAAAGGACAACAAGCTCCATCGCTGGATTAAAGAGGCAATCGAAATACGGAAACGTGCCCACGTGACTTTAAACCGAGACGAGGGGCCTTTTTTACTCTCACACACCTGGGATACGGTCCTGAAGAAGTCGCACTGTAGATGGCGCTGTCGTCCTGCCTCCACCTGTGGGAAAACAGCACCCAATCAGCTTTTAAATCAGCTGACCAGACACGTCGCTAAAACATAACGTGACCACTCTAACAACACCGAAAGTGAGCAGTAGAAACTGTCAGGTATGAAGACAAACTAAACCTTGGTCTGACAAAGAATTATTAAAATAAATCATCGGAACACCAGAAGAACCTCATTGGTCTAGTGGGATGCATTTGTTTCAATATTATCACTTATCCTTAATATTTTCTTGAGCAATATATCGCACTTGAAAATGTGTTAACATGACACACGAGACACTTCAATCACCGTATGAACGCGCTGAATGAGAATAAGTCGTGGAGGTCAAAGGGGCTGTTTCCGCCTTTTGAACGCATCACCGCTGGAGGAAGAAAACGCTCATTTGCCACAATCTAAAAAGGTGCTACATTGACAGGCTAATCTGTGTTATTCACCTCACCTGTCAGCGGTCATGACGCTATACCTGATTGGTCTATAGGTTTCCCGCAATTCTCAGCACCTAATGCATTTCAAAACAAAACCCGTGTCAATTTAATCATCGACGCGCTGCTCTAAAATGCACTGAAAAAGCTTGTCGATGTAAATTCTCCGCTAATGCATGTATAATTTACCTGCGCCTTCAAGGTTTCCATCACAAAATACACCCATCGCCGTTACGCCAATGCAACCGGATGACTGACACCCACCCACTCTGAAGTCTACTTATTTTTAATACATCAAGTGGCATCTCGCAGTCACCTACATGCCTGTAAACAAAACCGAAAAACAAAAAAAAAAACCTTTGAAATATGAGCTCGAATAAATCATTTGTTTAATTAATTAAGCAAATTAGGCAAATCCACGGATGCCTTCGCCGATGAAGTCAGAGCCCTGGCACGACGAGATTAATTAAGTGAATCGGGTGCGGGAACAGGGCTGGTGGAGTTAGCTTGCCCTTGTTTGGGTGGGTACAGATAATATATCAGAGGCATACCTGACGCAGAGGAACAAGAGGTGTCTGTAAGGTGGCCAACTCCACACAAGCGGGGGAACTTATTATGAATGATAGGGAGGGGGGGGATCACGCTGTGTGGGCCTGTCTCTGTAATGCATCTTATGGAGTGTAACCTTTTACCCGGGAGGCGCGAAGAATGCACATGCCATATGGTGGGTAATGTAAGCCAAGTTTTATACCGTAAGTAGAGAGGGAATATTGTCATTTATTGGGCAATACATCCATACTATTGAATTAGTTTGTATTTGAATCCAAAACTGGTTGCCTGGTTGTGTCGCCTCCTCGTCTCCATGTAGACAGACAAGTTTAATGCCATACTGTGAAATATTTAAGGCAAAGCAATACAGTAGCACCAAGACAATGACTGCGGTTACATCATAGCGTTCCATATTTGGAATTTGGGAGAATCATAGCAACCAAAGAGCCAATCCAGAGCAAAGGTAACACCCCTTCCCGCCCTTATGGCTTTTTTTTTTTTTTAGCAGGGATTGGGGGCTTAGCAACGCTGTCAATCAGGCCAGTTGCTAACGCTAGCGGGTGCGACCTTGGGGAAAAAAGGCACCTTGTCTCTTATTAATATTCATATCTTGATTTACGGACAAAAGAGTGAAATCAAAAAGCCAGGATCGTCTAGGGCGGGTTAGTACGAACATTTTAAGACCAAAATGACAAGTCTGATAGCAGCAGTTACAGAGAGAGGGATGACGGTTTTGCAACAGAAAGTGAATTGGAGCGAGAGTTGATGGAGCCGGAAGGGTGCCATGCTAACTTCCGATTTGGAATGCAGCGGCCAGTGGGTCAGCTATGTCCATTTATATGTAGTCTATGGGTTACATGCACACTCAAAATGTGATTAATATCATTTTAATCTCTTTCTAATCATGGTCCTTTTGATTCCTCACATCAGATTTTGCAGTTCATAAATTATTCAAGTCATCTTAAAGGTTCAGAAATCAGATTATAAACAGATTTTCGTGTGCATGTGTACTCAAACATATAAAAATGAATTAAAATTACAACTCAGCTAATAATAAGCAAAACCATTATAACATGGCTAGAACATGGAAATACGTTTAATGCCATGCTGTGGAATGTTAAAGTCAAAGCAATAGCATCTCCATGGAGACAAGCAGGTAGCAAAATCTTCTGAATCTTTAACATAATAGATACCATGATGACATAATTTATGTTTTTTTCACTTTATCTACCTGTAGTCCCAATGTTATACTTGACTGTTTGCGGTTTTACTTTTAAAAAATACCCATATTTTTATCCGATCGTGGTTGCAGTGTTTTGAACATTGTCATTTCCCCCTGTTTTTCGCTGTTACCCAAACAATGATACAGATGCGCTCTAGTTGACTTATTTTCCAGCCCAGCGACAGCATCTGGGATGGAACCTTTTTTTTTCTAATCTCATCTGACTCCTCTGCTTTACTTACAAACAAAAAAAGGAAGCCAGCCATAGCACAAACAAGATGCAACAAACCTTACACAAGCACTATTTTTTCTCCTTAATTAAACTTCTCTAAACATTTATCAAGATCTTTACTCACTAGTCACATCATTAGGGGTAGTAGGAATACATATTGGTCACTAATTGTAAAAAAAAACAACAACAAAATGACAGAATGCAAGGAGAGCAACACTTTACATAAATATTTGTTGGTTTTCAATGAGTCAAGTTCACCAAAGACTAGTCCAATAGTCCAATATGTAACTTTATGCTGTGCTCTGATCATACACTGTATATATAAATTGACATAGCTAACCCCCTCTCTCTGTAACTGCTGCTGTCAGGTCATATTTTGATCTTAAAATGTTTGTATTAACCCGCTCTACATGACCCTGGTATTTTTATTTCGCTGTTGTGTCCGTATGAACAAGGTATGAACAACATCAGGCGCCTTCTTTCCCCGAGGTCGCTCCCGCTGTCGTTGGCAACAGGTTTGATTGACAGCGCTGCTACGTGCCTGCTCCGTGCTAAACCGGCGGTGCGGGCGGGAAGGGGCGATACCTTCAACAGCCTCGCTCTGGATTGGCTCTTTGGTTGCAATGATGTTCGCGGTCGGAATTTTAAAATACGAAAACTGCTAGCCCCGATGAAATTCTTTTGACCGGAGCTGAACGCTATGGGTGACGTCGCACTCACTTAGTCCACTTCCTTTTACAGGTTATAGCTTTGATAAAACATACTAGTCTTGTTACGATACTAAAATTTCAAACTCGATTTTGACTTTAAGGAATAGACGCAATACTCGATACCAATTTGGACACCATAATGATCATAAAACTCTTAATTTAGACAATAGAATGAGGTTTTCAACATTAAATCATAGTACTTTCTTTTATATTACCTTGCGGTCGGTCTTATATCTGTGGAATAAATTTGTCTTGAGAATGTGACATTTTAGCAACGACTTGTTCAAATGAGCATCTAACTTTGATACTAGTTTGAGTATCAATTAGTGTCCGATTTTCGATAATTTTGACAAAACAATCACCAGGGATTTAAGCCTACTCAGTTGAATCAATATAAAAGGGCATGCGAGGTTTCTTAACAGATAATGATGTATTGTGTTGTGCTGTCTCCCAGTCTAAAAATGGTAAGCAATTACAGAGCCATGCACAGACACAAAAAATATATCCCGAGGTGTCCAAACTTTCACTGAGGTTCACATATTAAAACATTTCCAAAGCGCAGGGCCCGACCGGTGATCAATACGAGTTATTCAGACGGATGCGTTCTACATTAACTTTGACAGAGCTATTATATCTTTAATAAGGCTTGGAACATTTATTTTAGGTCCTGTACCTCAATGCAATGTGGGTGTAGAGATAGAAATAAACTGGCAAGGTAAAGTACTTTTAGACACCGCTGACTTAACTCAAATTTACAGCTATGTGGGATTACTCAAACATCCTAAGGAAAACCCATTAGAACATATTTAAAAGCTTATAAAAGTAGATTGTAACCTGATTTTTTCCAATATATATGAGCAAAAATGTCTAAATCATAAAGCGTCTTATTATCTCATAATCAGAAAGTGCAAATTAGCATGCTAGTTGTGGCAAAACTCCACTCTGCTCTCTTAAAAGTTTTGAAAAGCGCTTATGAACTCACTGTGAATAATTATCATGCAGGGGAAGCTTAGGGTAATTAAGGAATAACTTTGGACGAGTTTAAAATGCAAACTAATTCTGTTTTTCACGTTGTAAAATAGACAAAAATCACTTACGGCACCTTGAAGAAATAAAATGTTTTGCCTAATACTACAACCACAATATGCAAAACTGTCATGTTTATACTTGCCAACAATGAAAACCCTGTGAAATCTTTACATCTGCGCATGTTTATACTGTCCCATTACATGTTGGAATCACCATCTTGTGTATAATCCATGCCCGTGCCTGTATACAGACTGAAGGGACTATAGATTACCATGGTGAAGTAGGCCAGCACTCCCAGGAGGACTCTCTCTCTCCTTTCACAATGACACTGTGAATACTCCCACTCCACATTAAAGCCAGGCAGCTGCAGTACATTTCACCGCAACATCTGGTGCTGGCTTACAGCACCGAGCACAGACCCGGTGTCAAACTACAGCTTTTTTCTTTAAGGGAACTGCCAAATTGTTTACATAGTATGTCAACATTTGTGTGGGAGTGTGCAGAAGAGAGGGGCTTCCCGAGAGTTAACCAAATGTTTGTTGTTGGAGGTAGTCAAGCAGGAAGTGTTGAATGATCAGTTAGACGGGGTTTACTTGTGTCACTGAGTACACTTGAAAAATCCATAATTTTACAGTTTTGGGGGTCCTGACTTGTGCGCATCCCTTATTTTCAGCCCAATAATCAGTATTCTAACGCATAATCGAGACCAACTATAAAATTAAGTTCAAAATACTTTCATTATGCATTGTAATTTGCGCATTAGACCGTGGTGTTCTTTGTTAATGTACCATATACAAAAATGTGCTTTGTTTTAATCTAAATTATTCATTCTGTCCTATATTACATTTAGTTGAACCATGCTTAAAAATGCATTACATCACGTTGCCATTTCACTTCTTTGTCTCCATGACGATGTTTGCGCTTTGCCTGGAATTTTCTGTAGTATTTAACTTATGTAT